>NC_092748.1:110239478-110877854 GCF_047496795.1 Chiloscyllium punctatum
CAGTTTTGCTAGGGTTCCTTGATGTCACACTCAATCAAGTGAGGTCTTGATGTCAATGTTTCTCAACTCGCCTCTGGAATTTAGCTCTTTGTCCATGTTTGAAACAAGGCTGTAAAGAGACCAGGAGCTGAGTGGCCCTGGTGGAACCCAAACTGGGCAACACCGCTGCTGTACAGATGATAGCACTGTTAATGACACCTTCCACTACTATACTAAGGATTGAGTGGACTCTGATGGAGCAATCATTGGCTTGGTTATATTTGTCCTGTTTTTTTTGTGTACAGGGCAAAACGTGAGCAATTTTCCACATTGTCAGGTAGATGCCAGTGTTGTCAGTGTACTCTCAGAGCTTGGCTTGGACAGTGGCAAGTTCTGGAGCACAAATCTTCAGTGCTATTATCAGAATGTTGTCAGGGCCTGTAGCCTTTCCAGTATGCAGTGCCTCCAACTGTTTCTTGATGACACGTGGAGTTAATCAAATTGGCTGAAGACTGGTATCAGTGATGCTGTGGACCAAGCCAAAATGGCTGATTCACTTGGCACTTCTAGCTGGAGGTTGCTTCAAAAGCTTCAGCCTTATCTCTTGCACTGATGTGTTGGGTTCTTCCATCACTTAGAGACATGAATGTGGGGCAAATAGATGGATAGATACCGCCTATGGGCAATAAGCCGAGGTCAAAATAAGGATTAGGAATCAGCACAAGCTTGGTATGCCGAAGGGCCTGTTCCTGTGCTGTATTATATTATATTATATCATTGAGAATTGGGATATTTGTGGTGCCTCCTCCTCCTCCAGTTGTTTAATTGTCCACTACCATTCAGGACTAGACAGCAGGACTGCAGAGCTTAGGTCTGATCCAATAGTTGTGAGATTGTTTTGCTATGTCAACCATTTGCACTGAGGCTGTTTGGCATGCAAGTAGTCCTGTTTGGTAGCTTCAACAGGCGGACACCACCTTTTCAGGTACGCCTAGCATTATCTCCTGCACTCTCCTTTGAACCAGGATTGGTCCCCTGGTAATGGCTGAATGGTGGGATATGCCGGGCCATAAGGATGGAGATTGTGTTGAAATACAATTCTGCTCCACTTGATGGCCCACAGTACCTCATGGATGCCCAGTCTTGAGTTGTTAGATCTGTTTGAAGTCTGTCCTATTTAGCACAGTGTGGTAGTGACACAGAACATGATGCAGAGTATTCTCAATTGGAAGGCGAGGCCTTCGTCTCCACAAGGACTGTGCGCTTGTCACTCTTACTGATACTGCCACACTAACCTACTCCCAATTGCCAGTATTTGACCCATATCCTTCGAAACCCTTCCTATTCATATACTCATCCAGATGCCTTTTAAATCACAGCTGAGGTGCCAGAAGACTGGGGGGTTGTGTAAGAACGAGGAGCAGGATTAGGCCATCTGGCCCTTCGAGCCTGCTCCGCCATTTAATAGGATCATGGCTGATCATTTTGTGGCCTTAGCTCCATTTACCCACCCCCTCATTCTACCCCTTAATTCCTTTATTGTTTAAAAAAAATCTATCTTAGCTTTAAAAACGTTTACGAAAGTAGCCTCAACTATTTCACTGGGCATGGAATTCCATAGATTTGCAACCTTCTGGGTGAAGATGTTCCTCATCAATTCAATCCTAAATCTGCTCTCCCCTAATTTTGAGGTTATGTCCTCTTGTCCTAGTTTCACCTGCCAGTGGAAACATCCTCTCTACTTCTGTCTTGTCTATTCCCTTCATAATATTGTATGTTTGTAAAGATTCCCCCGCATCCATCTGAATTCCAATGAATGTAATCCCAGTCTACTAAGTCTCTCCGCATAAACCAATTCCCTCAACTCTAGAGACAATCTAGTGAACCTCCTCTGCACCCCCTCTAGTGCCAGTACATCCTTTCTCAAGTAAGGAGGCCAAAACCTCAGACAGTACTCCAGGTGTGACCTCACCGGCACCCTGTACAGCTGTAACATAACCTCCCTGTTTTAAATTCAATCCCTTTAGCAATGACAAAATTCCATGTGCCTTCCTAATTACATGTTGTACCTGCAGACCAAATCTCTATGATTCACTGTTAGCTAACATAGTGGCACTGTTAAAGAAAGATGGTAAGGAAAAGCCAGGAACTATAGATTGGTGAGACTGGTGAGGCAGGTGGTTGGAGGGAATCCTGAGGGACAGGATTTACATGTATTTGGAAAGGCAAGGACTGATTAGGGCTTTGCACATTAGAAATCATGTCTCAATACTTGAAGAAGTAACGAAAAGGATTGATGAGGGCAGAGCAGTGGAAGTGATCCATATGGACTTCAATAAGCATTCAACAAGGTTCCTCATGGTAGACTGGTTCACAAGGTTAGGTCACATGGAATACAGGGAGACCTAGCCATTTGGATACAGAATTGGCTCGAAGGTACAAGACAGAGGGTGGTGGTGGAGGATCACTTTTCAGACTGAAGGCCTGTGACCAGTGGAGTGCCACAAGGATTAGTGCTGGGTCCACTGTGTTTCATCATTTATATAAATGATTTGGAAGTGAACATAGGAAGTATAGTTAGTAAATATGCACTGACACCAAAATTGACGGTGCAGTGGACAGCGAAGAAGGTTACCTCAGAGTAAAACGTGATCTTGATCAAGTGGGCCAATAAGCCAAGGAGTAGCAGATGGAGTTTAATTTAGATAAATGTGAAGTCTTGCATTTTGGAAAGGCAAATCAAGGCAGGACTTATACACTTAATGCGAAGATCCTGGGGAGTGTTGCTGAACAAAGAGACCTTGGAGTGCAGGTTCATAGCTCCTTGAAAGTGGAGTCGCAGGTAGATAGGATAGTGAAGAAGGTGTTTGGTATGCTTGCCTTTATTGCTCGGAGCATTGAGTACAGGAGGTCATGTTGCGGCTGTACAGGACATTGGTTAGGCCACTTTTGGAATATTGTGTGCAATTCTGGTCTCCTTCCTATCGGAAGGATGTTGTGAAACTTGAATTTAGAAAAGATTTACAAGGATGTTGCCAGGATTGGAGGAGTTGAGCTATAGGGAGAGGCTGAATAGGCTGGGGCTGTTTTTACCTGGAGTGTCGAAGGCTGAAGAGTGATCTTGGAGAGGTTTATAAAATCATGAGGGACATGGATAGGATAAACAGACAAAGTCTTTTCCTTGAGGTAGGGGAATCCAGGACTAGAGGAGTGAGAGGGGAAAGATTTAGAAGGGGCCTAAGGGGCAACCTTTTCACACAATGATGGTGTCTGTAGGGAATGAGCTGCCAGAGGAAGTGATGGAATCTGGGACAATTACAAGATTTAAAAGGCATCTGGATGGGTATATGAATAGGAAGGGTTTGGAGGGATATAGGCCCAGTATTGGCAAATGGGACTAGATTAACTTAGGATCTGGTCAGCATGGATGGGTGGATCGAAGGATCTGTTTCCCTGCTGTAAATCTCTATGACTCTGAACGGTATCATTGTAGCAACCACCATTCTTTTTCTTTAAATAACTCATGTGTTTTGACGTTGCTGGCTCGCTGCAGTATTTATTGCTTAACACTAGTTGTCCTTGAATAGGTATTGGTGAACTGGTTTCTGAATTTCTGCAGTCCACTTGCTGTTAGGGAGGTAATTTAAAGATTTTGACCCTGAAAAAATGAAGGAATGGTGATATATTTCCAAATCAGAACAGTGACTGCTTGGAGGGAACTTGCAAATGGTGGTGTTTCCATGTATCTGCTGCCCTTGTCCTTCTAGATGTTACTGTAAATGGCTTTGGAAGTCACTGTGAAGCAATCTTAGTAAATTTCTGCAGTGCATCTTATTGGCGGTACCCACCACTGCTATTAAGTGTCGATGGTAGTGGGACTTAATGTTTGTCGTTGTGGTGCCAATGGGACTTAATGTTTGTGGATGTGGTGCCAATCAAGTGGGCTACCATGTCCTGGATGGTGTCAAACTCCTTCGGAGTTGTTGGAGCTGCACTCATCCAGGCAAGTGGGGGAGTATTCCATCACATTCCCGATTTACGCTTTGTAGACAGTACTCAACTTTTGGCCACCTCCTTTCTGCAGACCGTTAATTGCCTTCTCCTAGCAATATCCCAGGGTAAGGACCACATCCTGTCATGGAATGTGGAAACCACCCAGAAACTACCCCACTATGGACCTTACCCTACCCATTAAGCAACTTAACTGAAAGCTGGATAATCCAAGAAAGGGGTGGATAGAAAGGTATCAAATATTCTAGGTATTCACACAGCAATGCGGCTAGCAACAATTCCTAAACCTGTCCTTTATATCTAAAGAACATGAGTGGCTGGAGCAAATACACAACCAAGTTGAAAATGTGTATTTGTTTCTTTCTTTAGCTAAATATAAGACATCATTAATCATAGCAAGAGATTGCTTGCTTAGAAATCAGTGGTGCTTTGATATAGATTTTGAAAAGTCACAGTTAATGTGAGTCTCAGTTGGACATTCTCAGGATACCAAGGAGCAGGGAGGTTATCCAAATGATAGATTTGATACACTGCACAGAATCTGTGGCATCCCACATAATATGTTCAACATTCCCTGGGTATTACTTCCAAAGTGTACGCTGTAATATACATTTATGACTAAACTTTAAGTAAATCTCTTTTTGTTCCAACTCTCCTGCTTTGTCGATCTATCCATAACTGAAGTTTGTCCTCTCTGGATCCATTAGAACATAGAACATAGAACATAGAACAATACAGCACAGAACAGGCCCTTCGGCCCACGATGTTGTGCCGAACTTCTATCCTAGATTAAGCACCCATCCATGTACCTATCCAAATGCCGCTTAAAGGTCGCCAATGAATCTGACTCTACCACTCCCACGGGCAGCGCATTCCATGCCCCCACCACTCTCTGGGTGAAGAACCCACCCCTGACATCTCCCCTATACCTTCCACCCTTCACCTTAAATTTATGTCCCCTTGTAACACTCTGTTGTACCCGGGGAAAAAGTTTCTGACTGTCTACTCTATCTATTCCTCTGATCATCTTATAAACCTCTATCAAGTCACCCCTCATCCTTCGCCGTTCCAACGAGAAAAGGCCGAGAACTCTCAACCTATCCTCGTACGACCTACTCTCCATTCCAGGCAACATCCTGGTAAATCTTCTCTGCACCCTCTCCAAAGCTTCCACATCTTTCCTAAAGTGAGGCGACCAGAACTGCACACAGTACTCCAAATGTGGCCTAACCAAAGTCCTGTACAGCTGCAACATCACCTCACGACTCTTGAATTCAATCCCTCTGCTAATGAACGATAATACTCCATAGGCCTTCTTACAAACTCTATCCACCTGAGTGGCAACCTTCAAAGATCTATGTACATAGACCCCAAGATCCCTCTGTTCCTCCACCTGACCAAGAACCCTACCATTAACCCTGTATTCCGCATTCTTATTTGTTCTTCCAAAATGGACAACCTCACACTTGGCAGGGTTGAACTCCATCTGCCACTCCTCAGCCCAGCTCTGCATCATATCTAAGTCCCTCTGCAGCCGACAACAGCCCTCCTCACTGTCCACAACTCCACCTATCTTTTTATCATCTGCAAATTTACTAACCCACCCTTCGACTCCCTCATCTAAGTCATTCTTGACTATTTCTCCTCCACTCTCTGCAATGCATTCACATCCTTCCTAAATGTGCCAGCCAGGACAGTCCATAATACTCTGGATGGGGGAGGTCTAACTAACGTCTTATACAAGTTCAGCATCACTTCATGGGTGGCATGGTGGCACGGTGGTTAGCACTGCTGCTTCATAGTGCCAGGACCTAGGTTCGATTCCAGCCCCCGATGACTGTCTGTGCAGAATTGCGTGTTTTCTCTGTGTCTGTGCTTGTCTCCACTGGGTGCTCCATTTCCTCCTGCAGTGTAAAGATGTGTGAATGGGCCATGGTGAATTAACTATAGTGTCTAGGGATGCGTGGGCTCGGTGAATTAGCCATGGGAAATACATGGATAGGGTAGGGTGCGGGTGGGATGCTCTTTGGAGGGTCGGTGCGAACTCAATGGGCCAAATGGTCTTCTTCCACACTGTAGGGATTCTATGATTATTCTCTGTTCTTGTGCTCTGTGCAGAAACAATGATGACGAATAATGATGCCGCTTTCTAGATTGCAACTAGTACTGTCAGGTTCAGTTCTCGGGCCTTAATACAATTTCTATCAGTTATCGGTGAAAAAAAACCAAGACCCAAGTTGTTGGCAAATGTAAAGTTGGGTGGGAGAGTGAGCTGTGAGGAAGATGCAAAGCAGTTCTGAAGGAATATAGGGACATTAAGAAAAATAGATAAGATGGTGGCAGTTAGTATATGAATTGGAGTTACATGAAATTATTCACTTTGGCAGGGATAAAACAGAAAGTAGAACATCTTTTCAAAGGGGACAGGTTGGGAAATTTTAGAATTTAGAGTTTGAATTAGAATGGTAAGGTTTCTGCACTGAAGTCACAGTATTTAAAAATTTGCTAAGTGCATCAGAACATTCACTATCACCTTGTCTGATGTTCAGGTAATTACTAATCTAAGGTTTTGAGGACATGGGTTTGAATCTCACATGATAGTTGGTGAAATTTGAATTCAATAAATTCTAATAGTGACTATGTGGTTTGATTGTGGTTCATTAATGTCGTTTTGGAAGGAAATCTGGTATTCTTATCTGGTCTGACCTACATATGACTCCAGACCCACAGCAATGTGGTTTAGTTTTAAGTGCCCTGAGGGCAATTTGGGGCTGGCAATAAATGTTGCCCTAGCCAGAGATGCCTACATCTCATGAACAAATAAAATGAAATCACTAATGATATCCAATCATGATCCATCTTCAATCACCATCATTCTCCAATCATCAACTGTCTCCAACATCATCAATACCCAATCACAATTAACCCTCAAAGAAAAAAATGTGAATGCTGGAAATCTGAAACAAAAACAGAAATTGTTGAAGAAACTCAGCAGAACTGGAGCACCTTTTTAAAGAAAGCAGAATTAATGTTTCAGGTCCAGTGAATAATGGTCATCAATTCCTGATGAAGGGCTCCAGCCTGAAACGTCAATTTTCCTGCTCCTCAGATGCTGCCTGACCTGCTGTGTTTTTCCAGCAACACACTCTCAAAGCTGACCTCCAGCATCTGCAGTCCACACTGTCTCCAATGGTCATCAATGTCCATTCACCACTAATTTCTGATCTCCATCTACCACCAATCTCCACCATACGATTAGATTCCCTACAGAGTGGAAACAGTCCACGCCGTCCCTCCGAAGAGTAACCCACCCAGACTCATTTCCCTCTGACTAATGCACCAAACTCTATGGGCAATTTAGCATGGCCAATTCACCTGCCCTGCACATCTTTGGATTGTGGGAGGAAACCCACACAGACACAGGGACAGTTGCCTGAAGCTGGAATTGAACCTGGGACCCTGGTGCTGTGAGGCAGCAGTGCTAACCACTGAGCTACCATGCTCCCCATTTTTTCATAATTCAGGTGATGGAGAAGAAAATCTCCTATCTTTTTGCCATGAACAAATTTTGGTCATCTGTGGTGGTGCCTTCAGTGAAATTGCCATTCCAATGCTGTCATTTATTTTACAGCATTGTTTTTGTTCAATGTTCGACGGACATCTGTTCCTTGTTTATTGATAAATAGCATCAGATTGTTTTCAATATTATTTAACAATCACTGCAATTAAATAATAATTCCATCCAACATTCATTAAACTGATACAGTTATCATTATTAGTATGGATACTCTGTCTGCCAAATGTGACTGCCAGTTCTGGGGCTCAAAAGCTTCGACTTTCTGTCCAATTAGATTTGGCTACCAGAGTTACCTTTCCATTACCAAAGACACACTAACAGAAACAGCTTGAGTTTATAAAATGCCCTGATAATAAAACTCCCAAAGCCTATTACAGGAGAACTTGCCTGGCAAAACATTAACACCAAACCAAAAAGAAGCAGATTCCAAATCTTTCTCTTTCAGACACAGAGACTCATAGAATCTCTATCCTGTGAAAACAAGCCATTCAGCCCAACAAGTCCACACCAACCCTCTGAGGAGTAAACCACCCAGACCCATTTCCCCTACCCCATATTTATCCCTGACTAATGCATCTAACCTACACATTCCTGAACACTCTGGGCAATTTAGCACGGCCAATTCACCTGACCTGCACATCTTTGGACTGTGAGTGGAAACCGGAGCACCCTGAGGAAACCCACACAGACACGGGGAGAATGTGCAAACTCCACAAAGACAGTTGCCCAAGGCTGGAATTGAATCCGGCTCCCTGGCGCTGCGAGGCAGCAGTGCTAACCACTGATCTTTTCATCACTGTGTGTGTGAGAAAGTCAGACCTTCTGAGTTCTGGTCCTGAGCTTTGCAATTTAATGTTTTTTTTAAGAAAATACATTTTCCATACATTTATTATTTTTCTCAAAAATTCTTTCATGGAATGTATGTGTCACTGCTTAATACAGCATTTGTTGCCCACCCCTAATATGCCTTGAAAATAAAATGGTGGTGAGCCGGAAATGATGTCATCCTTATGGCGGAGGGAAATCCACAATTCGCTGTTTGGGTTGGAGTTTCAGGATTTTGATCTAGTGATGGTGAAAGAATAGCAATCCATTCTTAGTGAGCAAGGGGGTGAAAGGTTATGAGGGGAATGTGGAGTAAGCAAATCAGTCATGATCTCATTGAATTCCTGAGCAGGATGAAGGAGTTGAGTGGCATACCTAATTTGTATGCTCATATGATACATTGGTTAGGGTATTGGGTAAAACTTTGCTGCCATCCTTTGAACTGGCACCAGAGGAACCTTCATAAGAGGACAGATGGGGCCTTAATTTAATGCCTTATCCAGAAAATGAGACCACAGAGACTAGAGCAGAGATTATGATGAAGTCTACTCCTCCTGATAAAGATGTCCAAAATTATAAAAAGGTTTTGATGAGCTACATTGTGGTAAACTCATCCCATGCATTGGTGATTTGGTAAGTGGAAAATATCAATTTAAGATCGTCATCAAAAATGAAGTTAGGAAGGTTTTTCTGCATCACCATGACTCTGATTCCAATACTACTGGAAGCAAGTGAATAAATGCTCGAAAAAGAAAAAGAAAATAGGGTTGCAGGATCACAATAGAGAGAAATGACTCAAGTCAGTAGGACAAGCCTGAATTAAGTGGGGCCAAGTGTTACCCTTCTGCATAGCAGTATTCTGTATTTTTGACATTAGGCCTTTTAAAATGATATGCCTGGTTTATAATCCTCAGTAGTCCAGACCATGTCAAACCTAATCAGTTCATGGTCCCTAGTACCCATGAGTGCCACTATTTCAATTCCCTTTATGTTCTGTGGTTCACTTATCATTAACGAGTTGAGTTGTGCATTGCCTCTTGAGGTATCTCTGACGCATTAGGTCATGAATCATTTATCCATTAAATTTACCAACTCATGACTCCAAACCACTAGAGCGTTCCCAATTTAGAATTAATTGACCAAATATGACTTTATTAAGAACTACATTCTTATCTCTGTTAGGAAGAGTGTCTTTCTTTGTAATTGGTAGCTTGTGTTGTGACATCAGCCTTCCATAATTTTTAAAGTTCTAACCTTTTAGCAACATGTTGTTCTTCTACTTATTAACAATTCTGACTTCTTATGGGCTACCGGCTGAATATCTACATTAATGTCCAATTCAAAATTCAATGTTTTCTCAAACAGACCCTTCGGTCCAACCCAATCTAGTCCCATCTGCCAGCATCTGGCCCATATCCCTCCAAACCCTTCCTATTCATATAGCCATCCAAATGCCTCTTAAATGTTGCAATTGTACCAGCCTCCACCACTTCCTCTGGCAGCTCATTCTATACACGTACCACCCTCTGTGTGAAAAAGTTGCCGTTTAGGTCTCTTTTATATCTTTCCTCTCTCACCCTAAACCTATGCCCTCTGGTTCTGGACTCCCTGACCCCAGGGAAAAGACTTTGTCTATTTATCCTATCCATGCCCCTCATAATTTTGTAAACCTCTATAAGGTCACCCCTCAGCCTCCGACGCTCCACAGAAAACAGCCACAGCCTATTCAGCCTTTTCCTATAGCTCAAATCCTCCAACCCTGGCAACTTCCTTGTAAATCTTTTCTGAACCCTTTCAAGTTTCACAACATCTTTCCAATAGAAAGGAGACCAGAATTGCACGCAATATTCCAACAGTGGCCTAACCAATGTCCTGTAAAGCTGCAACATGACCTCCCAACTCCTGTACTCAATACTCTGACCAATAAAGGAAAGCATACCAAACACCTTCTTCACTATCCTATCTACCTGCAACTCCACTTTCAAGGAGCTATGAACCTGCATTCCAAGGACATGGTGGGAAGTTTTTTTTTAATGCAGCCAGTTATAATCTGTGCATGATCAAAAAGAACAGAAGCAGGTTCAGTCATAATGTTCTAAAACATTCTTGAAAATAAAATATACAGAGTTTGAAGCAAAGGAACAGGAGTAGGCCATTAGCCACATAACCCTGTATGCCACTGGTAATCAGAAATCTATCAAACTCCATCAGTGCTCTAGAAAGGGAAAAGGCGGTGAAAGGGACTAGTGGATAGCTTTTTCAGGGAGCCAGCACAAATGCAATGGGACGAAAGCCACATTCTGTGCTGTAACATTGTATGAGCACACCATTAAATATGAATGGTTCTTGGACAGTTTGTGATAGACAATTACCACCGTACACCCACCACATAGAGAAGAATTATCTGATACAGATTCAGGACAGCAGTGACAAGCTGTTAATGGGTTTACTTTCTGTTATCGGTTACTGATTGCACTGTGTACACTGCTGCTCACTCACAACTCTCTCTCCACAGGAGTTGATAAATTGAAACAATCAGAGAAACAGCTAGGTCGGATGTGCCAAGCTAACGAGTTTTAAATGGATTTATTTATCCCATAAACACTGAGCATTGTTGCCAAACGGTTGTATATCGTCTTATGATCAAGTGATCATTTTGTGAAACAATTTTGAAACTTTCTCAACATATTCAACAGCAAGCAATTTCAATCAACAGATTTCCATACCACTTTTTTCCTAAGGACAGTGATGGAAGGTCATATTGCTGGACTAGTTAGCAAGAGATCTGGGGTCAAGAGTTCAAACCCTGTTCTTCCACACACAACAGATTGTGGAACTTAAGTTTCATTAATAAATCTGGAACTGAAAGCTCATCTCAGTAATTGTGGCTGTAAATAAGTAGGTGGTGATATTGTGAAAATGTTATTGGCCTTGTAATTTAGAAACCCAGACAATACTCTCAATACATAGGTTCAAATTCTACCACAGCAGATAGTAAAATTTAAATTCAATAAAAACATGGAATAAAAAGCTAGCCAGTGTGGCTTACATGTGATTTAACTGTCCTCTGAAGGACCATGCACAGCCCTCAGTTCAAGGGCAATTAAAGATCAGCAACACATAGAAACTAGGAGCAGGACTAGACCATTCAACCTTCCAAACCTGTCTCTGCCATTAAATATGATCATTGCCTGGTTCTCCATCTTAATGCCACCTTCCTATTTTATCACTATATCCCTTGATGCTTTTAACATCTAAACATTTCTCTATCTCTTTCTTGAATACAGTTCAGTGACTTGGCCACCACAGCCTCTATGATAGAGAACTCTCCAGGTTCACTGCACTTTGAGTGGAAAAGGTTTTCCTTATCTCAGTCTTAAATGGTTTATCCCACACCTTGAGACCATCGGCTGAGTCTAGACATCCCAACCAGGAAAATATCCTCCCTGCGTCTCGCCTGGCTTGTGTGTTCTGGTTTAAATTAGCAGAAATGTTTACCCTCTGTCATAGCACCAGTGACACCCAAATTCCATGGAATAATAACAAAACAAAGTGCCTCAAACAACTGGCCATTCTTTGTGCATTATTCCAAGCAAAGAGTGCTTGCCAGTTGTTCAGGCATGATCAGCATGGACCATGAGAAATCAGAACAGGTCATTCAGCACATCAAGCCTGGTCCGCCATTCAATAAGATCACGGCCAATCTGAATGTTGCCCTAACTCAACCTTTCTGCCTTACCCCCATGATTCTTGACTCCTCTGTGGATCAAATGTCTGTCTGACTCGATCGTGAATACATCCAAAGCCATATTTTCCACTGCTATCACAGATAGAAAATTCCAAAGATTAATGACCTTCAAAGTGATGCAATTCCTCTTCCATTCCATCTGAAAGAGGAGACCCCTTGTTGTGAAATGGCAGTCCCCAGTTCAAGACTTCCCCACAAGTGGAAAGATCATCTCAGTATCCAAACTGTCGAGCCCCCTCAGGACCTGATACGTTTCAATGAGATCACCTCTCATTTTTCTGAATCCTCCTGAGCACAGATTCAGACTCTGCCAACCATTCCTTTTTGAGCAACTCCTCCATGCCAGGAATTAACCTATTAGACAGTCAAAACAACTTCTGTCCCCAAATTAGCCCCAAGTGATATATCAAATTCTTTCTTGAAATCATACAATGTTTTGGCCTCAACTGCTTTCTGTGGTAGTGAACTCTACAGGCTCACCACTTCCTAGAGGAAGACATTTCTCCTCACCCCATCCGAAATAGTTTACCCTGTATCCTTAAACTCTGTGACCATTGGTTCTAGACTCCCAGCCTTTGGGTCCCGAGTCCAACACCGGCGTCTCCAAACCCAGCCTATGGAACATCCTTCCTGCATCTACCCTGGCTCACCCTGTTAGATCTTATAGGTTTCTGTGAGATCCACCCTCACTCTTCTGAACTTCAGCAAATATAATTCTAACCAATTCAACCACTCCTCTTACATCAGTCCGGTAGCTCACAAAGAAGTATGAGTTAAATGAAGGAAATTCTTTGCCATAGAGGGCTTTTAAGGCTGGATAATTAAGTATTTTCAAGGTTGAGATGGATTTTTAATCAGCAAGGGGAATCAAGAGTTATGGGGGCAAGGCAGGAAAGTGGAGTTGAGGTTTATCATATTAGCCACTGGAAGGTAGAGCAGATGCGATGGGCTGAATGCAGTACTTTTGCTCCTACATCTTATGGTCAATCCAAAGGCCCCAGCTGAGTTGATGGCCTCACATCCAATCTCTCCCACATCTTCAGTCCTCCCTACTATGGCCCACCTTCTTCTTTCCTGAGAGGAGTTCCCCATTGAACTCAGTAACCCAGGCAGTCAGGCAATGATACTTCCCACCCATATGTCCCAATTAGCCTCAGTAAACCGACCCATTTGAGAAGCATTGAGTAGGTCTTTAATTAACCCCATCCTGTGATAGACAGCCTAATGCTACCAAGATGGAATGACAATGATTTTATCATAATCACAGAATGGTTACAGCCCGACAAGGGGTCTTTGAGTCCATTGATGCTGTTTGCTGTGCGAGCTCTTTGCAAAAACAAATTAGCTACTCCCCACCCCCTGCCCATTCTCTTTCTAACAGTAAGGTGGGTGTACCTACATTACATGGACTACAATTGTTCACCATCGCCCTCTCCAAGGCAACTAGGAAAGGTCAATAATTACTTGTTTAACCGGTGATACCCTCATCCCACAAACAACTTAAAAAATGATCCAATTGGAATAGTAGAAGGGGTTCAAAGGGCCGAAAGGCCCACTTGGGCTCCTGATTGCTACATTCCCATAACTTCATCACCACTTTGTGCAAAAAAAAAGCACATCATTCAATTCCTGGAACTGACAATCTGATTCCCCAGCTGCAAGTTGACACGGTGGCTTGAGAAATTCTCACCATATGCAAATCCTGAAATTTTGTTTAGTTCGACCCAGGTAATACATCCACTTTGTGTTCCAATTTATGTCAAGCAAACTAATGGTATTAACAGTTAAGAAGCATGACCGATAGATTGAATTAAGTTAAAAAGTCTTGTGTTTGTATAGTACTTTGCATGATCACCGAACAAACCAAAAGGGCTTTGGAGCCAATTATACATTTCAAATGTAGTTACTATTGTAATGTAGGAAACACAAAAGTCAATTTGAGCATAGCAAACTTCCATGGATTGTATCAAAGATGACTTTTATGCTCTGTCAATGGAAGGAATGAATTCAAACAACGACACCCCCACCCATATGGTCCAAGTCACTACCCAACCCCCCCAGCCAAGTAAACCAGCCCATTCGAAGAGCTATCAAAGTAGGACTTTAATTAACATCATTCTACGATGGACTGCCTAACGCACCAAGATCAAGTGACAATTATTTTATCATATAGTCATGAAATGATATGGCAGACCATGGAAAGTGCTAGTCTGGTGGTATTATCACTAGACTATTAATCCAGCAAACCAGGTAATATTTCTGGGGCAAAAACAGAAGCTGCCGGAAAAGATCAGCAGGTCTGGCAGCAACTGTGAAGAGAAATCAAAGTTAACATTTCAGGTCCAATGACCCCTCCTTAGAATATTCTGGGGACCTGTATCAAATCCAAACCATTGAAGATGGTGGAATTTCAATTCACTGAGGAAGAAATCTGGAATTAAGAGTCTAATGATGTTCATGAAACCCATCTGGTTCACTAATTATTGTTATGGTATTATTATGGATGGCATGGTGGCTCAGCAGTTAGCACTGCTGCCTCTCAGTGCCAAGGACCTAGGTTCAATTCCAGCTTCGGGCAACTGTCTATGTGGAGTTTGCACATTCTCCCCGTGTCTGCACGGGCGCTCCGGTTTCCTCCCACAGTCCAAAGATTTGCAGTTTAGGTGAACTGGCCATTCTAAATTGCTCATCGTGTATAGGCCAGGTGCATTATTTAGTGGAAACGTTGATTAATAGGGTAGGGGAATGGATCTGGGTGGGATTTAATCAGCCATGATTAAATGGCAGAGTGGACTTGATGGGCTGAATGGCCTTGCTTCGACTCCTATGTCCTATGGTCTTATACTCTTTGGAGGGTCAGTGTAGCCTAGTTCCACAGTGCAGAGATTCTATGAGAATTAATGTCCTTTGGGGAAAGGAATCTGCCATCCTTGGTGAAAGTGAGTACTGCAGATGCTGGAGATTAGAGTCAAGAGTGTGGAGAATCAACATTTCGGGCAAAAGGGATTTTCCTGCTCCTCAGATGCTGCCTGATCTGTTGTGCTTTTCCAGCACCACACTCTTGAATCTGCCATCCTTACTTGGTCTGGCCTACATGTGATTCCAGAGCCACAGCAATGGCTTGACAATTAGGGATGGGCAATAAATTCTGGCTTGGCTAGTGATGACCACATCCTGTGAATGAATTAAAACAACTTGTTGGAAACTCTCCAGCTCTGCTTTGAAGTAGTGTTAGGTGATCTTTTACATCTACATGTGGGGGAAAGACGGTGCCTCTTGTCTGAAACAGCAACTCCAGGAGTACAGCACTCCCTCAGTCCTGTACTGCAGTGTTACTCACTGAACTAGAGTTGATAACAGTCTAGTCACAATCTGAATGAATGGCCCACTTTCATTGTTATGTCCCTATGTGACTGTGTATTGATGCTTTTGAATATATCAAAATAGAGTCATAGTCAGCACTCGGCACCATATCTCCACAGTCAAAGTAATTCTTAAGCCTTTTGTTTTATATTAAAACCCTTTAAACCCTGTTCTGTCACTTGCTAGAAATTAAATCTGCTAGAAATAGAATTATTTTGAACGGCTTTTCACTTCTGCTATTATCTGGGTGTGGATGGTTCAGTCCTGCTTGTCCTGGGATGAAGTCCTGCCTATTGCAGATAGTGTAATAGCATGTCTAAACAGGTTAATTAAAAGGTAATTATTTTTCTTTACCAAGACTAAACTTAATAGGAAGCTGAATAATATGGAGTATGATGGTATTATTTGTCATTGCATGACTTGTTATGCAGAGACTAATGCAACTCTAAAGCACGCATGCTGATTTTAAAAAATTCATTCACAGAAATAAGGTTTCACTTGTTAAGCCAGTATTTCTTGCCTGTTCTTAAGTTTGCAGAATCCTAGAGTTGAGGGTCAAGAACAAACCAGGTAAGAAAAAACAACTACTGGATTAGTGGTGCTGGAAGAGCACAGCAGTTCAGGCAGCATCCGACCAGCAGCAAAATCGACGTTTCGGGCAAAAGCCCTTCATCAGGAATAAAGGCAGTGAGCCTGAAGTGCCCTCCTCTAGCTTATCTCTCCACGCTTCAGGCTCACTGCCTTTATTCCTGATGAAGGGCTTTTGCCCGAAACGTCGATTTCGCTGCTCGTTGGATGCTGCCTGAACTGCTGTGCTCTTCCAGCACCATTAATCCAGTATTTGCTTTCCAGCATCTGCAGTCATTGTTTTTACCACCAAGAAAAAATAACTGCAGATGCTGAAATCCAAAGTGGACAAGCAGGAGGCTGGAAGAACACAGCAGCCAGAGCAGCATCAGGAGGTGGAGAAATCAATGTTTTAGATATAACCCTTCTTCAGTCCTATACTGTGTTCGTCCAGTCTCCTGCTTAACCTGGTAAGAACAACAATATCCTTCCTTGAAATATATTAGTGAATTATATTTGTTTTTCCTGACAATCTGTAACAGTTCCACAGTTATCTCTTAATTCCAGATTACTGAATTCAAATTCCACCATCTTCCATGACGGGATGCAAACCCAGGTTCCCAGAATATTACCTTAGTCATTGAATAAATAATCTTGCGACAACCACTCGGCCATTTGCCTCCCCAGGGACACTTGGACTCAAAACTTTGAAAGTTTTCTCTAAAGAGATGCCCAGGCAAATTCCAACATTAGAAAACTGAGCCCCAGATTCACAGGAGCTCAATTCTTTTTCCAGTTTGTGCCAGACACAGATATTGCATTCTGAAGACGGGTCACTAGACTCCAAAAGTTAACTCTGCTTTCTCTCTACAAATGTAGCCAGACCTAATTTTCTCCAGCACTTCCTGTTCTGTTTCAGATTTCCAGCATCCACAGTTCTTTGTTTTATTTAACCCGGAATTCTGGATTACTAATCTAGTGATGTTATACTATGCCATAGCCATGCCAGTCCATTTCAGAGGGGATTTAAGAGTTAACTGCATTGCTGTGGTTCTGGAGTCACATGGAGGGTAGAGCAGGTGAGAATGGCAGATTTCCTTCACGAAAGGGAATTAGTGAACCAGATGGTTTTTTACGACAATTGACAATGGTTACATGCCTGTGTTTAGGCTGGCTTTTCATCTGAATTAGAAGCTTCATTAGATGTACTAATAGACTGTGTGGGCATCGAGGCCTCAATTCAATTCTTCAATTCATGCTTCAATTCAGGTTGGTGAATTTTGGTCAGCACAACTTCAGGAAGAAACAGCTAATGCCCCACAACTGAAGTTATCAAAGAGTGGCCTGACACAATGCAAGAGGTGTCAGACAATCTCAGATATTTGTAACCCAGGTAGAAGTACTAGTTAACTCAAGAGGCATAAGAAACAAGTGTTTGTACCCAAATGCCTTTGCCAGGACATATCATCACAGCTACGTCAGAGACATCTAGCATAGGGTGTACCAGCCAGGAATCAACAATGACGCTGAGAAGACAGTGAGGATATGCACAGGGTGCAAAGGTCACTCACCACAGTAACACCAAATATATTACATCCTTATGAGATTTCATCAGTCCCTTCATCCAAAACCATTACAGATTTATTCACCACACGTGATGATTTTCACCCAGTGACTGAATATCTTTCCAAATTTTCAACTGTCAAACTGTTCAAGAACACTTCAAGAGCAATGAACGCAAGCCGATGGCCTAGTGATATTATTGCTAGACTATTAATCCAGAAACGCAAGTTCGAATCCTGCTGTGGAAGATGGTGGAATTTGGATTCAATTAAAAGAACACTGGAATTAAGAATCTACTGATGACCATGAAACCATAGCAACTGTCAGAAAACCCATCTGGTTCACTAGTGTCATTCAAGGAAAGAAATCTGCTATCCTTACCTGGCCTGGCCTACGTGTTGTAATGTCAAAAGATTAAATGGGAATATCTCTCTGGACATTAATGTAATCTAAAAGAGTTAGACTGCAAAACTGAACATTCTGGAAGTGGGTGGGGTGACATTCTGTCTCACAGACAGCATGCAGGAATGTGAATGACTATCCATTGTAATTTACACTTCATTTAGACAGTCGTTTACTACTACTCCCCTGACTATTATCAAATTAAACTAGCACTTAATCTCTTCCATACTTTCATAGCTATTCCCAACCAATCAGGTTTGCTTACACGATTATCCCCAATGCTGAGGCCATGACACCTACATTGTCTAAGGAAGAAGTGGAACCAGAAATCATTTGCAGGGCCACCCCAAAGCTAGGGCACATCACACCTAAAATTGTCTCGGGGAAATCACTGAGTCAGTCAGGAAATTGTGTGCATAACGATTCCCCAGGGTTAGGGCATTAGCATTTGTATTATCTCCGAGGATGATCTCATCCTACCATTGTATCTGGGTACTATGTGATTGTGAGTTGTCTTGAGTGGCATGTGACTGTGGGGGAGTGGCCAGAGAATCTGTAAGCATTGCCAACCGACCTGTATAAAGGGGATGTATTTTCTTTGTGGGGCTCTCTGCTGACTCGACTTCACACGCCTGCAAAGAGGGTCAAAGGGGGGTCACCTAGCTTGTACAATTTTTAATAAACTTTAACTACTTACAGAAGTTGGTGTGTGTGAATTGCACCTCATGTGTGAAACATTGGGAAAAAAAACCTAACATAGTAACTCCAGACCCACAACTATGTGGTTGGCTCTCAGTTGACCTTTGAAATGGCCAAGCAAGCCATTCAGTTGCATCATTTGCTACAAACCCTCAAAGAAATGAAACTGGATAGATCATCTGTCATTGACCTCATCATCAGAAAAGACAATGGCAGAAACAGCCCTGAGAACCCTGAAAAGTCTTCCGTCCTAACATCTGGGGGCTAGTTCCAAAATTGGGAGAGATGTCTCACAGACTAGTCAAGCAATAGCCTGACAAAGTCATACTCACAGAATCAAACTTACAAATAATGTCCCAGACACCACCATCACCTGGATACTTCCCGTCCAGGCAGCAGAATAGACTTGGCAGAGGTGGTGGCACAGTGATATAGAGTCAGAAGGATATTGCCTGAGAAGTCCTCAACACTGACTCTGGACATATTGAAGTCTCATGGCTTCAGGTTAAACATGGTAAAGGAAGCCTCTCGTTGATTATCACATACTGTCCTCCTTAAACTACTGAACGAGTACTCCATGTTGAACAATACTTGGAGGATTCACTGAAGATGCCTTGGGCACAAAATGTAGTCTGGCTGGTCAATATCCACCACGAACAGTAGCTTGGTAGCAGCACTACTGATCAAGCTGGTCAGGTCATAAGGGGCATAGCTGCGACCAGGTGGTGAGGGAACCAATAATGGGGAAAAACGTACTTGACCTCATTCTTACCAATCTGTCAGTTGCAGGTGCATCTGTTCACGACAGTGTCAGTAAGAGTAACCACTGCACAATCCTTGTAAAGACAAAGTCTGACTTTCATATTAAGAATACTCTCCATTGTGTAGTGTGGCGCTATCACCATGCTAAATGGCTCAGACTACAAACGGTTCTAGCAACTCAAGACTGGGCACCCATGAGGAGCTGTGTGCCAACAGCAGAAAAATTGTACTCCAGCACAATCTGCAATCTCAGATGACCCAGTACGTCCCTCACTCAACCATTACCATCAATCCTGGTTCAATAGAGAGGGCAAGAGGGCTTGCCAGCAGCAACAGACATACCTGAAAATGAAATGTCAACCTGACAAAGCTACCAAACAGGACTACCTGCCAAAAAGCATAAGCAGCAACTGAGAGACAGAGCTAAGCAATACCACAGCCAACGTATCAACTCTAAGCTCTGGAGTCCTGCCACATCTAGTCATGAATGGTAGTGGTCAATTAAATAACTCACTGAAGGAGGCTGCTCCTTAAATATCCTCATCATCAGTGATGGAAGACCCAACACATCAATGCAAAAGGTAAGGCTGAAGCATTAACAGCAGTCTTCATCCACAAGTGCCAAGTGTATGATCCATCTGGTCCTCCTCCAGTGGTCCCCAGCATTGTAGATGCTAATCTTTAGCCAATTCAATCCACTCCACAATATCAAGAAATAGTTGGAGACACAGGGTATTGGAAAGATTACATGTCCTGACAACATTCCAACAATAGCACTGAAGACTTGTGCTCCAGAACTTTCCACTCCCCTAGCCAGTACACTTCAACACCGGCATCTACCCAACAATGTGAAAAATTGCCTATGCTATGTTCTGTACATAAAAAGCAGGACAAATCCAACCCAGCCAATTACTACCCCATTAGTCTTTTCTCAAGCAGTAAAATGATGGAAGGTGTCATTAATAGTGCTATCAAGCAGCACCTGCTCACTGATGTTCAGTTTGGCTTCCATCCAGGGCCACTTAGCTCCTGACCTCATTATAGCTTTGGTTCAAACGTGGACAAAAGAGCTGAATTCCAGACATGACAGCCTTTGATATCAAGGCAGCATTCAACAGTATTGTGGACTGTGACAAAAATCCATCCGGTTCACTAGAGTCCTTTAGGGAAAGAAACCTGTCACTCTGAAATAATTCCAAGGAGGCAGTTATCCCATCATCAAGTCACCCTTTATTTACATGTACACAATACACAGGCTCTACCTGTGCTGACCAGGTGAATTGGCCATGCTAAATTGCCCCTAGTGTTAGGTAAGGGGTAGATGTAGATGTAGGGGTATGGGTGGGTTACGCTTCGGTGGGGCGGTGTGGACTTGTTAGGCCGAAGGGCCTGTTTCCACACTGTAAGTAACCTAATCTAATCTAATCTAACTAAACAGCTCAGAGCCGGTCCCCAGAATGAAAAGATTCTCTGAATCTCCTGTTTATATTTTTTTTCTTTTGGAAACTGGTAGATGTAGGGTACTTGGATTTCCAGAATGCATGAATGAAGTGACACCTAAAAGGTTATTGAACAAGGTAAAAATTTACAGTATTGTGGGTAATGTATTGCATGAATCGAGGATTGGTTAACACAAAGAAGGCGTAGAGTTGAGATTAACAGGGTTTTTCAGATTCGAAAGTGAAATAACTGTATCTCCTGTTTATATCTGTCAGCCACAGGATCCCTGATTGGCTCTGGTTATCAACCCCAGTCAAGGATCACATTTTCAATGAAATCCACCTGGACCTCATTCCAAACACTACACACCCTTACCTCCTCTGGCTTACATGTGATTTCACTCGCAGAAATGTAGTTGACTCTTAACTGCTCTCTAGGAAATTAGGGATGGGCAATAAGTGTAGGCCTAGCCAGTGACACCCTCATCCTATGAATCAATTAAAAAAAGACTGGCCTGTTAGGGATATGACTAATGGGGCATTACCTTGTGAGGTCATCCCTATGAAACCAGACATTGGTCTCTAGAAAAAACAAATAGTTTGCACTTATTATGAAGTGCAGGATAATGAAACAGCATGCCTGTATTGCAATGCTACATTGCCAAGCTAAAGCTCTGGATTAGGGCAGAGACAATGTTTGGAAGGCAGATGAGGACAATCTTACCAAGTCCAAGTTCTCAGAAATATAGGACAGACTTCTTGAAAGACAACTAAGGCTCACCCTTATCTTACTGATGGATGCAGACTAAACTGTGCTTTGTTTCTATCACTCACTTGCCTGGCCCTTTATCATCCTATCTAGAGTATATGTACTATACGTAAGTTCTACTTACATTTATTTTATTAAAACAAACACTTCTAACTGAAAGTGCTGTTTTTTGTTTCAAATTTACAGGATCTACAGCTCTTTGTTTTTATTTTCTTCTGAGGGAATACTTTTTCACCCAAGCACTGGTAGGGGTATGGAATGCATCAGCCAGGAGGGCAGTTGAGGCAGGAGGCCTTGTAACCTTTAAAAAGAACTTGGTTGAGCACTTAACTGTTGCAATATTAAAGGCTTTGGGCCTAGTGCAGGAAAGTGGGACGAGTATGGGTGGAAGTACAGACTTGAAGGGCCTCTTCTGGACTGCATGATTCTATGACTTTATGATTTAATATTTTTAAGGGAGATGGTGCATGATCAACACAGGTGCAGAACAGCTTGATCTGTATGCAGGATAAAGAGTCAAGAGTTGTACATGCTTATGCAAAGAACCTGGATACCTGCTGAGGTATCAAAAGAGTGCAAGTTCCGAAATCCTTCCAAAGTCACAACACTGAATGAAACAACATTGAGGGTAGACTGCACTGAAACCCTTACCACGCACTCCTGTTATACTAAATTCCAATAGCATTCTAACTATCCAGTAAATTATCCATTGCACAAATTCAAAATAAACAAAACAAACCTTGCATTTATATTCCAAACCAAAGGAGTAGCCATGGGCCCCAGCTATGCCTGCCTCTTCGTAGCATATGTGGAACAGTCCACCTTCTGCAGCTACACTGGCACCATCCCCCACCTTTTCCTCTGCTACATCGATGACTTTATTGGCGCTGCCTCGTGCTCCCACGAGGAAGTTCAACAGTTCATCCACCTGACCAACACCTTCCACTCCAAATTTACCAGGACCGTCTCAGACTCCTCCCTCCCCTTCCTAGACCTCTCCATTTCTATCTCAGGCGACCGAATCAACACGGACATTTACTATAAACCGACCGACTCCCACAGCTACCTAGACTACACCTCCTCCCACCCTGCCCCCTGTAAAAACGCCATCCCATATTCTCAATTCCTTCGTCTCCACCGCATCTGCTCCCAGGAGGACCAGTTCCAATACCGTACAACCCAGATGGCCTCCTTCTTCAAAGACTGCAACTTCCCCCCAGACGTGATCGACGATACTCTCCACCGCATCTCCTCCACTTCCCGCTCCTCCGCTCTTGAGCCCCGCCCCTCCAATCGCCACCAGGACAGAACCCCACCGGTCCTCACCTACCACCCCACCAACCTCCAGATACATCATATCATCCATCGTCATTTCCGCCACCTCCAAACGGACCCCACCACCAAGAATATATTTCCCTCCCCTCCCCTATCAGCGTTCCGAAAAGACCACTCCCTCCGTGACTCCCTCGTCAGGTCCACACCCCCCACCAACCCAACCTCCACTCCCGGCACCTTCCCCTGCAACCACAAGAAATGCAAAACTTGCGCCCACACCTCCCCCCTTACTTCCCTCCAAGGCCCCAAGGGATCCTTCCATATCCACCACAAATTCACCTGCACCGCCACACACATCACTTACTGCATCCGCTGCACCCGATGTGGCCTCCTCTATATTGGGGATACAGGCTGCCTAATTGCGGAACGTTTCAGAGAACACCTCTGGGTCACCCGGACCAACCAACCCAAACACCCCGTGGCTCAACACTTCAACTCCCCCTCCCACTCCACCAAGAACATACAGGTCCTTGGACTCCTCCATCGCCAGACCATAGCAACATGACAGCTGGAGGAAGAGCGCCTCATCTTCCGCCTAGGAACCCTCCAACCACAAGAGATGAACTCAGATTTCTCCAGTTTCCACATTTCCCCTCCCCCCACCTTGTCTCAGTCCCAACCCTCGAACTCAGCACCAACTTCCTAACCTGCAATCCTCTTCCTGACCTCTCAGCCCCCACCCCCACTCCGGCCTATCACCCTCACCTTAACCTCCTTCCACCTATCGCATTTCCAACGCCCCTCCCCCAAGTCCCTCCTCCCTACCTTTTACCTTAGCCTGCTGGGCACACTTTCCTCATTCCTGAAGAAGGGCTCATGCCCAAAATGTTGATTCTCCTGCTCCTTGGATGCTGCCTGACCGGCTGCACTTTTCCAGCAACACATTTTCAGCCCTGATCTCCAGCATCTGCAGTCCTCACTTTCTCCTTGCAATTATAAGGACTTACATGATCCTGAATGTCCGAAACCGACAACAAACTGACTGCTAGAGGTGCAGTAATTATTGCAATGTAAGAAACGGAACAGCGAATTTCGCACACAGCAAGCTCCCACAAACAGCAATGGGATAATGAGCAGATAATCCTTTTTGTTGTGATGTTGCAAAGATATACATTGGCCAGGCCACCAAGAGCTCCCCAGTTTTTCTTTAAAATTATATCATGGAATCTTTTGTGCACACACTGCACTAGAGGTATCAATCCATAAGACCACAAAATGTACGAGTAGAATTAAGCTATCTGGTCCATCAAGTCTGGCCCACCATTCGATCAGGACTCATGTTTCTCAATCCCATTCTTCTGACTTTTGCCCATAACCCTTGATCCCCCTGCCAATCAAGAACCCATCTATCTCTGTTTTATAAATGACTTACCATCCACAACCTTCTGTGGAAATGAGTTCCACAGATTAACCACCTGCTAAAGAAATTCCTCATCTCAGTTCTGCAGGTTGTCCCTTCACTCTAAGGCTGTGCCCTCAGGGCCTAACCTCTTCTACTAGTGGAAACATTTCCCCACGTCCACTCTATCCAGGACTCTCAGTATTCTATAAGTTTCAATCAGAATTCCCCCTCATCTTCCTAAACTCCAGCAGAGTCCAGTGCAAAGTCCTTAACCACCCCTCATATGACAAACGCTTCATCCCCGGGATCATTCTTGGAAATCTCCTCTGGTCCCACCCAAAGCTAGTACATCCTTCCTTAGATACAGGGCTGAAAACTGCTCACTATATTCCAAATGCAGTCTGGCCAGAACCTTATAGAGTCTCAGCAGTCCACTTCTGCTCGTGTTCTAACCCTCTTGAAGCAAAACTAACATGGCATTTGCCTTTCTAAATCATACTGCATGTTAATGTCTGAACCTTCCGAGAATCCTGAACTAGGACTCCCAAATCCCTTTGTGCTTCCGATTTTTGAAGCTTTTCCCCATTTGGAAAATAGTCTGTGCCTCTGTTCCTCCACTAAAGTGAATAACCTCACACTTGGCCTCGTTTAATTCCATCTGCCACTTCTGTACCCACTCACCCAGCATGTTCAAGTCCATCTGCAGCCTCCCCACTTCCTCACTACGACCTGTCTATCTTTGTGTCATCTGCAAACTTAGCCACAACGACCTCAGTTTTCTTCGAGCAGATCGTTAATGGATAACGTGAATAGTTGTGGTCCCAACTTGGATCCCTGCGGAGCTCCATAAGTCATCACCGTTCACTCTGAAAAAGGCCTCTTTATCCCCCTTCTCTGCCTTCTGCTAATTAGTCAATCCTCTATCCATGCCAGTACCTTGCCATGGGGTATTATCTTATTTCACAGTCTCTTGTGCAGCTCTTTGTCAAGGGCCTTCTGGAAATGAATTCTTGAGTGACACTTGAAGCTGTAGCTTTCTGACAATGAGACAAACAGATACAATCCACTAAATCATAGCTGATGTTTCACTGAACTCATTATCTCGATGTGACATTTAAATATGAAATGTAAACTGTTCCTTAATTCCATAATTTGAGACATACACTCCATCAAGATGTTTTTATATTCATAGAGTTTGGATAGCGATACAAAGTGAATGATGCATTGGGTCTCAGTACAAACATTCACAAAGTAGCTATTTTTAACCTTCGTTTATGGAAAATCTTGTTCTCAGCATAAACAACCGACAAGTTGGTTTTAACAAAATAGACACACTTGAGTTCAGTATAACCCACTCACATTAAATTGTTTGAAAAATGATTCTGTTTAATGAGAACTCTTATGGTAATTAAACTACAAGAGTAGACGAAGAAAAGGTAGAATTTTGGTCCCATGTCCAAAAGTATTCCTTTTTGAATGATCGCCACTCTGTTCTTCAGCGAGATTGTTGGTTATAGACCTGAAGAGACAGATGGGGAAAGGGAAATAGTTCTCAACCGGACTAACTTGAAATAGCTCAGCAATCTGCAGCCAAGATCAACAAAGTAGATTATCTCAACACTGAGTCAGCTTGGTGTTTGTAGCTAAAACTGATTATATTCTTTTGCACAGCATAGTTTATGGTCCCTAACTGGCCCTATCATCTTATTTGGTGATCTCGAAGTGCCGTCTCACTCTCAGGCAATACAAAGGCTTTGGGTTCAGCTGGAGTAATGTGTCCAATATTGGTGTTCCACCCTTAAAGAAGGTAGTCAAGGTCTTGGATGGGATATGGAGATTTACAAGCAGAGAAGAGGAACTTTAGTAAACAGAGAGGTTAACTAAGTTGGTATTAGCAAAGGTGTTCATGGAATACTTGATAGAGGTGATCAAAATAATGACAGGACTTTGATTGTGTATGATGGAAAACTTGCTTCCACTGTTGGGAGAACAGGTTACAGGAGATGCAGGAAGATCAGTAGAAAAGGTGAATTTATTTTTTGTTTACTATTCATTCATAGGATGTGATTATTTGAGAGGTGTGTAGGTTAAGTTGATCTTTGATTAAGATAAACGCTCTGCGTGACATCATGGGCCGAAGGGCCTGTACTGTGCTGTACTGTTCTATGTTCTATCTCTAGCTGGGCCAAAATTTATTGCCAATCCTTACTGGTCTTGCAAGGTGACGGTGAGCTGCCCTTTTGAATCACTACAGTCCACTTTGTATAGGTGCATGAGCATACATGAGCATACATGGGAGAACAGGAAAGCAAAAAAAAAACAAAGTCTCTCCCATACTGAGAGCCAAATGAATGGAGCTGAGAATCATTAAGTTCACATGAGTGACCACAACATACCAATAAAGGATTCACTGCCCTCAAGCTGTGCCTCTCAAAAGCAAAGTTAATAAGTGGTGTTCGTCTGCAATTTCCATTTCTCCCTCAGACAGAGTTTGCTGTGCTGAGGTTCTGAGTTTTCCTCAATTTCTAGACCTTTCATCATTTTGAAAACAACAGAGAGGTAGAGTCCAATCAAAGCAAAGTGAACTTCCTGGGACCTCAAACATATGAAGGCTAGCAAGGGGACTCTTAATCAGGGTAGCTGAGTGGGGGACTTTACAGAGGTTTAGAAGGTTATGAGGGGCATGGATAGGGTGAATAGCCAAGGTCTTTTTCCCAAGATAATGGAATCCAAAACTAGAGGGCGTAGGCTTAAGGGAGAGAGGAAAGATTTAAAAGAGACCTAAGGGGCAACTTTTTCATGCAGAGGGTGGTGCGTGTATGGAATGAGCTGCCAGAGGAAGTGGTAGAGGCTGGTACAATTACAACATTTAAAAGGCATCTGGATGGGCATATGAATAGGAAGGGTTTAGAGGGATATGGGCCAAATACTGGCAAATGGGATTAGCTCAGTTTAGGATATCTGTTCCTGCCTTCTCTTCATTTCTTCTGATCCCTTTAGCTCTCAGAAGTATATCTAACTTCTTAAAGCATTCAATGTTTTAGACTCAACCACTTCCTGTGGCAGAGAATTTCACAGGCTCATCACTGCCTGGGTGAATATATTTCTCCTCATCTCAATCCTAAATGGCCTACTCCATCTCCTTAGACTGAATCCCTTGGTTCTGAACCCAAACTCAATTTTCAGCCCTGGCATCCCAGGATTCAGTTTGCTAAAATCAGTCCCTCGAACATGCTCTGCCATTCAACAAGATCAAGACTGATCTTCTACTGTGACTCCACAATGTCAGTATATTCCACGATTCCCCGAACACACAAGCCCAACTATCGACCTCTGTCTTGAATATATTGACAATGGAGCATCCACAATCTCTGCTATCAACCATTCCAAAGATTCACATCCCTGAAACAATTTCTCCTCATCACGGTTCAAAGCGGCTGACCCCCATAACTCCCCGTGGGTTTCTATGTTAAGGTCATCCTTGCTCTTGTGAGAGATCAACTATTATATAAACACAAGTCTCAAATTACAGTCACAGAGGCCTGCATGTAAGTACTGCGTATCAAATTTCTGTCTTTGTTCTTTTAATAGAAGAATCAAATTGTTTTGGGAGCAGGAGAACTTGGGAAGACAGATGCGATATGAGCATGTTGATCAGTAATACAACATTCCCAACAGTAATTTCCAGTTTGTGGAATGTGGAGTGATGACTTTGGTAGCATAGCAGTTAACTTACTGGACTAATAATGTTAAGAATAGTGAACCAATCTGGAGACATCAGTTCATAATCCCATTACATAAACTAAGGGACTTAAGTACAGTTAATTAAATATATCTGGAATAAAAACCACGTATTTGTAATAGTGATCACAAAACTATCAGATTGTGGTAAAAGCCCAACTGGTTCACTAATACCCTTTAGGAAAGGAAATGTCAGACCCTTCCCTGGTCTGACCTGCATGTGATTCTGGATCCACGGCAATGTGATTGACTCTAAAGTGCCCTCTGAACCGGCCCATCAAGTACATAATTGTTGCTAATCAACAAATCAAAATGGTTCACCATCATTACCACGTTCTCGTGGGCCCCGTACCACCAGCAGCAGTCACGTCTTGTAAATGAATTTTTAAAATCCTTAACAAAAGAACTGCAGATGCTGGAAATCAGATATGGAAATTCAAAAAGCTCAACAGGTCTGAAAGCATTTCCAGAGAAAAAGCACAGTTACCATTTGGGGTCCATCTGGAGTGGCATGGTAGCTCAGCGATTAGCACTGCTGCCTCACAGCGCTAGGGACCGGGGTTTAATTCCAACCTTGGGCGACTGTCTGTGTGGAGCTTGCACATTCTCCCGGTGTCTGTGCGGGTTTCCTACGGGTGCACCGGTTTCCTCTCACAATGCAAAGATGTCCAGGTGAGATGAATTGGTTATGCTAAATTACCCATAGCGTTAGGTGCATTAATCAGGGGTGGGTGGGTTACTCTTTGGAGGGTCGGTGTGGACTTGTTGGCCAAATGGCCTGTTTCCAAACTGTAGGGAATCTAATCTAGGTTGACCATGCTAAATTGTGCAGGCTAGGTGGATTAGGTATGGGAAATGCAGGGATACAGAGATAGGTGGGTCCAGGTTGCATTCTGCTTAAAGGGTTCGTGTGGATATGATGGCCTGCTTCCACACTGTTGAGATTCGATGAACTTCTGAAGGAGACTCACTGGACCTGAAACATAAACTGTTTTGTTTCCAAACCTGTTAATTTTTTCCAGCAATTCCGTTTTCAAAAATAAAAGAATGAGAATGGAATAGTGTAGGCGAGATAGGCTTCAAATTGGTTTCACAGATCGGCACAACATCGAGGGCCGAAAGGCCTGTACTGCGCTGTAATGTTCTATGTTTTAAAAAGTCCTTGCTACCTCATGAATTGGTTAAAGCAGGAAGCATTCACCAGGAACCAGGTAAGCGCATGAGGCAGAAATAAATTGAAGGAAGTGCTGATAGGCTGAGGTGAGGAAGGACAAAAGGAAACCGGAATGAAGCATTAACATTGGTCAGAACCTGATGGGCTGAATGGCAAATGTTTTTGTGTTACTCATTCTATGTTTTCATCAATCAATATGGATGGCAGTGGTTGGGACTGCATTTAGTACACAACCCTTAATGCCTATGATAAGCATCAAAGCATTGAAAATAGTACAGGAATAGGCTATTCAGCCCTTCAAGCCTGCTTCACCATTCAACATGATCATGACTAATCATCCAACTCAATATCCTGTTCCTGCTTTCTCCTCATACCCTTTGATTCCTTTAGTCCTAAGAACTATATCTAACTCCTTGAAAACATTCAATGTTTTGGCCTTAACCACTTTCTGTAGCAGAGAATTCCATAGGCTTACCACTCTGAGTGAAGAAATTTCTCCTCAACACAGTCTTAAATGGCCTACCCTATAACCTTAGGGAGAAAGTGTGGACTGCAGATGCTGGAGATCAGAGCTGAAAATGTGTTGCTGGAAAAGCGCAGCAGGTCAGGCAGCATCCAAGGAACAGGAGAATCGACGTTTCGGGCATAAGCCCTTCTGCAGGAATCCTGAAGAAGGGCTTATGCCCGAAACGTCGACTCTCCTGCTCCTTGGATGCTGTCTGACCTGCTGCGCTTTTCCAGCAACACATTTTCAGCTATCCTATAACCTTAGGCTGTGACCCTCAGTCATCAGAAACATCCTCAATGTATTTATCCTGTCTAGACCTGTTAGAATTTTAGAGATTTCCATGAGATTCCCACACCTTGTTCTTCTAAACTGCAGTGAATAAAGTTCTAAGCAATCTAGTCTCTCTTTATACTGCCATCCCAGGAATCAGTCTGATAAACCTTTGATGCTCTCCCTCCATAGACAGAACATCCTTCTTCAGGTAAAGATGTGCTGGTGAAAATGAGCTGGGGTCATTGAGTCACTGCAGGCTATAGGATGTAGGGACCCTCAAAGTGCTGTTAAGAAGGGCCTGCAGGAATTTTGACCCAGTGACACTGATGGATCAGTGAGAGGGTGTAGATAGGAAAACTAGAGGGGAGGCCATATTGGATTTGGTGCTTGGTAACGAACCATGCCAGATGTCAGATCCCTCAGTGGGAGAGCATCTTGGTGACAGTGATCACAACTCCCTGACCTTTACTATATTCGGAGAGGAATAGGAGCAGATGGTATGGGAAAGTATTTAATTGGGGGAGGGGGAATTACAATACTATTAGGAAGGAACTGGGGCACATAAATTGGGAACAAATGTCCTCAGGGAACTGTATGACAGAAATGTGAAGGTTGTTTAGGATGTACTTGCTGATAGTGCTGGGCATGTTTGTCTCTTGTCCTGAAGTAAGGAAGGGATGATAGGTTGAAAGAACCTTGGGTGACAAAGGATGTGGAACATCTAGTCAAGAGGAAGAAGGGAGCTCACTTAAGGTTGAGGAGGCAAAGATCAGACAGGGCTCTAGAGGGTTACAAGGTAGCCAGGAAGGAACTGAAGAATGGACTTAGGAGAGCTAGAAAGGGGCATGAGAAAGCTTTGGTGGGTAGGATTAAGGAAAATTCCATGGCATTCTACACTTATGTGAGGAACAAGAGGATGGCCAGAGTGAGGGTAGGGTCGATCAGGGATAGTGGAGGGAACTCCCGGAGTCGGATTAGTTGGGGAGGTCCTCAATGAATATTTTGCTTCAGTATTCACTAACGAGAGGGACTTGATGTTTCTGAGGACAGCGTGAAACAGACTTATATGCTCGAACAGGTTGATATTAAGAAGGAGGATGTGCTAAATTTTGAAAAACATACGGATAGATAAATCCCCTGGACCAGACGGGATATAACAGAGATTACTACAGGAATCAAAGGAAGAGATTTACTAGGATGCCATCTGGACTGGAGGGCATGTCTTATGAAGAAAGTTTGAGGGAGCTACAGCTTTTCTCATTGGAGCAAAGAAGGATGAGAGGTGACTTCATAGAGGTATACAGGATGATGAGATGGATTTGGAGATGCTGGTGTTGGACTGGGGTGTACAAAGTTAAAAATCACACAACACCAGGTTATAGTCCAACAAGTTTAATTGGAAGCACACTAGCTTTCGGAGCGACGCTCCTTCATCAGGTGATAGTGGAGGGCTCAATCCTAACACACAGAATTTATAGCAAAAATTTACAGTGTGATGTAACTGAAATTATACATTGAAAAATTTATTGTCTGTTAAGCCTTTCATCTGTTAGAATACAGTGATAGTTTCACTTCTTTCATGTGTAAATCACAAAACTTTTTTTTAAAAAGTTGCATTCTCGGGTTAGCTGTTAACAAGGGTGATAGCTAGACAATATGTTGAAGGAGTATTTGTATTTGCACTTGTATTTGTACTTGGAGGGTTACATTGTACTTTGCTCAAAAACTGCATGCATTCATGTAGAACTCTGAGCTCAAAAACTGCATGAATCTATGTAAAACTCCGTTATCTCACTTTTTATATTAGAATCAATCTAAACATCATGGCATAGACAGAGAACACAGGGGGATAACACCTTCAACATATTGTCTAGGTATCACCATTGTTAACAGCTAAACTGAGAATGCAACTTTAAAAAAAAAGGGTTTTGTGATTTACACATGAAAGAAGTGAAACTATCACTGTATTCTAACAGATGAAAGGCTGAACAGACAATCAATTTTTCAATGTATAATTTCAGTTACATCACACTGTAAATTTTTGCTATAAATTCTGTGTGTTAGGATTGAGCCCTCCACTATCACCTGATGAAGGAGTGTCGCTCCGAAAGCTAGTGTGCTTCCAATTAAACTTGTTGGACCTGGTGTTGTGTGATTTTTAAGGACGATGAGAGGCAGTGATAGAGTGGATAGACAGAGACTTCTTCCCATGAAGGGGCATAATTTTAAGGTGACTGGAGGAATGTTTAGGGGATATGTCAGAGATAGGTTCTTTACTCAGAGAATAGTGGGTGTGTGGAATGCACATCCAGCAGTGGTAGCAGAGTCAAATACACGAGGGACATTTAAGCAACTCTTCAATATGTATATGGAAGGTAGTACAATGAAAGGTATGTACGTCAGTCTGATCTTAGAGTAGGGTAAAAGGCCAGCAACAATATCGAGGGCCAAAGGGCCTGGACTGTACTGTACTGTTTTATGTTCTATGAGTCTGGATGGTGTGTGGTTTAGAGGGGAAGTTGGGTGGTGTCACCATCCATGTAACACCCGCAAGTTCTTCGGTTTGGAAATGAGCAACTTCCCAGAGACAAGATGAGATACCAAGATGCCTGAATGCTGGCTGTATCTCAGAACAAAAATATCCATATATTTATATATACACACAATAATAAACAAGTCACACACTGCAGTCCTATTGCAAGCATGGAGCTGTGCAATTATTGTCGTTCAGTATGCATTTTCGCTGCCCTAATCGTTTCACCACTATGTGTCATTGTGTATTTTGCTTGCTAGCTAATCTGACAGATGGTTTTTTCTCTACAAGTCGCTGCTGAATTTTCCCATTTGTTAATGATTGACATTCACTTAGTTCCTTATGGACCCTCTCAGTGTTGACATTGGCAACGCCCTATTTTCGTCACACAGCTGTTTTGTTTGAATGCTTGCTCAGTGCCCCTTGGTCATTAATAGTCACCATCAAACACTGGAATAAATGTCCCGTGACATGTGGATGTACATTGAGATTGTCTATGTGACTGCTATCTACAATTCCTTGATTATCACCACAACCAAGGAAAGACCATGTGGTCTATTTATTGATACGCATTAGGTCCCGCTTTTCTGCCTGTCCACTTGTGTTTAACTTCTCTGCCATGCTAATTTTCTCCTCTCCTTGCAGGACAGAGTTTTACCATTCCCTCCCAGTAGGTGGGAGGGTTCGGGGGTGAGGGGGGAATGTATGAATTTGCTGGTTGGTCCTGCCACTGTTCCCCTTCCCATCCCGACCTGTTTGCAATTATATGTCAAGATGGGTGAGACCTAATTGGGCCAACCCACCCTTTACCCAATTGAGGTCAATGGGCAATTCGTGACCAATTAAGGGTCAATTTCTGCTCCGCCTCAATTTTTTGGCGGATAGGAGCTCAAAAGGCTTTTGGGGGTCTAAGGAACGTCAGCCAGCATAGGCTTTTGAATTGGAAGGAGGAAAGGGAATACCTTTGTTGATGGCCTCTTTTCAACATTAGGTACCACCACATCCCCACACTCACTTGGACTAATCACACTCTCTGTAAGTGCTTCCTCTCCCCTGGCATCACCATCAACAACATCCCAAACCCAGTCCCTCCCATGGGCTTCACTTCCCCTCCCCAAATTCACCACTTTCCCTCCCCAAATTTAGAACCCACACCCAGCACTTTCTCTGGCCCTGGACTCCTGGATTTCGATGCTGGAAGATAAGAGCAGGAGTAGGCCTCTCAAGCCTGTTGTGCCTTTCTAGACCATAGCCCAGGACACCTTGTCATCCAGCAGAGGACTCTATTGCTTCTGGTGATGCTGGACCACCAGGCCTATTGGCCAATCAGATCACCTTTCTGAAGCAGTTTTCTGAAGTGGGAATGAGGGGCTGAGTTCTTGTTTCCAACCATGAATGCTCCTTTGAACATTAAATGACTACAATATGGCCAATATCAGCAGGGATATATTTCTCACTAACTCTCTGTATAAGAAATTAGGGAAACAACACCATCTGAGTAATTCTGGCCTAGAAAATATTGAAACATAGGAAACAGGAACAACAGTAGGCCATTCAGTTCCACTGAAAAATGGCTTCCACTGCCATTTTTCTTAGAGTCCCTATAATGTGGAAGCTGGCCATTCAGCCCTAATAATTCACACTGACCCTCCGAAGAACATCCCATCCAGACCCTGCATTTCCCATGGAGAAAGTGAGGACTGCAGATGCTGGAGATCAGAGCTGAAAATGTGTTGCTGGAAAAGCACAGCAGGTCAGGCAGCATCCAAGGAGCAGGAGAATCGACGTTTCGGGCATGAGCCCTTCTTCAGGAATGAGGAAAGTGTGTCCAGCAGGCTAAGATAAAAGGTAGGGAGGAGGGACTTGGGGGAGGGGCGCTGGGAATGCAATAGGTGGAAGGAAGTTAAGGTGAGGGTGATAGGCCGGAGTGGGGGTGGGGGCGGAGAGGTCAGGAAGAAGATTGCAGGTTAGGAAGGTGGTGCTGAGTTTAAGTCATAAGACATAAGTCATAAGACTTTAAGAAATAGGAACAGGAGTAGCCCATTCCGACTCTAGAGCCTGTTCTTCCACTCAATAGGATCATACAGGAGGCTGGAAGAACACGGCAAGCCAGACAACATCAGGAGGTGGAGAAGTTGGCGTTTTGGGTGTAACCCTTCTTTAGGACTGGGGGTAGGTGTGGGGGGAGCTGCAGATAAAGGGGTGGCAGGCACAGGGTGGTGGAGTAGGGATGGGTGAAGACAGGTAGAGGGTACGACCTGGTTGGTCAATGGGAGGAATGAATCTGGTTGGTGGTAGAGAGCAGTGGAAGGCAGAGGGAGGGACTAGGAAGGGAGTTGGGGGATGGGTAGGGAGGTTATTTGGAATTGGAGAGCTCAATGTTGAGTGCTCCGGGTTGTAGCCTGCCCTGGTGCAAAATGAGGTGTTGTTTCTCCAGTTTGCGGTTTGGTTCATTGTGACAATGGAGGAGGCCAAAGATGGTCATGTTGGAAAAGGAGTGGTTAGGGGAATTGAAATGGGTGTGACTGCGAGGTCTGGTTGGCCTCTGCACGCCCTGCTGCGATGCTTGGTGAACCATTCCCTAAGTTTATGTTCAATCTCCCCGGTGTAGAGAGAATATATCGGAAGCACAACACAGCAGGAGGGTGGAAGAACACAGCAGCCAGGCAGCATCAGGGGAGCATGGCAGATCTAATATTCCTCTAATTTCTTCTTGAAAACATTCACTGTTTGGTCCTCAAACACTTCCTATGGCCAAGAATTCCACAAACTCACTACTCTGGGTGGATAAATAGTTCCTCCTCTCAGTCCTAAATGGTCTATAACATCCTTAAACTGTGATCTTTAATTCTGGACTCCCTGGTCATCTCGAATATCCTTCCTGCATTTATCCTGTCTAATCCTTTTAGAATTTGATTAGTTTTAATGCCTCATTCTTCTAAATCCAGTGAGCAAAGTCCTAACCATTTCATTCTCTCTTCATAGGTCAGTTCTGCCACTCCAGGAATCAAAATGTAAATCTTCATTGCATTCCCTCCATAGCCAGAATATCCTTCCTCAGATAAGGAAACCAATAACTGCACACAATACTCCAAGTTTGTTCTCAACAAGGCCCTCTGGAGGAATCTGACCCCTACCCACCCAGGGTCAGAGTTTCTCAGTACCTTCCTCTCAGACTGATTAGTGCTTAGATGCTGGGTCTCGATCACCACTCTTGAGAATCATGTGACCATACTGGGACTAACCAAAGAGGAACCCTGTTCCCACCAGGTTGCCAACTCATTTGGTCTACTCCCTTCCCCACTCACTCCTGCCACTGATCACCCAAAACATCTGTCTTTGCGATGCATCACTTCCTAAACCAACCTGAAAGCCACAACTCCTCGTTGTCCTACTGGTCGACTCACATTTTTCATTTATTCTTGAATGGGGTATAGACAACACTAACCCATTCAATACCCATCCCTAGTTGCCTTAGAGGCCATTTCAGATGACCATTAAGAATCAATTCGCAAGGACAGTAGATACATGGGAACACCACGATCTACAATATCTACTCACTCTACCACCGACACTCAGAAGAAGCAATATATACCATTTACAAGATTCACTGCAGAAATTCACCAAAGGTCCTTAGTCAGCATCTTCCGAACCTATGACCACTACCAAGAACAAGGAACACCATCATGTTCAAACTCCCTCCAAGCCGTGCACCATCCTGAGTTGGAAATCACAGAATTGTTACAGCTCAGAAGATGGCCATTCAACTCATCGGGCCTGCACCACCTCTTCAAACAAGCATCATTTTCAAGTGCCAATTTCCTACATTTTCCCCAAACCCATGAACACTCTCAAATAATCATCCAATATCCTCTTGAATGTCTCAAGAAATATATCACTATTATGGGTAAATATCCCGGAACCCCCTCCCGAACACCACTGTGGATATAAATAGGTAGCTGACCACCATCTTCTTCAGGGCAATTACAGATGGGCAATGAATGCTGACCCAGCCAGTGATGCCCACATCGCCAGAACAGTTAAATGATTTGTCTGGGTACTACATGTTTGAAAGGATGTGAAGTCATTGAAAACAGTGCAGAAATGATTCACAAGAATGGTTCCAAGAATGAGGAACTTCAGTTATGAAGATGGATTGGAGAAGTCATCCATCTTTAGAAGGAAAAGGGGGTATCTAATTGAAACTTACAGAATACTGAACGGCCTGGACAGAGTGGATGTTGGGAAGATGTTTCCATTGGTAGGAGGGCACAGCCTTAGAGTAAAGGGAAGACCTTTTAGAACAGAGATATGGAGAAACTCCTTCAGCCAGAGAGTGAGGCATCTATGGAATTCAAGGCTGTGGAGGCCAGGTCATTGAGTATATTTAAGACCAAGATAGATAGGTTCTTGATTATCAAGGGAATCAAGTGTTACAGAGAGAAAGCAGGAGAATGGGATTGAGAATCTTACCAGCCATGATTGAATGATGGAGCAGACCCGATGGGGTCAATGGCCTAATTTCTGCTCCTATGTCTTATGGTCTTGTGATCTTTACATACTTTGAGAGGATTTGTGATCATAATACAATAAGGCTCAATATTAAGTTGGAAATGTATAAAATCAGTCAATAATTAAGGTTCCAGACTGGTTAAGTGCAGATTTTAGGTGTCGAAAAGTTGAATTGGAACAGGTTGATTAGAAACACAATTTGGTGGATAAAGCAATGAATGAAGAATGAGAGAATTTAAAAAGAAAACTGAATATGGTGTAAACTGGGTCTGTACTCATGAAAAGTAAATACAGGCTATCCAAAACAAGATCATGCTAAATGACTAAAGATATAGATATAAATAAGGGAAAGAACTGGAGGCATATACAGGCACATAGACACAGAGATGTACAGCACAGAAGCAAACCATTTGGTCCAAATTGCCTATGCCAACCAAATATTCGAAACTAATCTACTCCAATTTGCCAGGATTTAGCCCAAATTCCACTAAACCCTTCCTATTCATATACCCATCCAGATGCCTTTTAAATGTTCTGATTGCACCGGCCTCCACCGCTTCCTCTGGCAGCTCATTCCATACATGCACCACCCTCTGCATGAAAAAGTTGCCCCTTAGATCACTTTTAAATCTTTCCCCTCTCACCTTAAACCTATATTCTAGTTTTGGACTCCCCTACCCTGGGGAAAAGACCTTGGCTATTCATCCTACCCACACCCCTCGTGATTTTATAAAGCTCTATTAGGTCATCCCTCAGCCTGCGTGCTCCAAGTAAAACAGCCCCAGCCTATTCAGCCAGTTTGCTTCCAGTTCCTCGGGCTAGTGTGGCCAGAAACCGGGAGATAATGGACTTGAACGTGTGGTTGGGGAACTGGTGCAGGAAGCAAGGTTTCAAGTTCTTGGATCACTGGGGTATATTTTATGGTAACCATAAATTCTACAAGAGAGATGGCTTGCACCTTAATAGAACAGGGATCGGCATTCTGGCAGGCAGGTTTTCTGCTGCAACACCGCTACATTTAAACTAAGTAGCGGGGGGGAGGGGACAAGCTGGATGTTTAAAAAGGAAATTGAAGGGGTAGTTAGAACAAGAGAAGTCAAGAAAGACAACTGTATCAAGGAGGCAGAAAACTGGAAAAGGCATCATGCTGTAAAGTTGAGTGAAATAAGGGTTGAGGGGAAGGGTGAGAGCAGTAACAAATTAAAAATTCTATATATGAATGCACGAAGCATTAGACACAAGGTGGATGAGCTTGAGGCTCTTTTGGAAATTGGCAGATACGATATTGTGGGGATAACTGAGACGTGGCTTCATGGGGACAGGGCCTGGGAAATGAATATTCAAGGCTACATGTGTTATCGTAAGGATAGACTGACGGGCAGAGGGGGTGGGGTGGCCTTGTTGGTAAGGGAGGATATTCAGTCCCTTGCGCGGGCGGACCTAGAGTCAGGGGATGTAGAGTCAGTGTGGATAGAGCTTCGAAACACTAAGGGTAAAAAGACCCTCATGGGAGTCATCTACAGGCCCCCAAACAGTAGTCTGGATGTTGGAGGTAAGTTGAATCAGGAGCTGAAATTGGCTTGTCGCAAAGATGTTACTACAGTTGTTATGGGGGATTTTAACATGCAGGTAGACTGGGAGAATCAGGATGGTATCGGGCCTCAAGAAAGAGACTTTGTGGAGTGCCTCAGAGATGGATTTTTAGTGCAGCTGGTGCTGGAGCCGACCAGGGATAAGGCGATTCTGGATCTGGTATTGTGTAACGAACCAGAATTGGTCAGTGACCTCGAAGTGAAGGAGCCATTGGGAAGTAGTGACCATAATACAATAAGCTTCAATCTGCAATTTGAGAGGGAGTGGGTACAATCTGAAGTGACAATATTTCAGTTGAATAAAGGGAAATATGGAGCTATGAGGGAGCAACTGGCCAAAGTTCAATGGTTTAATACCTTAACAGGGAAGACCGTGGAGGAACAATGGCAGATATTTCTGTGTATAATGCAGAAGATGCAGGATCAGTTCATTCCTAAAAGGAAGAAAGATCCCAGGAGGAGACATGGGCGGCCGTGGCTGACAAGGGAAGTAAAGAAACATATAAGGTTAAAAGAGAAAAAGTATAACTTAGCGAAGATAAGCGGGAAAACGGAGGACTGGGAAGCTTTTAAAGAACAACAGAGGTTTAGTAAGAAGGAAATACGCAGAGAAAAAATGAGGTACAAAGGTAAACTGGCCAAGAATATAAAGGAGGATAGTAAAAGCTTTTTTAGGTATGTCCAAGGCAAAAAAATGGTTAGGACAAAAATTGGGCCCTTGAAGACAGAAGCAGGGGAATATATTACTGGGAACGAAGAAATGGCAGAGGAATTAAATGGGTACTTCAGATCTGTGTTCACTGGGGAAGACACAAGCAATCTCCCTGAGGTAACAGTGGCTGAAGGACCTGAACTTAAGGGAATTTCTATTTGCCAGGATTTGGTGTTGGAGAGACTGTTAGGTCTGAAGGTTGATAAGTCTCCGGGACCTGATGGCCTGCATCCCAGGGTACTGAAGGAGGTGGCTCGGGAAATCGTGGATGCGCTGGTGATTATTTTCCAGAGTTCAATAGAATCGGGGTTGGTTCCTGAGGATTGGAGGGCGGCTAATGTTGTGCCACTTTTTAAGAAGGGTGGGCGGGAGAAAGCAGGAAATTATAGACCAGTTAGTCTGACCTCAGTGGTGGGAAAGATGCTGGAGTCTATTATAAAGGATGAAATTACGGCACATCTGGATAATAGTAACAGGATAGGACAGAGTCAGCATGGATTTATGAAGGGGAAATCATGCTTGACTAATCTTCTTGAATTTTTTGAGGATGTAACTCGGAAGATGGACGAGGGAGATCCAGTGGATGTACTGTACCTGGACTTTCAGAAAGCTTTTGATAAAGTCCCACACAAGAGGTTAGTGAGTAAAATTAGGGCGCACGGGATTGGGGGCAAAGTACTAGATTGGATAGAGAATTGGTTGGCTAATAGGAAACAAAGGGTAGTGATTAAAGGCTCCATTTCAAAATGGCAGGCAGTGACCAGTGGGGTACCGCAGGGATCCGTGCTGGGACCGCAGCTTTTTACAATATATGTAAATGATATAGAAGATGGTATCAGCAATAACATTAGCAAATTTGCTGATGACACAAAGCTAGGTGGTAGGGTGAAATGTGATGAGGATGTTAGGGGATTACAGGGTGACCTGGACAAGTTAGGTGAGTGGGCAGATGCATGGCAGATGCAGTTTAATGTGGATAAATGTCTGGTTATCCACTTTGGTGGCAAGAACAGGAAGGCAGATTACTACCTCAATGGTATCAAATTAGGTAAAGGGGCTGTTCAGAGAGATCTGGGTGTTCTTGTCCACCAGTCAATGAAGGCAAGCATGCAGGTACAGCAGGTCGTGAAGAAGGCTAATAGCATGCTGGCCTTCATAACAAGAGGGATTGAGTATAGAAGCAAAGAGGTGCTTCTGCAGCTGTACAGGGCCCTGGTGAGACCACACCTGGAGTACTGTGTACAGTTCTGGTCTCCAAATTTGAGGAAAGACATTCTGGCTATTGAGGGAGTGCAGCGTAGGTTCACGAGGTCAATTCCTGGAATGGCAGGATTGCCTTACACAGAAAGACTGAAGCGACTGGGCTTGTATACCCTTGAGTTTAGAAGACTGAGAGGGGATCTGATTGAAACGTATAGGCTTATGAAAGGACTGGACACTCTGGCAGGAGGGAACATATTTCCGTTGATGGGGGAGTGCCGAACCAGAGGACACAACTTAAAAATACGGGGTAGACCATTTAGGACAGAGATGAGGAGAAACTACTTCACACAGAGAGTGGTGGCTGTGTGGAATGCTCTGCCCCAGAGGGCAGTGGAGGCCCAGTCTCTGGATTCTTTTAAGAAAGAATTGGATAGAGCTCTTAAAGATAGTGGAGTCAAGGGGTATGGAGATAAGGCTGGAACAGGATACTAATTAGGAATGATCAGCCATGATCATATTGAATGGCGGTGCAGACTCGAAGGGCAGAATGGCCTACTCCTGCATCTATTGTCTATTGTCTATTGTCTATTGTCTCAAATCCTCCAACCCTGGCAACATCCTTGTATATCTTTTCTGAACCCTATCAAGTTTCACAACATCATTTCTATAGCAGGAAGACCAGAATTGAACAAAGTATTGCTGAAGTGGACAAACCAACGTCCTGTACATGACCTCCCAACTCCTATACTCAATGCACTGACCAATAAAAGCAAGCCTACCAAATGCCTTCTTCAGTACCCTTCCACCTGTGACTCCACTTTCAAGGAACTATGAACCTGCACCCCAAGGTCTCTTTGTTCAACAACATTCTCCAGGACCTAACCATTAGGTGTATAAGTCCTGCCCTGATTTGCCTTTCCAAAATGCAGCACCTTAGACTTATCTAAATTAAATCCACCTACCACTGCTTGGCTCATTTGCCCATCAGAGTGCAAGTCTCGTATTCTGAGATAACCTTCTTCACTATCTACTACACCATCAATTTTGCTGTCATCTGAAAACTCACTAACCAATACTCCTATATTCCTCCTATAAAATGATTTATATAATTGACAAAAAGCAGTGGAACCTACGCTGATCCTTGCAGCACACCGTTGACCGCTCATTTGAAAGGTAACCCTTCACTATCATTCTCTGTCTTTAACCTTCTAACCAATTTTGTATTCAAACAGCTAGCTCTCCCTGAATTCCATATGATCTAACCTTGCTAAGCAGTCTGCCATGTGGAACCTTGTGAAATGCCTTGCTAAAGTCCCTGTAGTCAATGTCCACTACTCTGCCTTCATCAATCTTCTTTGTCACTTCTTCAAAAAATTTAATCAAGTTAGTCAGACATGATTTCCCACACACAAAGCCACATTGACTATCCCTAATCATTTCTTGCCTTTCCAAATACATGGAAATCCTGTCTCTCAGGATCTCTTCCAACAACTTACCCATCACTAACGTCAGGCACACCAGTCAATACTTCCCTGGCTTTTCCTTACCACCTTTCTTAAATAATGGCACCATATTAGCCAACCTCCAGTCTTTTGGCACCTCATCCATGTCTATTGATGATATACTATCTCCGTAAGGGGCCCAGCACATCCCTATGTTATGAAGTTGAAGGCATTAACTGTACCTTTAAGAGAGAATGAAAGCTGTTTTGCACTGAGAGCTTGCAGGTACTTGTCATGTGACTGAGTAGAAGTCTGAGTATGCTAGAAAATTGAAAATATGTAACATTTGGCTGCTATGTTCACGACAGTTCAAAGTTTAACCAATCAGTTTAAATTATACCCCAGGATACTAAAACCGAATCAAATTTGAATTTACTGTTTTGACAACATTAAACCAACAAGACAATCCGATGTTTGGGGTATAAAGAAGCTGGAATTTTGTGAGTCAGCTAGAGAGTAACTAACTACCATCGCCAGAGTAACTACCTGATAAACACTCTCTATCAAAGGTACCTTGTTCAGACGGAAGCATCTTTGAAGCAAAAGACTGAAAATGGCCGAAGAAGATCTTCAGCTGAAGGAAGAAAGACACCGATGATGACAGCTACTGTCCTAGATCTTCAAATAAAACATAGAGGAGACAATTTGTTTAATTTTGGTTACTTGTGATTGGTTAAATTAAAAGCGAGAGAAATGGCTCTTAAGATTGCTAAAAAGGTTCTGGGGTTTAAAGATGATTCCCAAATCTGCCAAATCAGAGTCATATCCAATACCAAAATTGAAGGACTATATACAGAAGGTTCGACAAGCCAGTTACATCACGAAGTTGGACTTACTGCGTGGTTATTGGCAGGTACCTATATCAGAGAAAGTGAAAGAAGTTTCTGTGTTTGTAACCATGAATGGACTATATCAAGTCAAAGTAATGCCTTTTGGGATAAAAAACGTACCAGCCACGTTCCAAAGACTCATGACCAGAGTTGTGGCTGGGTTAACAAACTGTGCAATCTATCTGGATGATGTAGTGATTTTTAGTGAGTCATGGAAAGACCACATGATACAGTTGAGAGAGCGCTTTGAATGATTAAGAGAAGCAAAACCGGTAATAAACTTAAAGAAAACAGAATTCACGAAAGCAGAGGTGAGGTTCTTGGGACATAACATCAGTCATGAAAGGAACGCAAGGAACGCAAAGACAAAGGTCATTGAGGAAGTTCCACAACTAATCTCGAAGGAAGAGGTGTTTTGATTTTTGGGACTAAGCCGATTCTACCAGAAGTTTGTTTCAAACTTCAGAAGTGTAGTGCCACCACTAACAGATTTGCTCAAGAAGAACACAAAATTTCAGAGAACAAAACAATGCCAGGAGACATTTGAGAATTTAAAAGCAGCAGTATTAACCACCGCACCAATTTTAGCTACATCTGTTTTTTGAAACCCTTCCAAGTTGCAATTGATGCTACGGCTACAAGAAGATGATGATGGAATTGAATGGTCAGTTGGTTACTTTCAAAAAAATTCAACACTCACCAGGGAAAATACTCTACCATCAAAAAGGAGTTATTGAGTTTGGTGCTGGCCTTCCAACATTTTAATGTTTATGTGATGAACAATGCGTCAGAGACAGTTGTGTACATGAATCAAAACCCTCTTACATTCTTGGAATGATCTAAAGGCAAGAATATGATACTACTTTGTTGGAGTTTTATGTTACAGACTTTTTAATTTACAAATTGTACATGTTACAGGTCATAAGAATGTGATAGCAGTTGCATTATCGTGGATTTAATGGATAAAGTATAGATAAGATTGAATAGATACCAATGTTATATAGATGTGTGTAGATATTAATATGAACTTACATTAATGTCCTATGCATTTCATTGTAATGGAGTTAAGAAAAAAATGAAGCCATCTTTTCTTTATGATAGTTCATTTTTTTTCTTGGAGGGAGCTGTTATGAAGTTGAAGGCATGTACTGTATCTTTAAGAGAGAGTGAAAGCTGTTTTGCACTGAGAGTTTACAGGAACCTGTCATGTGAGTGACTAGCAGTCTCAGAGTGTACTGGAAAATTGAAAATATGTAACATTTGGCTGCTATGTTCACAACAGTTCAAAGTTTAACCAATCTATTTAAATTATGCCCCAGGATACTAAATCCCAATCAAATTGGAATTTACTGTTTTAACAACATTCAAACCACAAGACAATCTGATGTTTGGGGTATAAAGAAGCTGGCATTTTGAGATTCAGCTGGAGAGTAACCAACTGCCATCGCCAGAGTAACTATCTGATAAACACTCTCCATCAAAGGTACCTTTTTCATATGAAGCATTTTTGCAGCAAAAGACTGAAAACGACCCAAGGAGATCTTCAGCTGAAGGAAGAAAGACACTGATGATGACAGACAAACCACTGAATGGTTTTGAAATTAAGTTGATGTAATTTTAATAGGGGCCTTTTTTTGGAACAGTATATATAGAGTTGGAGGTAAGTCACAAACCTTTAAGAGAAAGGATGCTTAGAGTTATAAATAATTCTTGTCTAATGTTCACTTTTAGAGTTAAAGAATAATTATTTTTCTGTTATCAGTGGAATTTGGGGAGTTCTCTGTCACTCATACTTTAGCAGATTATGAGGCGAGGTGATCTTTTCTGGGTGTTTGGTTTAAGCAGGGTTCACCGCTGTGTCGTAACACCTAGCTTCCCACAAAGTCCTCGTGTAAAACTGATAAGGTCGCATACTGGAATAATGATAGCAACAGAAATGATCTAGAGTATCTCAAATGTAGGAGAGAGGCTAAGGCTGGAAAAAAGAAGGCTCAGAGAAAGCAAGAGGAAAGAATGGCAGCCTGTGCTAACACAAATCATAAAATGTTCTTCAAACATAGTGATAGTAAAAGATTAGTGAAGGATCGAGCGAGACCTATAAGGAAGTCAGGCTAAGCTGCTCATTGAAGCAAAGGGTATGGCAGAGGTACTAATTTGTTTCTGCCTTTACCAAATTAGAAACTGGTGGCAAGACCCAGTTGAAAATGTGGGTGTTGAGCAACTAAGCAGTACAGTGATAGATATGAAGAGATGTTAAAAGGCTGGGAGCACTCCAGGTACAGAAGTCACCAGGCCCAGATGGGATACATGTTAGATTACTCAGAGAGGTAAAGCATCAAACTGTGGAATTGCTGACAGAAATTTTCCAGGCCTTTCTGAACACAGGACTATCCCAGGGGACTGAAGGATTGCAAATGTGACACAATTGTTTCATAAAGGAGCGAAGGATAACCCAGGAAACTACAGATTGACACCAATAGTGGAAAAACAGATGGAGGCCATAATATTCGATAAAGTAAATTTATACTTAGAGACAAATAATGGAATAGTCAACATGGTTTTGTCAAAGCAGATCATGTCTGACAAATTTAATTGAGTTATTAACAAGGTGACACACGCCATGGATGAGGTTAATGTCATGGATGATGTATATTTGGACATTCAAAAAGCATTTGATACGGTGACACATAGCAGGCTGGTTAGAGAATTAGAAATGTTTGGGATTAATGGGTCTTTGGCAACAAGGATTAGGAGTTGGTGTAAACATAGAAAACAGGGAATAGATATAGATGGGCATTTTTCTGATTGGAGAAGAGTTGAAAGTGGTGTTCCCTGGGATCAGTATTGGGACCCTTGGTTTTTCTGACTTATACAAACGATCTGGAGATGGGCGTTGGGGGCAAAATCTCTAAATTTGCAGATGATACTAAGCTAGAGAGAATAGTCAATTGTGAGGATGGTGCTGAGTGACTTACATTTTGGTATAAGAAACAAGACACTCTCAATGGTACAACTTTGAGAGGAATACAGGAGCAGAGGGGCATTAGGATCAAGTAGATAATTCTTTGAAGGTGGTCATGCAACTTGAAACAGTTGTTAAGAAGGCTTATAAGATCGTTGGGGTTTATACAATGAGGCATAGAGTATAAAAGCAAGGAGGTGATGTTACACCTCTGCAAATCATTGGTCAGATCACATTTGGAATGTTGTGTTCAGTCTGTGCACCTTATTTAAGGAAGGATGTTAAAGTCCTGGAGATAATTCAAAGGAGATTTACTAGACTGATACAAGGAGTAATGGTGGCTCAGTGGTTAGCACTGCAGCACCAGGGACCCAGGTTCAATTCCAGCCTTGGGTGGCTGTCTGTGTGGAGCTTGCATGTTCTCTCTGTGTCTGTGTGGGTTTCCTCCCACAGTCCAAAGACCTACAGGTAAGGTGGACTGGCTGTGCTAAATTGCCCATAGTGTTAGGTGCATTAGTCAGAGGTGGGTGGGAGGGCTGGTGTGGGCTTTTTTGGGCTGAAGGGCTATTTCCACACTGTAGGGAATCTAATCTAAATAAAGGATTTTAGATACAAGGAAAAAAATAGAGAAATTGGGTTTATTCTCCTTGGAGCAGAGATTAAGAGGGGTGTCCTGACTGAAGTGTTCAAAATTATGAACAATTTTGACAGGGCAAAGAAGGATATTCTGCATCCACTAATTGGTATGTCAGTAAATAGGGGTCACAATTTCAAGATTTGGAATACACTGCCTGGGAGAATGGTGGAGGCAGAGTCCATTCAAGGTTTCAAGAGAGAGCTGGACATATATTTGAAAGTGATGAACTTGGAGAGCTACAGAGATTGGGCTGAAGAATGGGACTGGTTGGGTAACGTTTTCAGGAGCTGGTACAGCCACAATGGGTTGAATGGCATCCTTCTGTACTGTAAATTCTATAATTATGACATTTGAATTACAAGCAGAGAATGGATTGGCTAACAGCCTTCCTCAAAACTAAAGCATTGGAACGCGGAAGTGCTCAGGAGATCGGTTAGCAACTATGGAGACAGATATTGAGCTATCAGAGGTGGATTTATTGCAACATGGTGCATTCTGAGCAGCCTGGATATTGTGGATACTGGGAGGATGCTTCCTCTTGTCAAGGGTATTAAAACTAGGGGCAATAATTTCAGAACACGAGGCTTTTAAGACATAAATGATGTTATTTTTCCTCTCAAAAGGTAACTCGAGTGTGGAATTTAACAAGTAGTGGAGCCTTGGTCTTTAAATTGGTCCAAGTTTGAGATAGGAGAAAGTGAGGACTGCAGATGCTGGAGATCAGAGTCGAAGAGTGTGATGCTGGAAAAGCACAGCCAGTCAGGCAGCATTTGAGGAGCAGGAAACGTCGACTCTCCTGTTCTTTGGATATTGCCTGACCGACTGTGCTTTTCCAGCACCACACTCCCCAAGCTTGAGATTGATAGATTTTGATCAACAAGGGAGTTGAGAATAACGGGGTTCGGACAGGAAAATGCTGTTGACACCACAACCAGATCCATCATGATCTTTTTGAACTGCAGAGGGGGTTCAAATGGCCTACTTCTACATCCAATGCCCATCAAAATGGATGCCGAATGGGTCCTTCTGCAAGGTCATGAAACACTGTCAGGTGTGGCCAGACCTGTGAGTATTGAAGGTAGTTCTTGTATTGCAGGCCATTCCTAAATCAGTCAAGTTTTTGTAATGAAGCAGCACCACCTCTTTCCTACCATTCGAGATCACAAACAATCACAATTATTTACTCTCATGCTGGATTATGCAGCAATTTAAATACACAATTTCTAATTCGCAGGACTGACAGCATAATCATTAGGCTACTGTGCATGAGGTGAAACCCAAGTTAATACCGTTTTCCCGTTTACAATATTAAATAACACTGGAGCAATATGTAGCCACCGGGCCATAATAAGCAGCGCAGGAGAATATCAATCTAAAGACAACTGCTCAAACAGATTTTCACACAGCAATGGAAACTTTACTTGAACCTAAGCCATCTGCCATTCCACAAGCTCTCTCCTCGATAGCGACAGTCTCCCTGTCCCTGATCACTGCTTAAAGTAAACAAAAGGCAGCAGAATGCTGACATGTAGCCAAACTGTCAGTCATGGCAAGCAAGGGCACTTTATTTAATCCCAATCCAGTATTGGGGTAAGGAACCAGAAAATAAAAGGGGATTGCCTCTCGATGGAGAGTGTACAGCTCACCCCCAGACATCCCAAACTGCGTCCCTCCACCTGGCCTCGTGGCACGCAAGGCAGGCAAAGCTAAGTGCTGGCAACCATTGCTTTCCCTGGAAGACGCCATTAAGGCATTGAGGCTCTAAGGGGCACCATTGTCACAGGAATCCCACAGCTGACCAGGTATCTCTGCTGCTCTTTACCACTTGCTGTCAGGTAGGTCAACCCGAAGGTATTCAACAGAATTGTAAGGGAGCAGAAGGAGGCTATTCAGCCCATCACGCCTGCACTAGTTCTTTTTTATTTACTCATTCATGGAACGTGGGCTTCACTTGCATTCACTGCCTATCCCTTATTACCCAGATGGCAGTTAAAGGTCAACCACATTGCTGGGGGTCTGGAGTCACACATAGGCCAGACCAGGTAAGGATGACAGATTACCTTCCCTAAAGCGATGCATTGATGAACCAAATGAGTGTTTACAACATTTGATAGATTACACAGTCACACTTACACTCGCGCTTCATTCTAGATTTCCTTAACTGCATTAAGTGAACCAGACTGGATTTTTCAACAAATAGCAATGGTTTCATGGTCAATATTAATTCTAAGATGGCAACAGAGTAGGACTCCTGAGCTAGTGCACATCTGCTCCATCCATTTCTTTTCTTTTTTCTCTCTCTTTTCGCATTTTAATTTTCTTTTTCTTCTTACCTCTTGAACTTGGACTGCATATCCTGGGTGAAAGTCAGAGCTGACTCCCAGCCTCATCACAGACTAGAACTCCAGGCCTCAGTGTGGACTCGAATCCAGACCTCAGTGTGGACTCAACTCCCAGCCTCAGTGTGAACGTGAATCCAGGCCTCAGCGTGGACTCGAATATAGGCCTCAGTGTGGACTTGAATCCAGGCCTCGGTGTGGACTCGAATTCAGGACTCAGTATGGATTTGACTCCCGGCCTCAGTGTGGACTTGACTCCTGGCCTCAGTTGGACTCGACTCCCAGCCTCAGCGTGGACCTGACTCCAGGACTCAGCATGGACTCTAATCCAAACCTCAGTGTGGACTTGACTCCCGGCCTTAGTGTGGACTCGACTCCCGGCCTCAGTGTGGACTCGAATCCAGGTCTCAGTGTGGACCCGAATCCAGTTCTCAGTGTGGACTCGACTCTCGGCCTCAGTGTGGACTCGACTCCCGGCCTAAGTGTGGACTCAACTCCCGGCCTCAGTGTGGACTCGAATCCAGGTCTCAGTGTGGACGCAAATCCAGGTCTCAGTGTGGACGCAAATCCAGGTCTCAGTGTGGACTCGACTCCTGGCCTCAGTGTGGACCTGAATTCATACCTCAGTGTGGAATCGAATCCCGGCCTCAGTGTGGACTCAACTCCCGGCCTTGGTGTGGACTCGGCTCCAGGCCTCAGTGTGGACCCGAATCCAGGTCTCAGTGTGGACTCGACTCCCGGCCTCAGTGTGGACTTGAATCCAGGCCGCAGTGTGGACCCGAATCCAGGCCTCAGTGTGGACTTGAATCCAGGCCTCAGTGTGGACTTGAATCCAGGCCTCAGTGTGGACTCGACTCCCGGCCTCAGTGTGGACTCGACTCCCGGCCTCAGTGTGGACTCGACTCCTGGCCCACAGTGGAATCGATCAGGCACTTCCGACCTCAAGGTGAAGCATGGTGCGGTCTGGTTGAATGGATTGACTGTAATTCTGAAGGTTTTTTTTCTAATTTATTGTTGGACTTTTTAGTTATTTATTTTTCTTTTCTTTTCCTCTAAGAATTTGTATTTAAGAATCCATATCTAGGTACCTGGATCCCTAACATGGCGTCATAAGTGGCGACTTGTAGGCTTTTCACTCTACTCATGTGAATATGTGCCAATGAAGCTAATTCAAATTATAATTCTAGTTAGACTTTTAATTCAGATTTTTTATTGGATTCAAATTCCATCATCTGGCCTGGTTCGATTCCAACCCAAAACTGCCGAACATGAGCTGGGTCTCTGGATTAATAATCTAGTGGTAATACAACAAAGCCATTGCTTCCCCATAACTGGTTAGTGCAATTTGCCTGCCTTTATCCCCCATATCCCTGTGTACCTGATTCGCAGGCAGGTGAGACTACTTTAGTTTGAGATTATGGTCAGCATGGACTGGTTGGATGGCAACCTATGCTAGCTGACTGACTTTTATCATTCATTTCGGGATATGGACTTCACTGGCCAGAGACAAGCATTGAATTGCCTATACCTAATTACCAAGTGGGCAGTTAGGAGTCAACCACATTGTTGTGGGTCTGGAGTCACATATAGGCCAGACCAGGTAAGGACAGCAGTTTCCTTCCATAAATAGAGTCATAGAGATGTACAGCATGGAAACAGACCCTTTGGTCCAACCTATCCATGCCGACCAGATATCCCATACCAATCTAGTCCCACCTGCCAGAACCTGGCCTACATCCCTCCAAACCCTTCCTATTCATATAACCATTCAAATACCTTTTAAATGTTCCAATTGTACCAGCCTCCACCACTTCCCCGGCAGCTCATTCCATACCCTCTGTGTGAAAAAGTTGCCCCTTAGGTCTCTTTTATATTTTTCCCCTCTCACCCTAAACCTATGCCCTCTAGTTCTGGACTCCCTGACCCCAGGGAAAAGACTTTGTCTATTTATCCTATCCATGCCCCTCATACTTTTGTAAACCTCTATAAGGTCACCCCTCAGCCTCTGACGCTCCAGGGAAAACAGCCCCAGCCTGTTCAGCCTCTCCCTACAGCTCAAATCCTCCAACCCTGGCAACACCCTTCTAAATCTTTTCTGAACCCTTTCAAGTTTCACAACATCTTTCCGAGAGGAAGGAGACCAGAATTGCACGCAATATTCCAACAGTGGCCTAACCAATGTCCTGTACAGCCGCAACATGACCTCCCAACTCCTGTACTCAATATTCTGACCAATAAAGGAAAGCATACCAAATGCCTTCTTCACTATGCTATTGACCTGCGACTCCACTTTCAAGGAGCTATGAACCTGCACTCCAAGGTCTCTTTGTTCAGCAACACTCCCTAGGACCTACCATTAAGTGTATAAGTCCTGCTAAGATTTGCTTTCCCAAAATGCAGCACCTCGCATTTATCTGAATTAAGCTCCATCTGCCACTTCTCAGCCCATTGGCCCATCTGGTCCAGATCTTGTTGTAATCATGACATTAGTCAGTTTTTTTCCTGACGATCGACAATGTTTTCATGGTCACCATTAGACTCTTAATTTTAGAGTTCTAATTGAATTTAAATTCCATCATCTGGCATAGCAGAATTCGAACCAAGGTCCCCAAAACATAACCACGATCTCTAGATCAATAATCTAGCGATAATACCACTAGGCCATTGTCTCCCCCCAGGGGAGGGTATCGTCCCTGTGTAATTGCTTGTGAGAAGTTGATGATGAGCTGCCTTCTTAAACTGCTGCAGTCCTGAGGTTGTACCCCCTGAGGACTGCAGCAGTTCAAGAAAGCAGATTGCTGTTGCAAAGGGAGTGTCAGGATTTTGAACAACAAATAAATGCTCGACAATCAATACTGGCCTTGTTAATTTTGTTAACATCCTGAAAATTAATTTTTAAAATAGAGCATTTACAAGAGGGTTCATGGTGATGTGACAGAGTTCGTCTTGTGTACAAGACTAACAAATGCCCTGATGTACGTTCTAATAAGTACAATGTGCCTTTAAGCAGAAGTCAAGTGACCCTCTAAGCTGCTGACCCATGGGTTATTTAAATATCCTTGGGTACAGCTTCCCAAAGTAGTTCTCATATTTTAAAAAGACAGACAAAAAAAAAGCCGGCCTTATTCAGAAGACTGTCTGAGAGCAGAAATACGTGGTCTTAGCAAATTAAGGAAGTCAGGAATTCTCATTTTCCACAACAGCTCTCTTTACCATAACCAATAGATCTGAGGCTTCGATATTAGCCTTTGTTGTCAGACTGAACAAAGGGGTCAAAATCAATAGAACAGTCCCTTTTCAGAGTCTCTTTCTTTCAAGAGGTTCTTACCTTGCTGCAGTGTAACACCATATGCAAAAACAGAAGTTGCTGGAAAAGCTCAGCAGGTCTGGCACCGTATTTGAAGAGAAATCAAAGTTAATGGCTTGGGTCCAGTAACCCTTCCACAATACTAAGATCCGAGGAAGGGTCACCGAATCCAAAGAGTTAATTTTGATTTTTTTTTCATAGGTGCTGCCAGACCTGCTGAGCTTTTCCTGCAACCTCTGTTTTTGTCTTTGATTTACAGCATCTGCAGTTCTTTCGGTTTTTACTATCTGCAAGTGTTTGACATTCCCAATCCCCCCAAAGCCATGGTTGATTGTCTCTCACGAACTGAATCACGATTTGTTAATGGGGATTGTAGGGTGACGATATCCTGTCTTTTCATTTTTGACAGGAAAGCCCAGGCTTCGTGCTGCAATTCATCCAAGGTAATTAATAAAATGAATGAAAAGAAATGTGAGACTCACACTGGGACACCTCAGGATGTCTGAATTGCCTGAAGTCTTTTTTGGAGTGAAGTATTTGGACGAGTATTCCAGATTCCTTCATTCCTGATGAAGGGCTTTTGCCCGAAACGTTGATTTTCCTGCTCCTCGGATGCTGCCTGACCTGCTGTGCTTTTCCAGCACCACTCTAATCTTGACTCTGATCTCCAGCATCTGCAGTCCTCACTTTCGGCTAGTATTCCAGAGTCCCAGGCTATTGTCCTGAGTCAATCCCCACTCCAGGAGAAGGTAAAATTTAAATTCAGTAAAACTCTGGAACGTTTAAGCCAGCCTAATAGCATCATGTAACCATTGTCAATTGTTATAAAAACCCAGAGAGCTCCTGAGGGTTCTGAAGAAGTCACATCAAACTCAAAACATTAACTCTGTTTCTTTTCGACAAATCCTGCCAGATCTGCTGAGTTTCTCCAGCATTCTCCGAGCTTAGTTCAGATTACCAGCAACTGTAACATTTTGCTTTTATTACTGCTTTAAAAGCCCAGTTGGCTCACTAATATCCTTTAGGGAGGATGAAATAACTCCACAGAGGCCCGTATTCCATCACTAAGTCACCCTTTATTTATAAGTAGAGAGTCCTTGACACTGATCCAGCTTCCTTAGAGCCAGCTCTCAGTAAACAGGATGTCCGGCACTCCTGTTTATCTTTTGCACTTTATGAATTGCCCTTTAAACAAAGGGCAGTTATCCCATATTTAAGGTGGACAGTCCTTGACACTGATCCAGCTTCCTCAGAGCAAACTCCAAGTGAACAAAACCTCTCACACTCTTGTTTTTATCTGTCAGCCAGGGCTCCCTGATTGGAGCAGATTGACAGCCCCAATTAGAGAACTCATGTTCTGATGTCCACCCAGCTGACCTCATTACAATCACTACAGAGGGAAATCCACCATCCTTACCTGGTCTGGCCTACATATGACCTCAACCCGTGGCAATGTGGTTGACTCTTAACTGCCCTGTGGGCACTTAGAGATGCGACATAAATGGCAACTTTGCCAGTGATATCCATGACCCATGAAAGAGTGAGAAAAAACTGTTGTAATATAGAAAACATTGTGTGCAGCTAGCTTCCAGATAATCTGGTTGCCTAATGTTTGGGGTTGAGTGATAAATATTGAGCACGACCCTTCAGAATTGAGCCATGGCATCTTTTGCATCAACCCAGCAGGCCAAACTGGCCTGGGGCTAATGAAGCATTGGAAAGATGGCATCTCTGACAATGCAGCACTCCCTCAGTCAAGAAAGTCTCCATGGTGGGATTTAAACACAGGGTATTCTCACAGAGTATTATCACCAGTTTACTATCAGTTGGATCTGGATTATGAGCTATGGCCTCACACCCAACCCAGAGCTGCATCAGAATTGTCCTTTTTGTAGATCCATAGAGTTGGCAACACAAGCAGACTGAAAAATGTGTTGCTGGAAAAGCGCAACAGGTCAGGCAACATCCAAGGAGCAAGAGAATCGACGTTTCGGGCATAAGCCCTTCTTCAGAAAGCAGACTGCCAATATAATGCGCCAGGTTGGTTTCCACACACTTTCTCTTAGCTGCGAGGTTCTGGGGCATGCAGTTCTCTGCCTTCTAGGGTGGTGTGCCCTCCAGATTGTCCCTGAGGTTTCTGCAATGGAAACGCAATCTCCAAAGTTGCATGTGTATGCCCCATGTTCCATCTTTCTCTCCCTGCATTCCCACCAGGATTCTCAAACTTGGCCTCCAGGAGCTTGGGAGGGAGCAGGGTCATGAATCCAAACTGTCTATTGTTGTAAGAAAGAGATAGATCATCATAATAGAATCATAAATCTCAAAGGGATCAACAATTTACATTGCATAACAATGTGCAATATAAGTTGTTATTACTTTGAAATTTGGCATTCTTGTGCCAGACCTGATGGTTTCTGCGGATAGGTTTTGATCTCCTTGTCTGAATAAGAATGTTCTGTAATGAATGCTTACCAAACATTCCTGGGATGGCAGGAGTGACATACAAAGAGAGATGAAATCTTTTAAGACTATAGGGGTGGCACAGTAGTCAGCACTGCTGTCTCACAACATCAGGAAAGTGGGTTCAATTCCAGCCTTGGGTGAGTGTCTGTGTAGAGTTTGCACATTCTCCCTGTTTCTGCATATGTTTTCTGTAGTGCTTTGATTTCCTCCCTTACCTAAAAGGTGTTTTTGTTCGGTGGATTAACCATGCTAAAAATTGCCCTGTAGTGTTCAGGGGTGTGCAGGTTTTGTAGGTTTTACCTACCATGGTAAAAACCCCTTGCGGGGTTGAGGTATGAGACTGAGTGGGATGCTGTTCAAGGGTCAGTGCAGACTTGATGGACCAAATGGTCTCTTTCTGCACTGTAGGGATTCTATATTCAAAGGGATTAAAAGAATGAAGGTAGATCTCATAGAAGTCTATAAAATCCAAACATGACTAGACAGATAAACACAGGAAGTAGGTTCCTGATGGACAGGGAAGCCAGAACCAAAGGCCACAGCATTAAAACGAGGAGCAATTTCTTTACCAAGAGTGGCAAGCCTGTGGAATTTCCTGCCTCAGAAAGCAGTTGAGAGGCCAAAACATTGAATGTTTTCAAGAAAGAGTTAGATACAGGGCTAAAGGGATCAAAGGATACGACGACTAAGTGAGAACACGGTACCGAGTTGGATGATCAGCCATGATCATATTGAATACAATGGGATGCTGCCTCACAGTGCCAGGGACCTGGGTTTGATTCCTGTCTGTGTGGAGTTGGCACATTCTCCCCGTGTCTGCGATGGTTTCCTCCCACAATGCAAAGATGAGCAGGCCAGGTGAATTGGCCATGCTAAATTGCCCATAGTGTTAGGTGCATTAGTCAGGGGCAAATGTAAGATGGGGTATGGGTCTGGGTGGGTCGCTCTTTGGAGGGTCAATGTGGACTTGATGGGCCGAAGGGCCTGCTTCCATACTGTAGGGAATCTAATCTTTAAAAAAAATGAGAGCAGGCTCAAAGGGCCAAATGCTTTACTCCTGCTCCTGCCTTCTACATTTCTCATTCAGTAAAGATTGTTCACTTTGATATTTGGCATTCTTGTGATTCTATCCTGATGTGTGAAACACACAAACATTTTAACATCATTCTTTCTTCAGCAACATTCAAGATTTGTACTACCAAAGTCAGACTGTCCTCCCCATGCAGGCTAGTTGTGTAATGCATGCACAAAGCCAGCCTGACCCTCTCTGCTTTAGTGATTTGAGAGGTGCAGACAGTCTAGTGGTATATCAGCTATGTTACCAGACAAGTCATCCAGAGGACGCGAATACTAAAGTCCATTTAGGCTTACTTGAGCTATGAACAAAGAGAACAAAGGAAATTTACAGCCCAGGCACAGGCCCTTTGGCCGTCCAAGCCTGAGCATTAACTCGAGGAAAAAACAATGACTGCAGATGCTGGAAACCAAATTCTAGATTAGAGTGGTGCTGGAAAAGCACAGCAGTTCAGGCAGCATCCGAGGAGCAGGAGAATCGACGTTTCGGGCAAAAGCCCTTCATCAGGAATAAAGGCAGAGAGCCTGAAGGGTGGAGAGATAAGGAAGAGGAGGGTAGGGGTGGGGAGAAAGTAGCATAGAGTACAATAGGTGAGTTGGGGAGGGGATGAAGGTGATAGGTCATGGAGGAGGGTGGGAGAAGGTAGCAAAGAGTACAATGGGTTGATGGGGGTGGGATGAAGGTGATAGATCAGAGAGGAGGGTGGACTGGATAGGTGGAAAAGAAGATAGGCAGGTAGGACAGGTCATGGGGACGGTGCTGAGCTGGAAGTTTGGAACTGGGGTGAGGTGGGGGAAGGGAAAATGAGGAAACTGGTGAAGTCCACATTGATGCCCTGGGGTTGAAGTGTTCTGAGAAGGAAGATGAGGCGTTGTTCCTCCAGGCGTCTGGTGGTGAGGGAGCAGCGATGAAGGAGGCCCAGGACCTTCATGTCCGCGGCAGAGTGGGAGGGGGAGTTGACATGTTGGGCCACAGGGCGGTGTGGTTGATTGGTGCGGGTGTCCCAGAGATGTTCCCTAAAGCGCTCTGCTAGGAGATGTCCAGTCTCCCCAATGTAGAGGAGCCGCATCGGGAGCAACGGATACAATAAAAGCTATTAGTGGATGTGCATGTAAAACTTTGATGGATGTGGAAGGCTCCTTTGGGGCCTTGGATGGAGGTGAGAGAGGAGGTGTGGGCACAGGTTTTACAATTCCTGCAGTGGCAGGTGCCAGGATGGGAGGGTGGGTTGTTGAGGGGGCATGGACCTGACCAGGTAGTCACGGAGGGAATGGTCTTTGCAGAAAGGGGTAGGGAGGGAAATATATCCCTGGAGGTGGGATTGCAGAAGGCGGAAAGGGGTGGGGAGGGAAATATATCCCCGGTGGTGGGGAGCAATTTCTTTGCCAAGAGAGTGGCAAGCCTGTGGAATTCCCTGCCTCAGAAAGCAGTTAAGAAGCCAAAACATTGAATGTTTTCAAGAAAGAGTTAGATACATGGTTAAAGGGATCAAATGGTATGACGACTAAGTGAGAACACGGTACCAAGTTGGATGTTCAACCAAATGTACTGTCTAAACCTGTCGGTCAATTCCTAAGCATCAGTATCCCTCAACTCCCCACCTACACATGCATTTATCCAGACGCATCTTAAATGAATCTACCGTGCCTGCCTCTACCACCTCTGCTGGCAACGCGTTCCAAACGCCCACAACCCTCTGTGTGAAGTACTTGCCGCGTGTATCCCCCTTAAACTTTCCATCTCTCACCTTGAAAGCTTGACCTCTCGTTATTGAATGCTTCACCCCGGGAAAAAGCTTATCTCTATCCACCCTGTCACTGCTTTTGAAAAAAATTGAGAATTTTAAAAAAAAGGGACAATCCTCAGCAAACGTGACTACAAAGCTGTCAGCTCAGAGAAAGATGGTTCACGCATGCCTTTTAGAGAAGGAAATCTGTCGGTCTTAGCTGGTCTCGGTCTGGGTTTTGGGAAGATTCCCACCGCAATGCGATTAATTCCTACATGCTCTCTGAAATTACCTAACAAGCCACATAATTGAAGGGGTGAGAAAGAAATCCCAGGCTTGGCATCGATGTTCAATCCCAAGAATGGGTAAAACCAAAAGGAACCCACAGCGATCATGACGAACATAGATTTTTCTCTGAGTCTTAATAAATCTTTTAGCTCAGTGCAAGGAAAAGCAAAAAGAAAATCCCATTTAGAGTTCATATGCTGGATTTCACATGTAGCTGACAGAGCTGCAGCTACGTAATAGTTAGTATGCTCACAAGTCAGGTACTCTTTCAACCGCATATTGAATTGAGGCACTAAATTAAATTAATGAGTATTACTGAACTCAATGGAGTCCAGTGGCTCAGGGACCTTTTGAAGCCTGTGGTTAAGGGTTTTAAAGTTTTTTTTTCTCTCTCTGCTTAACAGTTTTCACACCACCCTTCATTCTCAGGATACCAGTTATCGTAGGCCTCATTCTCTGACAGGGGCTTTTCTCTCGAATGTACAGGTAGAGCAAAAAAGGAGTACATTAAGTCCAGATCAGGCTTGCTCAGTCCTACTGCTAGCCACATCAGGAACCTACTTCCTATGTTTATCTGTCTAGTCCTGTTAGGATTTTATAGGCTTCTATGAGATCTACCTTCCATTATTTTCAGTTTCCCAACCTGGCCTACGTGTGTTGAGTAACCTTTATAATGTAGATTACTGGGGTAAGTAGAGACATTACAGCATGGAAGAAAGCCATTCAGTTCATTAAGTCCATGCCAGCCCTCTGTAAAACCATCTAGTCAATCTCACAATCACCCACTCAATTCCAGGACACTTAGTAATGTCCAACTTCATATGACTCATGTGTGACCAGAGTTGTCAACGCTCTCTGGATTGAGGATTCTGCTCTTGAGCATTGCTTCTATGACTGGAAGTTTCCCTAAGCCTCTCAGTAACTTACTATTTTCTTTTCAATTTCTGTAATACAACTTCATAAAACCCCGATGTTTTGCAAAGTCATGCAAGGGGGTTACCATTGACCACAAACTGAACTAGTTGTATGGATACAAGTGCACTTCAGAGACTGGGAATGCTGCAGTGAGTAACTCATCTCCTGACTCCCCAAACCCTGTCCAGCATCGACAAGCACAAGTCGATGGAATGCTCCCCATTTACCTGAATGAAAAGCAAGGCAGCCAACTTGATTAGCACCATATCCACCAACACCTCCCCCTCCACCACCGACGCTCAGTCGCAGCAATGTGTGTCATTGACAGAAATTTACTGAAGATCCTTAGGCAACAGCTTCCAAACCCACGACCAATACATTTTAAAAGAAGAAGGGCAGCATACATGGGAATACCACCACCTCCCTCCAAGCCACTCATCATCCCGATTTGGAAATATTTTGCTGTTGTTTCAGCATTGTTAGGTCAAAAACCTAATTCTAGACTAGAGTGGTGCTGGAAAAGCACAGCAGTTCAGGCAGCATCCGAGGAGCAGGAAAATCGACGCTTCGGGCAAAAGCCCTTCATCAGGAATAGAGGCAGAGTGCCTGCAGGGTGGAGAAATGACCTGGGAGTTGCAGTGGGAGAGGGACTCCCTGAGATTCTTGTAGAGAGAGGAGGAAAACTTCTTCAAGGCAGGCATCCTTGCAAGAGGATTCGCAGCAAGGTTAATTACCTAGGTCAAACACCTAGCATTTCCCCCCTAATGGCATTGTAGGTCTACCTACAGCACATGGACTGCAATGGTTCAAGCCATTCCTTATAGTAAAGATATTGTTCTATCAAGGCTTTGCAGAGTCTCCTCTTTTCTAAAGAAATGAAAACCTGTTTAGTCCTTGCTAAAAGTCAGAATTACCTCTTTTTCTTCAGCACCACCCTTGTTTATGCTTCTTGCACATTCTCCAGTTCTTCTCTATAGTATAAAGAGTGTACGCAGAAATTTAATGGGTGGCCTGACCTACCTAAGAGGGAGAGGTAACTGGCCACACTTCAAGAGCTTGACTGGAACACATGGCTCAAGTGAATGCACAAGGGTCAAGGGACACGTTGTTCTAACCTTTCATAAGTCACTGTTAGGGCCGGAGCATGGTGTCCAATTCTAATACCACACATTAGGAAAGATGTCAAGGTCTTGTAAAGAAAGCAGATGCAACTTACCAGAATTATATCAAAGGCAAGGGACATTGATTTGGCATCTGAAAGGTTGGGGAGATTAAGGCAAAGTCTAATAGAGGTGTTCAAATTCATAAAGAGATTTGATAGCTTAAATGGGAAGAAACTGTACAGTAGGTCCCCCGTACCTGTGGGGCATATGTTTGATCACCTTCCACGGAAGCTCAAGACCACGAATAGGAATGAAGCCATTCATTTCAATGGGAAATTTATCTTCCTACAGCCTCCTGGTCCCTGGTTCTGGAAGGTTCTCTATAACATGTACAGGCCATGGTGAACCACAAGTAGCTGAAATCACAGAAACGATTCCACAGATATGGGGTCGCCCTGTATACATCAACAGAAGCTTGGTAACCAGAGGATAGAGATTGAAGAGAATCAGCAAAAGAACCACAGATGGTGATGAGATTTTATTTCAACACAGCAAATTGTCACGATTTGGAATGTGCTCTCTGAAAGTGTGGTGAAAGTAGATTCAATTGTAAATTTCAAATAAAAATTGGATAACAAAGGGGGAAAAGGCTCTTCTAAGAAGTCAGGGAATGCAACTAACTGGATGATTCTTTCACAAGGATGGTTCGGGCTCGATGGGTTAAATGGCCTCCTATGATGTGCGAGCTACAATCAGCCACAACGTACAGTCCGAAAAGAACAACTAAGCTCCCGTATGGATGAAATGAAGTTGGAATTAATCTGCGACAGACATAATCCAGACATCTGTTTGTACTTTTTAACTTGGCTTCCCTCCATGCTGCTACTCAACAAATCACCACACCCTATATGGCTCACAACAGAGATCACTTACCCAGCACCCAAACCCAGTGTGCTGAAACACAGCTGAAACATCCAGCCACTTGACTGGAATCACCGACGAATCACAGAAGTGTTATGGAGTGGGGGGGCACTCAGACTACCGCATCAGCGCTAGCTCCTCTCATGAGGAGAAAGTGAGGACTGCAGATGCTGGAGATCAGAGTTGAGCGTGCGGTGCTGGAAAAGCACAGCAGGTCAGGCAGCATCCAAGGAGCAGGAAAAGGGCTTATGCCCGAAACATTGATTCCAGCAACACACTCTTCAACTCTAGTTCTTCGCATGAACAAAGAGGCATGAGTGGTGATGAGTGTAGGTGTATCTTCTTTTGCTTGGCCAACCAACCACCAGGCCCCTTCTCTATTCTAATATTCACCCAACTACAGTTCAAACAAAAAAAAAACAAAGATTAGCAATCTCATCTGAACTGGATGGAAGTAGTGTAAATTAAATTGTACTTTGCAAGGACTGAACATCGTTTTCCTGACAAAAAAAAAGACTGTTTGGTTGTTCTTTCCTTTTTTTCTTCCTTGGGATATGGCATCATGGGTAATACGGTGGCTCAGTGGTGAGCATTACTGCTTCGCAGCGTCAGGGACTTGGGTTTGATTCCAGCCTCGGGTGATTGTCTGTGTGGAGTTTGCACGTTCTCCCTGTTTCTGCGTGGGTTTCCTTCCACAGTCCAACAACGTGCAGGTCAGGTGAATTGGCTATGCTAAATTACCCATTGTGCTAGGTGCATTAGTCAGAGGGAAATGGGTCTGGGTGGGTTACTCTTTGAAGGGATGGTGTGGACTTATTGGGCCAAAGGGCCTGTTTCCGCACTATAGGAAATCGAATCTAATCACTGGCAAGCCCAGCATATGTTGTCCATCTTGAATTTCCCTTGAATGAGGGCCATTTCAGAGCTAGAGCCAAGGGTCTGAAGTCACATGCAAACCCGCACCAGCTGAGGTTACTATGAAAAACTCTCCATCTCAACCTCTCCCCTCACCTGGAGGTTTGGTGATCCTTCGGTTAAACCACCACCAGTCATCTCTCTTTTATGAGACAGCAGTCCTATGATCTGGGCAAACTACGGCAACTTTATTTTTATAGGCTGGATTACGTAAATGTCGCAAATTTTCTTCCCTTTAAATATTAATGAACCAGATAGGTGTTAATATCAATCAATTGAAATTTTTATGGTTACCATCACTGAGACTCAGCTGAATTGCTATGATTTGAACACAAATCCCCAGACCATTCACCCAACATTAAGAATCCAGTGATATTACCACAACACTTCCACCTTTATCCAGATACCTTTTAGAAACTCGGGAGATCTGAAAGCACTTCACAGTTTCACAGTGAAGTTTCATTGACGAAACATGGCAGCCAATTTAGTGCATAGCAAGATCCCACAAACACTTAACAAAAATAAACCAAAGAACTGAAGACGCTGGAAATCAGAAATAAAAACAAACTGCTGGAAAATCTCAACAGGTATGGCAGTATCTGTGGGAAGAAAGTGGAGCTAACCCTTCAGGTCCAGTCACCCTTCATCAGCGCTGTTTTCCACAAAGGTAATTTGCCTTAGACACTCATGGATGAGGGCGCCACTGGCTGGGCCTGCATTTATTGCCCATTGCTGACTGCCCTTGAGAAGCTGGTGGTGAGCTTTCGTCTTGAACTGCTGCAGTCCATTTGCTGTTAGTAGACTCACAATGATGCTAGGGAGGGAGTTTTAAGATTTTGACCCAGTTACACTGAAGAAATGGCGGTACATTTCCATGTCAGGATGGTGAGTGGCTAAGAAGGAAACCTTCAAGTCCTTGTGTTCCCATATATCTGCTGTCGATATCCTTCTAGACAGTAGTGTTTGTGGGTTTGGAGGGTCCATTTATGGAGCCTTGGTGAATTTTTGCCCTGCACCTTGTGAAAGATACAAACTGTTGCTCCTGAGAGTCAATAGTGGAGTGACTGAATGTTTGTAGAATGTGGTGCAAATCAAGTGAGCTGCTTTGTTCTGGATGGTGTCAAGTTTCTTAAGTGTTGATGGAGATTCACTTATCTAGGCAAGTGGGAAGTATTCTAAAAGATTCCTGACTTTCGCCTTGTAGTTTGGAAAATACACTTGGGCGTCAAGAGGTAAGTTACTCGTGGTAATAGTCCTCGTTTCTGACCTGCACTTGTAGCCAATATACTTAATGATTAGATTACTTACAGTGTGAAAACAGGCCCTTCGGCCCAACCGACCCTCCAAAGAGCAACCCACCCAGACCCAATCCCTTACAGGCAATTTAGCATGGCCAATTCACCTTAACCGCACATCTTTGGACTGTGGGAGGAAACCAGAGCACCTGGAGGAAACCCACACAGACATGGGGAGAATGTGCAAACTCCACACAGACAGTTGCCTGAGGTGGGAATTGAACGCAGGTCTCTGGCATTGTGAGGCAGCAGTGCTAACCACTGTGCCACCGTGCCGACTGGCTAGTCCTGTTCAGTTCAGTTCAGTTTCTGGGGTCAATGTAATCCCTGCAAGTTGATAGTGGGGAATTCTGTGATGGGGATGCCATTGAATGTCAAGGAACGATGGGTTAGCACCTCTCTTATTGGAGATGGTCATTTCCTGGCATTTGTGTGGCATGAATGTTATTTGCCACTTTTCAGTCTAAGCCTGGATATCGTCCAGATCTTTCTGCATTTAGACATGGACAAGGTTGGTATCTGAGGAGTTGCAAGTGGCACCGAAAGCTATGCAATCATCAGTGAACATACCAACTGCTGACCTCAGGCTGGACGGAAGGTCATTGATGAAGCAGCTGAAGATGGTTGGGCCAAGGAGTTCCTGCAAATAATGTCTTGGAAGTGAAATGACTGACTTCTAAAATTCACTACCATCTTCCTTCATGCCAGGTATGACTCTGACTACCTGAGAGTTATCCCCCAATTCCCATTGACGCTAGTTTTGCTCGGACTTTTGGTGTCACTCTCACTCCACCTTTCTAATTCAGTTCTTTAGATTAGATTACTTACAGTGTGGAAACAGGCCCTTCGGCCCAACAAGTCCACACCGCCCCGCTGAAGCACAACCCACCCATTCCCCGACATCTACCCCTTACCTAACACTACGGGCAATTTAGCATGGCCAATTCACCTGACCTGCACATCTTTGGACTGTGGGAGGAAACCGGAGCACCTAGAGGAAACCTCTAGCAGACACGGGGAGAACATGCAAACTCCACACAGTCAGTCGCCTGAGGCATGAATTGAACCTGGGTCTCTGGCGCTGTGAGGCAGCAGTGCAAACCACTGTGTCACCGTGCCGCCCACAATTCTTGTTTGAATCAAAGCGCTAATGAGGTAAGGGGATGAGTAGCCCTGAGCAGAACCCAAACCAGGTGTCAATGGGCACAGTATTGCTGAGCAGATGCTGTTTGATGACAGCATTGACGGCAAACTGCATCACTTTACGACTGATCGAGAGTAGATTAATGGGGTGTTAATTAGCTGGGTATGACTATGTCAAGCTGTTGCTTGGCTAGTCAGGAGAAAATATAAGAGATGATAGTGTGGTGCTGGAAAAGCACAGCAGGTCAGTCAGCATCCGAGGAGCAGGAGAATTGACGTTTCAGGAGTTCCCGATGAAGGGCTTTTGCTCGAAATGTCGATTCTCCTGCTCCTCGGATGGTGCCTGACCTGCTGTGCTCTCCCAACACCACACTCTCGACTCTAATCTCCAGTCCTCACTTTCACCTTTGAGAAAATATAACATCACTCAATACAAGAAGAGTGTATAGCATCACTGTTTCATGTCAAGGAACGTAGCATTACAATTTCCTGCAAGAGAATGTAGCAACACTCTATACCAGGAGACGATGTAGCATTAAGTTATACCAAGAAAAAAATATAGCAACACTTTATACCAGGGGAGAATGTAACATTAATGGAACTGTTGGAGAAACTCAGCAGGTCTGGCAGCATCTATGTGAGAAAGCAGAGTTAACATTTTGAGTCCAGTTACTCTTCATCAATGTTTCAGATCTCCAGTATCTCTGCAGGTCTTTGTTTCATCACATTTATACCAGAATGTAACATTAACCTATAGTGGGAGGGAATACAATATCAGTTCATCCCAGGGAAAATAAAGTATCATTCTACGCCAGAAGGCAATAAAAACATCACTCGATATTTCAAGAGAAATTTGCATCACTCTATACCAGAAGACAATATCCATCCATACCATGAAAGTATGTAGCACCACTGTTTCCCTGAAGACAATTTCCCAATACTAGGAGAAAATACAACATAGAGTCATAGAGAAGCACAGCATGGAAACAGACCCTTCGGTCCAACCCGTCCATGCCAACCAGATATCCCAACCCAATCTAGTCCCACCTGCCAGCACCCGGCCCATATCCCTCCAAACCCTTCCTATTCATATAGCCATCCAAATGCCTCTTAAATGTTGCAATTGTACTAGCCTCACCACATCCTCTGGCAGCTCATTCCATACACATACCACCCTCTGCCTGAAAATGTTGCCCCTTAGGTCTCTTTTATATCTTTCCCCTCTCACCCTAAACCTATGCCCTCTAGTTCTGGACTCCCCAACCCCAGGGAAAAGACTTTGCCTATTTACCCTATCCATGCCCCTCATAATTTTGTAAATCTCTATAAGGTCTCCACTCAGCCTCTGACGCTCCAAAGAAAAAAGCCCCAGCCTGTTCAGCCTCTCCCTATAGCTCAAATCCTCCAACCCTGGCAACATCCTTGTAAATCTTTTCTGAACCCTTTCAAGTTTCACAACATCTTTCCGATAGGAAGGAGACCAGAATTGCACGCAATATTCCAACAGTGGCCTAACCAATGTCCTGTACAGCCGCAACATGACCTCCCAACTCCTGTACTTAATACTCTGACCAATAAAGGAAAGCATACCAAACGCCTTCTTCACTATCCTATCGACCTGCAACTCCACTTTCAAGGAGCTATGAACCTGCACTCCAAGGTCTCTTTGTTCAGCAACACTCCCTAGGACCTTACCATTAAGTGTATAAGTCCTGCTAAGATTTGCTTTCCCAAAATGCAGAACCTCACATTTATTTGAATTAAACTCCATCTGCCACTTCTCAGTCCATTGGCCCATCTGGTCCAGATCCTGGTGTAATCTGAGGTAACCTTCTTCGCTGTCCACTACACCTCCAATTTTGGTGTCATCTGCAAACTTACTAACTGTACCTCTTATGCTCGCATCCAAATCATTTATATAAATGATAAAATGTAGAGGCCCCAGCACCAATCCTTGGGGCACTCCACTGGTCACAGGCCTCAGTCTGAAAAACAACCCTCCGCCACAACCCTCTGTCTTCTACCTTTGAGCCAGTTCTGTATCCAAATGGCTCGTTCTCCCTGTATTCCATGAGATCTAACCTTGCTAATCAGTTTCCCATGGGGAACCTTGTCGAACGCCTTACTGCAGTCCATATCGATCACATTTACTGCTCTGCCCTCATCAATCTTTTTTGTTACTTCTTCAAAAAACTCAATCAAGTTTGTCAGACATGATTTCCCACGCACAAAGCCATGTTGACTATTCCTTATCAGTCCTTGCCTTTCCAAATACTTGTACATCCTGTCCCTCAGGATTCCCTCCAAGAACCTGCCCACCGCCGAGGTCAGGCTCACTGGTCTATAATAGTCTATGTTAGGATACAATATGCCATCACTTTATATCAGAAGAATATAACATATTTTATACTAGGAAGAAATATAACATCACTCTGTATGAAGACAGAAGATAGCATCACTCTATACCAGGAGAGTATATAGCATCACTCTGTACTAGGAGAGAACATATCATCACTCTATATCAGGACAGAATATAACAACTTTGTACAAGAGACTATATAGTATCACTCCGTATCAGGATAGTATATAGCATCACATTATACCAAGACAGAATATAGAAGGAATATTTGCTGATGAAGGGCTTTTGCCCGAAACGTCAATTTTCCTGCTCTTTGGATGCTGCCTGACCTGCTCTGCTTTTCCAGCACCACGCTAATCTTGACTCTGATCTCCAGCATCTGGAATATAGCAACACCCAACAGTGAGACAGAAAATCACATCACTCTATATCAGGAGGGAATATAACATCACTCTGTCCCAGAAGAGTATATAGTATCACCGTGTATATATAAGGGAATATAACATCATTCTATAGCTAGATGGAATATAACATCACTCTGTCCGCTTCTAGAACTTCCCCAGCCAAGGTATTCCAGGAACCGCCCACCTGTGTAAAATACCTTCATCTCACATCTCCTTTAAATTTTTCCCCCTCACCTTAAAGCTATGCTCTCTAGTATTTAATATTTCCACCCTGTTAAATTGACACCAACTATCTATTTTGTTCGTGCCTCTCATAATCTTATGTACTTCTACCAGGTCAATCCTCATCCTTCAGTGCTCTTGCAAAAACAAACCAAGTTTGTCCAACCTCTCCTTACACTCCAATCCAGGTGACATCTTGGTAAATCTCTTCTGCATCCTCTCCAAAGGCTCCAAACCTTCCCATGGTGCGGTGATCAGAACTGAACACAATACTCAAAATATAATCTTATGTATTATTCTATAGGAGAGAATATAACATCACTCTATACCAGGAGACACCAATAGCATCACTGTTTTTCATGAGAAAATATGGCATCACAATATCCTACAAATCAACATAATGTCATTGCAGACCAGAAGAAAATATAACATCATTCTACATCAAGGTAGAATATAAAATTCACCTATACTAGAAGAGAATGTAATATCATCATACAGCAGGAGAGATATTGTACGTAAGAGAATGTAACATCACTGTTTAAGGAGACAATATAACCACTGTTTCTCGTAAGCGAATATAGCATCATTTTGTAATAGGATAGAATATAACATCATTCTCTACCAGAAGACAAGAAAATGTCACTCGACACCTGGAAATTGTATCACTCCATATCAGAACAGAATATAACATCATTCTACTCGGACAATATATAAAATCTCTATACTAGGAGAGAATATGGCATCAATCTATACCAGGAGTGAATATAATATTATTCTATACCAGCAAACAATATGGCATCATTCTATACCAGGGGAGAACGTAACATCACTCTGTACCAAGAGAGGATACAGGAAATAACTTTTAAGTTTTTGAAGTCACGGTAGTCCAGAGGACCAAACAGCTGCTGTCTCATTAGAGAGCTATGACTGATGGTGGGTTTAACCCAAAGGTCATCACACCTCAGCTGAGGAGCAAGGTTGAGAAGGCAGGACTTTAACGATAACCTTAGCCAGTCCAGGAAGGTTACTAGGAGATAAAATGGATTCACTCTAAACTGGAAGAGAACTCAACATCACTCTAACAGGATATGTGACGGTACTGTGCCTTTAAGAGAGATTTGTTCTGTGCTGTTTCTCTTGCAGAGAGGTGTTGCCACAGTGGTGTCAGAATGTCTGTTTCAGAAGCAGTGGATCAACAGCTTTGAGATCCCTGAGTGTGTTTTTTTTAATTACACAGAAGAAGCCTGACCCAGAAGAAGACCTCGGGTTTTCGTTTTGACTTCAGTTGGGGTTTGGAGTCGGCTAATGCAGCTGATAGATACAGCTGTCTCTCCCTGCTACAGCAAAGAGCTTGTGTTCTCTCTCTGCTACTAGATTGTTTCTTTTAATTTTAACTTTCTCCTGGACTGGAGAGGAAGTAGTAGATGGGGAAAATCTGTTTTGTTGAATTTGCCTTTGCCAAGGGTGTGTCTATGGGATGCTCCTATATTGGAACAGTAGTTAAATCATACATTATTTAAAGTATTTCAGTAGAGTTAAAATTATGCCAATTCTTCTTTTTTGTTCGTATTTTAGCTGTGTTGTAAGAATAAAGTGTGTTTTGCTTAAAGTCTACTCGTGGACCAACTGAATCACATCTGGAACACAGTGTCTCACACTTGCCTTTAAATATAATAGTTAGGGTCTAGGCTCCCTTCTTGATATATTTTGAGGGGATTTGGTTTGGTCCATAATAGATACTGATGTGCAGTGATAGCATCTCTACCTGTGGGCTAGAAGTTCCCATTTCAAATCTTATCTGCCACAGATATGTGTCATGACATGTTTGAATGGGAGAGAACACTACATCATCCTTTTGTTCGTGAGAACACATTGGGACAGAAAATTACATTCTTCTATAACTTAGTGATTCTGAAAGAGTTAATGTTGAGATTGTATTAGCTGCATCATTCTGATAATGTCATATAATCTTTGATGGAGGAACTTGGTATTTACCTGAAGGCACCCTGCACAACCTCAGAGAAACTCGTAATCATCCGTGACTAGTATTGTAAACTTCACTCATTCTTATCACACAAGAAGATTAAGGCAGGTGACCCATCTGTGGAGGCTTTCTGGTGGTTTATCTGCTATCACTGATAATGAGACAGCCTCTGGACTCAGGAGACATAAAAGAGCATTAATAGTTGCAAATTGCCTTAGATACCCTTATCCTATTACCCATATATTGGCAGTGATAGCAAATACTACAAATGTCATCTGTACCTGGAGATAAATAACTTCACTCCCTACTAGTATTAAATTGCTTTACAGCAGTAGAAATATAGTTTGGAAGATGGTAAGATAATGGTAGCATATGTGATGTGGTAACAAAGTGTAATAATAATACTGAAACTTGGAGTGTTGCTCCACAGCTATCAATTCACGTTGTACCACGGTCATTGGAGACATTTAAACTAATATTGAATACAAAATCTGGAAAAAAAAAGTACTAGCAATGTTAGTAATGATCTGAAAACAATCTTTCTTTTGCAACTAAAAACTCTCACTCAGTAACTACCTTCGGGGAATAAGAAATCTTCCACAGTTCCCTTTTCTGGCCCACCTTTCACTTCAGTTCCACTCCAATGGGGTTGAGTTGGAAACAGCCTGAGAAAGTATTTAGGTCTCAACAGCTTGTCACAGACTTACTCAAGGCCAAATTAGATGGTCAATAACGCTAGCCCTGCCAGTGACAGTCACTTCTCAGGGACTAATATTAAAGAAAAAGCTTTACACCAGGAAAGAGTGTAACGACACTTTATATGGGGAGAACTTAACATTACATTCACTGAGTGTAAAGTAATGTCATTCTACACCGCAGGAGCACGTAACACTATCGTACAACCAAGCATACCATCCTGTTCAGATTCATATTGTTACTGATGGAAGTCTCTAAACTCTTCAATTCAGCAAGCACATTGTATTCTACATGTCAATGGTTACCAACAGCATCCCAGCTATTGAGTGGAAAAGCTCAAATCTGTGTTCCACTCATCAAACATACTTAAAGTCCAACTCAGCTTATAATGAGCTCTCCATCACCAACCTACTCACCAATCACCTGCACACTGAAGCTCAGTTGAGGTTTTGACAGAGTGACTTCTGTCCAGTTTTCCTTGTGGTCAATGGTTAATCATGGACAAAATATCGTAGTTCCAGGAGAGATGGAAGAGTGTCTCCTTGAGCATTTAACTGAGTGTGGCATTACACCCGAAACATTGAGTTCTTCACCTCCAGCTCCAGCTGCCTGGCTTGCTGCTTCTTCCGGCCACCAAGTGATTCCAGCAAAGTTGAAGACAATGGGAGTCAGAAAGAATCTTGGCCGGAATCTTTGCAGGTGCAGAGGAAGGTAGCTATGATTGTTGGAGACCAGTCATGAGGCCATTGTTGCAGGAGTTTCTCAGATGAGTGTGCATGGCCCAAACATCTTCAGTTACTTCATTAGTGAACTCTTTGAGTTAAAAGTGAGATATTTCCTACTGATTTTGCAACATTCAGTTCCATTTGCTATTCCTCATGTGAGGCAATCCATGTGCAGTAAATCAGAATATGTTGGCTTGGGCTGACAAACAACAAGTCATGTTTCTGCCTGACAAGTACAACGCAATGAACACCACCAACCTGAGAGACAAATATCTCCCTTTGACATTGGATTGCTCACCAGCAGCATTCTGAGTGCCAGAACGTACATTGATGAACAGCAGGCAAACTAAGCAAGCTTCATACCTACTGTGAACCAGGTCAGAGGTTGGGAATTCCGTAACTGACCTCCTGACTCCCCAAAGTCTGCCCATCATCTTGTAGTTGAAGTCAGGAGAAACATAATGTAACATTCTCCATTTCTCACAGGCCCAAAACAGGACCATGAAAATACTTTCCCACCTGGGTGAATGGCAGTGGTAGCCATGAGTTTGATTTGTCCATTCTGGAACAATCCCAGGCATTCTGGAAGGGTTGGCAAATTCTATGTAGGAGAAGTATACGATTAAGAGGCAATAGTTCTTAGCACAGGTCAGAGATGTCAACAGGTTAATTAGGGAGCTATCCTAGAAACAATTCCTGTTCGTTCAATACTATCGAAAGGTGCAGTGGCTGTGCCCCACCTCAGGGCCAGAAGATCTGCGTTGAGTTCCCACCTGTCCCAGGCTATGTTAACACATGTCTGAAAGGGTCGAGTAAAACAACTCCAAAAGTACTGATTTTATAGCCTGGCAATCAAATTACATAGCTTGCATTGATATAGCACCTTTTAAGACCACTAACCAATTCCAATCACTTTTGAAGTGTGACCAAGGGGAAGTGGACTGAGAAATGGCAAATGGAATTTAAAATCGATAAGTGTAAGGTTTTGCATTTTGGAAAGTCAAATCAAAGTAGGACTTTCATGGTGAATGGGAAGGTGTTAAAGAGTGTCATGGAACAGAGGAACCATGGAGTTCAGGTGCACAGTTCTCTGAAAGTAGAGTAACAGGTAGACAGGGCAATGAAGAAAGCTTGTGGCTCACTGGCCTTTATCAGTCAGGTCACTGAGTATAAAAATTGGGAAGTTATGTTGCAGTGTATAGGACATTGGTGAGTCCACACTTGGAGTATTGTGTTCAGTTTTGGTCACCTTGCTGTCAGAAGGATGTTATTAAACTGGGAAGAGTGCAGAAGAAATTTACAAGAATGATGCCAGGACTCAACCATCTTGAGTTAGGGAGAGGTGGGACAAGCTAGAGAATCAGAGCATAGGAGACTGAGGGGGGATCTTATAGAAGTGTATAAGATCATGAGAGGGTGAATACACTCAGTCTTTTTGCCAGGGTTGGAGACTCAAGGACTAGAGGGCATCAGTTTAAGTTTCAAGGGGAAAGAATAAAAGGGATCCTGGGTGGCGTGGGAGCAATGTTTTACACAAAGAGTGGCACGCATATATAATGAACTGTCAGTGGAAGGAGTTGAGGCGAGTACATTAACAACATTTAAGAGATGTTTAGCCAAATACATGGAAATAAGGAAAGGATTAGAACATAGAACAAAGAACATAGAACATTACAGCGCAGTACAGGCCCTTCGACCCCCGACCTGTAATACCAATCTGAAGCCCATCTAACCTACACTATTCCATGTATGTCCATAAGCTTGTCCAATGACGACTTAAATGCGCTTAAAGTTGGCGAATCTACTATCATTGCAGGCAAAGCATTCCATACCCTTACTACTCTCTAAGTAAAGGAAACTACCTCTGACATCTGTCCTATATCTATCACCCCTCAATTTAAAGCTATGCCCCCTCGTGCTCACAGTCCCCATACTTGGAAAAAGGCTCTCCCTGTCCACCCTATCTAACCCTCTGATTATCTTATATGTCTCTATTAAGTCACCTCTCAACCTTCTTCTCTCTAACGAAAACACCCTCAAGTCCCTCAGCCTTTCCTCGTAAGATCTTCCCTCCATACCAGGCAACATCCTAGGAAATCTCCTCTGCACCCTTTCCAAAGCTTCCACATTCTTCTTATAATGCGGTGACCAGAACTGTACACAATACTCCAAGTGTGGCCGCACCAGAGTTTTGTACAGCTGTAGCATAACCTTATGGTTCTGGAACTCGATCCCTCTATTAATAAAAGCTAAAACACTGTATGCCTTCTTAACAACTCTGTCAACCTGGGTGGCAACTTTCAAGGATCTGTGTACCTGGACATCGAGATCTCTCTGCTCATACACACTACCAAGAATCTTACCATTAGCCCAGTACTTTGCATTCCGGTTAAAGATTAGATTAGATTAGATTACTTACAGTGTGGAAACAGGCCCTTCGGCCCAACAAGTCCACACCAACCCTCCAAAGAGCAACCCACCCAAACCCATTCCCCTACATTTACCCCCTCACCTAACACTACGGTCAATTTAGCATAGCCAATTCACCTACCTGCACACCTTTGGACTGGGGGAGGAAACCAGAGCACCCGGAGGAAACCCACAAAGACACAGGGAAAATGTGGCAGGAATTGAACCTGGGTCTCTGGCATTACTCCGACCAAAGTGAATCACCTCACACTTGTTCGCGTTAAACTCCATTTGCCACCTCTCAGCCCAGCTCTGCAGCTTATCTATGTCTCTCTGTAACCTACAACATCCTTCGTCACTATCCACAACTCCACCGACCTTCGTGTCATCTGCAAATTTATTAACCCACCCTTCTATGCCCTCATCCAGGTCGTTTATAAAAATGACGAACAGCAGTGGACCCAACACTGACCCTTGCAGTACTAGTAACTGGACTCCAGGATGAACATTTCCCATCAACCACTACCCTCTGTCTTCTTTCAGCAAGCCAATTACTGATCCAAACTGTTACATCTCCCACAATCCCATTCCTCCACATTTTGTACAATAGCCTACTGTGGGGAACCTTATCGAACGCCTTGCTGAAATCCATATACACCACATCAACCGGTTTACTCTCATCTACCTGTTTGGTCACCTTCTCAAAGAACTCAATAAGGTTTGTGAGGCACGACCTACCCTTCACAAAACCTTGCTGACTATCCCGAATCAAATTATTTTTTTCTAGATGGTTTTAGATCCTATCTCTTATAACCTTTTCCAACACTTTACCAAAAACTGAAATAAGGCTCACTGGTCTATAATTACCAGGATTGTCTCTACTCCACTTCTTCAACAGGGGAACCACATTTGCTATCCTCCAGTCTTCTGGCACTATTCCAGTAGACAATGACGATTTAAAGATCAATGCCAAAGGCTCGGCAATCTCCTCCCTGGCTTCCCAGAGGATGCTAGGATAAATCCCATCCGGCCCAGGGGACTTATCTATTTTCACACACTGCAGGATTTCTAATACCTCTTCCTTGTGAACCTCCATCCCACCTAGTCTAGTAGGCTGTATCTCAGTATTCTCCTCGACAACATTGTCGTTTTCTAGAGTGAATACTGTCGAAAAATATTCATTTAGTGCTTCCTCTATCTCCTCTGACTCCACACACAACTTCCAACTACTATCCTTGATTGGCCCTAATCTTACTCTCGTCATTCTTTTATTCCTTAAATACCTATGGAAAGCTTTAGGGTTTACCCTGATCCTATCTGCCAACAACTTCTCATGTCTCCTCCTGGCTCTTCTGAGCTCTCTCTTTAGGTCTTTCCTGGCTACATTGTAACCCTCAAGCGCCCTAACTGAGCCTTCACATCTCACCCTAACATAAGCCTTTTTCTTCCTCTTGACCAGAGATTCCACTTCCTTCGTAAACCACGGCTCCCGCACTCTACAGTTTCCTCCCTGCCTGACAGGTACATACTTATCTAGGACACTCAGGAGCTTTTCCTTGAATAAGCTCCACATTTCTAATGTGCCCATCCCCTGCAGTTTCCTTCCCCATCCTATGCTTCCTAAATCTTGTCTAATCGCATCGTAATTGCCTTTCCCACAGCTGTAAACACCTATCCCTTTCTATCACTAAAGTAAACATAACAGAATTGTGATCGCTATCACCAAAGTGCTCACCTACTTCCAAGTCGAACACCTGGCCGGGCTCATTACCCAGTACCAAATCTAATGTGGCTTCGCCCCTTGTAGGCCTGTCTATACAATGTGTCAGGAAGCCCCTCTGCACACACTGGACAAAAACTGACCCATCTATAGTACTCATACTATAGTGTTCCCAGTCAATATTTGGAAAGTTGAAGGCCCCCATGACAACTACCCTGTCTCTCTCACTCCTATCGAGAATCGTCTTTGCTATCCTTTTCTCTACATCTCTGGAACTATTCAGAAGCCTATAGAAAACTCCCAACACAGTGGCCTCTCCTTTCCTGTTTCTAACCTCAGCCCATACTATCTCAGTTGACGAGTCCCCAAATATCCTTTCTGCAACTGTAATACTGTCCTTGACCAACAATGCCACACCTCCTCCTCTTTTACTATCTTCTCTGTTCTTACTGAAACATCTAAATCCTGGAACCTGCAACAATCATTCCTGTCCCTGCTGTATCCATGTCTCCGAAATGGCCACAACAGTAAAGTCCCAGGTACCAACCCATGTTGCATGTTCACCCACCTTATTCTGGATGTTCCTGGCATTGAAGTAGACACACTTCAAACCAACTTCTTGCTTGCCGGTGCCATCTTGCATCCCTGAAACTTGATTTCGGACCTCCCTACTCTCAACCTTTTCTATACTCGAACTATAATTTTGATTCCCATTCCCCTGCTAGATTAGTTTAAACCCACCCCAATAGCCTTAGCAAATCTCCCCCCCCCCCCAGGATATTGGTACCCCTCTGGTTCTGATGAAGATCATCCTGCTTGTAGAGGTCCCACCTACCCAAGAAAGAGCTCCAATTATCCAACAATCCAAAACCCTCCCTCCTGCACCATCCCTGCAGCCACATGTTCAACTCCTCTCTCTCCCTATTCCTTGCCTCACTAGCATGTGGCATGGACAACAAACCAGAGACAACAACTCTGTTCGTTCTAGCTCTAAGCTTCCATCCTAGCTCCCTGAATTTCTGCCTTAAATCCCCATTTCTCTTCCTACCTATGTCATTAGTTCCTATGTGGACCACAACTTGGGGCTGTGCCCCCTCCCCCTTAAGGATCCCAAAAACACGATCAGAGACATCACAAACCCTGGCACCTGGGAGGCAACACACCAACCGTGAGTCTCTCTCATCCCCACAGAACTTCCTATCTGTCTCCCTCGAAGGATTAGAAGGATATGGGCCTAGTGCAGGGAAATGGGGTTAGCGTGGATGAAACTTTGGTCGGCATGTGCCAAAGGGCCTGTCTCCATGTGTAGGACTCTATGTCCAAGGTTTAAAACAGCAACTAATTTCTGCATCCAGCAAATTCTAGCAAAGAACACTGAAATAATTAACAGATAATAGGTTTTAGTTCAGAATAGTGGCTCAGATATAGGTGGATATCTCCCCTGGTCCTCTCGTAAGATCTTGCATATCTTCCTGGGTTTTCTCACAGAGACTCCTGTTAATACCAAAGCAGTTGGTGAGATGGAAACCAGGATCCATTACTTTGTGTTGAGAGTTTGAACAATTTCTCAGTGTTACCATTCTCGTCCGACCACGTCCCTGCCATCCCATCTTCCATGCTTTCCTTCATTGTTAGTTGTTTAAACAACTTACTTGAATCCACTGATAGGGACACTACCACTTTGCCACAAGATGCTTTCCCTTATTTATGTGTGGATATTTACTAATCAACCTGTTCAGCAATGCTATTACACATTTTTTGGGCAGGTGGGACTTGAACCCAGGATAAAGTGAGGACTGCAGATGCTGGAGATTAGAGCTGAAAATGTGTTGCTGGAAAAGCGCAGCAGGTCAGTCAGCATCCAAGGAGCAGGAGAATCGACATTTCGGGCATGAGTTCTTCAGGAATCTGAAGAAGGGCTCATGCCCAAAACATAGATTCTCTTGCTCCTTGGATGCTGACTGACCTGCTGCGCTTTTCCAGCAACACGCTTTCAGCTCTTGAATCCAGAACTCCTAGATCAGAGGTATGGACAGTACCACTGCACCTAAATTCTATACCTATTTCTTATACCAGCCTTTTCAAATATATGTCTTGGGCAGTCAGGATTTGAACTCAGGCCTTCTGGCTCAGAGATGGGACGCTACTGCTGCATAAGAACCCTCTGGATATGTTGTTATCAACTTGTTCAGTAATGTTTTTACATACATCTGGAGCAGGTGGGACTTGAATTCAGACCACCTGGCTCAGAGGAAGTGGCATACCACTGCACCACAAGAGTTCTCTTATTTATTTATGTGTGCCAGTGTGTTTCTGACTCTTGATTAAATTAGATTCCCTACAGTGTGGAAACAGGCCCTTCGGCCCAACAAGTCCACACCGACCCTCCGAAGAGTAACATGCCCATACCCATTTCCCTCTGACTAATGGGCTATTTACCATGGCCAATTCACCTGACCTGCACATCTTTGTGACTGTGGGAGAAAACTGGAGATCCCGGAGGAAACCCACGCAAACACGGGGAGAATGTGCAAACTCCACACAGACAGTCACCCAAGGCTGGGATCGAACCTGGGACCCTGGTGCTGTGAGGCAGTAGTGAGGCACTGAGCCATCGTCTGGATTAGTGGTGCTGGGAGAGCACAGAAGTTCAGGCAGCATCTCAGCAGCAGTAAAATCGACGTTTCGGGCAAAAGCCCTTCATCAGGAATAAAGGCAGAGAGCCTGAAGGGTGGAGAGATAAGCTAGAGGAGGGTGCGGGTGGAGAGAAAGTAGCATAGGGTAAGAGCTTCAGGGCAGAGGAAATGACCTGGGAGTTGCAGTGGGAGAGGGACTCCCTGAGATTCTTGTAGAGAGAGGCGAAAAACGTCTTCAAGGAAGGCATCCTTGCAAGAGGATTCGCAGTAGGGTTAAAATCAACTTGGTAAAAGCAATGACTGCAGATACTGGAAACCAGATTCTGGATTAGTGGTGCTGAAAGAGCACAGCAGTTCAGGCAGCACCTGAGGAGCAGGTGGGCGGCACGGTGGCACAGTGGTTAGCACTGCTGCCTCACAGCGCCAGAGATCCGGGTTCAATTCCCTCCTCAGGCGACTCTCTGTGTGGAGTTTGCACTTTCTCCCCGTGTCTGCATGGGTTTCCTCTGGTTTCCTCCCACAATCCAAAAATGTGCAGGTTAGGTGAATTAGCCATGCTAAATTGCCCGTAGTGTTAGGTGAAGGGGTAAATGTATGGGTCTGGGTGGTATGCGGGTCAGTGTGGACTTGTTGGGCTGAAGGGCCCGTTTCCACACTGTAAGTAATCTAATCTTAAAATCGACATTTCAGGTTAAAGCCCTTCATCAGGACCTCTTCTATCAAAGCAAATAGTTTCTCCAGATTTCTGTGCTCAAATGTCATCAATATATTGAACTCTCCACTGCAGCAGATGGAAGTTGAACCTGGTCCTTTCAACTCAAAGGTAGGGGCACCGCTACTGCACACAAGAGCCCTTTTATTTATATGTGGTATTTTTTCTCATCTATTAACCACTACCAGTAAATAACCCATGTTTCCAAATGAATAATTTACATCCAATGCAAACCATCAAAGATGAGGAAAGGGTAGGGAAAAAGGGAGGGGACTAAATAAAAATGGAGTTGGAGGAAGGAGATAAAGCACGCTACCCCCTGTGGTGCCCAGCTCTCTCGGAAGGCATGGAGACCATTGGTAGAGACCACGTGTTTTCTCTCTCAGGAAACTCAGCCACGAAATGTAGCTGCAAAAGAGGGGCAGGCAGTCAGCAGCCAAGACCTGTCCATAGCCTGCTGCCTGCACCTGTTACTAGCCAAATTGGCCTATCCCAGGAGCAGACCAAAGAGGAGCTCTTCTGACTTGCATCTTATTTATATGTGGAGATATTTTCTAATCGACCTGTTAAAAGATGTTATCACACAGCTCTGGAGCAGGGAGGACTTGAAGCCAGGCCTCCTGGCTCAGAGATAGCAACACAACCACTGTACCACAAAAGCCTAAGAGTTGTTCATTAAATCTATTTTTATCATTAACCTGTTTAGAGATTATTATTATCAGGAGTGAGTCTCCTGATGAAGGGCTTTTGCTCAAAATATTGATTTTCCTGCTCCTCGGATGCTGCCTGACCTGCTGTGCTTTTCCAGCACCACTCTAATCTAGACTTTGATCTCCAGCATCTGCAGTCCTCACTTTCGCCTAGTTGGTTTGAACCTAGGTCTCCCAGACCAGAGATCAGGACACTACCACTGTTCCGCAAGAGTCTATTCTTTTTTTTTAATTGAACCTATTTTTCAAACCCACCCGTTCAGAGATGTTATTGCACACTTCTGGAGCAGGTGGGACTTCAACTCAGGCCTCCTAGTCCAGGGTAGAGACACCACCATTGCACAACAAGCAGCTCTAAATTTAGATGGCTGACAGTTACAGCATTAGACAAACTGTTTTTAAAATATATTTTTCATCAATCTGTCCAACAATGTTATGACACATTGCTGGAGCAGGTAGGCCTTGAACCTAAACCTCCTGTCTCAGAAACATGGAGACAATCACTACACCACAAAAGCCTATTATTCATCTGTGATCAAAGACAATCAATACCCACCACTTGTTTCTCTTAATGTTAACAACAACATTAATAAGCCTTAACACCAGGACATTAATAGATTCCCCTCTTTAAATTCAAACTCTCAAACAATCTCTCAAAAACTAATTAAAATGAAATAAAATTATCTTTTCATCTGTTTTCTATATTATAACACAACTAAATATTAACAGGTCAAATATTCCTATTCCTTTCAACAAATGTTTCCCACATGTATGAACAATTTCAAAGCAATTACAGGAAAATATGCTATTCTTATTTTTATGATACAATAGTCCATGTTATGAAAAGAGGTTCTTCTTTGACAGCAATAATTTCGCTTTGCAGATATTTTCCTCATTGTTAAAAAGCACAGCCTGACGAGGGGTTATGCTTGAAACATCGACTCTCCTGCTCCTAGGATGCTGCCTGAGCTGCTGTGCTTTGTCCAGCGCCACTCTTTATCAACTCTGACTCTCCAGCATCTGCAGTCCTCACTTTCTCCTTGATATTTTCCCAAGCAACTTGCTCAGAGGTATTATTATACACCTCTGGAACAGGTCAGACATGTACATAGGCATCCTAGCTCAGAGGAATGGACACTACCACAACATCAAAAACGTCCGTACCATTTTCTTTGTAATTGATAACTGATGACTGCTTTCATGTAGTTTCCAAGTCCACGGTTCCCAAGTGCTCTCTTCAGTGCCGAGTTATCATGGTGAACTCCAGTGTTGAAATTGCCAAGAATGAGACTTCTGACCTTGGGATGGGCAATCCGGGTAATCTGTCAGGCTGCCTTACTCCAACTAATGGACCTCCCTCCGAGCTGCTATGCTGACGTCTATTGATGACCACGCATGGGTCCCCAGATCGAAACATGAATGGGGCAACTGTTCTCACAAGAGTCAAGCATTGTTCTCATACTCCAGCAGGTGAGCTTCAGAAAATTTCATTCTTGCCCACCTCTTGAAGTGCTGTTGACCAGGTAGTGGGGACTCAAGTATTTGTTTCAATCACCTATTCCAGACCCCTCTGATTCCGGAGCAAGAAACTCTTTCAAAACGATTGCTCAGATTACAGTGAGCACCTTGAACCACCTGCATGCAGGATTGGAACTGGGGCTCCCAGTGTTCTTACACCGATGGTTTTATCCCTTTCCTGACCTTCCATAACTTAATTGTGTTGCAGCTTGGCTGGAGGTTTAAGGTAGAGTACAGTTTGTGGTTGATTCTTAATTATACTCTGAAACGGCTGAGCAAAATTATTCAGCTCACGGGCATCTAGGAATGCGCAATAAATGCCAGGCTTGCCAGCAACACCCACATTTCACAGAAGAATAAAGAAAAAGCAAATGCCAATCAGCTCATATTTTATAGTTTTTCTGCAACTTTTCTCTAACATTGTTACCACAGCCAGCAGTTAGCATAACACCAAAAAATATAGCAGCAGAATGAGGCCATTCAGCCCATCAAATCTGTTGAGCCATTCAATCATGGCTGATATATTTCTCAACCACATTCTCCTATCTTCTCCCCGTAACCTTCGGTCCCTGTACTAATCAACGTCACAATCTCTGGTCAGACTGCATTTGGAATATTTTGGGCCCCGTATATAAGGAAAGCTATACTGGTATTGGTGGGGGCCCGCAGGAGGTTTACAAGAATGGGTATGAAGGGCTTCTCATTGCAGGAGCGTTTGAAGACTCTGGGTCTGTACTCAAAAATTTAGAAGGATGAAGGGGAATCTCATTGAAACTTACTGATTACTGAGAGTCCTGGGTAGAATGGACTTGGAGAATATTTTTCCGTTTATCGGAGAGACTAGAACCTGAGGGCATAGCCTCAGAGTGAAGGGATAACGCTTTATGAGGAGGAATTTCTTTGGCCAGAGGGTGGTGAACCTGTGGAATCTACTGCAGAAGGTTGTGGAGACCAAGTCATTGAGTATATTTAAGACAAAAATAGGTAAATTCTTGATTAGCAAATGGATCACAGGTTACAGAGAGAAGATAGAAGAATGAGGTTGAGAAACACATCAGTCATGATCAATTGGCTGAACAGATTTGATGAGCTGAATAGCCTAGTTATGCTCCTGCATAATACTGCAGATTTTTAAAGCCCCTTACAGTTCTGAAGAAGAGTCATATCAGATTCAAAATGTTAATTCTGTTTCCATCTCCACAAAAGATAGTACTTGACTTTTATTGTGGCCAAACCTCCACTTTTACACCCTCCCCCCTCCAAAATCCTTACCACCCCCACTTTGATTTAAAAAATCTGTCGAACTCAGCCTTGAATAAACTCAGTGACACAGCATCCACTGCTTTCTGAGGAAGAAATCACAGTGGGCAATCGAGCCTCTGACAGAAAATAAATGTATACCAGCCTTATTAGAAAACATCTTATTCTTGAATTGCATCTCCTGTTTCTGGTCTGTCCCACAAAAGAAGGCATCTCCCAGTATCCACCCAGTCCAGCCCCCTCAGGATCTAATACATTTCAATGTGATCACCTCTCATTCCCTCTAAACTCCAGTAGATATTGGCCATTCTGTTCAAATGGAGCCATCAACTCTGGGTAGCTGCTATAGATGAATGCACAATGGCTCGGTGGTTAACATTACTGCCTCATAGCACCAGGGACTTTGGTTCGATTCTAGCATTGGGCGACTGTGTGGGGTTTGCACATTCTCCCAGTGTCTGTGTCAATTCACCCATAGTCCAAAGGATATGCCGGTTAGGTGAATTGGCCAAACTAAATTGCCCGTAGTGATCAGGAATGTGTAGATGTAGGTTAGGTGCATTAGTCAGAGGAAATGTAGAGCATTAGGGAATGGGTCTGGGTGGGTTAATCTTCGGAGGGTCAGTGTAACTTGTTGGGCCAAATGGCCTGTTTCCACACTGTTGGGATTCTATTAAAACAAAACCTGTAATAGTAATCCATATACCATCATGTTCAGTGAGATTGGATTCCCCAAATTGACTCATTATAGAAAAAAGAATTACCATAAAATTAACATGCAGGCAGAAAAATCCTTAACATTGAAATGAATGAGACACTTCCACTCAAAACTTTGCTAGATTGCCTGCAAATTATGGTTTAAAAATCTAATTACCACATCGGTGGCTGCCTCTGGTTCCATGTTAAACTGCAACATGGAAACAGCTCACAAGTCAAAAAGTGAGATGATGATCTGTTGTAAAACCTGCCTGGGCAACTAAACAAATCTAACTGCACACAATTTGAGTTATTAGTTTTCTCTTAAATTCACTCACGGGATGTGGGCATTGCTGGCTGGGGTGGCATTTATTATCAACTCCTCAATCCCCTGAAGAAGGTGGTAAGCAGCTGTCTTGAACTGTTACAGTCCATGTGGGAATGAGGTTGGGGGTGGGAGGGTCAGTTCCAAAAGTTTGACCCAGCAACTGTGAAGGAATGACCTAAGTAAAAACAAGTCAGGAATGTGATGGAATACTTCCCATCGCCTGGATGAGGCCAGCTCTAACATAGTCAAGAAGTATGACAAAGCTGCCTGCTTGATTAGCACCACATCCCAAACATTCACTCTCTGCATCACCAAAGCCCAATAGCAGCAGTGTGCGCTATCGACAAGATCCACTGCAGAAATTTGCCGAAGATCCTTAGACAGCTCCTTCCAAACCCACAATCACTACCTACCAGAAGGACAGGGACAGCAGACATGTGGGAACAACGCTTCCTGCAAGTTCCCTTCCAAACCACTCACCATCCTGATTTGAAAATATATCACCATTCATTCAATGCCTTCTCTGGATCTAAATTCCTGGAATTCCATCCCTACTGGCCTTGTAGGACCACCTGCAGTTCATGAACTGCCGTGGTTCAAGAAGGTAGCTTACCACTACCTCCTCAAATACAATGAGGGATGGGCAATAAATGCTGGGCCCAGCCAGTGAACAAAAGAATAATAATTTCCAAGCTAGGATGGCATGTGGTTTGGAGTGGTACTTGCAGAAGGTGGTGTTCCCATGTGTCTGCTGCCTCGGTCCATTAGAAGAAGGAGCTTGGTGAATGGTTCTGTTGAATGAGCCTTGGTAAATTGTAAGCTCAATTACATTTCTCATCCTTTCAAGACCTTTGGGGGAGTTACAATCAGGCGGTAATCACCCTGTTAAATACCCTCTCTTTTTCTCCTCCGTCCAGCTTTTTAATCTGGTCCACTGATACTGAGAGTGGAATTTACTTTCTCCCTATCAAAATGCCCCATTAATTTGAACACCTCTGGTTCATGGTACACAGTACAGCTCCGTTCTAGGCAAATATTGAACACATATCACCTCCAGACAGGGCCCTATTTTTCATGCTTTATTGAGGTGACTTAAAATATGTTCCCAATCGGAGGAGGAAGGAGTTAGAACATTAAAATACAGTGCTTAGAAATCACTGTACTGTCAGAGGTTCTGTCTTTCAGATGGAATGTTAAATTTGGGCTCCTACAACCCTATCAAGTGGATGTAAAAGATCGCATAGAAATGTTTTGAAGAGAAAGGGATTTATTCCTGGCCAATTCCTCAACCAACACTTAATGCTGTTTGCAGGTGCTGCCATGTTCCCTACATTCCTACAGCAAATACCCTTGCCAACTTTTATGGGCGCGCCATCGAGAGCATTCTGTCTGGGTGTACCACAACCTGGTACGGCAACTGTACCATTCAAAGATCGGAGACGGATACAGAGAGTGGTGAACTCGGCCCGGACAATCACAAAGGCCAACCTCCCATCTATAGAATCCATCTACCAGGCCCACTGTCAAGGAAAGGCCGCCAGCATTCTCAAAGATCCATCCCACCCTGGCAATGTTTTTCTACAACCTCTACCATCGGGGAGAAGGCACAGGAGCCTGAACACATGCACCAGCCGGTTTCGAAACAGTTTCTACCCTACTGTTGTTAGAATACTGAATGGACTCACAAACTCTTAACATTCGCCTGTACCTGTGTTTTTGTTTTTGCCGATGTTTACCTATTATTTACTGCTCTATGCTACTTAACTCTGTGATCTGCCTGTATTGCTCACAAGTCAAAGCTTTTCACTGTGCCTCAGCACACGTGACAATAAATTCAATTCAATTCAATTATAACAATGATTCAAAAGTGCTTCATTGGCTCTAAAGTACTTTGGGACATTGTGTGGTCATGAAAGGTGCTATATAAATTCAAATTTCTTCTTTCTGCCTTTGTTTCCCATTCTATAGGAAATGATTCAAAGTAGTTTGGAGTTCTGAAGTATGAAAAGTAATTTCTATGAAGAAAATTTGCTGCAGGTTTTTAGAACTCAGGACTGGAGATTATTCAGGTTTAGATGTCAAGAGAGCAATAAACTGAACTGCTGACTGCAGAGCTATGCCTAACTGGAGATTTCCATGTACTGGGACAAAAATAGCCAGTTTGAAAATGTGTTCATTACAAAGCATTTAATTCCTTGATTCAGCAATTCTCCCTGCACAAAAAGCAAGGACCAAATATAAATAAACCTTAACAAAAGAGATTGGATCTGTAAAATATGCAACTGCCAGCAGGCCAGAATTAGAAACAAGTTGGTTATGTTTCCTGCAACCAGCAATAAACCTCTCTCCTCAATGAGCAACTTTTGGACCATTCAAAGAACCAACTCAAGTATTGTGGGCTGAATGGCCTCCTCTGATTCAGAGATTCAGAGATTTTTCTTATTCATACAATGTGAGCATCGCTGACCAGGCCAGCATTTATTACCCATCCCTAATTGCCCAGAGGGCAGTTAAGTATAAATCACATTGTTGTGGGTCTGAAGTCACATGTAGGCCAGACCAGGTAAGGATGGCAGTTTCCTTCCTTGGGATGACATTAGTGAACCAGATGACGTCTTCCCCAACAATCAATAATCATTTCATGATCATCATTAGACTCCACCATCACTAAATCCCATCAACTGCACGGCAGCATTCAAACCCAGGTCCCCAGAATATTACCAGAATCTCTGGATTAATAATCTAGTGATAATACCAGTAGGCTATCACCTCACCTTGCTTCAGTTATGAATCATAGCCTTGCAAGTGGTTTTAATTCACTGGAAAATCTATTAATGAATAGGAAAGGATATTATTTGTTGAAATTTTCCACAATGGAGACAAACAAAAAAGGTACTGATGTGTTTTCTTCCTGATGGCCTCTCAGTACAAAAAGAAACACAAGCTAATTTTTGCTTTGAATAGATTTGCTCACAAAGTGAAAGAAATCATAGAATTATTAACATCACAGAAGGAGGCCATTCAGATAATTGTGCCTGCACCAGTTCAATTCTTTAGTGTGAATGTCCTGCCTTTTCCCCATGTCCCTGCATACAATTTCTATCCAAATAATCATCCCGTACTCTCTTGTGTGCATCAGTTGAACATGCCTCCATCATATTGGCATGGCACAGCATGATGTCTCAGTGGTTAACACTACTGCCTCATAGTACAAGGGACCCGGGTTCGATTCCAGCCTCAGGTGACTGTGTGGAGCTTGTACATTCTCCCCGTGTCCGCATGGATTTGCTCCGGGTCCCTCCCACAATCCAAAGACATGCAGGTCAGATGGATTGGCCATGCTAAATTGCCCATAGTGTTAGGTGCATTCATCAGAGGGAAATGGGTCTGGCAGGTTACTTTTTGGAGGGTCAGTGTGCACTTGTTGGACCAGATGGCCTGTTTCCACACTGTAGGGAATCTAGTTTCCAGTCAGTGCTGTCCAAAACTTAAGTACTTGCTGAGTAAAACAGATTTGAGCTTGCAGATCCCTTTAAAACTGTATCGTCTCATTCTTATTTTTGTGAGTGAGAAACAGCTTCTCCCTACTTACTCTGTCCTGTCGGCTTATGATTTTTTTTAAAACCTCCAGCAAATCTCCTCTGAACCTCTCCTCTCCAAGGAGAGCAGTTCCAACTTCTTCAAATATATATCCACCTCCCAATCGCTCCACCACCCCCTTGCTCATCAGTGTCCATTTACCTCCTCTGCAAAAACAAATTACCTCAAAAATCTAATCTAAGCAATCAGAGATGAAATAACAAAAGGATCATCCAGTAAGGCTTTGTGGGTGGAGCTAAGAAATAAGAAAGGGATGGTGACGTTATTGGGGTTGTTTTATAGGCCCTCAAGTAGTCAACAGGAATTAGAGGAACAAATGTGCAGGGAGATTAGAGAGACTTGCAGGAGCAATAGTAGGTGGATTTCAATTTTACTGACATAGACTGGGACTGCCAGAGCATGAAGGACTTAGATTGGGTGGAATTTGCTAAATCCATTCAGGAAAGTTTCCTCGAGCAGTATATATGAGAGTCCTACTCTGGAAGGGCAAAACGCAACCCACTCTTTGGAAAAAGGGCAGGGATTGTGTGCAATTCTGATCTCCCTCCTATAGAAACTTGTGAAACTAGAAAGGGTTCAGAAAAGATTTACAAAGTTGTTGCCTGGGTTGGAGGGTTTGAGCTATAGGGAGAGGCTGGGTTGTTTTCCCTGGAGCGTCAAGGGCTGAGGGGTGACCTTATAGAGGTTTATAAAATCATGAGGGGCAGGGATCGGGTAAATAGACAAGGTCTTTTCCCTGGGGTGGAAGAGTCCAGAACTAGAGGGCGTAGGTTGAGGATGAGAGGTGAAAGATATGAAAGGGACCTAAGGGGCAACTTTTTCATGCAGAGAGTGGTGCGTGTATTGAATGAGCTGCTGGAGGACGTGGTGGAGGATGGTAAAATTACAACATTTAAAAGGCATCTGGATGGGTATATGAATAGGAATAGTTTCGAAGGATATGGGCCCAGTCTGGCAAATGGGACTAGATTAATTTAGGATATCTGGTCAGCATGGAAGAGTTGGACCAAAGTGTCTGTTTCCATGCTGTACGTCTCTATGACTCTATGACAGGTGACCAAGGTGACAGTGGGGGAGCACTTTCGGACCAGTGACCATAGTTCCACTAATTTTAAAACAGTTATGGAGAGGAACATTACTGGTCCACAAGTTTATGTTTTAAATTGGGGCAAGGCGAATTTGGATGGAATTCGTCAGGAGTTTGCAGGGGTTGATTGGAGTAAATTGTTTGCAGGCAAAGGCGTCTCTGGTAAGTGGGAGGCCTTTAAAGGGAGATAGCTAGAGTTCAAGGTCTATATGTTCCTGTGAGGGTGAAGGGCAAGGTTGGCAGGAATAGGGAACGCTGGATGACAAGAGATATTGAGACTTTGACCAGAAAGAATACAGGCAGCTGGGATCAAAGGAATCCCTGGAGGTATATAGGGGATACAGGAGTTCACTGAGGAAGGAAATCAGGATGGTGAAAAGAGAGCACAAGATAGTCTTGGCTAAGAAGATTAGAGTGAATCCAAAGAGGCACTTTAAGTATAATAAAGGAAATAGAATAACTAGAGAGAAAATAGGACCCCTCAAGGACCAAAGTGGCCATGTATGTATAGACACACAGGAGATGGACAAGGTCCTCAATGAATATCTCTCCTCTGTGTTCATGTGGAGAAAGACATGAAGACTTGGGAACTTGGGGAAGTTACTGGTGAGGGGCATGGATTGGGTAAATAGGCAAAGTCTTTTTCCCTCGAGTCGGGGAGTCCAGAACTAGAGGGCATAGGTTTAGGGTGAGAGGGGAAAGATATAAAAGAGACCTAAGGGGCAACGTTTTCACACAGAGGGTGGTATGGGTATGGAACGAGCTGCCAGAGGAAGTGGTGAAGGCTGGTACAATTGCAACATTTAAGAGGCATTTGGATGGGTACATGAATAGGAAGGGTTTGGAGAGATATGGGCTGGGTGCTGGCAGGTGGGACTAGATTGGGTTGGGATATCTGGTCAGCATGGACGGGTTGGATCGAAGGGTCTGTTTCCATGCTCTATTACGCTATGACTCTAAATCTTGGGGACAGTCCATTTTGCAGTGGATTAGGTGTTGGACAAATGAGAATGTATGAAGGTGGATAAATCTCCTGATTCTGACCACATACATCCAAGAACACAGCAAGAGGCTAGAGAAGAAACTACAGGGGCCCTGGCTGATATTTTTGTATCATCGTTAGCCATGGATGACGACCCAGAAGACTGGAGGGTAGCGAATGTTGTGCCCTTATTCAAGAAGGACTGCAAAGAAAAGCCTGGGAACTATAGACCAGTGAGCTTAACTTCTGTGGTGGGTAAGCTACTTGAGAAGATTCTGAGAGATATACATGCATTTGGAAAGACAGGGTTTGTGCATGGGAGATCATATCTCACAAATTTGTTAAGAGTTCTTTGATAAAGTGATCAGGAAGGTTTACGAGGGCAGGGCAATAGTCTACATGGATTTCAATAAGGCCTTTGATAAGGTTCCATATGGTAGGCTGTTCTAGGAGGTTAGATTGCATGGAATTCCAGGGGAGCTGACAAATTGGATACACAATTGGCTTGATGGTAGGAAGCAGAGGTCAACACTGGAAGGATGCTTGTCAGACTGGAGGCCTGTGACTAGTGGAGTGCCTCAGGGGTCGGTGTTGGGCTTATTACTGTTGTTATCTATATCAATGATTTGGATGAGAATTTAGAAGGCATGATTGCAGATGACACTAAAATAGGCGGTATCGTAGACAGTGAGGAAGGTTATCAGAAATTGCAGCAGGACCTTGATCAGCTGGGGGAGTGGGCCGAGAAATAGCAAATGGAATTTAATATAGATAAGTGTGAGGTATTGCATGTTGGAAAGTCAAATCAAGGCAGGAATTTCATGGTGAATGGTAGGGTCTTAAGGAGTGTAGTGAACGGAGAGACATTGGAGTTCAGGTGCACAGTTCTCTAGACAGGGCAGTGAAGAAGGCTTTTGACACACTGGTCTTCATCAGTCAGGGCATTGAGTATAGAAGTTGGGAAATTATATTGCGGTTGTATAGGACGCACTTGTAGTATTGTGTTCACTTTTGGTCATCTTGTTACAGAAAGGATGTTATTAAACTGGAAAGAATGCAGAAGAGATTGACAAGAATGTTGCCAGGACACAATGGTCTGAGTTATAGGGAGAGGTTGGACAAGCTAAGACATTTTTCTTTCAAGTGTAGGAGGGGTATCATTCAAAAGCGTATAAGCCCATGAGAGGCATGGAATAGGCTGAACGCACTCACTCTTTTTCCCAGGTTTGTGGAATCGAGGACTAGAGGGCATCAGTTTAAGGTTAAAGGGGAAAGAACAAAAGGGAACCTGAGAGGCAACATTCTTACATAGAGAGTGATATACTTATAGAATGAGCTGCCAGCGGAAGTGGTTGAGGTGGGTATATTAACAATATTTAAAAGGCACTTGGACAAATATATGGATAGAAAAGGTTTGGAAGGAGATGGGCCAAGTGCAGGGAAGTGAGGTTAGTATGGATGGACATTTTGGTCGGCATGGTACAGTTTGGGCCAAAGGGCCTGTCTCTGTGCCACAGGACTCTATGACTGTGTGACTGAAGAACTGGCCCATAAAGGGGCAGTATAGCAAAAATCAATTTTTTAAAGAGAACTTAAATTTAAACTAAAGAAACATTTGTGGGCGTGGGAAATAATGCACTCTTATCACTATGACTCTGCATGCTCTTTTTAGAAGACAATCAAACCAAACAAACAGTCCCTTAACAGGGCACTATAAGCAAAATGAAAGTATAATAAGTACAAGAATAAAATATAATAAGTTAAATTAAAACATCAATGTGAGGGGGATGGGGGAAGAGAGTTTATGTCCTCCAGCATTAGCAGTGTCCACTGGCCAGGGGAGAATGTCTTTTTCCATGTGATCGTGTAACCATTCAGTTTATGCCCTTTATCTGCATTTCACCAATTGATAGTTAACCTAATGCAGCGGAATCCTATGCTTTGATTTTGATTTATTTTGCTCTATTGGTATTAAGCTCGGGTCTGTTTGGGGAGAACAGACCCAACCTGGATGTTCCCTTTAACCCTCTTACCTTCTTGCTTTGTGCCTGTAGCTGCCTCCAGCCTCAATGGGATTAAGGTCATTGAGGGCAGGTGTTGGACGTGACGATGTGTCCATTTACTGCAACTCTTGGGCACTCACTTTCTGCTCTGGCTCAAGGGAGGTGATGAGAAGTATGCACTCTGCTGGCTGCCTGAGTTGTAAATAGATATATGTTCTTACAACCGGCATCTTCTACCATGAGGCCAGCCATCTCAATCCCGCTTCTCTGTATCCCATAGAAATGTGGTACAGGAGGTTTGCATAGGTGTTCTCTTCAAAGACTTCAGCAGGGCTTAAATTATCTCACTCCTTCAATCAATTTCCATAACTACACCACACCAGAATTACTGAGATTTTGTTGGAAGAATCAAGATTCTTAGAGGATTTGACAGGTTAAATGTGGAAACGCTGCTTTCCCTTGTGGGAGAGTCTAAAACAAGGGGGCCTAATCTCAGATTAAGGGATCACACATTTAAAATAGACATGAGGCAGAATTTCTTCTCTCAAAGAGCCTGTGAACCTATAGAATTCTTTACTACAGAGGGTTGCTTAGGCTGTGTCATTAAGTATGTTCAAGGCTGAAATAGATGTTTAATCAGTCAGGGAATCAAGGGTTTTAGGGAGAAAGCAGGAATGTGGAGTTGAGGATTATCTGAAAAGCCATGGTATCACTCAGTGGTGGAGGCTACTCAATGGGTTGAACGGTCTACTTCTGTCCCTGTGCCATATGGTTTTAAAATTTCTAACCTCCTTTCAGGAAACAACACTCACAGAGCATTGTCCACCTCCAATTCTTGCATCCCATCATTGGTGACCGTGCCTTCAGCTGCCTGGGCCCTAAGCTCTAAAATTTCCTCTTTTATCCCCTCCACCTGTTCCTCTCATGATTTCTTTGCCAAGTTCATTGACAATGGCCCTAATATTTCCCTTTGTGTCTTCATCAAAGTTTCATTTGGTAACACTGCATGAAGCACCTGGTGTAAGTTACTATCCTAATAGCACTGTGTGGACACACAAATTGTTGCTGCTGAACTACAGTACTAAGAGCACTATATAGACAGACAAATTGTTGTTTAGATCAGAGTGGCACTGGAAAAGCACAGTAGGTCAGGCAGCATCCGAGGAGCAGGAAAATTGACGTTTTGGGCAAAAGCTCTTCATCAGGAATAGAGGCAGGAAGCCTCCAGGGTGGAGAGAGAGAGACACACTGAGATTCTTGTGGAGAGAGGAGAAGTTCTTCAAGGTAGGCACTGTTGAACTACAGTACTAATAGCACTATACAGACAGACAAATTGTTGCTGTTGAACTACAGTACGTGCTTTGTTGGAACGTTTCTATCTATGAAACCCTGCCCCATTTGAAGTTACCGGAGTAAAATTTGGTGACGGTCAGTATTGGAGGCTCTGCCTAAATAAGGCTTTGGGCTTTATTTCATAGTTTACACATATAACGATGCTGCTCCTTTATCAAGGTTAGGTTGTCATTTTTTTTCAGGAAGTTGTAAAGACACAGGTTCTGAAATATCTGGGATTGATCTACTTGAAAAGGCATTCAAGTTTAAAAAATCAAACACTTGTACAATGAAAGGTAAGTGGTCAGTTCTCCCAGCTCAGAAATTCTCTGGTATGGGTTTGGTTTTATTTTAGTAAGCAGAGTATTGAAGCTGCTGGACCCAAAGGTCCAAGCTGGTACTCTCTCTGACATCTCTCCTGTAAGACCCTGTGTTTAATTTTACTTTTTGTGCCAAGGGGTGCTTATGGGGATTGTTGCAAATAGTTGGAACAGCATCATTAAGTTGGGATAATCTGTTGGGTTTTTGGATAGGTTAAGTTATTCTGTATTCTGTTCTCTTCTGTTTGTGTTTCATTTGGTAACTGGTTGGTTGGGCCAGCTGCATCACTCCCGAAATATCCCATTTACACCTGCTTAAAATTACTGGCAAAGGTAGGATCTGGGCTACTTTCTTGAAATGTATTGAGGGGGTCTGGCCTGGTTTATAACACACAGAATATACAGCTCAAAGCATGTCTATGGTAGTACTGATGCTCTGCATGCACCTACTGTTCCCTGCAGTTCACAAAGTACCCTTTTAAATTTTGACACTTTGGTTAAGTTGCTGGCTTGTTCCCAGTTTGAATTTCTTGGCCTCTGGGTTTGCATAAAGCTTTCACTCGTGTTATGGACATATTAATACAAAATCAGAATCCCTGTCTATAATTTAGTGGTTAGAGTTAGAAGTGCAAATATTGCCAAAGGAGCCAAGCAAATTTAAATCATGACCAGTAAGGCCCTATCCTATGCATTTAGCCTTGACCCTTTTGCTTAAGTATTTCTTTCTGAAATAAAAGGGGCAGCACGGTGGTTCAGTGGTTAGCACTGCTGTCTCACAGCGCTAAGGACTTGGGTTTGATTCCTGCCTCGGGCGAGTGTCTGTGCAGAGTTTGCATATTCTCCCCATGTGTTCCCTCTGGGTGCTCCAGTTTCTTCCCACAGTCCAAAAGATGTGCAGGTCAGGTGAACTGACCATGCTAAATTGGCCATAGTGTAAGATGCATTAGTCAGGGGTAAATATAGGGGAATATGTCTGTGTGGGTTACTCTTTGGAGAGTCAATTGGACTTGTTGGACCAAATGGCCTGTTTCCACAATATAGGGAATCTAATCAAAAAAATCTTGTAATGTGAGAAATGGGGTGGTTTGTGCACAGCAAGCTCCCACAAACAGGTAATAACAGTCAGATAATCTACTGTAGTGATGTTGATCAGGATACAGGGCAAAATCCCCCTCTTCCTCCTTGAAATAGTGCCACGGGACTTTCATTATCCACCCAAAACAGGTTACTTGGAACTCTGGTGAATACCTTTATTCAAGAGGTAGCACCTCCACTAGTGCAAGGTAGAACCAGATGATCATCCTTGTGACTTATGCTCAGATCCCAGAGTGGGACGGTGAGCCCACAGGCTTCCAACTCCCAGTCAGGAGTGCTACAAACTGAGCCATGGCTGTTGCTGTTATTATAGCAACAATTAGAATTTCTGCCTGTTTTTGGAGCTAAACAGTGAAATCCCACCCTGCACACCAAGGCTTTTCTGACAAAATCTTGCAGTTTGCAAGATGGCACGAGTCCTGTATTTGATGAAGAGACACAGTATTATTAGAGCTGTGGTGTCAACTTGACCTTCAGTGCACATTGCCTTGGCATACCTCGTGTAGACTGTCAAACTCACAAATACAGATGTTTTTTCCCTTTGAAGTCCATTTCTGTTCTTAAGTATATAATCATCTTGAAGTGCTGGATAATCTCAACATTTTCAACTTGAAACCTTTTACCTTTCATGTCCTCCTCTGACAATTAGCTTGTCAACTGAAATGTACAAACTGGAAGTTCTGACAAACTGGGAAAATAAATTCTGATGCAAAGAATCAAATGTTGTTTCCGACTCTAATGTTTCATTTCTGAGACTTTATCTCTTAAATATCACGCTGACCATTTTCTTCATGCCTTAATCCCCAATTCTTGGAATTTAAAACCCCTTGTCTGATGCTTTGCAAGTGAATAATAAGCTCACTGACTCAACAACAGCGATGTGCATTTATATATTGACAATAACAAAATAGAGTCATAGAGTCATAGAGATGTACAGCATGGAAACAGACCCTTCGGTCCAACTCGTCCATGCCAACCAGATATCCCAACCCAATCTAGTCCCACCTGCCAGCACCCGGCCCATATCCCTCCAAACCCTTCCTATTCATATACCCATCCAGATGCCTTTTAAATGTTACAATTGTACCAGCCTCTACCACTTCCTCTGGCAGCTCATTCCATACACGTACCACCCTCTGCATGAAAAAGTTGCCCCTTAGGTCTCTTCTTTATTTTTCCCCTCTCACCCTAAACCTATGCCCTCTAGTTCTGGACTCCCCTACACCAGGGAAAAGACTTTGTCTATTTATCCTATCCATGCCCCTCATAATTTTGTAAACCTCTATAAGGTCATCCCTCAGCCTCCAATGCTCCAGGGAAAACAACCCTAGTCAATTCAACCTCTCCTTATAACTCAAACCTTCCAACCCTGGCAATGTCCTTGTAAATCTTTTCTGAACACTTTCAAGTTTCACAACATCTTTCTGATAGGAAGGAGACCAGAATTGCACGCAATATTCCAACAGTGGCCTAACCAATGTCCTGTACAGCCGCAACATGACCTCCCAACTCCTGTACTCAATACTCTGACTGATAAAGGAAAGCATACCAAATGCCTTTTTCACTATCCTATTGACCTGCGACTCCACTTTCAAGGAGCTATGAACCTGCACTCCAAGGTCTCTTTGTTCAACAATCACTCCCTAGGACCTTACCATTAAGTGTATAAGTCCTGCTAAGATTTGCTTTCCCAAAATGTAGCACCTCACACTTATATGAATTAAACTTCATCTGCCACTCCTCAGCCCATTGGCCCATCTGGTCCAGATCCTGTTGTAATCTGAGGTAACCCTCTTCACTGTCCACTACATCTCCATTTTTGGTGTCATTTGCAAACTTACTAACTATATTACTTATGCTCACATCCAAATCATTTATGTAAATGACTAAAAGTAGTGGACCCAGCACCGATCCTTGTGGCACTCCACTGGTCACAGGCCTCCATTCTGAAAAACAACTCTCCACCACCACCCTCTGTCTTCTACCTTTGAGCCAGTTCTGTATCCAAATGGCTAGTTCTCCCTGTATTCCATGAGAGCTAACCTTGCTATCCAGTCTCCCATGGGGAACCTTGTCGAACACCTTACTGAAGTTCATATAGATCACATCTATCGCTCTGCCCTCATCAATCCTCTTTGTTACTTCTTCAAAAAACATGATTTCCCACGCATAAAGCCATATTGACCACCACTGAGGTCAGGCTCACTGGTCTATACTTCCCTGGCTTGTCCTTACCACCTTTCTGAAACAGTGGCACCACATTTGCCAACCTCCAGTCTTCCAGCACCTCACCTGTGCCTATCAATGATACAAGTATCTCAGTGAGGGGCCCAGCAATCACTTCTCTAGCTTCCCACAGAATTCTAGGGTACACCTGATCAGGTCCTGGGGATTTATCTAGTTTTCAAGACACCCAGCACTTCTTCCTCTGTAATATGGACATTTTTCCAGATGTCACCATCTATTTCCCTACACTTAACATCTTCCATGTCCTTTTCCACAGTAAATACTGATGCAAAATACTCATTTAGTATCTCCCCCATCTCCTGCGGCTCCACACAAAGGTCACCTTGCTGATGTTTGGGGGCCCTATTCTCTCCCTAGTTACCCTTTTGTCCTTAATATATTTGTAAAAACCCTTTGGATTCTCCTTAACTCTATTTACCAAAGCTCTCACATCCCTTTTTTGCCATCATGATTCCTCTCTTAAATGTACTCCTACTGCCTTTATACTCTTCTGAGGATTCACTCGATCAACCTTGTCTATACCTGACAGATGCTTCCTTCTTTTTCTTAACCAAACCCTCAATTTATTTAGCCATCCAGCATTCCCTATACCTACTAGCCTTTCCTTTCCCCCTGACAGGAATATACTTTCTCTGGTCTCTCCTTATCTCGTTTCTGAAGGCTTCCCATTTTCCAGCTGTCCCTTTACCTGCGAACATCTGTCTCCAATCAGCTTTTGAAAGTTCTTGCCTAATACCGTCAAAATTGGCCTTTCTCCAATTTCGAACTTCAACTTTTAGATCTGGTCTATCCTTTTCCATCAGTATTTTAAAACTAATAGAATTATGGTCACTGGCCCTAAAGTGCTCCCCCACTGACACCTCAGTCACCTGCTTGACAGAAGCTTCGTGATGCAAACTTGGGCCCTCAGCCACACCACAAAAGCCATCTGGCCTGTCACAATCAACATAATTCAGAAATGAGATTAGATGACCAAAAGACTGGTCAAATTTGCAGGTCTCAAGGAGAAAATGAAGTAAAGGCGCAGAAATTCCAAAGCTCGGGCCCCAGAACATTGAAGGCATGACCAAATATTGGGGACGCTCTAGAGGTTAGAATTAGTTGAGCGCAGATATCCTGGAAAAGTAACAGGGCTGCAAGAGAGAATTGAAAACTAAAATCAGAATTTTAAAGTCAAGATGGTGAGCTACTCATGTAGGTCAGGGCGTACAGGACTCATAGGTGGATAGGATGTGGTGCAAGGAAAGCAAATGCAGCAAAGTTTTAACTGAACTATGCTTAAGGATGGCAGAATGTGGGAGCATAGTCAGGAATGTGGTCAAATAGGGACTTGAGATAATTCAGCTATAATATGCACCACCACAGCTAATCTATCCTTGTTCAAAATCCCTGGGGCATTTTATGACACTAAAAAGTCATTATTGAAATACAAGATATTGTTTGTGATTTTCACAAGTCCAACTTTCTATTTCAAAGTGTTATGAAGGTGTAGAGGTACTGTACCTGTATGAGAGTTGAAAATCTAGCAAAACTACCTGACACAACACAAAGTGTTCTGCGCAAGGTAACAATGAAACACATGGTCGACGCAAAGAGATTAGACGAGTTGCCATGAGACAAAACTAAATTCAAATTCAGCCAATCATTTTAAATTATGCTCCAAGATACCAAACTCCAATCCAGTTTGAATTTAGTTTTTTCGTAATATTAAACCAATGAAATGATCAGATGTCTTGGGGTATAAAACCAGACATTTTGAACAGTTAGGGGGAGAACTGCCATAGTGACTGCTAGCTCAAGAGCTCTTTGAAAGGTACCTGTTTGGGGAAGGAGTTTGCACAGCAGAACATCAAAACTGACCTGGAGAGAAGCTACAGAGGAAAATCTACAGAGGAAACTAGGGAAAGCTGACTGGTTTTGAAGTAGGATTTTTGTTTGTAAATCTTAATCGTGATTTTTTTTAATCAGACTAGTTCTGTAGAGTGGGAGGTAAAAGATAGGTTTGAGAGAAAGGAGTTGTAAATAGACATTGGTTTTAATTCTGTATTAGACTTAAAGAATAAAGCTGTTAATCTTACTTTAAGTAGTGACCTCTAGGACAGCTCTTTGCCCTCTTGAATTTTAACAGATTAAAGCACAGGGGGAATCCTTTTTGTGTTGCTAGTTTAAATTAGCAAGGGGGTTCACCCCGTGTTGTAATAAAAGGATGAATTTACATTTATATACCAGCCCTTCTGAGCCTCTGACTGTCCCAAACCACTTCACTGTCAATATTATCTGTTTTCAAGAAGAGGTTAAGGCAAAAGGGTATGGGGACAAAGCTAGAAAGCCATGATCATGGTGAAGCCATGGTGAAGCAGGTTCCAAAGGCTAAATGGCTGAGACCTGCTCCCATTTTCAATGATTTTGTGTTATTATGGTAGCTTTGAAGTGTTGTAATGTCGGAAAACTTGGCCAACAACTGATGCGCAGAACGTTTCAAAACAACAGTGAGATATTTTAATGTTATTTGTTGAGGGATCAAAAACATTAGCTATGACACCAGGGAGCACTCCACTCTTTATTCATTCACAGGCTGTGGGCATCACTGGTTGGGCAAACAGCACTAATTGCCCATCCTAATTGCTCTTGAGAAAGCAGTGGCAGCAAATCGTAATCTCTAACCACTGCAGTCCTTGGGGGTACACATACACCCACAGTGCCATTAGGGAGGGCGTTTCAGGATTTTGACCCAATGACAGTGAAGGAATGGCAATATATTTCCAAGTCAGGATGGTGCATGGCTCTGCTTTGTAATATAGTACAACAGGAGTTCTTAACATGCATCTGAATAGAGAGACAGGGCCTCAGCACAATGACACAACAGGAAGACAACATCTCTGATGGTGCAGCACCTCCAAAGTACTGGCACTGTGTCAGCAGAAACGTTGCGCACAAGAGCTTAGTGTGAAGTTTAAACGCACAGGTTCAAAATCAGCAGTGACAGTGCTACCAACTAAAACACAGCAACAAAGTAAGTGAAGAAACGGCCAATGCTGTTAAACAACTGACTAAAATATATCACTACTCACTTGGACACCAGAATTCTGTGCTTCATAATTGGACCATTATCACTCGGCAAAACTCAGCCAGAAAAATTAAACTCTGACTGTAAATGCTGAAAGTAAAGGCTGTTTTGGAACTAAAACTAAAATGGTTAGTCACCAGACTTCAACACTAGAAACCACTTTATGTTACGTATGAGCATATGAATGAGCAGCAGGATTCAGCCCCTCAAACTTTAATCTGTCCTTTCAGCCATAACTCTTTGCATGACATTGCACCATCAAAATGTCGTCATGTGTAAACTTCATATATGGAGCTAGGGCAGACATAGTTGACACATCAAACTATTGTGGGTTGTCTCCAATATCTACATCCTGTCTTATGCCAAGTTCAGCTTTCCTTTGTTTTTGATCCTAAGCAATGTCCATCAGTTAATGCTCTCCCTTCTATGTGCTAGCTTAAAAGTGTTTTTGTTTTAATTTGAACTGCAGTTTTCATTGGAGAGTGTAACCTCATTAAGAGGGCAGCCTCACTTGCCCTCTCAATGGAATGCAAAATATATCACTGCACTGTTTCAAAGAAAGGGCAAGGGCTACTCTCCTAAATGTCCTGGCCAATTATGCTCACTTAATCTACAACAGCAAAACTGGTTGTGAAGTTAGTACTGCATTGCTGTTTGTGGGATCTTGCTGTGCAGATATTGGCTGTTCCATTTTTCTTCAGAATACAAGAGACTGCAATCATTGCAAAGCACTTTGGGTGTATTAATGTTGAGAAAGATACAATGTAAGTGCAAGTCTTCTTCATTTTTGTAAATCCCTTCAATGTTTCTGTCCAACATCGTCCAGCCCTAAATGGCAACATGCCCTCCAGGGCTCAGACACTGCCCTCCCTCTCACTGCTCTTCCCACTCCTCCTTCCATGTCAGTTCACAGCTACCACTTCAGACCTTACTTTTCCTGTCTTTCATACAGATACAATTGGCTATTTACACATACAGAGGAACCTCGATTATCTGGCATTCGATTATCCAAATTTCGGATTATCCGAACAAGATCACAAGGTACCAATGCATGGCTAAACTATGTTATCCGGCTTTTAATAAACCAAACAAAATACTCCCCGCCTACGGCCTTCGGATAATCGGGTTTCTTCTGTATATATTTCCATGACCACTTATGTTTTCTTTTTCATTTGGGGATGCGGGCATCGCTGGCTAGGCCACTATTTCTTGCCCATTCCTAGATGCCTTTGAAAAGGTGATGATATGCTACCTTCTTGAGTTGCAGTCCTTGTAGGTATATCTATTGTATTATTAGTGACAATGAAGGAATGGCAATGTATCGGGCAATGGGAACAGGATGCTGGGTTTGGTTATCACCCACGATCATACTGAATGGCAGAGCAGGCTCAAAGGGTCTATTTCTACTCCTATTTTTTATGTTTCTAAGACAGGAGCTTTGAGAGGAAGTTGCTGGTGGAGGTCCCACATATCTGCTGCCTTTGTCTGAGGTAGTAGAGATTGTAGGTTTGGAAGGTGCTTTTTAAGGAACTTTGACAAGTTGCTGCAGTACATCTTGTAGACGGAACACAATGCTGCCATTGAGCATCAGTGGTGAACAGTGGTGAATATATAAGGTGCCAATCAAGTGCGCTCTTTGTTGGGCAATAGAAACTGTTCTTTTAGAAACATTTTCTTCCCAAGAATTTTTTTTTTAAACCATTGAAATCGATGAAAGTAATTATCCATATAACAAATAACCTCTATACCATTTTTGAAGAATTTTGGCAAATCAAACACTATCGCCTCTAATTCTACATCTGGGCCTTCATACAAAATTTTAATATTATTATCTTTTAATAAGAAACTATAAATACATTAGACGCTCTGCCTCTCCACAGGCTGCTCTCTGAATTTTAAATTCACTTGTTTAAGTGGGCTACAAACCTCTGTTTGAATAAATATTAAGCTAACACAACTGTTAATGATATTGAACCAGAACATGCCTGGAGATTGTAGTCTGGATTCCAACAACACTTTTCCAACGATGCAAACCAGTCCTTACCGTCACATTATCAATCCACCTAGACCACTGGCTGATAGCAACAAGAGGGAGAAATACTGACGTAACAATTCAGAAATCAGAGAAAAACCTTTTTCATTACTCCTTGCTTACATGAGAAAGTGTGTGAGTTTGTGTGCGAATTGTGAATGAGTCCATGTGCATAAGTGTGTGAACGCTATGAGTCTTTGTAACGGGTTGAATGAGGAAGTGCGAGTGTGCAAGTGTATCTCCTTGTGTGTCTGAGAATGTAACATGTCTAATGATGTATGTAGGTATGCCTGCCATTGTGAGTGTATGTGATTGTGAATTTGTGAATAAGTGTGTAAGCATGAGTGAATTTGTATGAGTGCTTTGGGACGTACATGTGCGTCAATGTGTGTGCATGTTTGTGTGGGGTGTATATTTGAGTGTATATACGGTGAATTTGTATATTTCAGCCAGTGTATATTTCAGATTGTGTATATTTGTGTGTATATATTGAATGAGTGTGCATATTTTAGTGTGCATGGAAGTGTGACTGCATATTAGAGTGCATGTATATATTTGAATGACTGTGTGTATTTGAATGTTTAGATATTATTTCTTATGAGTCTTTCATTCCCTCTTCCCCCCCCTTGTGGTTAATTAAAATGTGGAAAGGAGACATTAAAAACCTTCAGGATGAGCTGGAAACATTTATTTCCTTTGAGATAGAACAAGATGATTCACTTCTTGGCTATAATCCAACATAAGATAGTTTATTAAATAAACTATTTTACCTGACTTCTGTTTTAGCTCCCCTCAGCCCAAGCACTTCGCAAACTCAGCTCCCCTCACCCCTAGCCCCCTTCACACTCAGTTCCCCTCATGCATGGCTCCCCTTGGCCTCAGCTTCCCACAGCCCTAACTCCCCTCTCTTCCCCCCACCCCCCATTCAACCCCACATCCCCTCACTCCCACCTCCAGCTCCTCTCACCCCTGCGAAGCAGGCTCAATGGGTTGAATGGCCTCATCCTACTCCTATACCTTGTGGTCCTATAAGTGGCGAGGATGTGGAATTTATTGACAGAGGGAGTGGCTAAGTCGCCAAGTGGTTAAGGGCCAACTGGGTAAATGCATCAGATGAAAGAAATGCAAGCAGACTCGATGCTAGCACATTTAATGATCTTAAGGAACAAAAGGATAAATTGATGCGGTTAGCTGAAGAGGGGTGGGAGAAGACTATTAAGGGGGAATAAACATTGGCATGGTCTATTGAACCGGAATGGCCTATCTCTCTACTGTGTCTTCATGATCGATCCCTCCCATCAGCTTCTGCTGAGGAGTCCACGACCCTTGGTGGAGTTTCTTTAGGTCAGCTCTGACAGCTTCTCATTTTCACAGCCCGTTCAGCTGGATTCCACCTCTCACTTTCGCTTTAATCTCGTCTGTTGGCCTTGTTTCCCACATTGGCGTTCTCATTTTCCCATTTCCTTCAAACAACACCCTCAGTATTAGCCCATTGCCATGCCAACCAGGTGCACTGCTGGATGTGCTGGTCGCTAAGCATTCTCTGCTGACCCAGTCTCCTTGGTAATTGATTGCCACATTAATCATGTATTCCGACAGGGTGACTTGTTGCTTTTATCTGTAGGACCGATCAATGCTGGTGACCTACACTGGAGGGGAGTATTGTATGAGGCTAGCAAGGGGTGCCTCTCCTTTGTCTAATCCATTCACAACATCCACACCTTTTGATATAATAACAAGCCTAGGCTCCAATTTTCAACACTCCAGTGATCAGCGGTGTTGCAGTAAAATGACCAAAAAAAAAGACTTGCATTTATATAGCGTCCTTCACAACCTTGGAACATTACAACATATTTGACAGCAGAGAGTGCAGGCAGGTGGAATTAGTTTAGTTTGGGATTATGGTTGGCATGGACTGGTTGGACCGAAGTTGTTTCCGTGCTGGATGTCTCTACGATTCTCTATGATTCCTGAAATGCTATCGGCTTTTTAATGCCAGAAGAGGAGCACCACTAATTAATGAACGAGAGCCCCACCCACACAAATACGTGCGGAGCACAAGATAGCAGGGGTATCGTAACATGAGCATAGTGTTGCCAGAGTGAGAGTTTAACAAGAAGAGGGGCTCACAGATGAACAGGATTTAGTGCAAATTAAGAAGTGAGCAGCGGAGATTTAAATGAGCTGAAGGATTCTTATTCAATGATGGGGTTTACTGAGAATGTGATAAAGCCTTGAGCTTCACAAACTGCCTTCCATGTGGGCGTCGATCAAATATCACACTGCTGCCTATGGGCAAGGGATTTTTTTTAAAAATCACTCTTGAGATGAAGGTCAGTGAAGGAACAAGGTCAGTGTTTATTGTCCAAATCAATTACCCTTGGGAAACTGGTAGTGAGCTGCTTTTTGAACTGCTGTAAATCAGCCCGATTATTGAATTCTGAAACCACAATGGTGTGCTGGGTTGCATTTTCCCCTGCAGCTTACCTACTTTACTTTGAAAACAATAAAATCCTATTTGTCTACAGGAAGTCAAAATAGATCCCAGATTCTCTTCAAAAAGCCACTCAGTCCTGTTCCTTATGTTAACCTTGCTAGGAATGGGAAAGTCTCTAAATCAGACTTTACATTCAGCAGAGGTACTTTCCCAAAGTATTTTAGTTTGTAGCTGCCTTACCCTTCCACAGGATTAGCACAGTTCATCTTCCTGAGACTGAGGACTTCAGGGCAGCACAGTGGCTCAGCTGCTTCACAGTGCTGGGACTTGGGTTCAATTCCATCCTCAGGTGACTGTCTGTGTGGAGTTTGCACGTTCTCCCCGTATCTGTGTGGCTTTCCTCCCAGAGTCCAAAGATGTGCAGGTTAGGTGGATTGGTCATGCTAAATTGCCCCACAATGTTCAGGGATTAGAAACGCAGGAATAAGGTAGGGAGTGGATTTGGTTAGGACGCTCTTTGGAGGGTCAGTGTGGATTTGAATGGCCTGCTTCCACACTGCAGGGATTCTACGATCCTAATATCAATGTTCTGTCTTTTCAACATATCCATGCACACACAGTTTCTATCCAAACAACCATCCAAAGTCCTCTTGTATGTTTCAATTGAACCAGCCTCCACCACATTTCCAGGCAGTGCACTTCATCTCCTAACTACCCACTGTGTGAAAATGTTTTTTTTCCCTCACATCACCCTTGTTTCATTTGCACGTCAGTTTAAATCTATTGAATTGAATTGAATTGAATTGAATTTATTGTCACATGTACCGAGGCACAGTGAAAAGCTTTGTCTTGCAAGCAATACAGGCAGATCACAGAGTTATATGGCCTCTTGTTGTATTTTCTTTTGTGAACAAGAACAGCTTCTCCCCATCTACTCTGTCCAGCCCACTCAATGTTGAAAACCCCTATTGATATCCTCGGAACCTTCTTTTCTCCAAGGAGAACAACCCCAACTTATTCAATCTATCCTCCTAATTCAGGTTTCTCATTCCTGGAACTCCCTTCTTTGCTGACTCCAATTCATTCAGATCTTTCCTATGATGTTGCGCCCACAAATGTACGCAACAGTCCAGCTGAGATTTAACAAAATGTCTCAAATTAGTTCAAAATCACTTTCCTGCTCTTGCACCCTATGCCTCTATTAACAAAGCCAGGAACATAGCATGCTTTCCTAAAGTGTCTCTTCACCTTTCCTGTCACCTTCAACAATCTGGTCAAAAGTCATGCGACATCGGGTTATAGTCCAACAGGTTTATTTGTAAATATGAGCTTTCAGAGCATTGCTCCTTCATCAAGTGTCATAAGAGAGGAGGCATCAGACACAGAATTTAAAAGTAAAAGATCAAAGGGTCATACAACTGATGTGAATGTATTTAACAAACCTAAAATGGCTGACTCCCTCCCGTTAAATCTTTAATCAGGTAGAAAGGAGAGGCAGGTTTTGTTCGATTCAAATGCAAATCCCAGAATTTCTTTCAAGTCACTGCCCCATGATAACTGAAGATTTTATCAGTGTATACAAGCAGTAACATTTCAGGTCGGAGAACACATTTTAGGTGTGAGGGCTTGTTTAGAATGTGTCTGTGTTCCAACCTAGAGTCAGATTGGTTTTATTTCCAAAGGAGGGATTTATAAAATGCCACACAGACTGACTGTGCATACAAAGTGTGAGCTCTTCTGAACAAAATAGAATGTATCCGCAAATACAAATCTGCAAGTGTAAATTCATCCCATAGATTTGTATGTGTGCGTGTGTGTGTGTGTGCGTGTGTGCGTGTGTGTGTGTGCGTGTGTGTGCGTGTGTGTGTGACAGAGAGAGAGAGTGTGTGTGTGGGGTGAGGGAAGCAAGAGTGTGTGTGTGAGCCTGTGTGTGTTCATGTGTGTGAGTGTGAGGGAGTACGTGTGTGAGAGAGTGTGCATGCATGTGAGTGAGCGGTTTGTGTGTGCTTGACAGCAAGTGTGTGTGGGTGTGAGGGAGTATCTGTGTGTGAGATTGTGCGTGTGGGTGCGTGTATGTGAGTGTGAGTGTGTATGTGAAAGAGAGAGTGCGTGCATGTATGTGTGTGAGTGTGAGGGAGTATATGTGTGAGAGTATGCATGTGAGCATGTGTGTGTGAGAGAGAGAGAGTGTAAAGTGTGGTGGGGTCACCTGTAGTGTGATATTAACCTACCATCCCAGTTGAGGCCATCTTCATGGGTACCAAACTTGGCTATCAGCCTTTGCTTGGTGACTCTGTGTTGCTGTATATCCTAAAGTCCGCCTTGGAAGACATTTACCCCAAGATCCGATGCTGAATGCCCTTCATAGATGAAATGTTCCACCACTGGGAGGGAACACCCTCGCCGAGCAATTGTTGCATGGCATCTGTTCATCCATTGTTGTAGCGTCTCACCAATGTACCATGCCTCGGGGGATCCTTGGAAACTGCACAACAATCGTCAGACAGGGTGTTCCCTCCCAGTGCGGGAACACTTCAGCTGTGAAGGGCATTCAGCCTCAGATCTTGGGGTAAATGTCCTCCAAGGTGGACTTAGGGATATATAACAACGCAGAGTTGCCGAGCAGAGGCGGGTAGCCAAGTTTGGTACCCATGAGGACAGCCTCAACTGGGATCTTGGGTTCATATCTCGCTATAGGTGACTCCACCACACTATATATTCTCACACACACACTCACACACACACACACATACAGTCTCTCTTAGACACGTACTCACACACACATACCCAACACATATACTCACACACGCACTCTCTCTCTCTCACACACACACACATTTACTCCCTCACACTCTGTCTCAAGCACATACATACTCACACACTTTCTCCGCCCCCAACACACACATTCTCTCTCTCACACACACACACACACACACACACACACACACACACACACAAGCACACTCTCTCCCTCTCGCCCCCTTTTTTTTTACACACACACACACACGCACACACACAATCTTCTCTCCCTCAAATACACACACACTCACACACGTCTATGGGGTAAATTTGCATTTACATATGCAGATTTGTATTTGCAGATAGATTCTATTTTGTTCAAAAAGCGCACAATTTAGAGACACAATCAGTCAGTGTGTCATTTTATACAGCTCTGCTTTGGAAATAAAACCAGTCTGACTCCAGGTTGGAACACAGACACATTCTAAACAAGGCCTCATATCTAAAATGCATTGTCTGACCTGAGATGTCACCTCTTGTATACACTGATGAAATCTTTAGTTATCTTGGGACAGTGACTTGAAAGAAATTCTGGGATTTGCATCTAATAGATCGAAACCTGCCTCTCCTTTCTAACTGATTAAAGATTTATTGGGAGGGAGTCAGCCATTTTAGGTTTGTTAAATACATTCACATCAGTATGATTTGTTGATCTTTGACTTTCAAATTCTGTGTTGGATGCCTCCTCTCTCATTACATGTGATGAAGGAGCAGCGCTCAGAAAACTCGTGTTTACAAATAAACCTGTTGGACTATAACCTGGTATAACCTGTGATTTTTGACCTTGTCCAACCCAGTCCAACACAGGTACCTCCACCTCTTCAATAATCGGTGTGCATATATAGCCAGCTCCCTTAGCACCTGCACTCCCTTTAGAATTGCACCCCATTTTTCATACTGTCTTTGAACCTTCTTCCAATATTATGTCAGCAACAATAACAGCTTAGTTTTATATCACACATTTAAACTAAGTACATGCTCCAAGGTGTTTCAATGGAATGTCGCAGAGCGAGATCTAACACTGAGTCCCTCAAGAAATATTTGGGCACGTGGCCAAAGGTTTGGTCAAAAAAGATAAGCTTTAAGCAGCATATTAAAGGACAATAAATAAAAAGCAGAGAACTTTTAAAAATGATATTTCAAAGACTCTGGAGCCATAGCAACTGGAGACATGACTGCCAATGGCTGAGCAATTAAAATCGTGGATGCTCAAGAGACGGTATTGGAGGACTGCAGAGATGGGGGTTAGATGGTTGTGACCCCACGGGGGATTAGAGAAACAGAAGGTGAGAAGCACGTCATGGGTGGATTTGAAAGCGAGGATGAGGCTTTTAAAAGTGAGGCTTTGTTTGACTGCCAATGCCTGGTCTTTTGAGAGCGTTTTGAAAGCGCCAAGGACCAACAGTGGATTCAAATCCAGATAACAATGCCAGCCCTGAGTGGTGGAATTTGAGTTCCTACAGGACACCCCTGTTCTGTGCACAAACTTAAAAACGAAGCCCAGTTGTATTCTTGATCCGTGGCCAATAAACACAAACCACCAAAGCCCAGAATGACAACATACAGGGACTGAAAAAAAAATCCTCAGGGAAGTTTTCAAATATCATTAAAAGTACTTAACATTTCCACAACGAAAGCCAAACAACAGAACATTTTCACTAACCTAGTAGGAACTTTTAAGTGATCTATTATTTATTTATCAGTCATGAGATTGCAAATAAATTGCCTGAATTCAAACTGGTTTCAAAAGAGAACACGATGTGCCTTGTTTCTTGAACAATCTGGGAGGATTCTAATATCCATGCAATGCTGATTCTGACAGGACTCAAGATTTTCTAGATTCACTTGAAACAAACAAGTTTTTAAATTCAGAATGAGGGATTTCAGTACTAGAAAGCAAAGTACGTTTCTGATGCTGCACCCTCACTCAACATCTTATCAAAAAGTCATAAAGTACAAAAGGAGATCATTCACTCCATCATGCCTGTACTGGTTCTTGGAAAGAGCGAATCTATTAGTCCAACATGCCTCTATAACCCTTTTCAAATATTTACTCAATTATCCTGTGGACATTACTTCAAATTCAGAGTGATCAAAGGGTCAGAAAGTGTGGCTGTTCACTGATGATTGCACCATGTTCAGCACCAGTTAAGACTTCCCAAACAATGAAGTAATCCGTATCTGGTGATGAAAAGCTTCAGTTATGAGGCAAGATTGGAAAATTTGGAATTGTTTTCCTTGAGGAAGAATAGGATAAGAAAAGACTTGACAGAAATTTCCAAATTATGATGGGTCTGGACAGAGTAGATAGGGTCAAGCTACAAGACACAATAAGCAAACAGTCCAATTCTTGAAACAATATGTAAACAGCTGAAAACTGTGATGCTGGAAAAGCGCAGCAGGTCAGGCAGCAGCCAAGGAGCAGGAGAATCGACATTTCGGGCATATGCTCTTCTTCAGGAATAAGGAAGGTGTGCCAAGCAGGCTAAGATGAAAGGTAGGGAGGAGGGACTTGGAGGAGGGGCATTGGGAATGCAATAGGTGGAAGGAGGTTAAGGTGAGGGTGATACGCCGGAGAGGGGGTGGGGGCGGAGAGGTCGGGAAGAAGATTGCAGGTCAAGAAGGCGGTGCTGAGTCCGAGGGTTGGGACTGAGACAAGGTGGGGGGAGGGGAAATGAGGAAGCTGGAGAAATCTGCATTCATCCCTTGTGGTTGGAGGGTTCCTAGGAGGAAGATGAGGCGCTCTTCCTCCAGGCATCGTGTTGCCATGGTCTTGGCGATGGAGGACGCCAAGGACCTGCATGTCCTTGGAGGAGTGGGAGGGGGAGTTAAAGTGTTCCGCCACGGGGCGGTTGGGTTGGTTGGTGCGGGTGTCCCAGAGGTGTTCTCTGAAACGTTTCGCAAGTTGGCGGCCTGTCTCCCCAATGTAAGCCATATCAGGAGCAGCGGATGCAGTAAACGATGTGTGTGGAGGGCAGGTAAATTTGTGACGGATATGGAAGGATCCCTTGGGGCCTTGGAGGGAAGTGAGGGGGAAGGTGCGGGTGCAAGTTTTACATTTCTTGTGGTTGCAGGGGAAGGTGCCGGGAGTGGACGTTGCGTTGGTGGTGGGTGTGGACCTGACATGGGAGTCACGGAGGAAGTGGTCTTTCCGGAACGCTGATATGGGAGGGGCGGGAAATATATCCTTGGTGATGGGGTCTGTTTGGAGTTGGCAGAAATGACGAAGGATGATACGATGTATCTGGAGGTTGGTGGGGTGGTAGGTGAGGACCAGTGGGGCTTTATCCTGGTGGCGATTGGAGGGGTGGGGTTCAAGGGCGGATGAGTGGGAAGTGGAGGAGATGTGGTGGAGAGCATTGTCAACCACATCGGAGGGGAAATTGCGGTCTTTGAAGAAGGAGGCCATCTGGGTTGTTCGGTATTGGAATTGGTCCTCCTGGAAGCAGATGCGGTGGGGGTGAGTGAGAGGGGTGGACACTCCAACCTCTCACCCTCGCAATGTGCAGCCCTCCACACCCTCCGCTCCAACCCAACCTCACTATCAAACCAGCAGACAAGGGAGGCACGGTGGTAGTTTGGTGCACCGATCTTTACATTGCTGAGGCTAAACGCCAGCTCGTGGACACCTCCTCCTACCGCCCCCTTGACCATGACCCTACCTCCCACCACCAAACCATCATTTCCCAGACCATCCATGACCTCATCACCTCAGGGGATCTCCCATCCACCGCCTCCAGCCTCATAGTCCCACAACCCCACCCGCCCGTTTCTACCTCCTGCCCAAAATCCACAAACCTGACTGCCCTGGCCGACCCATTGTCTCAGCCTGCTCCTGTCCCACCGAACCCATCTCTGCATACCTCGACACGGTCCTTTCCCCCTTAGTCCAAGAACTCCCCACCTACGTTTGGGACACCACCCACGACCTCCAACTCCTCCATGATTTTCGCTTCCCCGGTCCCCAACGCCTTATCTTCACCATGGACATCCAGTCCCTATATACCTCCATTCCCCCATCACGAAGGCCTCAAAGCCCTCCACTTCTTCCTTTCCCACCAACCCAATCAGTACCCTTCCACTGACACCCTCCTTCGACTGACTGAACTGGTCCTCACTCTGAACAATTTATCTTTCCAATCCTCCCACTTCCTCCAAACCAAAGGAGTAGCCATGGGCGCCCACATGGGCCCCATCTATGCCTGCCTCTTCGTCGGATATGTGGAACAGTCCACCTTCCGCAGCTACACTGGCACCACCCCGACCTTTTCCTCCGCTACATCGATAACTGTATCGTTGCTACCTTGTGCTCCCACGAGGAGGTTGAACAGTTCATCCACTTTACTAATACCTTTCACCCTGACCTCAAATTTACCTGGACCATCTCAGACTCCTCCCTCCCCTTCCTAGACCTCTCTATTTCTATCTTGGACGTTTACTATCAATCGACCGACTCCCACAGCTACCTCGATTACACCTCCTCCCACCTTGCCCCCAGTAAAAACGGCATCCCTTATTCCCAATTCCTTCGCCTCTGCCGCATCTGCTCCCAGGAGGACCAGTTCCAATACCGAACAACCCAGATGGCCTCCTTCTTCCAAGACCACAATTTCCCCTCAGACGTGGTTGACGATGCTCTCCACCACATCTCCTCCACTTCCCGCTCCTCCGACCTTGAACCCCGTCCCTCCAATCGCCACCAGGACAGAACCCCACTGGTCCTCACCTACCATTCCCACCAACCTCCAGATACATCGTATCATCCTTCGTCATTTCCGCCACCTCCAAACAGACCCCACCACCAAGGATATATTTCCCTCCGCTCCCCTATCAGCATTCAGGAGAGACCACTCCTTCCGCGACTCCCTCGATAGGTCCACACCCACCACCAACCCAACCTCCACTCCCGGCACCTTCCCCTGCAACCGCAAGAAATGCAAAACTTGCGCTCACACCTTCTCCCTCACTTCCCTCCAAGGCCCCAAGGGATCCTTCCATATCCGTCACAAATTCACCTGCATCTCCACACACATCATTTACTGCATCCGCTGCTCCCGATGAGGCCTCCTCTATATTGGGGTGACAGGCCGCCTACTTGCGGAACGTTTCAGAGAACACCTCTGGGACACCCGCACCAACCAACCCAACCGCCCTGTGGTTGAACAATTTAACTCCCCCTCCCACTCCGCCAAGGACATGCAGGTCCTCGGACTCCTCCATCGCCAGACCATGGCAACACAACGCCTGGAGGTAGATCGCCTCATCTTCCGCCTAGGAACCCTTCAACCACAAGAGATGAATGCAGATTTTTCCAGCTTCCTCATTTCCCCTCCCCACACCTTATCTCAGTCCCAACCCTCAGACTCAGCACCGCCTTCTTGACCTGCAATCTTCTTCCCGACCTCTCCGCTCCCCCCCCCGGCGTATCACCCTCACCTTCACCTCCTTCCACCTATCGCATTCTCAACGCCCCTCCCCCAAGTCCCTCCTCCCTACCTTTTATCTTAGCCTGCTTGGCACACCTTCCTCATTCCTGAAGAAGAGCTTATGCCCGAAACGCCGATTCTCACATAATAATGTGTTAAGATATACATGGATAGGGATAACAGAGGTCCTCGGGTAAAGGTGTTAAATTGGGGGAAGACTAACTACAATAATATGATGTAGGAACTGGAGAATGTTTTTGGAGGCAGCTGTTTCAGGGTAAATCTACATCAGACATGTGGGAGTACTTCAAACAGCAGTTGACAAGAGTTCAGGAGCAGCACATTCCTGCAAGAATGAAGGATAGGTATGGCAAGTTACATGAAACTTGGATGACCAGGGATGTTATGACTTTGGTCAGAAAGAAAAAGGAAGCATACTTAAGATATGGGAGAATGGGAACTGATGAAGCCCTTGAAGTATATAAGGAAAATAGGAAAGAACATAAATAAGGAATGAGAAGGGCTAAAAGGGATCATAAAAAGTGGTTAGCAAACAGGTTAAGGAGAATCCCAAGGCTTTTTATACGTATATAAAAAGCAAGAGGATAGCCAGGGAAAGATGGGAATGTATGTGTGGAACAAGAAGAGGTAAGTGAGGTCCGAAATGAATATTTTGTGTCAGTATTCACCAAAGATAAGAAATTGGTGGAGGATAATCTCAGGGAAGGGAGTGTCGAGTTTCTAAACCAAGTTGCAATTAAGAAGGAAGAAGTGTTGTGCATCTTAAGTAGTTTTAAGGTAGACAAGTTCCCAGCACCTGATGGGATTGTTCCCAGTATATTGAGGGAGGCAAGAGAACAAATTGCTGGAACATTGACGGACATCTTTGTATCCTCTTTGGCAACAGTGAGATCCCAGAGGATTGGAGAATAGACAGTGGTATCCCATTGTTTAAGAAGGGTGACAGGAATAATCCTGGGAATTACAGGTCTGTGTGTCTCACATTAGGGGTAGGGAACCTTTTGGAAAAGATTCTCAGGGACAAGATTTATACACATTTAGAAGCAAATGGACTCATTAGCTTCTAAATGGTTTTGTGCGGGGGAGGTCGTGCCTCTCTAACTTGATCAAGTTTTATGAGGAGGTGACGAAGATGATTGATGAGGGAAAAGCAGTTGATATTGTCTCCATGGACTTCAGTAAAGCCTTTGACGAGGTGCCTCATGGCAGACTTGTATAAAAGGTGAAGTCACATGGAATTGGGGTGAGCTGGCAAGATGGATACAGACCTAAATGGGGAGAAAATTCAGACATCTGAACGGCCAAGAAATTTGGGAGTTCGAGTCCAGGATTCTCTCAAGGTAAATTTGCATGTTGAGTCAACTGTTAGGAAGGCAAATTTAATGATGGTATTTATTTTGAGAGGACTTAAATATAAAAGCAGGAATGTACATCTGAGGTCCTATAAGGCTCTGATCAGATCACATTTGGAATGTTGTGCGCAGCTTTGAGCCCCATATCTCAGGAAGGATGTACTGTTCTCTGAAGCATGTTCAGAGGACATTCATGAGAATGATCCCAATAATGAAAAGCTTATTATATGAGGAACGTTTGAGGACTCTGGGACTATACTTTATGGGGTTTAAAAGGATGAGGGGGGATCAAATGTAAACATACAGAATACTGAATGGCCTGGATAGAGTGGGTGCTGGGAGGATACTTCTACTGGTAGGAGAGACTAGGGCCCAAGGGCCTTCGGGCCTTAGAGTAAAGGGAAGACCTTTTAGAACTGAGATAAGGAGAAACTTCTTCAGCCAGAGAGTGGGGAATCTATGGAATTCATTGCCACTGAAGGATGTGGAGGGCAGGTCATTGAGTATATTGATGACTGAGATAGATAGGTTCTTGAGTATCAAAGGGATTAAAGGTTGCGGGGAGAGGGCAGAGAATGGGGTCATGAAACCTGTCAGTCATCACTGAATGGCAGAGCAGACTTGATGGGCTGAATGGCCTAATTTCTGCTCCTGTATCTTATGGTCTTACAGAATTGGCTTAGTCAGAGGAGACAGAGGGTAGCAGTGGAAGGATGCTTTTCAGAATGGAGGGCCATGACTAGTGGTGTTCCACAGAGATCAGTGCTGGAGCCTCTGCTGTTTGCTAACTACTTAAATGGAGGAAAATATAGCTGGTCTATTTAGTAAGATTGTGGACAATACAAAGATTGGTGGAGTTGCAGTTAGTGAAGAAGATACACCAGGATATAGATTAGTCAGAGACATGGGCAAAAAAATAGCAGATGGAGTTTAATCCAGACAAATGTGAAGTGATGCATTTTGGAAGGTCAAGTACAGGTAGAAATTATACAGTGAATGGCAGAACTATGCACAGGGATCTGGGTGTGCAGGTCCACAGATCACGGATGGTGGCAGGATAGGTAAGGTAGTAAAAAAGGCTCATGGCACACTTGTCTTCATAGGAAGGGACATTGTGTATAAGGATAGACAAGTTATGCTGCAGCTTGATAGAACTTTATTTTGGCCACACTCGGAATATTGCGTACAGTTCTGGTTCCCACTCTACCAGAAGGATGTGGATGTTTTGGAAAGGGTTCAGAAAAGGTTTACCAGCATGCTGCCTGGTATGGGGGATTTTAACTATGAATGAAGGTTGAATACACTGGGCTCGTTTTCACTGAAACACCGGAGATTGAGAAATGACCTGATAGCAGTTTATAAGATTGTGAATGGCACAGATAGAGTGGAAAGTATGAGGCTTTTTCCCATGGTGGGCGGGTCAATTACTAGGGAACACAGGTTCAAGGTGCGGGGGTTGGATGGGGGGGAATTTAAAAGAGATTGCGAGGCACGTTTTTCACACTAAGGGTGGTGAGTGGCTGGAACGCATTGCTAGAGGTGGTGAAAGCAGACACATTAGCAGCATTCAAGAGACACTTGGATGGACACATGAATAGGAAAGGAATACAGCGATGTGGATTCTGTAAGTGAAGACAGTTTTAGTATTGAAGGGCAAAATGTGGTGGCACAGGCTTGGAGGACTGAAGGGCCTGTTCCTATACCGTTCTTTGTTCACAAGTCACGGGAATGATGGAATACTCTCCACTTGCCTGGATGAGAACAGCTCCAACAACATTCAAGAAGCTTGACACCATCCATGACAAAGCAGCCCACTCACTTGGCACTACATCCACAAACATCCATTCCTTGCATCACCAAAGCTCATTAGCAGAGCTGTATACCATTTGTAGATGCAGCACAGAAATTCACCAAAGCTTGTCAAACAGCACCTTCCAAATCCGCAACCACTACCATCTAACAGCACTGTGGGTCTATCTACATGGACTGCAGCGGTTAAAGAAGGCAGCTCATCACCGACGTCTGAAGAGCAACAAGGCATGGTCAACAACACCCACATTCAATTTATGAATAAAAATAAGCTGTTCCTGTTCATAAATGTATCAAGAACCAGAGGTCAAAGTCTTAAGTATTTTGCAAAAGAAGCTATGAGAGGTTAGAAAAAAGGCTTTTTCACACAGTCACTGTCTGGAAATGTGGTGTCAGGCTCAACCGAGGCATTCAAGAGGGCATTAGATGACTATTAAAATCAAAAGAATGAGCATGATTCCTGGGAAAGATTGGAGACTGTCACTAATTTAAAATGCTCAGAGAGCTAGTGTGGACACAATTGGGCTAATGATCTCCTTCTCCACTCTAACAATTCTGTGTCTTTATGCAGCAAGACCTGGACAATATCCAGGATGGACTGAGAAGCAGCAAGTAAATTTCACGCCACTCAAGCACCTCTGACATAAAAAAATCCAAACATTGCCCGTGGACATTCAATAGCATCATCATCGCTGAGTCTCCCACTATCAACATTCTGGGGACTTGCCAAAGACCAGAAACATTGTGATGCCAATGAAGAGATAAAAGGTAAAGGTGCCATAGTCCTACCAAAGCATAGGACTGCTCTCTCATTAGTCAGATGACAATACAGATGACTAATTGAACCCACACTGCTAGCATCACTCTACATTACAAACCACCTGTCCAGACAACTGAGCTAACCAACCTACCATTTAAGACATAACTGTTGTTCAGGAGAGCAGGAATAAACTGCTTGTTCCTCTTTGAAATTACATCATGGGATCTTTAATGTTCCCTCATACAGCTAGGTGGTTTAATGTTTCATCTGACAGTACCTCCAATTGCGAAGGAGTCCCTTAATATTGTAATGGCGTGTCAGTGTGGTGCTCAATCCTTGAAGCGGACTTGACCTTTGAAATCTTGTGACTTGAAAACAACAGCACCTCTAACTGAGTTCACACAATTCAAGCTATGTTTTGTAACTGCCCTATGGAGTGTTGAACAACACCCTTTGGGAAACTTTATAACTTTGAAGGTGACATATGAATACTTGCTCTTGTTGCTGTTCATATTTTCCATTCAGTGTGGACAATCGCACTATGAGGAGGGTGGTGCTAACAGTACAGAGGCTCTGTTGATGAACAAGGCTTTTGATGATATTTTCATCAAAATCATACATCTGCAATAACCACAGATGTTATTCAATTTATTCTCAACAAATTGGCATTGTACAAAAGGACACTATTCATCACCAATCTTCAAGTGCTCGATGCTGTGTGTGTGACCAGGATCTTCCTAATCTCTTGTCTGTTTAAAAATTCATTCACAACGCACCTGGTCCTGTATTTATTCAGTCACAGTGTGAGGACATTGCTGGCCAGGTCAGCATTTATTACCCAATCCTAACTGTCCACAGACAGTTAAGAGTCAACCATATTGCTGGGGGTCTGTAATCACAAGTAGGCTAGACCAGATAAAGAAGGCAGTTTCCTATCCTGATGGATATTAGTGATACAAATAGAAGTTTCCCCAACAACTGACAGTGGTTACATAGTTATCATTAGATTCTTCATTCTAGATTTATTGAATTCAAATTCCACCATCTGCAGGATTTGAATGCAGGTCCCTGGGTTTCTGGATTAATAGTTTAGTGACCACTAGGTCGCTCACCTCCTCATATTGCCCATCCTTAGTTTCCCTTGAGAAGCTGGTGGTGAACTGCCTTCTTGAACTAGTACATTCTCACAAACTTTTCCTAAATTTGAACACCTTTATAAAATGCCCACTTCACTTTCGCCCCACAACAAGAACATCTTGGGGGCCAGTCACCAGCAAGTTGAAAGTCCCCAGCAGTTTGCCCATTAACTCTAATTTAACCAAGAGCATTCCTCTTGAAAAAACCTTGCACTATGAATGGAAATTGGATGGGGATAATCAACTGTTGAGCAGAAAAGTGGGACAGACTGTTCATTCTACAAAGAGCCAACATGGACTCAATGGGCTGACTGCCCTCCTTGTGTGATGTACTGGCTCTGTGACTTTATGATCCCTGGACCTCTGTCATGGCTAAGGTCATAGTTTTCGCATCAAATGATGGCAAGATAGAGGCAATATCCCTTCGGGCAGAGGTACCTGTATCTCCGAGTGGTGTCATGCAATAAGGAAGACCATTGTTCGTTGCCATGACAACTGAATATGCCATTCCTCATCATTGCCTAGTAAAAGTCCTCAGTTTCCCTGCTCTTCCCCAGCGCCTCGAATACACCTTCGACGTGCAGACTACTATAAGACCATCAATTGCACTGCAGTGGTATCACTCTGAACCAAATCGTCAGGGGTTCAAGAGACCTGAGCACAAGGGAGGTTTGCAGCTTGTCATCGTTTGAATAAGATGTTAAACCAAGATCCCATCTGTCTTTTTAGGTAGCTGTAGAAGATTTCATCACACTGCAGAAAGTTCTTTCTAGCTGTCCTGGGCAATATTGACCCCTCACCAACACTTAAAATAGATCACATGGCCAAGACCTTTGTGAAATCTTACAAATTGGTTGGTGTGTGTTGCCTACATTATTACATTTTGAAAGTCTTTAACTGATTGTAAAGTGTTTTGAGACATCGTGAGGTCTCATATGATGTTGTACAAATACAAATCATTCCATTCTTCTTTCAGGAGCAACTGGGGGTATGCTTCCAGGCTGGCGACCTTACAAATGATGCTGATATTCTGAGGATGAATTAAACAAATTGTGTGGTTAACACAGATGAGCAGCTGCTACTCATTCAGAGACCATCAATCATCCTCCTCTTAAGAGTCTTTGTCTGTAAGCACCAACTTACTCACATTGTGATTATTCGTACAGGAGCAAAGATATGAACTGCAACAATAACAGCTCATATTTATATAATGCCTTCAATGTAATAGTGTACAAATATATATGAACATAAGAAATAGGAGTAAGAATGCGCCATTCATCCATTCAAGCATGCCCAGCTATTTAACAAGAATATGACTTATCTGCCCCAGGCCTCAACTCCTCTTTTTTGTCATCTCATCATAACCTTCAATTCCTTGAAGTTTCAAAATTCACCTTCTTTCAGTGATGTAGCTTAGACAACTCCACTGAGTACAGAATTCCTAACGTCTGGGAGAAGAAATTCCTTTGCATTTCAGTTTTAAATGAGTGCCCCCTTATTCTATAACTATGTCCCCGAGTTCAAGATTCTATCACTACTGGAAACATCTTCTCAACATCTACCCAGTGAAGCCCCTCCAGAGGTAGACAAGAGTCTGGAGTTACATGTAGGCCAGAAGACTGCTTTTCCCAAAAAGGACATTAATAATAGTTGATGCTATCATCATCGTTACTGAGAATAGCTTTTAATTCCCAGATTCATTAACTGAAGCTAGATTCCACCAACCACGATGGGATTTAAACTCGCATTCCTTGAACATTAACTTGTGACTTTGGATCACTGGACCAGTGACATTATCTCTATGACACTGTCTTCCATATTAAACTCAAGCTCTTTCTTTGTCCTTAACTCACTGGATTCCCCTAAATTGGGATGAGTCATTTTCATTGATATCAAAATCGCCTCTGTCTTCCAACCTCAGTGAATCATTTTTCTTAAGTGTTGATGTGGGCACTGCTAGCATTTGATGCACATCCCTAATTTTCCTTGAGCTGCACATTTCAGCCAGTGACAAGTCAACTTGCACAGAAAAGTAACACAGGGGCCACACAAATGGTCAGCAATGACTATTCCCAATAAGAGACTAACTAACCAATGCTCTTTGACAATGGTGTTACCATCACTAAATTCCCCACTATCAACATCTTGGGAGATATCACTGACCAGAAAGTCAAAGTTAACCTGCTATATAAATGCTTTGGCTACAAGATCAGGTCAGCAGTGAGACATGTTCCAGCAAATAACTAGGCAGCACGGTGGCATAGTGGTTAGCACTGCTGCCTCACAGCACCAGAGATCCGGGTTCAATTCCCACCTCAGGCAACTGTCTGTGTGGAGTTTGCACATTCTCCCCGTGTCTGCGTGGGTTAGGTGAATTGGCCGTGCTAAATTGCCCGTAGTGCTAGGTGTATTCGTCAGAGGGAATGGGTCTGGGTGGGTTGCTCTTCAGAGGGTCGGGGTGGACTTGTTGGGCTGAAGGGACTGTTTCCACACTGTAAGTAATCTAATCTAAAAAAAAACACTATCTAATTCCCTGAATCCTGTCCATCATCGATAAAGCAGAAGTCAGGAGTCTGATGGACTACTTATCATTTTCACGGATGGGTGAAGCTCCAACAACAGTCAGGACATAGCAGCCCACTTGATTGGCACCACATCTATAATCATTCACTCCTTCCATCTCCAATGCTCAGGAGCAGCAGTGTACCATCTTATAGGCTTCACTCCAGAAAATCACCAAAACTCCATTAGACAGCATCTTCCAAACCCACAACTGCTAGCATCTGTAAGGACACAGGCAGCAAACACATGGGCACACCACCTCCTGCCAGTTTCCTTCTGAGCCACCCATCATCCTGACTTGGAAATGTATCGCTGTTCATTCAGTTTCATAGTTAATAAAATGTGGAGCTGGAGAAAGCACAGCAGCAGCAGGAGAGCCGATTTTTCAGGCGGCCCGGTGGCACAGTGGTTAGCACTGCTGCCTCACAGCGCCAGAGACCTGGGTTCAATTCCCGACTCAGTCGACTGACTGTGTGGAGTTTGCACATTCTCCCTGTGTCTGTGTGGGTTTCCTCTGGGTGCTCCGGTTTCCTCCCACAGTCCAAAGATGTGCACTTCAGGTGAATTGGCCATGCTAAATTGCCCGTAGTGTTAGGTAAAGGGGTAAATGTAGGGGAATGGGTGGGTTGCAGGTCGGTGTGGACTTGTTGGGCCGAAGGGCCTGTTTCCACACTGTAAGTAATCTAATCTAATGAATAGGACTCTTCATCAGTCTTGGTTAAGGGACCTGCCCAAAATGTCGACTCTCCTGCTCTTCTGATGCTGCTTGACCTGCCGAGCTTTATCCAGCTCCACATTTTATCAACTCTGACTTTCCAGCAGCTGCAGTCCTCACTATCTCCATTCAGTTTAACTGGGTCAAAATCCTGGAATTCCACCTGTAATGGTTTTGTGGGTCTACCTACAGCACGCAGACTGGAGCGGTTCAAGAAGGCAGCTCAACACCATCTTCTCAAGGGCATCTAGTGTTGGGGAATAAGTGCTGGCCCAGCCAGCGACACCCATATTCCAAAGAGTAAATTTTAAAAAAAAGATACATTGCTGTAGGTATGGAGTCACATGTAAACCAAACCAAGAAAGAATAGCAGTTTGCCTCCCTAAAAGAACAGTAATGAACCAGATGGGTTTTTTTAAATGATAACCAAGTGTAGTTTAACAGCCACTGTCACAGAGGCTAACTTTTAATTCCAGGTATTATTAATCAGACTGAAATTCCTGTGTGCGTGTGTGTGTATGTTTATGTGTTTGTGTGTGTGTGTGTTTGTGTGGGTGTGTTCATGTGTGTGTGTGTGTTTATGTGTGTGTGTGTGTTTGTGTGTGTATGTGTTTATGTGTGTGTGTTTGTGTGTGTGTGTGTGTTTGTGTGTGTGTGTGTGTGTGTGTTTGTGTGTGTATGTGTTTGTTTGTGTGTGTGTGTTTATGTGTTTGTGTGTTTATGTGTGTGTTTGTATGTGTGTGTTTATGCGTGTGTATCTGTTTATGTGTGTGTGTTTGTGTGTGTGCGTATGTTTGTGTATGTGTGTTTGTGTGTGTTTGTGTGTGTGTGTGTGTTTGTGTGTGTGTGTGTTTATGTGTGTGTGTGTGTTTATGTGTGTGTGTTTATGTGTGTGTGGGTGTGTTCATGTGTGTGTGTGTTTATGTGTGTGTGTGTTTATGTGTGTGTGTTTATGTGTGTGTGGGTGTGTTCATGTGTGTGTGTGTTTATGTGTGTGTGTGTTTGTGTGTGTGTGTGTGTTTATGTGTGTGTGTGTTTATGTGTGTGTTTGTGTGTGTGTGTGTTTATGTGTGTGTTTGTGTGTGTATGTGTTTATGTGTGTGTGTGTTTGTGTGTTTATGTGTGTGTGTTTGTGTTTGTGTGTGTGTTTGTGTGTGTGTTTATGTGTTTGTGTGTTTGTGTGTGTGTGTGTTTATGTGTGTGTGTGTTTGTGTGTTTATGTGTGTGTGTTTGTGTTTGTGTGTGTGTTTGTGTGTGTGTTTATGTGTTTGTGTGTTTGTGTGTGTGTGTGCTTATGCGTGTGTATCTGTTTATGCGTGTGTTTGTGTATGTGTATTTGTGTGTGTTTGTGTGTGTGTGTGCCTGTGTGTTTGTGTTTTTGTGTGTGTGTTTGTTTGTGTGTGTGTGTTTATGTGTGTGTGTTTGTGTATTTATGTGTGTGTGTGTGTTTGTGTGTGTGTGTGTGTTTGTGTGTGTGTGTGTCTTTGTGTGTTTATGTGTGTTTATGTGTGTGTGTGTTTGTGTGTGTGTGTGTTTGTGTATGTGTGTGTTTGTGTGTGTGTGTTTGTGTGTTTATGTGCGTTTATGTGTGTGTGTTTGTGTGTTTATGTGTGTGTGTGTTTATGTGTGTGTGTGTTTGTGTGTGTGTGTTTATATGTGTGTCTGTTTATGTGAGTGTGTTTGTATGTTTGTGTGTTTGTGTATGTGTGTTTGTGTGTGTTTTGTGTGTGCATGTGTGTGTGTGTTTGTGTGTGTATGTTTGTGTGTGTGGGTGTTTGTGTGTATGTGTGTGTGTGTGCATGTGTGTGTGTGTGTTTGCATGTGTGAGAGTGCCTGTGTGTGTGTGTGTGTGTGGTGGGTGAGGGCGACCTTGGTGCGCATGTCCATTGGATCTTTAAGTAGTGAGACTGGTAGATAAAGTGGTTAAGAAAGCATAGGGGTCACTTGCCCCTTTTAGTCAGGGCGTAAGAATTTAAGAGCAGGGGGGTAATATTAGAACTGACTAAAATGTTGATTAGACTACAGCGAGAGTACTGTATGCTGTTCTGGAAGCTGCATTGTACGTGAATGTACCAGAGAGGGTGCAGAAAAGATTTACCAGCATGTTGCCTCAGCTGTCTCATATTTTAACACTATGATTGGACTGGGCTGAAATGAAATGTGGGACAGTGAGTACTGGAGATGGAAAGTCGGTTGTAGTTATCTAAGGCAGGACATGACCAGTAGAGTTTTAGATAAGCTCAAGCTTTCATTGGATGAATCATGTCAGGTCAGCCAGGAGAGCACTGGAATACTCAATTAAGGCAAATTGAATTTGCATCCAAATTCAGGAGATGAAAGGACGTTCTTTTCTAATAAAACACCAATAAGCCTCATGCTTGTGACAAATTAATTCTTCAGGCAATTATCTGATTTATGTCCAGAAATGTTTCTTTAACATTAGGTCTTCAGGTGTGTAGCAGTGGGGGTAAGAATTGCAACACTAAGTGGAACTTTAGATAAACTAAGTGCAGAGAACAGTGTGTACTTATTCAAGTTAATTCTAAGGCAATTTATTTCTTTATTCAATGCAGTGCTACAAAGAGCACTGCCTATCCACGGAGCAATCTTAACAGGTCAGAAAGATGATTGCTCAACCCCCTCCCCCACCGAAGTCTAATGGCTGCCAAAAGGTGTTTGTCACTATCAGGGCACCTGGCCAGAACTGGTCAACCAAGCAGCACCTCAGGGGGCACGAAGAGCTTGTTCTCTGAAAATCTGAAATGGTGAAGAAGCATCCCGCTGTCAGTGGTTGGAGTTAAGCCCCAGCAATATGCACTGGTAACATCATTGAACTAACAACCCAAAGGCTCTGGGAACATGGGTGCAAATCCCACCACAACAGCTGGTGAAACTTGGACTCAATTAATAAATCTGGAATTGAAAGGTATGTCCTTCTTTGTAAAAATAAATCTGGTCTACTAATGCCCTTCGCAAAAAGAGAATCTGCCATCCTCTTCTGGCCTACATGAGACTCTTAACCCCCAAACGTGACTCAAGGAGGTTTGAGGAACAAATGCTAACCTTAGCAGTGATGCTGAAAACCCATGAAAGAGCAAAGAAAAATCTTCTTCACTATGAAGAATACCATGACAGAAGGAGATATTGCAGTGGTGATGAATCTTCACCATTCTCTATAAAGAAGATCTCTCTCGGCAGTATCCATAGAGGGATCAATAGCGTCAACATTGTTTGCCAATTGTGGCCAGAGACCAGATGTACACCCAAAAACAAAATCCCAGTTAAAGAGGAGAAGCTACAAATATTTTATTTCCCAAATACTGGAAATTTCAGGTTAAAACTTAGAACTTGCCCAAAATACACAGTAGATCTATAAGAAGGTGAACTACAATTCTCGAAACAAAACATTAGCTTCTTTCTCTCTCTCTCGAGCAGTTGTGTTTTGAGGGAGTAGTTATTTGAATAGCAGAGCTATGGTCATGCTCCTATTTCTTCTCTCAAGGGCAGGCAGACTCATAGACTCACAGAGCTGTACAGCACGGAAACAGACCCTTCGGTCCAACTCGTCTGCGTCATCCAGATACTCCAACCTAATCTAGTCCCACTTGCCAGCTCTTGGCCCATATCCCTCTAACCCCTTCCTATTCATGTACCCATCCAGATGCCTTTTAAATATTGTAATTGTACCAGCCTCCATCACCTCTGGCTACTCATTCCATACACGCACCACCCTCATCGTGAAAATGTTGCCCCTTAGGTCCCTTTTAAATCTTGCCCCTTTCCAACTTAAACCTATGCCCGCTAGTTTTGGACTCCCCCACCCAGGGGAAAAGTCCTTGTCTATTTACCTTATCCATGTCCCTGATAATTTTACTTACTTACAGTGTGGAAACAGGCCCTTCGGCCCAACAAGTCCACACAGACCCGCCGAAGCACAACCCACCCATTTCCCTTCATTTACCCCTTCACCTAACACTACGGGCAATTTAGCATGGCCAATTTACCTGACCTGCACATCTTTGGACTGTGGGAGGAAACCGGAGCACCCAGAGGAAACCCACGCAGACACGGGGAGAATGTGCAAACTCCACACAGTCAGTCGCCTGAGTCGGGAATTGAACCTGGGTCTCTGGCGCTGTGAGGCAGCAGTGCTAATCACTGTGCCACCGTGCCGCCCACAATTTTATAAACCTCTATAAGGTCACACCTCAGCCTCCGACGCTCCAGGGAAAATAGCCCAAGTCTATTCAGCCTCTCCCTATAGCTCAAACCCTCCAAACTTGGCAACATCCTTGTAAATTTCTTCTGAACCTTTTCAAGTTTCTCACCATCCTTTCGATAGCAGGGAAACCAGATTTGCATGCAGTATTCCAATAGTGACTTAACCAATGCCCTATACAGCTGCAATATGACCTCCCAACACCTATACTCAATGCACTAACCAATAAAGGAAAGCAGACCAAATGCCTTCCTCACTATTCTGTCCACCTAAGACTCCACTTCAAGGAACTATGAACCTATATTCCAATGTCTCTTTGTTCAGCAACACGCCCCAGGACCTTACCATGAAGTATATAAGTCCTGCCATGATTTGCCTTTTCAAAATGCAGCATCTCACATTTATCTGAATTAAACTCCATCTGCCATTTCTTGGCCCATTGGCCCATCTGATCAAGATCCCTTTGTACTCTGAGGTAACTTTCTTTGCTGTACACTACACTTCCAATTTTGGTGTTATCTGTAAACTTACAAACGATACCTCCTATATTCATATCTAAGTCATTTAAATCAATGACAAAAAGCAGTGGACCCAGCATCGATCCATGTGGCATACTGCTGTTCACAAGCCTCCAGCCTGAAAAGCTACCCTCCACACTTTTACGTTGTTGATATATAAGTTTAGAAAGTCATGAGTTCCTTGCTGAAACTCAAAGTAACAGCATGTTATCTCATTGTTTCTCATTATTCACAGGCACAAGTCAATCCCCACAATAGCAACTGTTGCACCAAACATAGTGAGTCGAGGCCTTCAGTAAATTGGTCTTAATTCCAGTAGACAGATCTAATGAACCGTACAGCACATAATGTAATCTCAGTATAATCATACTTATGGATGTAAGCACTCCATATGGATCCTAACAACACAAAAGGAAGCTATTCTACCAATTGTGGAGAAAGTGAGGACTGCAGATGCTGGAGATCAGAGTCAAAAAGTGTGGTGCTGGAAAAGCGCAGCCAGTCAGGCAGGATCGATGTTTCGAGCATAAGCTAGATGAACAGTTTATGCTTGAAATGTCGACTCTCCTGCTCCTCGAATGCTACCTGACCAGCTGTGCTTTTCCAGCACCTTTTGACTCTATTCAGCCAATTACGTCAATTCTGGCTTTCTGAATCACCACGCCCGAAGCCCTGTAATTTATTTACTTCTCAGACAATTATCTAGTTCTTATTGGGCAATTTTTATTAAATCTGCCTTTACCACCCTTAATGGAAGTGCATTGCACGTCCTAACAATTTATTGCAAATTTTAAAAAGTGCTCATCTTCCCTCTGGTCTTTTGTCAATTGTCTCAATTTGAGTAAGAGGTTGCCCTTTTAAGACAGATGAGGAGGAATTTCTTCTCTCTGCAGGTGACAAATCTGTGAAATTCTTCATCGTGGAGTGTTGTCCAGGTTGGCTCATTAAGTATATTCAAAGCTGAGACAGACAGATTTTTAATCATTAAGGGAACTATGCACTATGGGGATAAGGCAAGAAAGTGGAGATGAGGATTATCAGATCAGTCATGATCTCATTAACTGATGGAGCAGACTTTATTAATTCACTCACAGGATCTGGGTTTCACTGGCTGGGCCAGCATCTATTGCCCATCACTAGTTGCCCATTGGACAGCTAAGAGTGAACCAAATTGCTACAGATCTGGAGTCGCATGGATGACCAGACCAGGTAAGGATGGCAGATCACCTTCTTTAAAGGACATCATGCAACTAGATATTGTTTTCCTGATATTCGACAATGGTTTCATGGTCATCATTAGACCCTTAATTTCAGATTCTTTACTCAATGCTAATTCCACCATCTGCCATTGTGGGATTTGTATCCAAGTCCCCAGTATATTTGCTGAATCTAGCAATAATACCACTAGGCTACTTCCTGTCCATTCAATGGTCTGAATGGCCTACTTCACCTCCCGCACCTTTTGGTCTTAACTCTCCACAGCATTGAGTGATAGCATCGGTCACACACGTGAAAAGATGCTCCAATGTTTACCTTCGTTTCTTGCTCCAGGCCAGTGGGAGATGTTGCCCTGTGTCATTTTGCTCCACCTTCAACTACAGGCTCATCAAGAACCAATTCAGAAGACATCATTTCAAAGCGCCACTATCATTTGCAAAAAGCAGAGAGCCACTGTATTCGGGATTGAACATCTGCACTCGCCAGTGTGCTCACATTACCTATTACAAGCCAACAAGAGAGTATCAGTATTGAGAGTAAATCAGAATAGTGCTCAGCAGTGTCAATGCCCCTTTGAGTTTCAACACTACAGGTAATTGAGTACTTTCCTTCTCATATACTAACATACACATGATTTGGTTTGGGTGGTACCTCTGTGAAGAATTGAATAGGTCACTGCGCTCACAATGTGTTTCAAGATACAAGCTCCATTCAATGAGAGACTGCATCCAAACCATCCCACTTTCTGTGTGAAAATGACAGAGGGGAATTAAATGAAAATGTATGTTTAGATTGCAAATGGTTTCTACAGCAACTGCAGCTCAAATACAACTGCAATGCCGGTTATGAGAAATGTAATTGCGTCGCATTATGCAAGCAGAGCTCTTAGTGACTTACCCACACTTCTGACAGGAGTTAGTGGTGAATGGTGACAGCATATTGACAAGTCAAGCCACCCTGAGTGAAGGCCTGAATAGGGACAGAACAGAACGCACCAGAGAAAAAACCCTGCCAAAAGACTGCAGCAGTTAGATCATAGACACCTACCTCACAGAAGAAGGTTGTTTGTCCCATCTTTGACGAGTTATCCATTTGGTTCCACACCCCGATGGTTTCGCCCTAGACCTGGAATATTTTGCATCAGTTTTTACTGTGGAGAAAGAAATGGAGGCTAGGGAGCTCGGGGAAATAAATATTGATGGATTGAAAATAGTCCATATTACAGAAGAGGAAGTGAAGGAGGTCTGAAATAACATAAGGATGAATAAAACTGATCAAGTCTAACCCAGGATGTTGGTGGAATTTGGGAAAGAAATTGTGCGGCCCTAGCAGAGATATTTGTATCATCTTCAATCACAGGTGAGGTGCAGAGGATTGGAGGTTGGCTAATGTTATGCCTTTATTTAAGAAAGGCTGTAAGGGGAAACTTGGGAACTATAGACCTGTGAGTCTGACTTAAGTAGTGAGTAAGTTGTTGCAGAAGTTTCTGAGAGAAAGGATTTACATGCATTTGTGTAGGCAAGGACTGATAAGGGATAGGTAGTCAGCTTTGTGCATGGGAAATACTGTCTCACAAAACTGATTGAGTTTTTTCTGAGGACGTAACCAAAAGAATTGATGAAGGCAGAGCAGTAGACACTGTCTACATGGACTTTAGTAAAGCCGTTGACAAGGTTTTGCATGATAGACTAATCAGTAAAGTTAGATCACATACAGCAAAAGCTTGCTCACGGTAGGAGACAGAGAATGGTGGTGAGAGGCTGTTTCTCGGACTGGAGGTCTGTGACCAACGGTGTTCTGCAGGGATCGGTATTGGGTCCACTTGGGTTGGCATTTATATAAACAATTTGAATGAGAATTTAGGAGGCACAATTAGTAAGTTTGCGGACGACACCAAAATTGGTGGTATAGTTGACAGTGAAGACGGTTATCTAAGATTACAAAGGGATCTTGATCAATTGGGTCAATGGGCGAAGAAGTGCAGAAGGTGTTGAATTTGGATAAATGCTGGTGTATTGCATTTTATTAGAACAAACAAGGTCAGGACTTATACAGTTAATGGAACAGGACTGGGAAGTATTGTTGGACAGAGAGACCTAGAGATTCAGGCACATAGTTCTTTGAAAGTTGCAGGTAGACAGGGTGGTTAAGAAGGCATTTAGCAGACTTGCCTTCATTGTTCAGATCTTTGAGTATAGATGTTGGGACAACATGTTGATGTTGTACAGGACGTTGGTGAGGTCACCTTTGGAATACTGTGTACATTTGTGGTCACTCTGCTGTAGGAAGGACACTATTAAATTGGAGAGGGTTCAGAACAGATTTTCCAGGATGTTGCCAGGACTGGAGAGTTTGAGTTATAAGGACAGGCTGGATAGGCTAGGACATATTTTCACTGGAGTGTAGGAGGTTAATGGGTGACCTTACAGTGCTTTATAAAATCTTGAGGGGCATAGATAAAGTAAATAGCAAAGATCTTTTCCCTAGGATTGGTGAGTTCAAAACTAGAGGGCATATTTTAGAGGTGGGAGGAGAAAAATTGAAAGAGGCCCGAGGAGCAGCTTTTTCACACAGAGGGTGGGTTCATGTGTAGAATTAACTGCCAGAGGAAGTGAAGGATGCAGCTACAGTTACAACATTTAAAAGACACTTGGATAGGGACATGAATAGGAAACGTTTGTAGGGATATGTGCCAAATGCAGGTAAGGGGACTAGCTTAGTTTGGGAAACTTGGTCAGCATGGATGAACTGGATTGAAGGGTCTATTTCCACGCTGTGACTTGCCCAACCATGCTTTGATGGCAAGATGGCTAGAGGATGACGCTTACAACCTGGGTTAAATTTTTACACTGTCTGTGGCAGTCGAACAATGCCTGTTTCTGCACCTTATTCCACACTTGTTGAGTGGTGCCCTATGTTGGCTATACATAACCCATTGTATCTCATGAATGAACAAAGCTGCCTTATGGTCCTTTGTGGTGCATGGGAGCAGGCAGAGCCCCCACCTCTGTGCCAGTGACTCAAGATTCAAATCCCACACAAGGATTAATGGTCAAGAAAGATATAGCCAAAGAGACAGAGAGTGATGGTGGAGAGTTGTTTCGCTGGTTGGAGGCCAGTGACCAGCGGTGTTCTGCAGGGATCGGTACTGGGTCCACTTTGGTTGGCATTTATATAAACAATTTGGATGAGAATTTAGGAGGCACAATTCGTAAGTTTGCAAATGACACCAAAATTGGTGGTATAGTTGATAATGAAGAAGGTTACCTAAGATTACAAAGGGATCTTGATCAATTGGGCCAATGGGTGAAGAGGTGGCAGATGGAGTTGAATTTGGATAAATGCAAGTGTATTGCAACTTCCTGGAAAATCTGTTCTGAACCCTCTCCAATTTAATAATATTCTTCCTACAGCAGAGTGACCACAAATGTACACAGTACTCCAAAAGTGACCTCACCAACATCCTGTACAACATCAACATGTTGTCCCAACATCTATACTCAAAGATCTGAGCAATGAAGGCAAGTGTGCTAAATGCCTTCTTAACCACCCTGTCTACCTGCAACTTTCAAAGAACTATGTACCTGAATCTCTAGGTCTCTCTGTCCAACAATACTTCCCAGTCCCGTTCCATTAACTGTATAAGTCCTGACCTTGTTTGTTCTAATAAAATGCAATACACCAGCATTTATCCAAATTCAACACCTTCTGCTACTTCTTCACCCATTGGCCCAATTGATCAAGATCCCTTTGTAATCTTAGATAACCGTCTTCAATGTCAACTATACCACCAATTTTGGTGTCGTCCGCAAACTTACTAATTGTGCCTCCTAAATTCTCAACCAAATTGTTGATATAAATGCCAACCAAAGTGTATTAACCATCACAATCCTTCCTACACACACTGATGGTAAGTGTTAAAAATAGGAGAGATTCATGGTCAGCTACATGATGGAATTTTGAAGCCTTCACCATTATCATCCATAGCTTAGCTCCATCAGTGAACTGTATCCCACATAGGTCGCTGTCATTTGCCAGTTCTTACAAAATCTGTTATATCCCCCGTGTCATTCCAGATCTTTAAACTTACCATGTGGTAAACAATTCTCCTCACCTCCTCTGTAGTAATTTTGCCAATTATTTTAAATATGAAAACTCTGATGATGAATCCACCTGCTAGAGAAAATGTTTTTTCTTGTTCCATGAAATGTACAAGTTTATGAACAGGAGTAAGAGTTGGTCCTTTGGTCCTTTGAACCCAATCTGCCATTTATTTATATCACAGGTGATCTGGGTGCAACATCATTCCACAGTCCCACCAGCTCTCTTCTCTGCCTTTAATTGGAGATGCTTTAGTTTCCCATGGCAGACCCTTAGTTCTAGATTCTACCACAAAGAAAAACGCCCTCCCTACCTCCTGGTGATGCATCAGAATCTTATATGTTTCCACCAAACCACCACTTATTCTTCAAATCTCCAACAGATACAAGCCTAGCTTGTTCAATTTTTCCTTGTAAAACATCAAAATCCTTCAATTAGATCTCTGCTTATCAATCTCTGCTCAATGAAAGTCAATCTCAGCTTCTCCAATGTTTCTCATGATGACATTAATTTTGCAATCTCAACTCTCCAAATTGCACCATTTTTGACACGTGTCCCTGCATCAATGTCAATGTTATTGTAAATATACTCCTGGTGCTTCAGACTCAACATTTAGAAAGCCCAGGTGAAGAAAAAGCAGCCAAATACATGATAACCTTTTTCTCTGTCATTAGAAATGTCTCAATCCAAACCATACTAGAGTGTTGCTGAAACGGGGGCATGTTGCCAGAGCTTTTTGTCTATAGTCATCAGGACAAATGCAAGAATGCTAAACTTCAAACAATCGTAGCACAGAACCATAGAAAATAGAAGCAGGAGTAGGCTATACAACCCTTAAAGCCTACTCCACCATTGAATATCACCATGGCTGATTGTACAACTCAGAACCCTGTTCCTGCTTTCTCCACATTTCCTTTTAATTTAACCCTCAGAGCTGTATCTAGCTCTTTCTTGAAAATATTTAATGTTTTAGCTTCAAGTGATTTCTGTGGCAGAGAATTTTTTTCTGAAGTGAAAAAAATTCTCCTCATCTCAGTCCTAAGTGGTTCATGCTGTTAGACTGTGATCCTTGGCCCTGGACTTCCTCGTCATCAGGAACATCCTTCCTGCATTTATCCTGTTCAGACCTATCAGAATTTTATAGATTTCTATGAGATACCCCTCATCTTCAAAATTCCAGTGAATTTATACTGCAGGAGAGAAAGGTTCTGATTGGTTGTCAAGTTGACATGGAGAAAACCACAAGGAACTCTTGGCTCCCCAAGCTCTTGGGAAATTCCAATGGGTACAACTCTCATTGCAAGGTGCCCTTTTGTTGTACCATTGCAATCTTGCATTAGTGCACAGACCATGCTGTTATTATACGGAGTTCCAGGTTTTTGACCCAGTGATGATAAATAAAAGCAGTTGATATTCTTTCAGTTCAGGATAGTGTGAGACTTGCAGGGCAAACTGATAACAGGTGACACTTAACTGAAAAAAGAAACCTCTCCTCTCCTCCTGAAGATTTACAATTTGGCCCACATTGGTTCAGTGTAACAAATAACAGCATTTTATATAAACGAGTCCAATCAAACCAAATAAGAGCAAAACACTGTGGATGTTGGAAATCTGAAACAAAATCATAAAATGCTAGAGAAACTCAGCAGGTCTGGCAGCATCAGTGAGGAGAGAAACAGAGTTAACGCTTCGAGCTGAAAAATGTGTCGCTGGAAAAGCGCAGCAGGTCAGGCAGCATCCAAGGAGCAGGAGAATCGACGTTCCGGGCATAAGGTCTCTTCCTCCCTCTACAAGGATTTCAATGAGTCCCTCTCTCACTGCACCCTCCTCTGCCCTTAATGCTTCGAGTCCTGTACGGCCCTTCTTCAGAGCTAAAGAAGAACTGAAGAAGTTCTGAACAAATGTCATGCCAGACTGGGAACATCACATCTGCTTCTCTCTCCACAATCAAACCAGATGTGAGTTCTACAGGAAAAACTGGGAGACAAGTCAGTGAGTTAGAATCGTGATGAAGTAATATTTAACAACTGGCTTGATTTTGGAAAACAATGGTGCAAATCATGTCCAAGCATCACTGCAGCATTGGACCGTGAATCAGACCAATGAGTCTCCAACATCGAGAATCCATGTGAACGTTTTTGATTTTGATTCATGTCCCTTCTTGATGATATTTTTGGACACCTTGTTTCAAATGTTTAGACTGAAGATAGTTCCAGATACCCATTTGCAATACAAAATATTTGATGTTCTTGCATGAAATGACATTTGCCGGGTTAAGTTCTAAAGCACCCCTGAGCTCATTTACGTAGATTCCTGTTTGCAATGTCAAACGTTCATAGGAAGATAAGAAGTGGGAACGGGTAGGCTACATTGCTTCTTGAACCTGGCCCACCATTCCATAAGAGTCACGCTAATCTTCCAGCTTAACCCCACGTTAACAGCTTCAATTAACAATCTTAAAGAAGCAATGTTTTTACTTGTGAATTAATATTCAAAATCATAGGGTTAACAAGATTGAAAGTAAATATTCAATTATTCAACATCTGAATATAACAATATTTAAACATAAAGTTCGGAGTAGCACTTACCGTAAGGTCAAGGGCGTTCACCAGTGTGACAGGAGACAAGCGTTGTGGGCTGACTGCATCTCATTGAATTCTGAATTCCTTTATTTCCTTTCCCATTCTCTTCATCATTGATTTTGATTCATGTCCCTTCTTGATGATATTTTTGGACACCTTGTTTCAAATGCTTAGACTGAAGATAGTTCCAGAAACCCACGAATTATTAAAGTGTTTCAGACAACCTTGTGTGAGTCCATTTTCTATCATTCCTCTCTTCCTTCTTAGGTCGTCTACAGACATCACCAGATCTCTCTGACTTCACTCGGAGATCTAAACATTAACGGCCTCCAAACTTCCATTCAAAACAACTTGTATCTGCAAGTTCCTGACAGCTTGCTGCAGCGTAGGTTCCCATCAAAGGAAAAATAAATCTGCTTGTGTGAAAAATTCTAAAAGTTCTGGACACAATTAAATGAATATGAAGAAAACCAATGGTAATGTCTTGTCAATCACATTGTTAAGGTTTGTTAACCCAATGCTAACATTACAATAAAGAGGTGGTGGGTTTTAAGTGGCTTTGAGCACATATAGATAAGGGACTAGTGAAACACTGATGTTGTGGGATATGTGTTAGAAGACTGTGCATCTGAAAAAAGCCTCTCTTTCTCTCTCTCTCTCCACATTGAAAAGCTAGATGTCTTGGTTCCTGTCGCACCAACTGGCTTGAAATCTATTAACAGCTGACAGCAATTCCATTTGGTTAACCATTCTATACCAAAGACACATCATTCAAATCAAAGTGCAATGACACATTGTATAAAGCACTGGCGGGATTAGATGTTTTAGGCTTTCAGCACTTGCATTTTACATTTTAGAAGCCTTGGGTGTAATGCACACTTTCTGTAGCCGCTACACTTACTTGTCACACTGAGATGCATCTAGTTATTTATCCACATCATTCCGCTAAAGAAGAGCATCAAAGGCCACCCCAATCTGCTGGCCAATATTTAATGGTAAACCTTATTCTTAAGCCTTCATGCGGTGAAACTGCTCCTACATACAGTGCTGTTAAGTAAGAAAGTCCAGGAGTTTGGCCCAGAAAGGAACAGCTGATATGTGACCAAGAGACAACAGCGTATAACTTCATGGGTCAATGAGAAGTGATGTTTCTTTGCATTTTCAAGTGGCTGGGATTTTAAAAATCAGTTTGCTTGTTTCTAGCAATTTGCAAATACTATGCCTCGTGCACTGTACAATTTGCTTGAACAATTCAATCATTGAGTCTGAAAATCAGCAGCAATTCAAGACTGAAGGGTCAGTAGTGTATAAGCAAGACAGTAAAGCAAAACTAGGAAAATAGTACCTTTCATAGTACCTTATGTGTTACAAGGCATCATACCTCATTGTTATAAATCAGCGCGTCCTCCAAAAGCCTTATGACTAACTCCACGGTAGTCATGTCTCACATGACTGCACGCCTTGTGCATCGTTCTTCAAATGTGTCCACAGCAGAAAAGAATGCTTTTAATCTGTTCAAATAAACTTTGGATTCACTCAAGCCCGGTTCTATAGGAAATGTTAGTATACTACATTCTCAGACAACTTTACCAAACAAAACATAACATTCACGAAATGCAAGAAACCACATAAAATTTACCAATGCAGAGTATTGCTCTACATCTCACCAATTCTTATCTCACTTCTTGAAAGGCTCAGCCTTATGTTCAGCTTTTACCTTCTAGTACTGTGTTGGATATAAGCCTTTCAAGTCTGTGACGGGATTCACACAGGTATGGTTTCTTCTGCTCCATTTTTTGCTCAAAGGTGACCTGTGAGCCCTGAGCAATGAGGTATCCTTACCTAAGATGGCTGAACGATCTCACAATGTTAAGGGTTGAATGGTTGGCTTTGCTGCTGCCCATTGATAGCAATGCCACAGGAGATGTAAAGTGCTCTTGCTACATTAAAGTAAACATCAAACATACGAACAAGCTAACTTCCACTTGATTTATATGGAAAACATTATTTTCTTTTGAATCAACCAGTGTAATGTTGAACTGAGATACATAGAAACAAGAGGTGAGCATTCAGCCCTTCAAATCTGCTCTCCCAAACTGATCACATATGTTGGAAAACTTCCACTCATTTCCCAATTCAGAATTTAAAAAATCATTAAACACACAGGAAGGCATTTCATCAACGAAAACCCTCAAGAGTGCTCAACCATTCAATTATACGTAGGGACACTACCACTGCACCACAAGAGTCTACAGAAGTGGTGAATGTGACCATTCAACTGTATCATGATTGATCTGTAACTTTACTTCAATTTTCTCCCTTACCTCTCTGTCATTTAAGAGCCTTAGTTGACCCCTTTGTATTGTCAGTTATATAACACATTTGTTACGTGTGTACTGCTTTCCACCACTTCTCTGACCCCAATAAAATCTTTACTTTCTCCAAATAATTCAGCATGTCAATGCATGCCCATTGCGCGGCCACGTTATGGCTCAATATTTCACTCATGTGGCATTGGGCACTAGAGTTCGCTTCAGTGCTCTTGGACTGAAAAGGAAAGATTAGTTCAAATTTCTGGAGGAAACAGGTGCTGGTTGATGTTAGGAGAGGATTTGGTGTATCACTTGGCAGCAAGCTCACCGGTTCTGATGTCTTCTCAAACTGGCCACCAAGGGAGTGCATCAGAGTCCACGGAACTACTTGAAGAAGATAATGATGGAGCTCTTTTAGAAACATGCCATTTTCTAACTTCTGTTGACACAAATGGCACATGATTGGTTCCTTTGCTGAGTGATAGGCCTTGCTGTGCAAAAGGACGGTTACATTTGCTAACAAGCAAATGCTATGACTAAGTCACTAACTGATTGGTATATGCTCAGAAATGTGTCAAATAAAACCAAAACACATAACGATGTTCACAGAAAAAAAAACTTTTCATTCACCATTGAAATATCTTTGTGAATCTGTTCTTTACAACCTGCCAACACTCAAGCCTAAATTTTCCAATCAGCATGTCAAACCAAATGGGTGACATGAGTTGGAGAGCTTCATCATCTATGTGCATGGAGGGGATGAATGCCCAATTAAGTGAGGTACCAGATGGCTTTCAGCTTTGTTCGGCTTCAAAGCCTTCAGGAGGATGAGACAGAAGTAGCAAAAACCAAATTTGAGCAACAAGAGAGGATTAAATCTCACTTTCTTACAGTCAGGAAAATAACTCCACAATAGAATGGTCCAACATAATGAAAGCTCTGGTCACTTCCCGAGAGACTAAAAGATTAGTAGTTCAACTTACTGTCTTTTTCTCTTCCTTTTCAGCTCTCTACCCATTGAAGAAGTTACTCATGCTGGTACGGAAAATATTAAATCCATAAATAGTGAGAGGATAAACAACAGGACATCGCATCAGAGGTACAGAAAACTTCTCCTTGTAAAGGTCAACCTTGACTGCAGAGAGGAAGTTCGTAACAAGTTAATTTCTTTCCAAACGCCAGTCTGGCTGGCAGGGAGATGGTGATGTAGTAGCATTGTCACTAGACTAGCAATCCAGAGGCCAGGTGAATGGTCTGTGGACATCGGTTCAAATCTCATGATAATACTGAGTGAAATTTGAATCCAGCTAATGCATCTGATATTAAAAGTTACTTTCAGCAATGATGGCCATGAAATTATTGCCATGAGAAACCCATTTGGTTCATTAACACCCTTTGGGGAATGAAATCTACTGTCCTTACCTGGTCTGGCTTTCATGTGACTACAACTATGTGAGCTGCCCATAAAATGCTTAAGCAAGTCTCTCAGTTCAAGGGCAATTAGGGATGGGCACCATTCTTGCCAGTGATGCCTATATCCCGTGACAGAACGAACAGCTGAAAACTGTTTATAGTCCCTAAAACAAATCAAATAATTGATAAGAACCAAAGTGCTGCTCAGCAAAAGGCAATATGCATGGAAATAGTTTCATGAAAGATACAACTGCTGTTTGCTTGTTAAATCTGTGTACGTCACACACGCTTTGCAAAGCATTTAGGCCAATGGTACAATCTGCAGGAATAATGAAGATCTGGATTTGATTATGCCCCATGATTAATGAGCAGGTCGACTTCACATGGGCATAGCTCAGTAGCTAGTGCTTTTGCCTTTGCCTCAAAGTTAAAGGGTATACATATAAGCCCGAGTCTAGAGGTTCGAGCACAACAACCCAGGCTTGCCACTCCATTGTGGATCATTGTTGGGTGTGGTGTCCTTCAGATGAGGTATTAAATCTGAGTACCCAGTCTGCGCTCTGTTATCACATAGAATACCATGGTGCTACTTCAAAGAAGTGCAGGGGTGTTCTGGCCAATATTTATCCCTCAACCAATACAACTAAAATAAATATTGCATTTCTCTGATACTTTATAAGGGGCCCTGCTGATGCAAATTGATTGTTAATTTTCCAAATTCACAAACAGGAATTCTGCTTCAAAGGTAATTCAATGGCGCTGGGACACCCGAAGGTTGTGAAATACATTAAATAAATGCAGGTTCTTTTAAGTCAGCCAGGATGACCCTCCAACTCACCTCAACAGCCAACAAACAACAGTCAGGGATGCTTTTACTGACCAGTGTCCTTGCCGGTGGAGACTGGGAATGTGAGGAGAACTTGGTTGAGTCATTTTGCTCTCACTAGTTAAACTCTGACACTTTATGTTAAAAATGATTGGCATAAAAGTCTGTGTGTGACATTTGGGAAAATCTTTTCACACAGCGAGTGACCAGAGTCTGGGATACACGGCCTAAGATGTGGTGAAGGCCGTGTCCACTGAATGATTATCTGAGAAAAGTTAAGGGGAGGAGGTGTATTGTTCATTCAGAGAGTTGGTGCAGATATTATGGGTGGAATGGTCTCCTTCTGTGAAGTAACAATTCTTTTATTTGATGAGTCAGAGCTAATGAATTCATAGAAATTAGGGGAGACGAAGTCCAAAGCTGCTTTCTGCCACTAGTTTAAATTGGGACTCTCGGCATTTTAGGAATTGTTTTGTCTAACACAGTGGAACATTCATTCTGCAAATTCTTCAGCTACCAGAGTAAGTTATTCTGACCTCCTCAAAGGTCTCCCTTCCCCTTAAAAAGCCAAAATCCCATTCCTCTTCCCAACAGGACAGAAACCAATCAGACAGCTCAGAATGTTACCTATTGCAAATCATTTCCCAATTCTTTCCCACCCTCTGTTAAATCATTGTAGCATAAATTTAGAGGACATTCAATCCTGGACAAACTACCTGCTCATACATGTCCAGGGTTGGCCACCAGGACACAAGGGAGACATTCAAGGCAGAGAAGTACAAAGAAGACATAAGGTTGACCATTTTTGTGAACGGGAGGTTGCATATTACTTTTCCTCAGAGTTGACAGCAGCTTTCGAGGCTCTTTTTGTACATCTCCTCTTCCCCATCTCACCCCCAGTTCATTCTCTCTTCATATTTATGAGAATAATAGCTTCCAAGCTGCGCTTTTGCCATTGGTTCGCACATCACTGAAACACAATTAAAAGTACACCACCTAAGCCTGTTAGATGGTCCACTGGAAGAAATGGGCTAAATGCAGTCGAGATCCTCTGCCTCTTCCTCATGACTCACACAAATATAAAACTCAACTGTGCCTCATTTCATTTCCAACTCACAAAATCTGAATGTGATTTTTCCTGTCAAAAACGCAACTCTCCTGGACTGTTGCTTGTGAGTGCCTTGCGCAGCCAATCTTTGGCTGCCACATTTCCCTGTACCTTTGAGAGTGGTTCAAAACTTGGCAAATCGAAGCTGTTCCTAAACAGCCGAGGCCTGCTGTTTCTGCTGGTAAATTCCCAGGCTTTGCATGTGTCACAAGAAGTATATCACTGGCCATGACGGCACACTAGCTCATACACACTCCTATAACTTAAGGAAGTGACAGCAAATTTGGAATATGGGCAACAAGACATGTCTGGAGCAATACAGCTTGTGCCCGGCCCCAGAGATGTGCAAACACAAAGACCAAATGTGTGTTCAAATCTTCTTACAAAACGTACTAGGTTCAAGATTGATTTTTCTCATCCTTGAGCACAGTGGCCAGAAGAGGGAGGAATGTTGAGGGTTTTTTTTGAAAAACGTAGACGGCCTCCCCCCAGTCCACAACCCAGAAGGAAAAAAACAGTAAAACCCCATGAATGACACACACTAGTCCAACTCATCTTGTATAAATCAAACTGGAGCTTCAGTGTGTGCATTCCAAAGTATTACTGTTTTCCTTTTCCCTCTGGGATGTGACAGTCCATGCTGGAATGTTGATAACAGGCATGGGCAGCAGATTCTGAACACTCAAGTCTCTCCATCTGCACTATAGTTGACCAGTCTACACAAACCTGCAAAGGGTGAGCGAGACTGAAAAACAAGTACTGATGCCTTTCTGGAAAGATTTTTGCTTTATGCAAGGATGCTGGCAAACCAGCAGTTAAAAGATACTTTTATAATTAAGGTAACATCCCTTTAAATGGCTAACCTTGAGGAATTGAGACCTGCTCCTTTAAAAGGGGTAAGGAGACCAGGCACTGAAAACATACAAAATCGCCTTTCAGTAAAATGCTGGATGTTTTCTTTTCTACAGACTTGACAGTCTCACTGTGCCACCCCCTCTCTCAACCCACCTCCGCGGCCCCATTAATATTATAGTCCTACCCGCCTACACATCCTCAAGAATGGAATACACTTATTTGGCTTCAGGATCCACAGAATGTAAAGTGGAGATGAGGTTTCCATGGTAACCCACCATGGCATCAGGGCCTAGAGCCAGGCATCAGGCCTGCCCTTAAGAGAGCTGTTTATCAAAGTCACTAAGATAACAGTGTTCAATTATTTATTTGCTGAGGGAAATGTGAGTATTAAATCTTTAAACATCTGCAATTTTACAAAAAATTGTGTAACTTCTACAGACAAAAAATATAAAATAGCATCATTATGGGAAATGAAAGTCCTAGAGCCCAGCATTTTGTTCCTGAATGAGACTGACTTTATCAACAAAAAATTAAAATAAAATGACATTTTGGAATTTTCTACGAGAACTCAATTTCCATCAACTTAATAAGTCAGATTCCTCCGTCCTTCATTACCTGCATACATACTGTCCATTGAGCTTCACGCAATGGGTTTCCATTTTAATTTCCTTCATTCAGCGCCTATGAATTTGGACGCTGTATCAATATTATCATGAACTAGTGATTCTTGCTAGAAAATGCATGTATGTGGACAGAGTGTATGAATGACAATGGGACTTTCATCATACTAGAATCAAATAACACATCAAACTTCATCCTCATATCTCAAACATGAGAAAAGATCCACTTAAAGCAGTAATTTTACAAGCATTTGAGGGCTTTCAGTGTATAAGTTCTCAATATTTTAGTGGCTCTGTGTGGCAACTGAGGTGGGCAAGAGAGTAAACACCCAGGACTGCATACATAATACGTATAACTTGCTTAAGAAACAACCTCTTCTCTTCTCCCCATGTTGCAAACATTATCTTCAAATATTCAGTTTTGGATACATATGTTCACTGTCCTCAATACATTTGGTTGCCCCTCAGCCAATATAAATTGGAAATAGCACTAAAGAGACTAAATATTAGAACTCAGTATCTCAATTCTTCAACTTTAATATCAGTCATTCCAATTTAAGTCCGCCAGCATTGACAATAAGAAGCTGTGTTTAAATTGTGCTCCCACAGGGGCCTGTACACTGGGACACACTTGGGGGCTACATCAAAGAATTGCTTGGATTAGAGTCAAGAAGCTTGATGAAAAACATTCATTGGAAACATCATTTTCTGGTACATTTGTGTTCTAAATGTAAACATTCTACAAAGAATACATTAGGGTATATGCATAAATGTACATTTTGTAGGCGATGAGAAATTCCAGTTGGGATCTCAGAAGATGTCCTGAAACTAAGTTTTTGCGTGAAATAATTTTGTGTGTGTTTGGAAATCAGATTTTGAAAATTCAAAGAATCACAGGGTTTCTGGGTGTGACAGGGTCAGTAAGCAAGGACAGGTGAGCAAACTGAAAGAACAGTTTTCTTGAGAGGGACAGATATTGGAGACTGTACCTTTATAAAGGAACATCTAGTGTACACAGCAAGTGGATCAGTCAGTCTTGTGAAAATAAAAATACCTGGTTTGATCAGTGCAGAGTTAGCTAATATCACCTGATAAAGAGGATGGGGTTTGTTCAAATATTGCAGAGGAGGACAGAGGAAAACATTCAACATATACAAACGCGTAAATGCACAATGAAATCTTCCTAACGAAATTGGAGGACAACTCTCCTTTAAGAATAATAATCCTGCTTTTTCAACATTGCAACTAGCCAGAGAAGCCACCGAGACAGTATAGTTGACTAAAACCTTGGCTCTTCTTTTCATACCATTTTTGCATGACTCAAAAATAAAAATGACTTTGTAAGCTGTTGCATAATATAGGGAGACTCCTCTCAAGTCCACCTCGGCTCAATAAACCGCTTCATTAATTAAAAGTTGGAAGGTGTGCCAATGTCGACAGCAATCATTGGTAAAAGAGCCAGACCTGGACATGACCCAGTGGAATTGTAATAAAATGGAGAATGGATTTTATAATTGCCTTGGCAGGCTGCTTTGCGTTGTGGTTAGTCCTGGCTCTGTTAATACTCAGAATACTTAACTCAGCTTTTCCATACAGAGCTGATGATTTGGTGTAAACCAATTCATTAGCTACATGAACAAGAACACAAAGACAGAGTGAGCTGTAATGTATGGCCCAAGTATTTGGTCCCAAAGTTTGCAAATACCACACACCACTCTATCAGTCCAGTTTGCCTGCCAACAATATTCAGTCCCAGTGGCTAGTCCCACTGTCAGTTTAATTTATTGACCATTCCTAAATTAGCTATTTAATTGAAACCATATGCTCTCTCAATATAAGACTTTAAAGCCTATTTATAGATTATACAACACCCATTTTTAAGGTTCAGTATCAAAGTACTATTTAGAATCAAAAATACCATAATGGGATCATTCATTATGATGATATCACTGTACAAGCAAATCAGAAACCAAGCAAATGCAACTATGGCAGCTGATGGAATTTACATTCAATACTAAATGTAATTAAGCTTTGAAAGTCTACAGTTGTAAGCTAGTTGTCAGCAATGGTGATCACAAAACTATCACTGGGTGGCGTAAAAACTCATTTGGTTCACTGAGATCCCTTAGGGAAGAAAATCCATTGTCCCTGGCTACACTTGACTCCAGAGACACAGCAATGTAGTCGAATCTCACTGCTCCCTCTGGAAAAGCAGGATGGGCAACAGATGATGACATTGCCAGTGATGCCTACATCCCATGCTTAGAATAAAGAGAAAAAAATTCAAGAGGCAAATCAAGATGGTCTTCATGAGGACATTAGCTTGACGGATGCTGACCAATTACATCATAACACTGAAAAGCTTTAACAGCTCACCTAAGATTTCCCAGCATGTATCGATGTCTCAGTAGTAACCCAGTCTTGTATAGCACTACTGTATCAGCTCCAGAAGCAGTCAATAAAAATAGTTTTTATTTGCAAACAAACATAGACTGCAGTAATTCAAGAAGGCAGCTTATCACCATGTTCTCAAGGGCAACTAGGGATGGGCAATACGGTAAATGCTGGCCCAGACAGAGATGCCCACATCCATGAATGAATAATAAAGAAACTAAGCAAAAATCCATCCTGGCACAGAAATGGTGGACCAAACAGCTTTGTTCTGCATTGCACTTTGGTGACTCTGTGAGAAGTGATAGACCACATCAACGCCACGTGTACCCAATCCATTCAAGGAAGATAATAAGGAACTAGCTAAACCCCCTTCAAAGCACACCTTTTTCAATTATAATCTTACCTGTTTCCACAGGAAGGGGTCCACCAGGTTCCTCTGCCAAGATATACCAAGGTGGAGGGCTGACAAGAGAATTCCACTGATAACTGCTGCTCTCATTCGGACGGGCAGCAAGGTGTAGATGATATAAATGAAGAAGATGGTCCACCAGATCCCCTCTGATGCAGAACGAGGCTCTACCAACAGCAGCCCAATGATCTCCACCGCCAGGATCACCAGAATGAGCAAGTAGCAGATGATCCACATGTGGTCCTGGTGGAATCCGTTACGATTGCAGACCACCATCAGGGTGAGCACCAGGACGATGGTCACGGCCAAGACCACCAGGTACGGCAGCTCGTAGCTCCCCTGGACACAATGGAAAGCCAGCAGGACGGCGCAGACTAGCACCAGAACCCCCATCAGCATGGTCAAGCTGCTCTGGTTCAAACGGAAGAAATAACGCTGGTACAGCCTCTCCAACTTCTCGGACTGGAACTTCTTGGACTGGAAGATCCGAAACAGTCGGTGACAACAATCCGCAAAGGAGATGTCAACATCAGAGGCCGAGGAGTCAATATCAGCCAACTTCGACATGGCCCCCTCCTCTAGTCCCACCTCCACTGACTTCGGTCGCACCTCCCCGTCCAGACGGAACTGATGCCTGGCCCGGAGCACGCTATTTCGGCTTGCTGACCCACCTTCCCTGTCTAGCTGCTCCTGCCAGGCAGACTTGGAGCGGAAGCTGAGCCTGCTGGATTTCCCGGGTAGTTGTCGCTGGCCGTCCTCCTCATCCTCCTCTTCACCCTTCCATCGCTTATCCCTGGCTCTTCCGCTGGGGATCGAGATCCCATTGGCTCGGGACTGCAAGGTGCCCACCTCGCCCTCTGTCCAGGCTGCTCGGTGCTCGTTACCGCCTGCAGGAGCTGACCCAGCGCCAGGGGGGCTCACACTGTTTGCTCTGGACATGGCCTCCAACCTCCCACCCTCCCCTCAAGTCTCCCTCTTCAAACTGCTTCCTCAAAATCCAATTCTCCACACGCGTAAAAGCACTCCTGATGCCGCTTGGTCCCAATTTCAATTTAAATTTTAATAATTGTGCTCCTTCTTGGAAGAATTCTCCCAAATCGCTGAATCCCATCAACTCCGGGGCAAAATTGCAAATTCCAGCCTTTTCTTAAAATATAGGTACATCAGCAGCCCTTTAAACTGGGCAGAAATCTGAAGTTTTTATTTTCTGGATTGACCATTACCTCCCAGATGTGTCACCAGTTGATCTTCAACTAAATCCAGCTTTAAGGAAAATTTCTCTGAAGCTGGTTGGTGGCTTCTCCATTTTAAGCCTATAGCTCACTAAGGATATGCAATATAACATATGTATTTCTCAGTTAAAATGAAGCCTTCTGGACGTACACAGCCTGCAAGGCATTGTGCAGCGGTTATGACGGTCCTGAAAGAGCTCCCATTTACTCCCCTCTCAATGTTCCTCGTCCACGGGTCAGGAGAATGGAAAGTTCGGCAGTGTTGTCTCTTCTGATCAGTCAGCGGGACGTGGAAGCAACCGCACCAGTCAGTTTTTCTCCCTTTCTCTCGGGGAAGTGTTCACACTCGTTCAGTTCCTCCATCGCTCCGGCTGAGTGAAGGAATAGCACTGACCATTCATCGCCCCCTCGCCTGGACACCACTGGGGCGGCGCAAGACAAGAGAACAGCGTTTTATAGACTGGCAATAATATCACATAGGGAGAGAGGGAGAGGGAGATCAGCGCTGCTCCCTCCAGCGCGGCTCCTGTCTAAATGCAGGCGAGGTATGGCCATCAGTTCAGCAGCAATTCTGTCGTCGATTTGCACATCAACGATGCGTGAGCGTTTTGTCCTGTTTTATTTTAAATAGAGACAGACAGAGAGAGAGAGAGAGAGAGACTCTCAACACGTTGCCGATGGTGCACTACAGAAAGCATATGAATGTGTTCCAGCTACTTCCAATATTGTCTCTTGACCACCCTCCCCATCAAAATGAAACGGCATTGGTTTTTGCACAGAGGCTAACAGGGAGACATCTTGCAGGATGGTAAAGATCGATTCTTAATGGGGGAAAAAAAAGGTTGAAATATTGCGGAATGCAGTTGAGCAGGAAGGGGAGGGGAAGTGGGCTGGGGGAGGAGAATGCTTAAATCTTAGATTAAAATGAAAGATCCGACTGAAGCAGTTAGACTGAGATGAATCGGGGTGCACCTTCTCAGGGTGGACATTGTGGTGAGAGTCCGCAACCTCTTTTGTTACATCTCAGTCACTCAAACTTGATACACGGCCAAGTGGACCCGCCTTTCTACGGGCTCTCATTGGTCCGCTCTCCCCTTGCTAGCCTCTCGATTGGCCGGTGACGTCACAATGGCTCAATCAGGTTTGACTGCGGCGGCCCTCGCCCAGCCCCAATTCCGGGCCCGATTTTAACTCCGGCAGCGCTGTATCGCTTCCCTCTCCCGTGGCCGAGCGCTCTGCGCGAAAGTCCTACCCATCATCACAGAATGGATGCTAGCGCAGACGGAGGCCATTTGGCCCCACTGTACCTGCCCTGTTTTCCAAACCCCAGTGTCAAACTCCTGCCTTTCTCCCCCATATCCACAATCGACGAATTGAACCTGCCCCCAACACAGTTCCAAGCAGTGCATTCCAAACCTTTAACTACTCACTGTAAAAATGTGTTTTTCTCATATCACCCATGCTTCTTTTGAACATCACTAAATGGCATCAGAATTATTGGATGGTTGTTTTTGACTGGCGCAGATTCGATGGGTCAGAGGACTTTTACCTGCATTGTAGACCTCTGTGACTCAATGTATGCCCTTTTTTTTGGTTTATCAATTCAACCCATCATGGAGGCCCAACCAAGGGAGGAGGGCAGATTTCCTTCTCTAAAGGACATAAGATTGGGTTGGGATATCTGGTCAGCACGGACGAGTTGGACCAAAGGGTCTGTTTCCATGCTGTACATCTCTATGACTTTAAGTGAACAAGATGTTTGTTTACAGCAATCAATCTAAAACCAGGGTGTTATGCATAAACAAGGGAGACTATAGTGGGATGAGGAAGGAGTTGGCTAAATCAGACTGGGAACACAAGTTATATGGTGGAGCATAGAACATTACAGCACAGTACAGGCCCGTTGGCCCTCGATGTTGTGCTGACCTGTAGAACCAATATGAAGCCCATCTAAATTACACTATTCCGCTCTTGTTCTTATACCTATCCAATGACCATTAAATGCCCTTAAAGTTGGTGAATCTACTGTTGCAGACAGTGTGTTCCATGCCCCTACTACTCTGAGTAAAGATACTACCACCTCTGACATCTGTCCTATATCTATCACCCCTCAATTTGAAGCTATGTTCCCCTCGTGCTAGCCATCGCCATCAGAGGAAAAAGGCTCTCACTTTCCAACCTATCTAACCCTCTGATTATCTTACATGTCTTAATTAAGTTGCCTCTCAACCTTCTCTCTAACGAAAACAGCCTCCAGTCCCTCAGCCTTTCCTCGTAAGACCTCCCCCCCCCCCCCCCCCCCCCCCCCCATACCAGGCAACATCAGTTGAGGAACAGTGGAGGACTTCCAAAGAGATTTTTCACAGTGCTCAAGGAAAGTATATTCTGGTCAAAAACAAGGATAGCAAGGGTAGGAAGGGCCAGCCTTGGATAACCAAGGAAATAAAGGAAGACAATTAAAAGCTCAGGCTTACAAAGTATCCAAGAGTAATGGGAAACAAGAAGATTGGGAAAACTTTAAAAAGCAACAAAGAACTTTGAGCAAGCAATAAAGAAAGGAAAGATAGATTATGAATGCAATCGAGCACAGAGTATAAAAACTGGAAAGCGTTTTTCTATATATAAAAACGGAAGAGGGTGGCTAAAGTGGACATAGGTCCCTTGCAGGATGAGAAAGGGAATTAATATTGGGTAATGCTGAAACAAGGTCTTGAATAACTATTTTGTGTCCATATTCACAGTGGACGATGTGTCTAATATGCCAAAGAATGATGTTCAGGATACGATTCAATTGTTATCACTAAAGGATTAGTGTTGAGCAAACGTGAGGGTCTAAAGGTAGATGGGTCCCCTGGTGCTGATGGAGTGCATCCCAGGGGGCTGAAAGAAATGGCAGAAGTTATAGTAGATGCGAGTTAGTGGTAATTTACCAAACTTCACTGGACTCTGGGCAGGTCCCGGTGGAGTGGAAGACCGCTGTTTTAAAAAAAAGAGTGTAGGCAAAAGACAGGCAAAATAGGCCAGTTAGCTTAACATCTGTGGTCAGGAAAATGCTGGAGTCTATCATTTAAGAAGAAATAGTAAGACATCTGGATGGAAAGGGTTCCATCAGGCAGACGCAGCGTGGATTCAGGAAGGGAAGGTTATGGAGCTCTTTGAGGATGTAATAAGTGAGGTGGATGGAGGGGAACAGATGGATGTTGTATATTTGGATTTCCAAAGGTGTTCGATAAGATGCCACATAAAAGACTCATCCATAAGATAAGAATGCATGGAGTTGCAGGGAATGTACTAGCATGGAAAGAGGACTGGTTCACCAATAGAAAGCAGAGAATTGGGGTAAATGGGTGTTTCTCTGGTTGGAGATCAGTGGTGAGCAGGTCAGTGTTGGGCTCACAACTTCCCATGATATATATAAATGATTTGGAAGAGGAGACCGAGTGGAGTATATCCAAGTTTGTTGTTAACACTGAATGGAAAGTCAAATTGTGCAGAGGATGTGTAGGGTTTGCAGAGAGATTTATATTGGTTAAGTGAGTGAGCAAGGGTCTAGCATATGGAGTACAATGTTGGCAAATGTAAGGTTATCCACTTTGGAAATAAAAATAGTAGGTCAGAGTATTATTTAAATGGTTGCAGTATGCTGTTGTGCAGAAGGACTAAGGAGTGCATGTACATGAATTGGTAAAGGTTGATATGCAGGTGCAACACATAGTCAGGAAGGCAAATGGAATATTGGCTTTGATTGCGAGAGCAGGGAGGTTCTGCTGCATTTGTACAAGGTGTTTGTGAGGTCACACCTGGAGTATTGTGCGCCGCCTTGGTCACCTTACCTGAGGAAGGATACACTGGCTTTGGAGCTGGTGCAGAGGAGGTTCACCAGGTTGATTCCAGAGATGACGGGGTTACCCTGTGAGGACAGGTTGAGCCGCCTGGCACTGTACTTGCTAGAACTTAGAAGAATGAGAGGGGATCTTATAGAAGCATATAAAATTATGAAAGGGATAGATAAGATAGAGACAGGCAAGTTGTTTCCGCTGGCGGGTGAGACTAGGACTAGGGGACATGGCCTCAAGGTTAGGGGGAGTAGATTTAGGACAGAGATGAGGAGGAACTGTTTTTCCCAGAGAGTAGTGAATCTATGGAATTCTCTGACCAAGGAAGCAGTAGATGCAGCTTCATTAAGTATATTCAAGACACAATTAGATGAGTTTTTGCATGGCAGGGGAATTAAGGGTTATCGGGAAAATGCAGGTAGGAGGATAGATCAACTGTAATCTTAATGAATGGCAGAGCAGGTTCGACGGGCCAAATGGCCTACTCTGCTTCTATTACTATGAAACTACGAAATCAACGGTGGTTTCATGGTTGCCATGAGACTAGCTTTTAATTCCTGGTTTGTAATTGAATTTGAGTTTCACCATATGTCTGGAATGACTTTAAATCAGGTGTGAGGGAGTTTACGTATTCTCACCGTGTCAGCGTGGGTTTCCTCTGGGTGTTCCAGTTTCCTCCCACAGTCCACAGATGTGCAGGTTGGCTGTGCTAAATTATCCATAGTTTCCAGGGATGTGGTGGCTTAGCCATGAGAAATGTGGGGTTGCAGAGATAGGGTGAGTGTCTGGGTCTGGGTGGGATGCTCTTCAGAGGGAGCACAGACTCAATGGGCCAAAATGGTCTGCTTCCTCACTTTAGGGGTTCTATGGTTCAACGTTACAAGATGGAAGGTCAGATCTGGCTTAGGTGTCAGAAAGTTGTTCATTTCCCTTGGAAGAACAGACTTTTGGAGCAGGTTGCCAGCTGTGGACTTAGCTAGAATATACTGCATGAATATACTGAATTTGGCCTAACCAGTCCATGTTGATATTTCACTCCATTCAAGCCTCCTCCCATCCTTCCCTATATAACTCTTTCAGCATTACCCTCTGCTCCCTTAAAAATAACTCCAAAGAGGCTGGCATACCATCACCAAGTCACCCTTTGTGGCGGATACTACCACCCCACCAACCTCCACATACATCGTATCATCCATCGTCATTTCCGCCACCTCCAAACAGACCCCACTACCAAGGATATATTTCCCTCCCCTCCCCTATCAGCGTTCCGAAAAGACCACTCCCTCCGTGACTCCCTCGTCAGGTCCACACCCTCCACCAACCCAACCTCCATTCCCCTGCAACCGCAAGAAATGCAAAATTTGCGCCCACACCTCCCCCCTTACTTCCCTCCACGGCCCCAAGGGATCCTTTCATATCCGCCACAAATTCACCTGCACCTCCACACACATCATTTACTGCATCCGCCGCACCCGATGTGGCCTCCTCTATATTGGGGAGACAGGCCGCCTACTTGCGGAACGTTTCAGAGAACACCTCTGGGACACCCGTACCAGCCAACCCAACCACCCCGTGGCTCAACACTACAATCCCCCTCCCAATCCACCAAGGACATGCAGGTCCTTGGACTCCTCCATCGCCAGACCATAGCAACACGACAGCTGGAGGAAGAGCGCCTCATCTTCCGCCTAGGAACCCTCCAACCACAAGGGATGAACTCAGATTTCTCCAGTTTCCTCATTTCCCCTCCCCCCACCTTGTCTCAGTCCCAACCCTCGAACTCAGCATCGCCTTCTTGACCTGCAATCTTCTTCCTGACCTCTCCGCCCCGACCCCCACTCTGGCCTATCACCCTCACCTTAACCTCCTTCCACCTATCGCATTTCCAACGCCCCTCCCCCAAGTCCCTCCTCCCTACCTTTTATCTTAGCCTGCTTGGCACACTTTCCTCATTCCTGAAGAAGGGCTCATGCCCGAAACGTCGATTGTCCTGCTCCTTGGAAGCTGGCTGACTTGTTGCACTTTTCCAGCAACACATTTTCAGCTCATTACAATCAGTACAATCCTCCCCTACTGAATCTGACAACATAGGCCAGTTCTCTTTTTTTTGTCGCTCCTCCTGGGGTATTATAGCACTGGGTCAGGACCCTCAAACTCTGCCTAAGATACAAGCAGTGTCTAACACAGAGTAGCTCACCTCTTGCACCTGGAGCACCTTGAAAGAAATTCATTCTCTTCTTCAGGCAGCAAAGGCATCAATGTGGCTACATCCATTTCAACTTCCGAGGTTTCCTCAATACTTGATGGAATGGGAGAACCCATGGGTTCTGGAACAATTGGGGAGCCTTTCAAGGAACTGGGCACCTTTTGCTCCTGCAGCATTTGCAAGTTTGCAGCTTTCATACGCTCCACATGCATGTTCAGGACTGTCACACCGACCCGAATGTTATATGTTACTGGACCAACATTGCATTGAAGATGTCTCTTACCCAAGTAGGCCATTCCCGTGGTTCCTGCACCAAACTTCGTCCCCTAATGTAAACCGTCTTTCTCACTTTATGGAGTCTTGTGTCTGGCATTGGCGTTCCTGATGCCATGCCCCAGGTCCGTGAAGATCAATTTTAACCTGGTGCAGAGTCTTCTCTCCATTAGCAACTTTGCTGGAGCTATCCCTGTAGTTGCATGAGGGGTGGTCTAATAATCAAATAGGAGCTGGGACAGTTTGGTATCTAGTGAAACTGTGTGTGTTTTCAAAGTTTGGATTGCCTTTTCTGCCAGAGTATTGAATGATGGATGGTATGACGCTGTCCTTATAAGTCGAATACCATTCAACTTTAGGATATTCAAATATCCAGCTGGTAAACGATGGCCTGTTATCCCGGCCAATACGTCCGGGAGTGCATGTATTGCAAAAGATGCATGCAGTTTTTCTATTGTTATCCACATGTTTGATGAATGAACTCTATATACATCCAGCCACTTTGAGTGGGCGTCCACAATGACTAAGAACATTGAGCCCATAAAAGGACCTGCATAGTCAACATGAAACTGGGTCCAGAGTTTACCCAGCCATTCCCACAAACGTGGGGAAGATACTGGCTGTAATTTTTGTCTTTCTTGGCACTGCCACACCAACATGGCTATATCTGCAACCAATCTGGCCACCAGACAGAACTACTTACCAGCATCTTCATTTTGGAAACCCAGGGATGACCCTGGTTGAGGTCAGCCAATATCTGGTGGAGACCTTTGCTCGGGGCAATCAGTCTTGCTCCCCACAATAATATGCCGTCCTCCACTGTGATCTGGTCCAAAACATTTCAGTTCTGGTTATGATGGCCCTTTGGTCTCCCACCGTCACCACCCATTATGACAGCCCTTTAGTTTCCCCCCAGCTGATTCAGTTTTGCCAGAACCGGATCTTTCTGTGTCCAAAGTCTTATATTGTGATTTGTGACTGGAAGTGTCCAGAAAATTTAAAACCATTACAGATTCTTCCAGTGGCATTACCATCAGTGGTGTATCTGCTGGTGGGAAGCAGCTCAATACATCTGCGTTTGCTACTTGGTCTCCACTCAGTATTAGAGAACAATGCTGAACTTGGTCTGAAGCTATGGACAGCACTGCCTTGTCTTCTCTAAGTAGACCCAGCAGGAGTTTGAAATAGAAGTTGCTGAAAAAGCTCAGCAGGTCTGGCAGCATCGCTGGAGAAAAATTAAAGTTAACATTTCAGGTCAAGTAACCCTTCCTCAGAACTGAGTAAGGGTCACTCGACCCGAAATATTAACTCTGATTTCTCTCCACAGAAGCTGCCAGACCTTCTAAGCTTTTCCAACAATTTTTTTTCTTGTTTCTAATTGACAGCATTCGCAGTTCTTTCAGTTTTTATTTAAGGGTTTGTGGTCTGATATTATTACAAATGTAAGTGTGTAAAGGTATTGGTGGACTTTCCAGGGTGCGCACTCTTTTGGATACCAGCCTATGAGTTCTCTTACTCAATTTAGGCTTAGTAGGATTCTTTTGCTCTCTCGAATCTGCATACCAGCAGCAACTACAATGGCTTACCGGTCAGATCCTGTTTGGCTGAGGCTTGGCTTTGTTTTGGAGTTTGGCTGTGGGCTGGCCTATAGAGACCCTCTGTTCAGGATGGGTCCTGAGTGACATTATGCAATTGCCTTCACTCATGTGGTGTTCCCCAAGCTCAGTCAGATTGGTGACGGTATCCACTTCCATCGGAACACCCTGCAACTCATATGTTCCACTTTATGCATTTTCCAATGATAAAGCCAGTTGTAGTGCCAGTGTGAAGTCCAGTTGGGTTTTAGCTATTAGATGCTTTTCCATGATTACATCATTCCATCTTCCAAACAGTCCCTCAGCATCTCATTAAGAGTGAAACCGAAGTCACATGCCTCTGCCAGTTGAATTAACCTTATCAAAAATCCGAAAGCAGATTACCCTGGTTCTTGAATTGTAAAACCAATAGTATACCAGAATTAGAGGAGGCTTTGAGGTCATAATATTCCTTAACTAAATTGTCAACTCTTGAAAGATTCTAGTATTTGAAGCCTCAGGGAAAGGTAGGCTCCTAATAATCAAAAAAGCTTCAGGTCCGCAAGCTGTCAGAATTACTGTTGCTCTTCATCTGCTCCAATGTCATTTGCCTGGAAAAAATAACACATTCCTTCCACATACTGGGCCTATTCTTCAATGGCTGGATCAAACTAGTCAAGTTTCCAGAATAACAGCATGATGCCAGAAATGCTTACGCCAATTCAAAGACAAATACTGCGAGCAAATTTATTCAGGAGTGTGTTTTTCTCTCATCACCATTGTAATAAATGGCACAGAGGCCAGTATATCACCAAGTCACCCTTTATTTACACGTGGGGATCCTTGACACTGATTCAGCTCCCTCAGAGCCAGCTTGCAGAGTGAACAGGATGGCTGACACTCTTGTTTTTCTTTTGTCTTTTTTTACCTTTTTTCTTTGTCCCCCACACTACCCCCTACAATGGTAGTGCTTATTTTTCCTCAGCAGCCATGTCATGTGTGTGCAGGTGTACGACACAGTGAAGAACAACAAGTGCGTAAATCTTTATTTATATCCCACCACCAGGAAGAAAGGAAACACCCGAGTGGCCAGTGACAAGCAAGGCCATTCACGACAAAGGGCAGTACTGCGTGATCAAAAGAAAGTTAAGGGCAGGGCAGGGATTAAATCAAAATAGAGTTGGAGGAGGAAATAAAACACTTCACTCCCTGTGGTGCCCACCTCTCCCTGAACAGCTCAAGGGTGTTGGTGGGTACTGTGTGTGCTCCTTCTCCAGAGACACCCGGACTCTGACATAACCGCGGAAGAGGGGCAGGCAATCTGCCCTAACGACCCCCTCCACGGCCCGCTCCCTGGACCTGTTTATGGCTAGTTTAGCCAGGCCCAGGAGCAGACCCACAAGGAGATCCTCAGAACAGTCCTGTTCTTTTTTAGAACCCCTGACACTCTTGTTTATTTTTCCCCCAATCAGGGGATATTCTATGAGGTGTAGCTGGCTGACCTCGTCAGAATCACTACACCCTTCTCTTTCATAAGCTTATTTATCCTCCCCATAAATTTGTCTCTATCATTCTCTTCAACCATTCTCTGTGGTAGGACTACCTTTTGAATAAACAGGTTTCTTCTGAATTTCCTACCAGTTTATCAGTTGCTATGCCTTATACAGATAGTGGGTGACATAGTAGTTAGCACTGCTGCTTCACAGCACCTGATACCCAGGTTCAATTCCTGCCTCAGGTGACTGACTGTGTGGAGTTTGTACATTCTCCCCATGTCTGCATGGGTTTCCTCCCACAGTCCAAAGATCTGCAGGTCAGGTGAATTGGCCATGCTAAATTGCCCATAGTGTTAGGTGAAGGGGTATGGGTGGGTTGCGGGTTGGTGTGGACTTGTTTCCACACTGTAAATAATCTTATTTAATCTCTACTTTGGTACTGCCCCACAAGTGGAAACATTTTCTCTTTGTCTGCTATTTCAGAACTTTTCATAACCTTAAAGGGCTCAATTAGGTCAGCCTTCTCTTTGGGTGACTAAAGAGATTCCATCTGTATATCCTTTCACAATAGGTTTTATTTACTTATTCTTTCACATAACTGTTAGCAAGGCCAACATTTATTGCCCATCCCTAATTGCTTTTTGAGGTGAGTGGCTTGCTCATCCATTTCAGAGGGCAGTGAAGAGTCAACCACATTACTGTGTTTCTGGAGTCACAGGTAGGCCAGATTAGATTAGGATGTCAGATTAGTGAACCAGATGAGTTTTTAATGGCAATTGTTACATGGTCAGCATTAGGCAAGCTTTCCTCTTATTTTAGTTCCAGATCTTTTGTTGAATTCAAATTTCTCCATCTGTGAGATTTGAACCAATGTCGCTGAGGCATTAGCTTGGGGCTCTGTATGACCAGTACGACCTGAAGAAGGGTTTATGCCCAATACGTCGATTCTCCTGCTCCTTTGATGCTGCCTGACCTGCTGTGCTTTTCCAGCAACACATTTTTCAGCTCTGTATGACCAGTTTAGTTACCATGATGTCACCACCAACACTTATAATGGAGTGTGGGTAACATTTCTTGGAAATTTATTTGAAATTTGTGGTAGGTGGGAAATGAGAGACTAGCTGGGACAATATTGAAGTAGCCAAATGTCTGGAGAAGGTAGAGGGGTGGATGAGGGAGGTAGGGATGGGCAATTTGATGGAGATGGGTCTTGGTGACGGAGAGCAGATAAGATGATTGGGATAGGATGATAGGACAGCGAGCCTGTGTACATCCTGGTTGAGCCGCAGACAATAGCCAAGGAGGACGGAGCAGCGCTGGCTAGAGAATCACATCCGAAAGCAATGGCTTTGATTTACAAATATGGAATTGGAGGAAATTTCTGCTTATCCAGTACTGGACTGTGGACACATCGTCTGACAATTTAGAGGCAGTACAATGATCACGAGAGAGGCAGGGGTGGGCACAGGACTGGGTGCCCTCTGTGCGAATCCAGGAAAGAGAGCTTAGTCCTAAAACTGGAAATATTCCAAAAGTGAACCATTCGTGGACAATTAAACCTTTCAGCACCATTCGCAATTGCTCAGATAGTGAAGGAGTCCGTGCCTGAATGCAGCAAGGTCTAAACAACTTGCTAAGTGGCATGTGACATTCATGCCAGAGAAGGGGCCTTCTCTGAGATGGAGAGAGAGTCTAACCACTTCAAATTGACCCGCAATGGCATTAACATAATCAAACCCCTGCCATCCTCTACATCCATTATGTATTGGGAAGATTGAAGTTACTGTCTTAGGTTTTGACCTATGGATTACAGTCACGAGTGCAGATTTCTCTGAGAAATGCTATTATTAATATTATACAGACATGCTGCTTTTTCCAAAAGAGATGTACCAGTAAGTCATTTATTTTGCAGATTCAATCTCATCAAGGATTTCCGAAATAGCGATGCCCTTGTATAGCACTACCAGAATGCCAGGTTTAGATAGCATTGTTAGCAATGCTACAAATATTTAGCCTGTACAGTGTACAACGACTGATGACAGCTGTTTCTGGCAGAAGTTATAAAACAACAGCAGTTGACATGTAAAAGACTTCAGTTTATGACAGATTGTTTGCGCTGGATTTGAATTTTAATTCATGCATGAACAGTATAATACACTTGTCCGATGACCTCAATGCTGCAAAAGGAGCATCAACAAAGATCGGAATTTGAAATAAAAGACTTTCATTTATAAAAAATATTTGATCAACTTTCTGGAAAGTATCTCAAAGAAGAGCCACTATCGAGATAGCAAGATCCCTTAACTAGCAGAAAATTGAATCTCAGAATGTCGTGGAGTCATGCCATTAGGCCCATCAACCCTGTGCCATCTCCACATGAGTCACTTTACCTATCTCTACTCTCTTTACTATTCATTTTACTCAGTGGTCACATCCCTTCATTTGGAAATTAATTAATTCCTGGGTTTATTACCAACTTTAAGGACTTGAGGGCAAGATGCTGACACTCCAGTGAAGAACTGAAAGCTGTGGCACTGCCAGAGGTGTGATCTTTTGGGTAAGGTGTTAACCCAAATCCCTATTTACTCCCTCATAAAAGTTCCCATGACTTTATTTAAAACAAAAGCCCCTGTTGTCCTGGCCGATATTTATCTTCAACTATTTTCTGCATTTGACACACTACAGCTACAGCTGCACTTCAGAAGTACTTAATTGTTTTAAATAAAATATTTGGAGACATCTTGAGCTCATTAGGACATTAGGAGCAGGAGTAAGTCATTCGAGCCTGTTCCTCCAGTTAATACAATCATGGCTGAGAGCTCTCAGACTCAACTCCATTTTCCAGTCTGTTCCCCATAACCCTTAACCCATTTCTAATTAAAAATCTGTCTATCACCTCCTTAAATTTACTCAATGTCCCAGCATCCACTGCACTCTGAGGGAGTGAATACCACAGACTCATGACCTTTTCAGAGAAAGTAATTTCTCCTCAACTCTGTTTTAAGTCTGCCACCCCTTACCGTAAACCTATGACCTCTCGCTCTGTATTGCCCCATGCAAGACATTATATAAATGCAAGCTTTCTAACTTTAAATCTGTTTTTGGTGGCATTTGGCAAGAAGGAATGTGTTTGGGAGACTGAATTCTGAATTTTTGTAAAGATTGCTCTGAAGGACTGATTCTAAAAGTCCAACCAGTAACCACCATTTTCAGCAGAGAAAGAATTAGGGCACATTGCAATTTGCACATCCACATTGCAGGTTCAATTCTGTTTTTGAACAACCCTTGATTGTAAAATATATAAAAACATGACCTGTAGGCTTTACAATTTGCAGGAGGTCCAATCTAACCACAGTTTTTTTTTGGAGCAGTAGGACATCCTTTTGGGGAGGTAAAATATGTTTTTAGATAGGTGCAGTGATATCTCTGTGAGATGTCAAATGAGTAGAGATTTAGAATTATAACACTTTTCATCTCAACTTAGCTCCTGAGATCTGCTATTTATAGATTGGGTGAGTTGGTGTCGAGGCTGTAACGGCATTGGCTGATATGGATGTATGATTAGAGTGGTGCTGGAAAAGCACAGCAGTTCAGGCAGCATCTGAGCAGCAGGAAAATCGTCGTTTCGGGCCCTGATGAAGGGTTTTTGCCCGAAACGTCAATTTTCCTGCTCCTCGGATGCTGCCTGAACTGCTGTGCTTTTCCAGCACCACTCCAATCTAGAATCTGGTTTCCAGCATCTGCAGTCCTGATATGGATGTATGCCAAAGTGGCATAAGGACTGTACAGGATCATGGGGATGAGTAGACAGTTATGGGTTAACACATAGTTTGCTTAGGGATAATGGAGGTGTGTACAGGGACATAAATAGAATTGTGAGTAGGGGTCATTGGATAAGAATGAGCTGACATGGGTGGAGCATGTGGAATGTGTGGATTTGGGGTTTGAAAACTAACTGAATAAGGGGCGGAACTTCATTCTTTTCCTTACGTGTCCCAGGGCCCAGCTTTTGCAGAATTGATCTAACTCTGCACAATTTGAGAATGGAAATTCAGGCTCTGCGTCTCCTCTGTCTTCAGGTTGGACAAGAGTCGGGTAAGAGGTGTCAGGAAAGGTGGCTGAAGGTTTGGCCAATTTGAAGAAGAGCTGGAAGAGGTTTTTAAAGCTGCAATGGGATAGGTTAAGGAATTGAGAAGATTAAAGAGAAGAAATCCTTCAGAATATTTCAGAAACATAATAATGTGAAAAGGCCATTCAACCCTCAAGCCTGTTCAACCATTCAGTCAAATCATATCAGATCTGTAGCTTAACTCTGCCTTGCTTCCTTAATCTTTATTACTGTAGGAGAAAAAAAATAATGAAACATATTCCATATTTGCAAGAGGTATAATATCAAAAAATATGGTTGAAAGGATTTTCCACTCAATTTCAAAACACATTTTGCCTACTTTTCCCCCTACAACACCCATTAAAATGCTGCAAGGCATCCTGTATTTGTGGAAATAAGCTTGCAGTTGCTGTAACAAGAATGTTAACAGGGATTGCTTCCAACTGTGAAGGGAAATGAATGACAAGGGAAGATTAAACAAGAGCATGCTCAACCGTCTCAAGAGAAAAAGGTTAAAAGGAGAGCTCAGTAGGTACATAAAATACCAAGTGAGAGAGATGAGGTGAACATGGAACCTTCTCTCAAGACAAGTGCGACACGCTGAATAACCAACATCAGTTTGCATTACTGCAAAGTAAATTTATGGCAGATCATAGTAAATATTCCTTTACTTAATCACGAAAGAAATGCATGGAAAAAGAAATCACAAGATATGACTGAAGAGTCAAAATATGATAGGCTGGATGGTCTGGACTTGACGGGGGGGGGTTGCCACACTCCAGGAATATTCTGGAGTTCTTTTCATAATTTTTTTCATGGGATGTGGACGTTAGTGGTGAGACAAGCATTTATTGACCATCACTAATTATCCTTGGCAGGCGGTGTGTGTTCAAACCATTTGATGTAAATAAGCCTATAGTGTTAATGTCCTGAACACTGCTTCCACCCACCTCTGAAAAAACAATATTCAGACATCCTTTAATTTTGTTTGAACGTTTTACTTTATGAGTTACTTGGTGGGGAGAGTGGTGCAGGGTGATTGGAGGGTGAAGCCATTCTTATTGACTAGGTTGTCAGGAGGCTGTTCACTATAAACAGAATTTCAATCAGGATAATGGAGAAAAGGCAGGGGAATGGAGTTGAGGATTCTCATTGAATGGCAGTGCAGACTTGATGGGCCAAATAGCCTACTTCTGCTCCTGTATTATGGCACAGGAAGGCAGAGCACAGTAAGGTTGATATATTAGGTGTCCAATGGCAGGAGTGTGGTCGGGGTAAGGCAACAAATAAATGAGTGTCACATGACAGTACTTCTGGGAAGATAACTGAGAACAGTTGGCACATACTAGTCCACGGACTACAAATTGGATGACGCTATGATCATTTAGCAGGAGTGAAGTGGGCACCAAAGTGTCTGATAGATCAGTCAATGTACATGGTTTAGGGCAGATCAGTGTGCATCCGATGTGTTGGCAAAGATGGTAAAAAAGGTGATCAGAGCCTGTGCTGAAATAGGCATTTGTAGCTTTGCATTATGAAAATGTGAGGGTCTAACATTTATTTGAGGCTCTCTCCTCTACAAAGAAAAATTGTCTCAGATCCTGCCATTCAAGAAACCATGCTCTACATGCAGATTAGCAAACTATCCTTAAAAAGACCATTGAGAGTTTCTACCAGGGAAATCTTTCAAAATTAATTTGTGTGACGTAGGTGTTGCCAGCATTTATTACCCATCCCTAACTGCCCTGTCAACTGAATGGCTTGCTAAGGCCATTTCAGAGGGCAATTAAGAGACAACCACATTGCTGTGGCTCTTGAGCCACATGTAGGCCACCATTGTCAGTCACTTGTGAACAAGAATGATCAGGCAAAGGTGAGGGCTTTAGATCAGAGTGGTGCTGGAAAAGCACAGCAGGTCAGGCAGCATCTGAGGAGCAGGAAAATCATCAGGAATTCTGATGAAGGGCTTTTGCCCGAAACGTCGATTTTCCTGCTCCTCAGATGCTGCCTGACCTGCTGCGCTTTTCCAGCACCACTCTGATCTAAACAAGAATGATTGTCCACCTAAGAGAGTTATGGGCTCTGTGGGTCCTTGCGTAGCTGATGAGCTTGATCTGAGAGTCACATCTCCAACTGCACATTTGGCAGGAGAGGCGGAATTGATCATTGGTCTTGAAATTGCTGGCATTCCTTTCTCGATAGGTGCCTTGTTAAATAACCCCACAGAGGCCGGCAGCCTGTCGCCAAGTCACCCTTATTTATGTGTGGAGAGTCCTTGACATGATCCAGCTCTCAGAGTAAACAGGATATTCACTTGCTTTTTGAACGTCCTGAAATATGTTGATATGAATAGCACTACGTGGAGATAGTGAGGGCAGCAGATGCTGGAAAGTCAGAGTCGATAAAGTGTGGAGCTGGAAAAAGCACAGCAGGTCAAGCAGCATCAGAGGAGCCGGGGAATTGAAGTTTCATCAGGGTTCGCAAATTTAAGCGTTACTAATTTCTAACAGCATTTATGGTCAAAATAGGTTATCATTGGTCAGAAAGTGAACTGTACAAGCCATAAATATGGCTACAAGAGCAGGCAGTTCTGTATGTAATATCTCACCTCATGGCTCCATAAGCCCATCCACCATCTACAAAGCACAACTCGTGAGTGTGATGCGACACTTGCCTGGATGAGTGCAGCTCCAATAACATTCCAAACACACATCACTACTTAATTGACACCCCATCCACCATGATGAAAATCCCTTGCCTCTTCCACCAACACACTGTAACAACAATGCCTAACTTCTAAAAAAAAAATCACTTGCAGCAACTCCCCAAGGCTCTTTCAGCAACACATTCCAAACGTGCAACCTTTACCATCTAGAATGACAACAGCAGCGGATATACCATCACCTATTAAGTCCATTTCAAGTCACACATAGACCTGACTTGGAAATGTGTTGTTCTTTCTCAACTGTCACTGGGTCAAAATCCTGGAACCCCCATCCGAATCGAACCTGGGTGTCGCTGCACCAAATGGACTGTGGCAGTAAAAGAAGGGCAGCTCACAACCACTTTCCCAGGCCAATTAGCGGTGAGTTCTTGCCTACCCAGCAAAGCCCACGTTCTGTGTAAAGTAGGAGAATTCTCTCACAGTGAATGAGCGCTGCGCTTAGTTACTGGAGCAGAGCATGAGCGGCTCCAAGGAATTTCTGGTTTTGATTTATACCCAGTACAAACAGCGTAATGTGGATTTGGGGTTATCAATTTCTGACATTGAATGAAAGGTTAAGCAAACCGTTTAGAAACAAAAACTCTAGACTCCAAGTAATTTCTGTTTAAAATAGAAAATACTTCTCCAGCATTAAATTCTGAACATTATTTTCTTTCCTATCTGCACATTAAAGACATATCGAAAAGGCTCATGTTTCAGTCCCTGTAAAGCAGCCATTTACTGTTCTAAGAGGCAGCTCATTAACAGCATATGGTACCATAAGGATGTGACTGTGACTGCTGGAGAGAATAAAACAGCGGAAGGGAAAAAAAAATGTTTAATTCCTTATCATGTCTTCCAGAAACATTCCAAGTCACTTTACAGGCCATAAATTACTGTTTGCAGTGCAGTAATACAGGGAGAAAAAAACAGCTAATCTCTTACACACAGCCAGGATCCCAGACGCAGCAGTGAGATGTGGTCAAATGGTTTCTCTTCAATTAATTATTCAAAATGCGGGCGCTGCTAGCCAGGCCAATATTTATGTTCCTGTCCCTAACTGCCCTTTGAGAAGGCGGTAATGAGGTGCCTTCTCAAACCACTGCAGTCTGAGGGGTTAGGTACACCTACAGTGGCTTGAAAGGCTATTTAAGAATCAACCACATTCCATGGCACAAGTCAGGCCACAGTGGGAATGCTGTGAACAGTTTTGGGTCTAAGGAAAGATATGCTGACATTGGAGGCAGTCTAGACAAGGTTCACTCAGCTGATATCAGGTTTGGAGAGACTGTCTTATGAGGAGAGGTTGAGTAGGTTGGGCCTGTTCTCATCAGAATTTACAAAAGTTGTGTGGTAGCCTTATTGAAACATAGAAAATTCTTAGAGGACTTTACAGGGTAGATGTGTTTCCCCTTGAGGGAAAGTTTAGGACCAGAGAACATAATATCAGAATAGGTTATCGCATATTTAAGACAGACACGATGAAGAACTTTCTCAGAGGGTGGTGGAGTGTCTTCAAGGCTAAGATAGACAGATCTTGAATCATAGAATCCCTACAGTGTGAAGGTAGGCCATTTGGACCAATGAGTTCACACCGGTCCTCTGAAAAACATTTCACCCAGACCCACCCCCCCACCCCAGCTTACCCCCCCCCACCCCAGCCTACCCCTGTAACCTGATATTTCCAATGGCTAATCCACCTAGCCCTAGCCTGCACATCCCTGGACACTATGGGCAATTTAGCATGGCCAATCCACCTATCTGCACATCTTTAGACTGTGGGAAGAAACAAGAAAACCCAGATGAAACCCACGCAGACACGGGGAAAATGTGCAAACTCGACACCAGACAGTTGGCTGAGGCTGGAATTGAACCCGGGTCCTTGGTTCTGTGAGACAGTGGTGCTGACCATTGAGCGACTGTTCTGTCCCAGAAATCAGTAAAGGAATCAAGATTTATGAGGAAAAAACAAGAAAGTGGAGTTGAGCAACATCAGATCAGCCATGATCCCATTAAATGGCCTACTTTGGCTCCTATGTCATATGAATTAATGTTATAACATGATCACCAATAGACTAGATTTTAAGTCCGGACTCTTTAATTGAAATCACATTCTATCAGCTGTGGGGATGAGATCTGAACCCACATCCCTAGACGATTGTTCCTCGACTACAGAATTAAAAACAAAATGTTAATTTATTACCCTTCCTTAATCACAGCTAAGATTCTGCTGTGTGAATGGAGTCTTATTTAAGCTAGACCATGCCACAAGACCAGAATTCTTTCCCTAAAGGACATCACCATCTCTTGGTGTTGCTTGGAGAAGAACTCCATCCCTTGAATCTTGCCACTGAAGATAGACCCTAAACTGTACATGACTTCAAATGTTTGAAATGCCAATTGTCACCTTCCCATTCCTCTACCAAAACAGTAAGATATAGGAACAGAATTAAGTTGTTAGGCCCATCAAGTCTGATCCACCATTTGATCATAGCTGATATGTTTCTCAGCCCATTCTCCTGCTTTCTCCCTGTAACCTTTGATCCCCTTACTAATCAAGAATCTATCTATCTATCTCTGTATTAAATACACTCAATGATTTGGCCTCCATATCCTTCTGCAGCAATGAGTTCCACATATTCACCACTCTTTGGCTGAAGAAATTCCTCCTCCTCTCAGTTCTAAAGGGTTGTTCTTCATGCTGAGGGTGTGCCCTCAGGTCCTAGTCTCTCCTACTAGTGGAAACATGTTCTCCATGTCCATTCTATCCAGGCCTCTCAGTATTCTGCAAGTTTCAGTCACATCTCCCCACCACCTCCCCCCCCCCCACCTCATCTTTCTATACTCCAATGAGTACAAACCCAGAGCCCTCAACTGCTCCTCATTGAAGAAGCCCTTCATCCTGGGATCATTCTTGTGAACCTCCTCCAAGCCCATAATAACTCACAAAATTCCAAGTGCGGTCTGACCAAGCCTCATACGGCATCAGCAGTACATCCCTAATCTTGTATTCCAATCCTCTGAAATGATCGCTAACATTGCATTTTCCCTCCTAACTGCCAACCTGCGTGTTGACCTCGAGAGAATCCTGATCCAGGATTCCCAAATCCCTTTGTGCTTCAGATTTCCAAAATCTTTCCCCAATGTGAAAACTGTCTACGTCTCTATTCCTCCTTCCTACCAAAGTGTATAATCTCACACTTTCCCTCATTGTATTCCATCTGCCACTTCTTTACCCACTCTCCTAGCCTGTCAAATCCTTCTTCAGCCTTCCTACTTCCTCAGCACTACCTGTCCCTCCACCTATCTTTGTGTCATCTCCAATTTTAGCAACAATGCCCCCAGTTCCTTCATCCACATCGTTAATGTATAATGCGAATAATTGTGGTCCCAACACTGACCCCTATGGAACTCCACTAGTCATCATTGCAATCCTGAAGGAGATCCCTTTATCCCCACTCTCTGCTATCTGCCAGTCCGCCAATCCTCTATCAATGCCAGTACCTTGCCCCGAACACCATGAGCTCTTATTTCATTCAGCAGCTTCCTATGTGGCACGTTGTCAAAAGCCTTCTGGAAATCCAATTTCCAAGTCCAATGGCTCTCCTTTAAGTAGCAATTAGCATTGTTAAAGATCAACTTTATCGCATTACAGTATTTTTAATCATTTTTGTGTTGTTGGCTAGGTTAGCATTTATTGTTGCCATCCTTAATTTTCCCTGAGAAGGTGGTGGTGAGCTACCTTCTTGAATTAAGGTTAATTCCACTGTGCTGTTGGGTCATGGGTTCTAAGGTTTGGACTTAGCAATGATGAACGATTAAAGGCAAAATACTGCAGATACTGGAAATCTGAAACAAACACAGAGAATGCTGGAGAAACTCAACAGATCTGGCAGCATCTGTGGAGACCGAAAAATAGAGTTAATATTTTGAATCTGGTATAACTCTTCTTCAGAAGTTCAGTCACAGATGCAGCCAGACCTGCTAAGGTTCTCTGATGATGAATGAACGGTTGGAGCTAGAGCTGGATGAACTTTGGATCATTCGGGAGGCAGAGGGTGTTATTGAGAGGAGTTACAGGGAGGTAGTCACTCCTAAGGTACAAGAAAAAGGCAAATGGGTTACAGTCAGGGGACAGAAAGGGAACCGGCAGGCAGTGCAGGGATCCCCTGTGGCCATTCCCCTCAACAATAAGTATACGTTTTGGATACTGTTGGGGAGGGGGACTTACCGGGGAAAGCAGTGTGGCACAGGGCTCTGGCACAGAGTCTGTCCCTGCTGCACAGAAGGGAAGGGGTAGGAGGAGCAGAGCAGTAGTCATTGGGGACTCCATAGTTAGGGGGACAGATAGGAGGTTCTGTGGGGAGTAGAGAGACTCACGGTTTGTGTGTTGCCTCCCAGGTGCCAGTGTTCGTGATGTCTCTGATCGTGTTTTTGGGATCCTTAAGGGGGAGGGGGAGCAGCCCCAAGTCGTGGTCCACATCGGCACCAATGACATAGGTAGGAAGAGAGATGGGGATTTAAGGCAGAAATTCAGGGAGCTAGGATGGAAGTTTAGAGCTAGGACGAACAGAATTGTTGTCTCTGGTTTGTTGCCCGTGCCACGTGCTAGTGAGGTAGGGAATAGGGAGAGAGAGGAGTTGAATATGTGGCTACAGGGATGGAGGAGGGAGGGTTTTGGATTGTTGGATAATTGGGGCTCTTTCTGGGGTAGGTGGGACCTCTACAAGTAGGATGGTCTTCATCTGAACTAGAGGGGTACCAATATCCTGTGGGGGGGGGAGGGGGGGGGAGAATTCGCTAAGGCTATTAGGGTGGGTTTAAACTAATCCAGCAGAGGGATGGGAACCAAATTTATAGTTCGAGTATAGAAAAGGTTGAGAGTGGGGAAAATCAAGTTTCAGGGACGCAAGATGGCACCGGCAAGCAAGAAGTTGGTTTGAGGTGTGTCTACTTCAACAGCAGGAGCATCCGGAATAAGGTAGGTGAACTTGCAGCATGGGTTGGTACCTGGGACTTCGATGTTGTGGCCATTTCGGAGACATGGATAGAGCAGGGACAGGAACGATTGTTGCAGGTTCCAGGATTTAGATGTTTCAGTAAGAACAGAGAAGATGTTAAAAGAGGGGGAGGTGTGGCATTGTTGGTCAAGGACAGTAACTACAGTTGCAGAAAGGATGTTTGGGGACTCGTCAACTGAGGTAGTATGGGCTGAGGTTAGAAACAGGAAAGGAGAGGCCACTCTGTTGGGAGTTTTCAATAGGCCTCCGAATAGTTCCAGAGATGTAGAAGAAAGGATAGCAAAGATGATTCTCGATAAGAGTGAGAGAGACAGGGTAGTTGTCATGGGGGACTTCAACTTTCCAAATATTGACTGGGAACACTATAATATGAGTACTATAGATGGGTCAGTTTTTGTCCACTGTGTGCGAGGGGCTTCCTGACACAGTATGTAGACAGGCCTACAAGGGGCGAAGCCACATTAGATTTGGTACTGGGTAATGAGCCCGGCCAGGTGTTAGACTTGGAAGTAGGTGAGCACTTTGGAGATAGCGATCACAATTCTGTTATGTTTATTTTAGTGATTGAAAGGGATAGGTGTATACCACTGGGCAAGAGTTACAGCTGGGGGAAAGGCAATTACGATGCGATTAGGTAAGATTTAGAAAGCATAGGATGGGGGAAGGAAACTGCAGGGGATGGGCACATTAGAAATGTGGAGCTTATTCAAGGAAAAGCTCCTGTGTGTCCTCGATAAGTATGTACCTGTCAGGCAGGGAGGAAGCTGTGGAGTGTGGGAGCCGTGGTTTACGAAGGAAGTGGAATCTCTGGTCAAGAGGAAGAAAAAGGCTTATGTTAGGATGAAATGTGAAGGCTCAGTTAGGGCGCTTGAGGGTTACAATGTAGCCAGGAAAGACCTAAAGAGAGAGCTCAGAAGAGCCAGGAGGAGACATGTGAAGTTGTTGGCAGATAGGATCAGGGTAAACCCTAAGGCTTTCTATAGGTATTTAAGGAATAAAAGAATGACGAGAGTAAGATTAGGGCCAATCAAGGATAGTAGTGGGAAGTTGTGTGTGGAGTCAGAGGAGATAGAGGAAGCACTTAATGAATATTTTTTGACAGTATTCACTCTAGAAAACGACAATGTTGTCGAGGAGAATACTGAGATACAGGCTAGTAGACTAGGTGGGATTGAGGTTCACAAGGAAGAGGTATTAGAAATCCTGCAGTGTGAAAATAGATAAGTCCCCTGGGCCGGATGGGATTTATCCTAGGATCCTCTGGGAAGCCAGGGAGGAGATTGCCAAGCCTTTGGCATTGCTCTTTAAATCGTCATTGTCTCCAGGAATAGTGCCAGAAGACTGGAAGATAGCAAATGTGGTTCCCGTGTTCAAGAAGGGGACTAGAGACAATCCTGGTAATTATAGACCAGTGAGCCTTACTTCAGTTGTTGGTAAAGTGTTGAAAAAGGTTATAAAAGATAGAATTTATAATCATCTAGAAAATAATAATTTGATTAGGGATAGTCAGCACGGTTTTGTGAAGGGTAGGTCATGCCTCACAAACCTTATTGAGTTCTTTGAGATGGTGACCAAACAGGTAGATGAGAGTAAACCGGTTGATGTGGTGTATATGGATTTCAGCAAGGTGTTCGATAAGATTCCCCACAGTAGGCTATTGTACAATAGAACATAGAACATAGAAGAATACAGCGCAGTACAGGCCCTTCAGCCCTCGATGTTGCGCCGATCAAAGCCCACCTAACCTACACTAACCCACTATCCTCCATATACCTATCCAATGCCCGCTTAAATACCCATAAAGAGGGAGAGTCCACTACTGCTACTGGCAGGGCATTCCATGAACTTACGACTCGCTGAGTGAAGAACCTACCCCTAACATCAGTCCTATATCTACAAATTGTGGAAGAATGGGATTGTGGGAGATATAGCAATTTGGATCAGTAATTGGCTTGCTGAAAGAAAACAGAGGGTGGTTGTTGATGGGAAATGTTCATCCTGGAGCCCAGTGACCAGTGGTGTACCGCAAGGGTCAGTGTTGGGTCCACTGCTGTCCGTCATTTTTATAAACGACCTGGATGAGGGTGTAGAAGGGTGGGTGAGTAAACTTGCAGACGACACTAAGGTCGGTGGAGTTGTGGATAGTGACAAAGGATGTTGTAGGTTACAAAGAGACATAGATAAGCTGCAGAGCTAGGCTGAGAGGTGGCAAATGGAGTTTAATGCGGACAAGTGTGAGGTGATTCACTTTGGTCGGAGTAACCAGAATGCAAAGTACTGGGCTAATGGTAAGATGCTTGGTTCTGTAGATGAGCAGAGAGATCTCGGTGTCCAGGTACACAGATCCTTGAAAGTTGCCACCCAGGTTGACAGGGTTGTTAAGAAGGCATACAGTGTTTTAGCTTTTATTAATAGAGGGATCGAGTTCCGGAACCATGAGGTTATGCTACAGCTGTACAAAGCTCTAGTGTGGCTGCACTTGGAATATTGTGTACTGTTCTGGTCACTGCATTATAAGAAGGATGTGAAAGCTTTGGAAAGGGTACAGAGGAGATTTCCTAGGATGTTGCCTGGTATGAAGGGAAGGTCTTATGAGGGAAGGTCTTATGAGGAAAGGCTGAGGGACTTGAGGCTGTTTTTGTTAGAGAGAAGGAGGTTGAGAGGTGACTTAAAAGAGACATATAAGATACTCAGAGGGTTAGATAGGATGGACAGGGAGAGCCTTTTTCCAAGTATGGGGATGGCGAGCACGAAGGGGCATAGCTTTAAATTGAGAGGTGATAGATATAGGACCGATGTCAGAGGTAGTTTCTTTACTCAGAGAGTAGTAAGGGTATGGAATGCTTTGCCTGCAACGGTAGGCCAATATTAAGTACATTTAAGTCGTGATTGGACAAGCATATGGACGTACATGGAATAGTGTAGGCTAGATGGGCTTCAGATTGGTATGACAGGTCGGTGCAACATTGAAGGCCGAAGGGCCTGTACTGCGCTGAAATGTTCTATGTTCTATGATATATTCCAAGTGAGGATGGTCAGTGATTTTGGGAATGCTGCCCTTGAGAATGTGTACCGTCTTATAACCACTGACCTACTTTTACGGTGGGTGCACCTGCAGTACTTTAACCTTACTTTTTTTAGCCGTCTGAAATGACCAAGTGCTGTTCTGGGGCATTTTAGAGGGAACAAACTCTGTTGGTATGGGTTTGGCATCACATATAGGCCAGATTGGGTAAGGATGGTAGGTTTCTCACCTAAAAGGAGCCCAAGTGAATCAGTTGGATTTTTATAATGAAGTTTCCTCAGCTTGTCACTTTAACTGATGCCAGCTTTAGTTGGATTTTAATCAACATTTTAAAAATTGAAATCAAGCCCTCGAACTGCTGTAGTAGGATTCAAACTCTCATCCTATTTGAGAATTACAAGATAATATTTATTGTATGTCCACAGGTGCTTAGCAACCCTTTGGTACTGGACTCTATGCAACATTGAATGGCTACTTTACAGCCTACATACCAAACGTTTTGCACATTGGTAGTAAATTTTTGTGTAAAGTAGGTTTGCAAGGTACCAAAGTGAAAGATGTCAAATAAAGGGAAATACTGCTACCAACAAAACAAAATGATGGATAGAAGACTGACCCAAGTTTCTGCATTCAAAGCATTGCACATTATAGATTTCTGAAAGTCATTCTAAGGCTACAAGTTACCAGCTAATGGATATTGTCAGCAAATGGCAAACATGCACTTTGAAACTTGCTTATCTTCTGCAGACAAAGTCATAAAAACACATTAGTGCTAGAAACTAAGATATCAGAGACTGTTCCATGTAATACATTGTTTGGAAACAAGCTGGGGGGACAGCATTTCTGTGTCACCATGTACTGCAGGGTGCACTTCCTTCTGCTCCCAGAAAGAACAACTTGCAGTTTTCATGGCTTCAGATTGCTTCAGAGTGTTTGTGCAGCCATAACCTTTTAAATGTATTCAATGTTGCGCCATTGGAAAGGTACAGCCAAATTGTACGCAGGAAACACCCATGCAATGGGAGTCGCAGTAATGTACTAATGACCTGATAATTTGTTTTCAGTGATGCAGACAAATATTGACTAGGATAACAGGGAGAACTTCCTTCTTCCTCTTTGAAATTGTGCCATGGCATTCTACACATCACTGCATTGACTATATATGTAATATTGCCCTTCTTAAGGGCATTTAACAATGGGAAATAAATCCTGGTTTAGTTAGCAATATCCATATTCTATGACCAGACGAAACTAAATTGCCTGTAAAAAATGGGAATTAATAGGCAGGAACTAATTGTATGTGTAATTGTTCCTGTAAAGCCATATTCACAGCTGCATTGAAGAGTCAGATATTGTACCTAACACAACACCAGCCATCAGCTGGCACTTTTCTGAATATTGCAGCATGATAATTTTGATTTAGACAAAACAGCTTTTTTTTTAAGCTTAAAATAAATGTGACTATTTCAAATATCTAGGAACCAGAAGATATGACATGTACAGAAATGGCCTTGGTTCAATGTTAAATCCAAAAGCTAACACCTCCAACCCTGCAGCATTGCCCCAGAATTGCATTTCAATGTTAGACTGAACTTTTCTACTTAAGTCTCTAGAAAGAAAACTTGAACTCACAACCATTGACACTGAACTATAGCTAACACTAGTCAGAGGCTTATGGGTTCAAACACCATAGAATCATAAAATCCTTGTAAGTGTGGAAACAGGCCATTCACCCATCAAGTTAACACTAACCCTTCAAAGAGCATCCCTTACCCTATCCCTGTCTGTTCCTATACCATTCTGGAACCTAAACTCAGAATCTCAGCCACTTCCTTACAGAGGGAGCACTATATTATTTTAGATGCTGTCCTCCAGATAACCAATGTCCAGGTTCCTGTGTTCCAGTGGATCCTGAGGTATTACTTGAACAATGACAAGGTCTACTTGCATTCCTTTCATACAGTTGCTTTGTGTAGTAATTTTGTTTTTTACATTGGTTTTCTTGCAAATTGTCCTGATGATTGCAAAGCAGAAAACTTCAGTAAAGCTTCCCTTGGAACATAGGACTGCTCTCTCATTAGATGGAGACAATTGGCGGTAGTGTAACCTGTGGGCCACTATATCTCAAACAAGGGGAGAGATTGAGAAAGAGGGTCTGTCATATTCACCTCAGCTAATATGGGAATTGAACCAACACTCCTCCCTCCTTCTCTATATTTCCCCTTCAATCAATTAAAATGTCTAATCATAATCACATTGCCTTTTGAGAGACTGTGCAAACTTTATTAGCATTACAGGCAGTTCAAAGAATGTTAGTTAAGCTGATTTCTGGGATAAGGGGGTTGCTTTAAGAGGAATATTTGGGCCGGTACTCTATGGGAGTTTAGAAGAATGAGAGTGTACAATCCACACTGACCTTCTGAATAACATCCCATCCAGACCCACCCCACCCCACCCCTGTAAACCTGCAATTTCCCATAGCTAACCCACCACGCCTGCACATCACAGCATGGCCAATCCACCTAACCTAAACATCTTTGGAGGGAAGCTGAGCGCCCGGAAGATACCCACACAGACAGTCGCCCGAGGTGGAATCAAACCCAGGTGCCTGGTGCTATGAGGCTGCAATGCTAACCACTGAGCCACTGTGCCACCCCAATCTATTAAAACTTAAAATCCTGAGGGAACTTGAAAGGTTGGACATTGGGAGGATGTTTCCACTTGTGAGGAAATCTCGAACTAGGGAGTCCAGCTTCAAAAATAAGAAGTGCCCTATTTAATATGGAGATGAGGAGGAATTTCCTCTCCCAAAAGGAAGTCTTTGAAATATTAAAAGGAAAAAAGCAGAGTAGGTAAAGATAAAATATGTTCACTGGTCAGGGATTCTAGAATTAGAGATGTGGTGACACTTGATCGTATAGTGGTTAGTACAGGTACACAATCCTTGAACCGAAATTCCAAACTCTGAAAAGCTCCAAAATCCAAAGTCTTTTTCTGCATAACAAGGTTGTTTGGCGTGCAAGCAGGTGATCCAACTCCACACCCACCCGACCCGCGTCACTCAGATGTGATGTGGTGGTGTGGCCCAGCACTGGCAGGGGTCAGTTGTGTCTCAGTGCTTGTACTATTCACACGTGCGTCTGCTGTTCAGTAAGATGTTTTTTTATTTCACTGTGAAAATGCCATTTATTCTGAAATCCAAAAAATCAACTGGCCAAGGATTTCGGATAAAGGATTGTGTACCTGTAACTCTGCGTTGTGGCTGCAGCAACCTCGCTTTGAAACCGTGTCACAGCAGAGCGTGTTCTCCCCACTTTACCTGTGACATGTGCTAAAGAAACATGGTAAGGAATTTATTGATTTGTTGGGCAGCGTGGTGGCTCGGTGGTTAGCACAACTACCTCCCAGTGGTAAGGACTCAGGTTTGATTCCAGCCTCAGGCGACTGTCTGTGTGGAGTTTGCACATTCTCCTCGTGTCTGTGTGGGTTTCACCTGGGTGCTCCGGTTTCATCCCACAATCAAAAATGTGCAGATTAGGTGGATTGGCCATGCTAAATTGCACCATAGTGTTCAGGAATGTGTAGGTTAGGTGTATTAGTCAGGGGTAAATGTAGGGAATGCATCTCGGTGGGTTACTGTTCAGAGGGTCGGAATGGACTTGTTGGGCTGAATGGCATGTTTCCACACTGTAGGGATTCTATGCCTCTAGGATGATAGTCTGAGAATTAGGACCAGAATATTCAGGAGAGGTGAAAAGGAAGCATTTCACACGTGGGTGGTGAAGTTTGGAATTCTCTTTCATAAATGGTAGTTGTTAATTTTAAATCTGAGGTAAATAAATTTTTGTCAAGCAAAGGTATTAAGGGATATGGGCCAAAGACAGGTTTGGGGAACAAAAATAGAAATTGCTGGAGAAACTCAGCAGGTCTGGCAGCATCTGTGGCGAGAAAGCAGAGTTAACGTTTTGGGTCTTGTGACCCTTTTTCAGAACAGGTTTATGGAGTTAGGCAATAGATCACCAATGATCTCACTAAATGGCAGAACATGCTTGAGGGGCTAAATAGCCTACTTCTGTTCCCATGTTAATGCGTAAAGGTCTGTTAGGCATTGGAATTTTTTTCCAATACAAAATACTGGAGACTGCGTCATTGACTACCTTAAAGAATGGGTTAGATAGACTATTATTTACAAGGGAGTTCAGACATGTCTTCAGAAGTGCTTTGTTGGTTGTGAAGCACTTTTGACATCCCAGAGACCAGGAGGCACCACATAAATCTGTGTTACAACTCTCATTGTGATTCTTGTAAGGCACATTGCCAGTCTGTGCTGAGATCTCTTTGATTGTAGGAGACACTTTTCATTAGAATTCTCATCCTAAGCTTTGTGCAGAGGATCACCACCAAAATTACTTCCTGTACTTACATGTTAACATTTTGTGATTCATGTACAAGGACACCTACTCTGTACTGCAGTGTTCCGCGCACTCTCTCTATTTAAATACATTCTGCTTTTCTGTTCTTGTCAAAGTGGACAACATCGCGCTCACATACATTAAACTGTGCACAGTGCATACCACTGCTGCCTCACAGCGCCAGAGACCCGGGTTCAATTCCCACCTTGGGCAACTGTTTGTGTGGAGTTTGCACATTCTCCCTGTGCCTGCGTGGGCTTCCTCCGGGTGCTCTGGTTTCCTCCCACAGTCCAAAGATGCGTAGGTTCGGTGAATTGGCCACGCTACATTGCCTGTAGTGTTAGGTGAAGGAGTAAATGTAGGGGAATGGGTCTGAGTGGGTTGCTGTTCGGAGGGTCGGTGTGGACTTGTTGGGCCGAAGGACCTGTTTCCACACTGTAAGTAATCTAATCTAAAGTAAACTTGATCTGTCAATTTAAAGCCCACTCACTTAGCCTTTCTATATCCCTTTGCAGACTCTGCATCCTCTTTTTGCGTTTCTATACGGTTGTCAAGTTTGGATGCAATACAGTTGGTGCTTTTGTCACATTCCCCTACGTTTATAACAGCGACTACACGTCAAAGGAACTTCATCAAAAGAAATACTTGCATTTATATAGCACACTTCACAAGCAAAGGACATCCCAAAGCATTGTTTGGCCAATCCATTTAGAGCAGAGAAGGCATTTAATGCATATTTTCTTATCGACCTGTTCGGAGAGGTTATTACACATCGTTAGAGGAGGTGGGACTTGAGCCCAGGCCTTCTGGCTCAGAGCTGGGACAGTACCACTTTTGAAGGGTTAATAACAAGGGAGCATATTTTAAGGTGAAAGGTAGGATATTTAGAAGGGACTTGAGGACAAATCACCACAAGGTAGTGGGATCTGGAAGGGTAGGAGAGGTGAGAACGGGATGTAGGTTCGCTCGCTGAGCTGGAAGATTCACTTCCAGATGTTTCGTCACCCTACTAGGTAACATCTTCAGTGGGCCTCCAGGCAAAGCACTGCTGATAATTCTTGCTTTCTATTTATATGTTTGGGTTTCTTTGGGTTGGTGTTGTCATGACAGAGGAGAAAGTGAGGATTGCAGATGCTGGAGACCAAGAGTTGAAAAATGTGATGCTGGAAAAACACAGCAGGCCAGGCAGCATCCTAGGAGCAGGAGAATCGACGTTTCGGGCATAAGCCCTTCTTCAGGAAGGTGTCATGTCAGAAAATGACATAATCACAGGAGATGACATCACCAACTCAAAGAAATCCAAACATATAAATAGAAAGCAGGAATTATCAGCATTGCTTCGCCCAGAGGCCCACTGAAGATGTTACCTAGTAGGGTGACGAAACGTCTGGAAGTGAATCTTCCAGCTCAGCGAGCAAACCTACATCCAGAACCTCAACCTGAGCTACAAACTTGCTAAGAGGTGGGAACCTCATAACTGTTAAAAAGATACTTAGAGGAGTACTTGAAGTGTCATGGCATTCAAGACAAGGGGTCAAGTGCTGAAAATTGGGATTAGTTTAGATAGGTTGGTGTAGATTCAATGGGCTGAAGGGTCTGTTCTGCACTCCACTTTGTGTGTTCAGAAAGTGTGGTGTAGTGGATTAGTAATCCAGACAGATGCTCTGAGAAAACTAAAACAGAAGTTATCGGAAACGCTCAGCAGGTCTGATAACGTCTGGGGAGAGAAATGACAATTAATGTTTCAGGTCGACTGACCCTTCCACAGAACTGATGAAAGCTAGGAAAATGTCAGTTTATATGCAGAAGGAGCAGCACTCCAAAAGCTTGTGATATCAAATAAAACTGTTGGACTATATGAAAGCCAAAAGAACTGCAGATGCTGCAAATCAGAAATCTAGCATCCAAGGGCCCAAATGTACCTTCCGGGTGAAGCAGTGCTTTAACTGCACTTCATACAATCAGGAAGCAGCCAAGGAGCAGGAGAGTCAACGTTTCGAGTATAAGCTCTTCATCAGGAATGTTGGAGGGACACCAAAGGGGCTGAGAGATAACGGGGAGAGGGGGTGTGGGGCTGGGGGGTAAGGTATCTGAGAATGTGATAGGTAGATAAAGGTATGGAGTGATGGTGATAGGTCGGAGAGGAGGGTGGAGCAGATAGGTGGGAAGGAAGATGGATAGGTACACACCTTTTGGCTCTGATCTCCAGCATCTGCAGTCCTCACTTTCTCCTTCACACAATCTACTCTACTGCAATCGCTGCTCACAATGTGGTGACCTCTACACTGGGGAAATGAAGCCTGAACTGGGTGACCACTTCACAGAAAATAACTCTGAGCTTCTAGTTCGCCTGCCAGTTTAACACCCCACCCTGTTCCCTGGCCAATATCTCTGTCTCAGGCTTACTGCAGTGCTCAGCGAAGACCAGTGCAGGTTGGAAGAACAGCACCTCATTTTCTGCTTGGGAACCCTGCAGCCTTCTGGACTCAATATTGAGTTCAATAATTTTAGGGCTTGAACTCACATATGTCCTAGTCCCCACCCCACACACCAGGCCTTGTTATCACAAAGTCTGCCATTACACACTACATGTTGTTAGCCATTAACAATCTCCATTGGTTTGGATATCTGGTCAGCATGGACACATTGGACCAAAGGGTCTGTTTCCGTACTGTATATCTCTATGACTCTAACAGCTATTCACCCTCCCAGCCAGATTGTTATCCACTCCTTTGCCTGTCCAACTGTTCTTCTCCCTCTTTGGGCTCTATGCCCACCTATCGTTTACTCCTTATGCCCTCCCCTCACCCTATTTTCTGCATTAAAAAATGACATTTTCCTCACTATCAGGAAGGGTCACCACACCCTAAACGTTAACTCTGATTTCTCTTCATAGATGCTTCCAGACCTGCTGAGCTTTTCCAGCAACTTCTGTTTTTGTTTCTGTTGGACCATAGCCTGATACCATATGCAGATTTCTCCAGCTTCCTCATTTCCCCTCCCCCCACCTTATCTCAGTCCCAACCCTTGGACTCAGCACCGCCTTCTTGACCTGCAATCTTCTTCCCGACCTCTCCGCCCTCACCCCCTCTCCGGCCTATCACCCTCACCTTAACCTCCTTCCACCTATCGCATTCCCAATGCCCTTCGCCCAAGTCCCTCCTCCCTACCTTTTATCTTAACCTGCTCGGCACACCCTCCTCATTCCTGAAGAAGGGCTTATGTCGATTTTCCTGCTCCTTGGATGCTGCCTGACCTGCTGCGCTTTTCCAGCAACACATTTTTCAGTTCTGATCTCCAGCATCTGCAGTCCTCACTTTCTCCATCATATGACTTCTTGCAGAAGATGGGAGTGGGGGGGGGTGAGGGAGAGGTAAAGTGTAAATGATAGATTGGGATACAGCCCAAAGAGAGAGAACAAAAACAGAAATTGCTGGAAAACTGTTTCTGTTTTTGTTTCTGATTTATAGCATCTGTGCAATTCTCTTGTTTTTTATAAGAGAGAAGAATAGTTGGACAGGCAATGGAATGGATAACGATGTGGCTAGGAGGGTGAATTGCATTAATGGGGATTGTTAGTAGCTAACAATGGGTTATGAGTAATATTGAAAAGGGTGGCACTGGAAAAGCAGTGTGTCAGGCAGCATCCAAGGCGCAAGAGGGTCAACGTTTTGGGCATAAACCCTTCATCATGGATGTGGAGGGGGAAGGGGGCTGAGAGATAAATAGGGGGAATGTGGGTGGAGCTGGGGGAAGGTAGGTGGGAAGGCGATAGGTGGATGCAGGTGGGGGATAATTGTGATAGGTCGGTGGGGAAGGCGGAGTGGATAGGTGAGAAGATGGACAGGTTCAAGAGGGCAGTGCCGAGTTGGAGGGTTGGTGGGGTGGGGGGAGAGTGGAGATTTGAAAAGTAGTGAAGTCGATGTTGATGCTGTATGGTTGAAGGCTCCCAAGGCAGAAGATGAGGCATTCTTCCTCCAGTTGTGTGTAATAGCAGACTAAATGATAATAAGGCCTGGTGTGTGGGGATTGGAATAAGGACATGAGAGAGCTCAAGCCCTAAAATTATTTTGAACTCGATATTGAGTCCAGATGGCTGCAGGGTCCCCAAGTGGAGAATGAGGTGCTGTTCTTTAGGTGAAGTTCTCATCTTGAAATGCTCTGAGGATGTAGGGTCAAATCCCACCATGGCAGCTGATAGGACTTAAACTCATTAAAAAAATCTGAAATTAAAAAGCCACGTTTCATCCCCACAAATTCCAATTTCATTTCTTTCCCTAATCTTTCCTTTTATTATTGTTGCACTGCCTCTGGTGGACAGAACTTGTAATTTAGACAAGCAGGAGGCTGGAAGAACACAGCAAGCCAGGCAGCATCAGGAGGTGGGGAAGTCAACATTTCAGCTATAACCCTTCTTCAGGACCTTCTGATGCTGCCTGGCTTGCTGTGTTCTTCCAGGTAAAAACAATGACTGCAGATGCTGGAAACCAGATTCTAGATTAGAGTGGTGCTGGAAAAGCACAGCAGTTCAGGCAGCATCTGAGGAGCAGGAAAATCAACGTTCCGGACAAAAACCCTGTGTTCTTTGTCTTGTTTGTCTATGACAATAGACAATAGACAATAGATGCAGGAGTAGGCCATTCAGCCCTTCGAGCCTGCACCGCCATTCAATATGATCATGGCTGATCATTCCCAATCAGTATCCTGTTCCTGCCTTATCTCCATAACCCTTGATTCCACTATCCTTGAGAGCTCTATCCAATTCTTTCTTAAATGAATCCAGAGACTGGGCCTCCACTGCCCTCTGGGGCAGAGCATTCCACACAGCCACCACTCTCTGGGTGAAGTAGTTTCTCCTCATCTCTGTCCTAAATGGTCTACCGCGTATTTTTAAGTTGTGTCCTCTGGTTCGGCACTCCCCCATCAGCGGAAATCTACTTTGCATTCTGGCACCTGGAGGTTTTTTTGTCTCAACTCAGCGCCTGTAAGTAATTTATTTGTTTAATTAGTGACATGGGTGATTTTGAGGTGGCTTATTTTTAAGAAAATAAAATTAGCAGGGTTAGTGATCCTGACAATCATCAACAATTATTATAAAACCAATCTGGTCCATTAATAGCCTTTAGGGAAGAAAATCAACCATTCTTATTCTGTCAGGCCCACAAGTGACGCCAAGCCACCAGCAACATTGGTGTTTTTTAACCCTTAGATGCCCTCTGAGATCAAGCCAATCCGTTCAAGGGAAATTAGTAAAGGGCAACAAATGTTGGTCTTGCCAGTGATGCACACATATAATAAAAGCCACAGGCAAGATCTCAGAAGACTGGAGGGTAGCGAATGTTGTGCCATTATTCAAGAAGGACTGCAAAGTAAAGCCTGGAAACTATAGACCAGTTAGTTTCAGATTAGATTACTTAGTGTGGAAACAGACCCTTCGGCCCAACAAGTCCACGCTGACCCACCGAATCACAACCCACCCAGACCCATTCCCCTACATTTACCCCTTCACCTAACACTACGGGCAATTTAACTTGGCCAATTCACCTAACCTGCACATTTTTGGAGTGTGGGAGGAAACCGGAGCACCCAGAGGAAACCCACACAGAGTTGCCTGAAGCGGGAATTGAACCCGGGTCTCTGGCGCTGCGAGGCAGCCGTGCTAACCACTGTGCCACCGTGCTGCCATCTGTAGTGGGCAAATTACTAGAGAAGATTCTGAGGGATAAGATGTACATGCATTTGGAAAGACAGGGTTTGAGTAGGAGTAGTCAGCATGGCTTTGTGAGTGGTAGATCATGCCTCACAAATTTGTTAAGAGTTCTTTGATGAAGCAACCAGGAAGGTTGACAAAGGCAGGGCAGTAGATGTAGAGTGTGGTGCTAGAAGAACACAGCAAGCCAGGCAGCATCCGAGGAGCAGGAGAATCGACGTTTCAGGCATAAGCCCTTTTTCAGGAATGAGCCTCATTCCTGAAGAAGGGCTTATGCCCAAAACATCGATTCTCTCACTCCTCGGATGCTGCCTGGCCTGCTGTGTTTTTCCAGTACCACACTTTTCAACTCTGGTCTCCAGCATCTGCAGTCCTCACTTTCTCCTAGGGCAGTAGATGGATTTCAATAAGAACTTTGATAAGGTTCCACATGGTGGGTCGCTCTGGAAGGTTAGATTGCATGGAATCCAGGGGGACCTGGCAAATTGAATACATAATTAGCATGATGGTTGGAAGCAGAGGGTAATAGTGGAAGGATGCTTGTCGGACTGGAGACCTGTGACTAATGGAGTGCCTCAGGGGTCGGTGCTAGGCCCGCTGCTATATGTTATCTGTACCAATGATTCGGATGAAAATGTACAAGACATGATTGCTGATGACACTAAAATAAGTGATATCATGGACAGTGAGTAAGGTTATCATAAATTGCAGCAGGATCTTGATAAGCTGGGGAAGTGAGCCAAGAAATGGCAAACGGAGTTTAATATAGATAAGTATGAGTCTTGCGTTTTGAAAAATCAAATCAAGACAGGAGTTTCATTCGTTGTCATAGTGTCTGCTTGGTCTCACCAATGTACCATGCTTCAGGGCATCCTTGTCTGCAGCGTATGAGATAGACAACATTGGCTGAGTCACATGATGCCAAGGCATGGTACTTTGTTGAGACCAAGCAGATGCTATGACAACAGATGAATGGACACCGCACAACAAACACCAGACAGGGGGTGTTCACTGCCAGTTGGGGGAACACTTCAGCGGTCAGGGACATTCAGGCTCAGACCTTCAGGTGACCATCCTCCAAGGTGGATTTTGGGACAAGCAACAACGCAATGTGGCAGAGCAGAGGCTGATAGCTAAATTCGGTACCCATGGGAATAGCCTCAACTGAGACCGTGTGTTCATGTCACACCACAGGTGACCCCAATGCACTATACACTCTTGCACGCACAGACTCCTACATGCTCTCACACCCACACAGACCCTCTCTCATTCATAAGTTCTCTCTCATATGCACACATACACCCCATGCACTCACGCTCATGCACACACCCTCTCACAGGTGTATACCCAATCACACACACAGTCTCTCCTACATGCACAAGTTTATGGGGTAAATTTGTTTTTGCAGAATTACATTTTATTTTGCTCAAAATCTGCATGAATCCACGTAAAACTCTGTAAATGCCACTTTAGAAATAGAACCTGTCTAACTCAACACTGGGACACAGACAGACCTCACACCTTAATGCATTGTCTGAGCTGAGATGGCACCTATTGTTAGAAAAGATAGACCTTTCTTGAGAATGCAATTTAAAAAAACTTCTGGGCTTTACATATCAAAGAACAGAAACCAACACATCCTATTCTAAAAGATGAAAGACTTGATCTAAAATTGTTTAATGTATCATCACATCTCCATGACACTGTACTTATTTGGCTATAAATTCTGTGTCTTATGATCTTATCCTCCACACCATCAGAGGAAGCAGCAGTGCTTCGAAAGCTAGTGTTTCCAAATAAACCTGCTGGACAGTAACCTGATGTTGCGAGATTTTTAACTTTGTCCACTCCTGAAGAAGGGCTTATGCCCAAAACATCCTGCTCCTTGGATGCTGCCTGATCTGCTGTGCTTTTCCAGCAACACATTTTCCACCCCAATCCAACATTGGCTCCTCCAAGTCATTGCTATAGGAAGCAAATTATTAAACTGGAAAATGTGCAGAAGAAATTTACAAGGGTGTTGCTATGAGTCAATGGTCTGAGGTACAGGAAGAGGTTGGACAAGTGAGGACTTTTTTTCTTTAGAGCATAGGAGACTGAGGTGGGGGTGGGGGGGGGGGGGGGGGGGGAGAAGAGAGAACCTCAGAGGCATATACAAATCATGAGAGGAATGGATAGGGTGAATGCACTCAGTCTTTTTCCCAGGGTTAGGGAATCAAGGACTAGAGAACATCAGTTTAAGATTAGAGGGGAAAGAATAAAAGGGAACCTAAGGGGCAAATTTTTTACCCAGAGGTTGGTATGCATATGGAATGATCTGCCAGCAGAAGTGCTTGAGGCAGGTACTTTAACAACATTTAACAGCCATTTGTACAAATACATGAAAAGGAAAGGATTAGAAGGAATTGCGTCAGTTCAAGGAAATGAGGTTAGAGTAGACGGTTATTTTGGTTGGCATGGAGCAGTTTGGGCCAAAGGGCTGGCCTCCGTGTTGTAGCCCTCTTTGACTATATGACTCTAATAAAAAGAACTAAAGCAAGGGTGCTACATATGTAGAAGATTTTCTTGGCTTCAAGTCAGGAATTCAATTAAATGCCAAATATGCTATGAACCAAGTGTCTAATTCGGAAGTGTCTAATGTCTCAACTGAGTTTGAATTGCCCAAACCAAGGATGTAAATTAAAATCTCTCATTAATATCCCGAGGCCATTTTCAATGACTTCCCATTTAAAATTGCTGCTAATTTTCATCTGCTCAGTGAATATCAAAGGGAAGTGGCTGTTCTTCAAAGGAGCTATTAACATAAGATACCTGAAAATGTGCTCTGTCAGACACTTCAGTTAGCCTGTTGTGATGTGCAGGGATATACCAGTACGTAATCGAATCTTACTGCTGTGGTCTGTTCTCTCCTATAGAACAAATAAGTGTGAATGTTTACTTTGAAGAGGTGATATTTCTACAAGATCAAGGACAATTGAAAAGGAACATGTCAGACTGGGTACAATGATTAACTCATTGTGAGCCATCTTTAGGAGGTCTTTTCCCAAAGGAGGTTGGCACCAGCAACACACATTTGCATCATGCCCTGATGTTAATGAGGTTCAACATTAGCCCGTCCTCTGCTGTGGCTCAGGACACAGCAACACTGGCTCAGAGTCAGAAAATTGTGCTTCAAAATTCACTGCATTCTGTTGAGCCGGGAGTTATTGGGACGGTAAGATCTATCCTGGGAACCCTCCTATTTCTTATCTCCTTGTTGTTGACAATCACATGATAAAAAAAGTATGGTTGTCCATCGTGGAAATTCCATGTCCCTAAAACATTGGAGCAGAAATAGGCCATTCAGCCCATCAAGTTCCACATTCAATGAGATCATGGCTCTTTTGATTATCCTCAAATCCACTTTCCTGCCTTTTCCCCATAACCAATGAACCCCTACTGATTAAAGCTTAGATAAACAAATTTTTAATGTACTTAATGGCCCAGCTTATACATCCCTCTGTGGTAAAGTATCCACAGATTGACTACTCTTTAAGAGAAGAAATTCCTCCTGATCTCTGACTTAAATATGCATGAACTCTTAATCGGAGATTGTCTTCTGGTTCTAGACTCCCCCACAACAGGAAACAACTTTCCACATCTATCCTGCCAAGTCCCTGAAGAATCTTGTATGTTTCTCCTCAGCAACATCATTCCTAGGGAGAGTTGTAATTCTCGCAAGCAAACTGATGCAAGTCTACGTCTCCACCGCCTCTCAACTCCTTTGTTATTAAAATGATCAGACTGCTCATCAGACAACCAAAACTGAAGTCTCCTTCAGATAAATATTGGATAGATGAAACCATTGTTTTCACTCTCTGCAAACTCTACTCCCTAGTGATTGTCTCTATCCCTTGGTCAATAGACAAGAGTAAAATAATTTTTTGGTAACCTTAGTGTCACATTTGATCTGGAGATAAATTTCCCATCTTCTTTCATGGTAACACTAAGGCAAACCATTTCCAACCTTCACATGTAGGTCATCCTGCTGCTGAAACCTTCACTCATCCCTTTATTACGTCAATAAATACTCAACTCTAACACTATCTCATTTGCCATCCACTTGCTGCCCTCTAAATACTTGCTGTGTGTCAACTCACACCACCTCCTGTTCACTCATCACCCCTGTGTTTGCTGACCTACAATGGCTTCCAGTGAAAGCAATGTCTTTCTGGTTTCTAATCCACTCACCACCACCAACAACATCGCCCCCGCCCCAGTCCCAAAGAAATCCTTCTCCTACCTCGGCACGGTGGCACAGTGGTTAGCACAGCTGCCTCACAGCGCCAGAGATGTGGGTTCAATTCCTGACTCAGGCAACTGACTGTGTGGAGTTTGCACATTCTCCCTGTGTCTGCGTGGGTTTCTCCAGGTGCTCCGGTTTCCTCCCACAGTCCAAACAATGTGCAGGTTAGGTGAATTGGTCATGCTAAATTGCCCATAGTGTTAGGTAAAGGGGTAAATGTTGGGGAATGAATGAGTTGCGCTTCGGCGGGTCAGTGTGGACTTGTTGGGCCGAAGGGCCTGTTTCCACACTAAGTAATCTAATCTAATCTCTCTAGGCACTTAAGACAAAATGTCTCACTTTGGTCATCTGACGTAGCTTCATATCATGTGACTCAGAAGTTAAACTTTGTTTTATAATGTGCCTGTCAAGCACCTTTATTACAATTAAAAGTCCCACCTAAACACAAGTCATTATTAATACCAAAAGGAGGAGTGTAACATCGTCAGAGGCATTGTTTTACGGATGAGAACCTAAACTAAGATAATGCTTTCTTTCGAAGGGGGACGTATATTTTATGGTATGGTGCTGAGTAAAATCAGGGTCCTGACCAACATTTATCTTCAAACAGTATAAGCAAAACACCTTACCTGGTCATTATGTACTTAACGATTTTAGGGATTTGATATTTATACGTAGGCTGTTGCTTTTCCTATGTCTACACTTCAATAGCATGACAATAAAACTACGTGAAAGCAGTACACTTGTCAACATACTTCAGTTGGTGTTGCAACTGTTTTGAAACACAGTATAGCAATACCGTCCCCTCAAACACTCGAGGGACAGGTTAAATCAGAGTAGAAGTTCCTCTACATTTTTTAAATAGAACGTCAAAACTCCTCTACTCTACTCCCAATCACTCCAGGATAGATACTGCACGGGGTTAGGTACAAAGTGAAGCTCTCCCTACATAGTTCCCATCAAGGACCCAGAGGATAGGAACAGCAGATACAAAGTAAAACACTCTACTCTTAAATGGAAAGCAAAAGGTGCTCCTACACTATTCCCATTAAAACACTCTCAGGATGGGTACAACACGGGGATAGATCCAGTGTAAAGGTTCCTCTACTCCTTTAGACTGAAAAATAAAGCTCCTTCCCCTCTTTTAGACAACAAATAAAGCTACCTCTACATTGTTCCATCTGATAGGGTATCCAGCTCAGGACAAGATGGAGTAAAGCTGCTTCTCTATTCTTAAACTGAAAGTCAATGGCCCTCAACACTGTGCTTATCAGGTTAGGTACAGCACAGGGGTTAGACACAGTGTAAAGCTCCTTTTACTCTTTTAAACTAGAAGTAATGCTCTCAACACTGTCCCCATCAAAATACTCCCACATCAGTTAAAGCATGGGATTTAACAGAGTAATGTTCTGTCCACACTGTTTCAGCAATGTGCCTTTGCCAAGGTTACTAACCTTCCAGCATTGCCCCAAAATGTCCAGAAATTTAAAAATAATCTTTAATAACACTGCAGGCAACTTGGCAGAAACAGGCTCGGAACATTTTAAAAATGCACTCTTTCCTTTCAATTTCTCTGCATGCTTATTAGTTATAAAGATATTGCAAAGGGACAAAAATATTACTTGGCAAATGGGTGGGTTACAGAGAGCAAGTGGTCCAGGAAACTGGCAGCTCTTATGCCAGTCCACAAGCCCAGCTAAGAGCCCCTTATTTGGAGTGTGATATTCCATTACTAACATTGCCTGCCAGTCTGAGAACTGACAAGAGATTGACTTAGCTTAGTATCACTCCATGATGCTTCTTTTTAATGATGTCTCCAGTTTCATTCTAAAATGAAATTAATGCATTTCTCATAAGCTCTAATTTTGTATGAATGAGATTTTTCTTGTAGCCTTGCTGTGAATTTGAAATAGTACAAAAGGGCCAGTGGATTTCTGCTGTTCTTGTTGGTCAGCTGCAAACTCAAAACCATGGAAACACCAGTGTGATTGATGCTACAAATTGATCCACTGAGTGGTTTGTGGAGAAAGATGTTTCTGTTTGGCAGGTGGACAGGACTGGTATTACTCTCTCCATTGAGCAGCTCACCTTCTGCTTAAATGGAGAGAGATAGGGTGCTGGTTGGCAGTTATGGAGGGTGAGGGGTTTAACCAGCTAAACTTATGCAATTGGGCAGCTTGGTGGCTCAGCGGTTAGCACTGCTGCCTCACAGCACATGGGATCGGCGTTTGATTCCAGCCTCAGAGATTGCATGTCCGTGTTTGTGTGGGTTACTTCTCAAACTAAAGATGTGCAGGCTAAGTGGATTGACCATGGGAAATGTAGGGTTATTGGGGTCGGATAGGGGTCTGGGTGAGATGCTCTTTGGTGGGTTGCTGTTGACTCAATGGGCCAAATAACCTACTTCCAAAGTGGAGGGATTCTATGATTTCCACTGATTGATAATGAATCCACTTGCACTCTTCACATTCAGTAAGGCAAGATTACAAAACTTGTTACAAGTAGTTGGTAACTCCTTTTGTAAGCGCCCAATGCCTGTCCACCAGCTACACTTGAAGCTTGATGTCGTGCAGGACAAAGTTGTCCACTTGAATTGGCACCACATCCACAAACATTTGCTCCCTCCATCACTAAGCCTCAGTAGCAATAGCACATATCATCCACAAGATGCACTGCAAAAATTTACTAAAGCTGCTTAGATAGCATCTTCCTAAACCCCAAGCACTACTGTCTAGAAGGCCCAGTACAGCAGAACACGATAACTGGCAGTTGATAGTATTATCTTCCAGGTCACACACCATCCGGACTTGGAAATGCTTCCCCATTACCTTTGCATTGCTGAATCAAAATCTTGGAGTTCCCTTGCTATGGTTGGCCCTACAGCAAGGGCTAAAGTGATCCACAGCCATGACTGATGAATTCATCAATGCCCACATTCCAAAAAAAATTTTAAAAAGCAGAAATACATTTCAGGGAAGTTGGACAAGCACAGGAGGGAGAAAAGGAATTTAAAGTTACAATCAGACAGGTTGGAGAGCAGTAAATGGGCACATGAACACAGCCTCTGCTTGGACCAGTACAGCACAGGAACAGGCCCTTTGGTCCAAGATAGGCAAAAGGAAGCACTGCAGATGTTGGAAATCAGTCAAAATGAGAGTGGTGCTGGAAAAGCATAGGTCAGGCAGCATCCGAGGAGCAGGAAAATCTACGTTTCTGGCAAAAGCCCTCCCTCCTTTGGTCCAAGATGTCTGTACCAACCATGATGCTAAACTAATCCCATCTACCTACACATGGTCAGTATCCCTCTATTCTCTGCCTGTTCACTCATCTAAATGAGAACACATCTGCTTCTACCAGCCCACTTGGGAGTGTTTTAGGCACTTACAACTGCATGTAAAACACTTGCCTACCACATCTCCCTTAAATTATTTCCCCCCTCAACATAAACCTAGAGCCACCCAGCACCCCCCCCAAAGTATTCAACATTCCTATCCTGAGAAAGAGACACCAGACTATCCACCCTAACTATGCACCTCAATTTTATATACTTCTATAAAGTCTCCCCTCAGCCTCAGACATTCCAGTGAAATCTATCCAGGTTTGTCCAATGTTTCCTTCGGCCAAACACTGGTAAACCTCTTTTGCACCTTTTCCAAAGCCTCCACATCCTTCCTATAGTACATACAACACATCAAGTGTGCCTAGTTAAACTCAGTGCTCATGGATGGCCAGATTTCCTGGTTCTAGGCTGAATGTAAGATGATATGTCCAGTTCAGACAACTCTGCTGATGGGGTTTTGGTCTCAAGTCGACCAGAATTGGAAAGGTTACTAACGGACAGGCACCCACACCCATCATGGATTAATTCAACATAGAACCACAAGTGTACTGGCATAAAGTAGTGTTGTGTGATAAGCTTGAAAACAGAAGGTAAGTCTCACACAGGCAGATGTGGGGGGGGGGGGGGGGGGGGGAGGAGAATATAAAGTTAAGCAGAAACATATGTTGTAAAGTTGTAAAATGTTTTCAGGCAGATTTGAACAACCTTGCTGACCAGGCAGGAACACAAAGTGAAATATAATGTGCAGAATTAAATCAACTTTAAGAGAAACAATATTGCTTGAATGGCAAGAGGTTGGAAAGTCTGTGTATAAAAGGGACTGGGATGCCCTGTTGACAAGCAACTGAAGAGTAACATGCAGGTACAGTAAGCTATTAGGAAGAAAGTTGGATTATTAGGCTTTATTTCAAGAGACTCGAGCACCAGTGTGACAAAGTCATGCTTCAATTATTTAGATGCTTGGTTAGACTGCACCTGAAGTGTGGTGCAGAGGTTTGGTTTCCTGAATTTAAAAAAATACATCATTGCCATAGAGGGAGTGCAGCAAAGGTTCAACAGATTTGTTCCTGGGATGGCAGAACTGTCCATAAGGAGAGATCGGACAAACTGGGCCTGTATTCTCTAGAGTTGCAGAGTGAGAGGTGGTGATCTCGTTAACTATTTTGTAATTTTCAAAAGGGATAGACAGTGTAGATACAGGTAAGATGCATTTCATGTTTGAGAATGTAGAACCAGGGAACAAGCAAAAAAAAAGTAAGTGGGATACCATTTAGGACCAGGAGTGTTTTTTTTAAAACTCAGCAGGTATGAACCTTTGGAACTCAAACTCCACAACTCTGATTAGACAGTCAGATGTACAGCACAGAAAGACCCTTTGGCATGGACAGGTTGAACCAACTAGATATCCAAAACTAATCTAGCCCCATTTGTCAAAATTTGGCCCATTTCCCTCTAGACCCTTCCACTTCATATATCCATCCAGATGCCTTTTAAATGTTGTAATTGTACCAGCCTCCACCACTTCATCTGGCAGCACATTCTATACTCGCACCACCCTCTACATGAAAATGTTGCCCCTTCGTCCCTTTTAAATCTTCCCTCTCACCCTAAACCCATGCCCTCCATTTCTGAACTCCCCACTCCAGGGAAAAGACTGTCTATTTATCCTATCCATGCCCCTCATGGTTTTATAAACCTCTATAAAAGGTCATGCCCTCAGCTTTTGATGTTCCAGGGAAAACAGCCCCAGCCTGTTCAGCCTCTATTAGCTCAAACCCTCCAACCCTGGCAACATCTTGAAAGGGTTCAGGAAAGATTTACAAGTTTCACAATTATCTTTCTGATAGACCAGAACAGCACAATATTCCAGCAGTGGCCTAACCAATGTCCTGTACAGCCACAATATGACCTCCAAACTCCTGTACTCAATACTCTCACAAAGAAAGGAAAACATACCAAACGCCTTCTTCACTATCCTATCTACCTGCGACTCCACTTTCAAGGAGTATGAACCTGCACTCCAAGGTCTCTCTGTTCAGCAACACTCCAGAGGACCTTACCATTAAGGTGTATAAGTCCTGTTAAGATTTACCTTTCCAATATGCAGCACATCATTTATCTAAATTAAACTCTATCTGCCACTCCTCAGCCCAGTGGCCCATTTGATCATGATCCCATTGTAATGTGAGGTAACCTTCTTCACAGTTCAGTCTTTGACTATATTTTAAATTAGAGATAGATTGTTTTATCATTATCCCCATATCTGTATACCATTGGTAGTCTGGGTAAAAGGCTATTCAAATCACCTACAAAAGTCAGATTGAATGATGGGACTTTGATGGGCTGAATAGCTTCCTCCTACGAAGCTTCTTTGGATGAGCTTTCTCCCTGGTTTTGCTTAACCCAAGAACATGGTGATATTAAACTCCTGGATTAACGACTTCAGGTAAACCTTACAAATCTGCTGCTGTTAATGCCTGGATTAAATTGTGTTTATAAATTTTTTGACCTACAGCACCATCTAGTGGTATCTTTGCCTTATCTACTGGTTACAATATCACTCACAAATAGACTGTCTAGGAAGGGGAACATAGCTTCCCCCTTAATCTACAAATAACAGTCCACAACATTGCTGCTGTTCCACAAGTTTAATTATAACATGGATAGTTGATCTGTGCCAAGGATGACCATGCAAACTAAAGAGTATTTCTTCGGTTCTGAGAGTACAAGATTAAGACAATTTAAATAGGTTATAGAAAATACTTCCAGGCCTAGGCATTGACAGAAAGCCTGACACCTTTACTACATAGCAAATTTGAAAAATTGATAAGAATTTTGGGGTTAAAACACAAGATGAGAATGAATAGAAACCAAACCATGCTCTTTTTCCGAGATGATTGACAAATTTGCAAACAAGATAACAAGCAATAGTGTTAGTGATTCTGTTACTTTTTCCTATCTACGCACCAACCTAGAGACATTTAGGAAAGTTTAATTACAAATACTCATGCAAAGAAAAAGTGCAAGTTTGAGAAAGCTAAGTGTCCTTAATTATAAAGAACAATCCCAAATATACAAAAGAACACGTTAAGATCTGTTGATACACGGGCTGAGCCGGACTTTCACTTAAAGCTTCTCTTAAATTATTTTCAAAATTACATGATCCAGTTATGGCCCTGTCTTGTCAATCTGCCCAGTTTTACTACAAACTGATTGCGGGAGTCTGGAATGGCCACCTTTCCTGGGAAGCTGAAATCACAATCTCAGTTCAGTCCTTCTAAAAGAGTGGCATCACAACATAAACTCTTCACAGTTAGAAGTGACCTTCATCTTTAACAATCAAAACAAAAACAGCAGATGTCTTGTTTTCAAAACATGGTTGGGTGTGACAAGTTGGGAGAGGGGAGTAAGGGTGGGAGAGAGCAGGTGGAGGTGGGAACAAATGAAGTGGATCATAAAACTTCAGATGGCATAGCTTCCACTTCGAGTTCTCAAAGGTTTGTCAATGAACTACACAGTCAGCAACACCAGCAGTATTGCCAGCATGGAGTTGTCAACGCTCCAGGAACAGGCTGGAGTCTCCAAAAATCAAAAAGGTTAGTTTCCAGGCCAGAAAAACCCTGGAGCAAAACTATAAACTGAGCATCAAGAGAACATGCTTCTCTCATGGCTTCAAGATTTCAGTTCATGCATTATAAAAAAGTCAGACGTCAGGGGGTTAAAGAGGCCAATATTGATTAACAGTCAAGAATCATCCAATCAGGGAAAGGTCTATTTGCTTTCTGATTGGTGCAGGAAGGCAGTGTCACAAGCATGGGCATGTCAGGCAGCCAATTCCGGAGGGGGTGGGGGAAGTTGGCAGCAACTCACAGCAAAGGGACCTTAGGAATGACTCCAACCAGGGGCCACTCAGCCAAGGCAGCTGAAATAAGTCCTCATTAAACAGGCTAGATTAACACAAATTCATCTTGGCATCTTTTCCAAGGGTGTTGAAACCTCACACACAATGACCAACTTTAAGGCCACTCTTCAACATAAAGAATAAAGGATTTTAGCCTAGACACTAAAGACATTTAGTAGTTCTCACCAGCTGCTGCTTCATCTCCACTTAGTGAAGCACATGAAGGTAGGGTCCCTTCTTCAGGCCCTAAGAGTCAATGGACTTTTCCATCCAGGGCAAAAAAAAAACAAAAGTAATGCAACTGAAGATTTAGTGTGCAATTTGATGTGTGTTTGGACATCATTCCTCAGGTCCTGTAATGAGTTCAGGAAGTTTGAATTTCCCCCTTTATGTTACCTTTCCCTCTCACCAAATGCACTGCCAACACAAACTAAATTCAGATTTGGAGAGTCAAGGTTCAGATGGTCAACATACCCTTCACCCTTTGAGTTGAACACTAGTCACAAAGATGTCCAATCAAAAAAAAAAATCATACCAATTGCTCAAGTTCATTAGGGACGTAACAATCATCCAGAGGAAACAGTCTGGTCAAGGTGCCCTTTGCCCTCAAACCCTCCCCCTTTTCCTCTATGAAGGGTGCTGCAGCTACTCGCTCTTCTTGCTTTCATCTGTGGTCAGGACCTTCCTCCTCTGGCAGAGCATATGGAAATAGAGCTGTGGAAAGACTGATTCACAAAAACTGAATTAGAAATGTAGTAATAGCAAGAGACCAATCTGCCCCTTTAGCCTATTCCATCATTCAATTAGATCATGCCTGACCTGTGAACTAACTTAGAGTTAACAAAAGATATTTAAGGGATGAATAGATTGATCTCACATTTAAGATTAACAAGTTATTCTCTTATTTGCTAAGATTCAGAACTTTAATACCACCCTTCATCCATATAAGTCAGTGTTCCCTAGTTTGAGGAGATGGACAGAAGACAGCTTTTTAGGTCAACCTCTAAATACTTCAACTACAGCACACTTTTACATTTCTCCCACTGTCTGTTAGGGGAGGACACCAATTGTTTCACTGAGTGGGACTAAAAGTAGTACATGGAATTCAATCTGAAGACAGAATGCATGAAACAAATCTAGGGAAAACACAAACAAGAGGGTATGCAAGTGGGTGGGAAAGGAGGGGTGTGAAGGAGGAGGAATTGAGACACTGGAATGTATGTCCACAATTCTTTGAAGCTGTAGTAGACAAGGGTAGGCAATCAAGAAGGATCACAATCTGCATTCAGGTACCTATGGAGGTCCCGCTGTAACCCTCTGCTGGCACTACACCTGTGGCCAGGTGAGGATGAGAAAATAATGGTCATTTTCTCTGAAAAATCATTCCACCTTTCTTCCACTGCTTCTCAACCTGGGGTACAATGCACCTGGGCCTGGGGATTATCTATTTTCAAAGATATTGTCACTAGGGAGCAGCAGAGCCTGTTGGGATACGCAAGAATATATTTTACATTTTTTTTAGTTCCAGCAGACAGTGGAGAGGTCATGAGGTTATATATTTGTGTGGTTGCTTTAATCGAAACACTACTCAGGTAATGTCTCCGACCCATTCTACTTTAACCAAAAAAAGTTCTGTGCGTCAGTAGCTAAAGTGACAAGCGTTTTCTTTTGTGTTTTGTTTTCTGCCCCCCACATGCCCCACCCCTCCAAGAGATCTACTTGGGAATTTAGAATAGTGGGAATGGAGGTTCAGACGGTTTAATGTTCCTCCTGCAGTGTCCCTGCTGACTTCATTTGTGATAAGTGCACCCAACTCCAGCTCCTCAAGAATCATGTTAGGGAACTGGAGCTGGATGAAGTTTGGATCATTCGGGAGTCAGAGGGGGTTATTGAGGGGAATTACAGGGAGGTAGTTACTCCACATTCACGTGAAGGTAGATGGGTTACTGCCAGGGGTAGGAAAGGGCACTGGCAGGCAGTGCAGAGATTGCCTGTGGTGGGTCCCCCAACAAGTATACCATTTTGGATACTGTTGTGGGAGACAACTCACCAGGGTAAGCAATAGGGCCCAGGTCTCTGGCGCAGAGTCTGTCCCTGTTGCTTAGAGGGGAAGAAGGAAGATGAGCTGAGCTCTAGTCATTGGGGACTCCATAGTTAGGGGGACAGATAGGAGGTTTCATGGGAACGAGAGAGACTCATGATTGGTGTGTTACCTCCCAGGTTCCAGGGGTTGAGATGTCTGTTTTTAGGATCCTGAGGGGGAGCACCCCCAAGTTGTGGTCCACATACGCAGGAAGAAAGATGGGGATGCAAGGCAGACAGACATTCACGAAGCTAGGGTGGAAGCTTAGAGCTAGAACAAAGTTATCATCTCCGGTCTTTTGCCCGTGCCACATGCTAGTGAAGCAAGGAACAGGGAGAGAACTGAGCTGAACACATCATTGCGGGGAGGGTCGGTTTTGAATTATTGGATAATTGGAGCTCTTTCTGGGGAAGTTAGGATCTCTATAAATAGGATGGTCTTCACCTCAACCAGAGGGGTACCAATATCCTGTGGGTGTGGGGAATTTGCTAGTGCTCTTTGTTGGGGGGAGGGTGTGGAGGTTAAACTAATGCAGCAGGGGGATGGGAACCTGAATTGTAGTTCCCGTGTACAGGAGGGAGGTGAAGGCCGGTGAGGTCAGGGATAGATTTACAAGGTCACGAGAGGGCACCAGCAATCAGGGTGTTCATTTGAAAGTGTGTACTTCAATGCCAGGAGCATCCGGAATAAGGTGATTGGACTTGCAGTGTGGGTTGGTACCTGGGATTGTGATGTTGTGGCCATTTCAGAGACATGGCTAGACGAGGGGCAGGAATGGTTGTTGCAGATTGCAGGATTTGATGTTTCAGCAAGAACAGAGAAGATGGGATTTTTTTTTGGGGGGGGGGGGGCGCACCATTGTCAATCACTCAAGGGTAATATTACAGCAGCTGAGATAACATTTTAAAACTCAACCACTGAGGTAGTTTGGGCTCAGGTTAGAAACTGGAAAGGAGAGGAGAGGTCACCCTGTTGGGAGTTCTCGCTCAGCCTCTGAATTGTTCCAGGGACGTAGAGGAAAGGATAGCAAAGATGATTCTGAATAGGAGCAAGAATAACAGGGTAGTTGTTATGGGGGACTAACTTCCCCAATGTTGAGTGGGAATACTATAGTTCAAATAGTTTAGATGGGTCAGTTTTTGTTCAATGTGTGCAGGGGGGTTTTCGGAGTATGTAGACAGGCCAACAAGGGGGAATGCCATATTGGATTTGGTCCTGGGGAATGAACCCATCCAGGTGTCAGATTTGGAGGCAGGTGAGCACTTTGACGATACTGACCATACATTGGTTACATTTACAATAGCAATGGGCAGGGATAAGTATATACTACAGGGAAAGAGGTATAACTGGGGGAAGAGGCAATTATGATGTGATTAAGCTAGATTTAGGATGCATAGGATGGGGAAGGAAACTGCAGGGGATGGACGCACTCGAAATTAGCTTATTCAAGGAACAGCTACAGCAGGTCCTTGATAAGTATATACCTATCAAGCAAGGAGGTTGTTGTCGAGAGAAGGAGCTATGGTTTACTCAAGGAGTTGAAGCTCTTGTCAAGATGAAGGTGGCTTATGTGAGGATGAGGTGTGAAGGCTCAGGTAGGGAGCTTGAAAGTTAAGTGAGCCAGAAAAGATGTAAAGAGGGGCCTAAGAAGAGTCAGGAGGGGACATGAGAAGTTGTTGACAGATTGGATCAAGGTAAACCAAGGCCTTTCATATGCTTATCAGGAATAAAAGACAGACTAGAGTAAGATTAAGGCCGAATGATAGTAGTGGAAAGTTGTGTGGGGAATCTGAGGACATGGGGAAGCACTTAATGAATTTCTTTTGTCAGTATTCACATTAGAAAAAGGGCAATGTTAATGAGAATATGGAGATACAGGCTACTAGATTAGAGGGGATTGTGGTTGACAAAGAGGAGATTTCTGCAATTTTGGAAGATCTGAAAATAGATAAGACTGCTGGTCTGGATGGGATTTATCCTCAGATTCTCTGGGAAGCCAGGGAGGAGATTCAGAGCCTTTGGCTTTGATCTTTGTATCATCCTTGTCAACAGGAGTAGTGCTAGATTGGAGGATAGCAAATGTTGTTCCCTTGTTTAAAGAGGGGAGTTGGGACGACCCTGGTAATTAATTATGGGCCAGTGAGCCTTACTTTGGTTGTGGGTAAGGTGTTGGAAAAGTTGTAAGAGATAGGATTTATCTAGAAAGGAATAATTTAATTTGGGATAGACAACATGGTTTTGTGAAAGCTAGGTCGTGTCTCACTAACCTTATTCAGTTCTTTGAGAAGGTGACAAAACAGGTGGATAAAGGTAAATCGGTTGATGCATATGACTTAAGACGTTTGATAAGGTTACACAGTAGGTTATTGCACAAAATACAGAGTTTTGGGATTGAAGGTGATTTAGTGGTTTGGATCAGAAATTAGCTAGCTGAAAGAATGTTCATCCTGGAGGTCAGTTACCAGTGGTGTGCCACAAGGATCATTTTGGGGCCACTGTCATTTGCATCAATGATCTGAATGTGGGCGTAGAAGGATGGGTTAGTAAATTTGCAAATGGCACTAAAGGTAGGCAAAGTGGTGGATAGTGCCAAAGAATGTTGTGGGTTATAGAGGGACATAGATAAGACGCAGAGCTGGGCTGAGAAGTGGCAAATGGAGTTTCAAGCAGAGAAAAAAAAAAGGGGTAGTTCACTTTAGTAATAGGAATGCAGAGTAATGGTCTAATGGTAACATTCTTGGTAGTGTAGATGAACAGAGATCTGTGTCCAGGTGCATAAATCCCTGAAAGTTGCCACCCACGTTAATAGGGTTGTCAAGAAGGCACGTGGTGTGTTGGCATTTATTGGTAGAGGATAGAGTTTCGGAGCCGCACCATTGAGTACTGCGTACAGTTCTGGTCACTGCATTATGAGGAAGTGGAAGCTTTGGAAAGGGTTCAGAGAAGATTTACTCGGATGTTGCCTGGTATGGAAGGAAGATCTTATGAGGAAAGGCTGAGGCTGTTTTCATTGGAGAGAAGGTTGAGAGGTGACTTAATTGAGACATAAGATAATCAGAGGGTTAGATAGGGTGGACAGGGAGAGCCTTTTTCCTCAGATGGTAAAGGCTAACATGAGGGGTTGTAGCTTTAAATTGAGGGGTAATAGATTTATGACATATCAGGGATAGTTTCTTTACTCAGTAGTAGGGGTGTGGGATGGCCTGCCTGCAACAAAGTAGACTCGCCGACATTAAAGGCATTAAAATGGACATTGGACATATATAATGGATAATAAAGGAACAGTGTAGGTTAGATGGCATCAGATTAATTTCACAGATCGACGCAACATTAAGGGCCAAAGGGCCTGTACTGCACTGTAACATTCTATGTTCTATTGACCCCCCTCACTGCTGTAATTCCATTTATTATTTCACACTGTTCTTCCCCTATTGAAGGGCCTATTGTCCCTGCATCTGCTTCTACAAAAGGCAAAGTATTCTTAAAGCATAGCAAGGTCCATGCACAGGTTACCTCTTAACTCCCTGTAACAGCTCTACTTAGTTGTCCTCTTTCAATTTATGCATTTAAGAACTGTTTTTTGTTTGAAGCTTTACTTGCCAATACTATTAGAGGACAGTGTGGTGGCTCAGGTGGTTAGCACTGCTGCTTCTCAGCACCAGGGACCCAGATGCAGACGACTGTGCAAACTCAAAAAATTCTCACATCTGTGGGGGTTTGTGCCAGGTGTGAGTTTCCTACCACAGTCCAAAGATGTGCAGGTTAGGTGGATTGACCATGTTAAATTGACCCATAGTATCCAGGGATGTGCAGGCTAGATGGATTAGCCATGGAAAATGTAGGGTTACAGGGATAGGGTGGAGGTGCCGAGATGCTCTTTGGAGAGTTAGTGTTGACATGCTGGGCCAAATGGCCTGTTACCACACTGTAGGAATTCTATTTCATGCCCGATTTGCTTTCTCAACTTTTCAGTAATTTCACCAATGCTTTCCATATTCCTTTGTTTTATGCAGTATAAGGCCTTGATATGTCTTCACTTCCGTCTTTCCTCATCGTCTTTTCTAAACCGGACACTTGGAAGGATGGAGTTTAAATTCTGGATATACATGACCAAGCTCTTTCCTATGCTCACTCAGAAACCTATTACTTCCTTGCTTGTTTCATAGAATAGAATGCAGAAAGAAGTTGGCAATGTGACTGTACAACCAACTTAATAGCTAACTCTACAGAACATGGGAGTAGGAGGTCATTCTGTTAACAAGTTTGGTTCACTATTCAGAGCGATCAAGACTGATCTGAATCCTCAACTCCACTTTCCTGCCTCTTCCCTCCTCCTCCTCCTCCTCTTCCCCCCCCCCCCCCATAACCCTAGATTCCCTTACGATTAAGGGTCAGTCCATCTCAGCTTTAACAAGCCAGCCTGACAGAGCTGTGAGATAGAGAGTCACTAATGTTAATTCCTCATCGGTTTTAAATGGGTGACTCCATACTCCAGTCCTAGATTCTCCCACAAGAGGTAAATAATCTCTCTACAGCTGTTATGCCACAGATGAACTTTATATTAATAAAGTTTCCACCCATCCTAACTCAAATGAAAACAGGCACAACCTATTCAACTTCTACTCAAAAACCCACAATACCTGGGATTAACCTAGTGAATCTTCTCTGGACTGCCTCTCGGACAAAAGCTATTCCCAGATGCAGTCTGACTAGTGCCTTGTATAGTCTTAGCAAGAACTCCCTAGTTTTATATTCCATTCCCTTTGAAATAAAGGCTAATATTCAACTTGCCTTGTTACCTGAACTTTGATGCTAGCTTTTTGTGATTCATGCACAAGGTCCCACAAATCCCTCACGATTGCAGAAAGGCACAGCACGTTCTCAGTTTAAATAATATTCTGCTAGTATATTCTTTCTGCAGAAGTGCATAACTTCACATTTTCACACATTAGATTCCATCTGCCAAGTTTTTGACACTGAGTACCGTAAATGATCAAACTGATAACTTACTTGGGATGTAGGAAATCATGACCAGGATCAGAACTGTGTAATAGTCAAAGGAGATGTTATACTTGTTTGGCAGGGTCACAGAATACAAGCCCGACCTTCGAACATGAGGCAGGGCTGCATATATTGTAAGTAGCTCGCCAGTGACTCCCATTGGATACAGTACGATGAACAGAGTGTATCTAGATGGGTAGGAAAAAGAGGGTGTTTAAACAGAACCTTTAATTACACTTTTCTTAAAGCATTGCACGTGCCAAACATTTCAGGGTTAGGACCTGCACATATTGCACCCCAACCCCACTGCCAGCGTGCATACACTGTTCCCCACCCCTAATGTTAGTGTCTGCACACATTGCCCTCAATTCACACTGTTAGGTCCATCACCATATCCCTTCAGAGATATGGTGAATGGAAACTGAAATAGACATAGCGAATCCCCAGATTGTGATGATGGATGCACACATTTTTGTCAGGTACATGAGGTCCCTATGCAGCCCTCCCAGACAAATGCAGAAGATTCCATATCACTATTTCAACAAGCAGCAGGGGAGATGTCTCCAGTGATCTAACCAATATTTATCCATCTTTCAAAGAAGAGATGATATGGTCAGATAAACAATGAAAGCTTATGGTACAAAACACCTCATTGCTGCTTGTGATAGCTTACTATTGTGCAAATTAGCCGCTGTAATTCCTACATTTCTATGGCAGCCACATTTTTAAAAAGTATGTCAGTGACTGTAGTGCACTTTGGGCCAAACAGCTTGTGAACTTTGCTATTCCAAGTTTTTTTTGACATGCTTGCTGAGTCTTGAGTTCTGGGACTGGTGGACTGTAACGGCCTGGAAAAAGACACCCAAGAAGGTACTGCAATGAATTTACAGCAGTCTCAAACCATTTGGCTAAACAGATTTAGGGGCGTCCTCTCATCCTTCCCCAGCGGACCACAACACATTTTATCAAGACAGGAATGTAAGAGAACTAGGTCATTTAGTCCACCAAGCCTGCTCTACCATTTAATGGGATTGTAGCTGATCGAACACTTCAATGCCATTTACATCCCCCACTCCCCCATCCTCTTAACTTTTGTGCCATTGCTAATTAGAAATATATCATTCTCTAGTTCAAATGTAGTCAATAACTGAGCTTTCACAGCTGACATCAAGAACTCCAAAGATGCACAACGTGTAAAAATAGACGTTCTCATCTCAGTCCTCAATGACATTCCCTTTCTGCCCCTGGTTCTCTGTTTCCACCATGTCTATCCCTCAAAATATTTTATGGGTTTCAATAAGGTAACCTCATTCTTTGAGACTCACGAGAATACTGTCCAATTGCCCAGTTTTATTTTTGTGGAGAAGTTTGTTGAACCAGAGTTATACTTCCTCTATGGCAATAATACCTTTCCTGAGGTAAGGAGATCAAAACTGCACATACTACTCCAGGTGTGGTCTCACCAGGCTCCTACAGAATTGTAGCCAAGTAGTCACAGGTTACACGAGCTCAAAACCTGTCAAACTGTTGTTATGGAAAAACTGCCTCTTTAGCTTCATCAGGAAAATGGTTTCCACACCTTCCTTTTTATTTTTAAAAGCCAAATCTCTGCCTCATTATATCTGGATCCCATTTTCAAACGCCTCATTTGTGTAGAGCTATCCCTTTAAAAAACCAAAATAAGGAAGAGGTTTTAAAATAGTGATGGAAAAGGATAGACCAGATCTAAAGGTTGAAGTTCTAAACTGGAGAAAGGCCAATTTTGACAGTATTAGGCAAGAACTTTCAAAAGCTGATTGGGGCAAATGTCTGCAGGTAAACGGGACAGCTGGAAGGCAGATGTCTGCAGGTAAATGGGACAGCTGGGAAAATGGGAAGCCTTCAGAAATAAGAGAACGAGAATCCAGAGAAAGTATATTCCTGTTAGGGTGAAAGGAAAGGCTGATAATCATCCAGCATTCCCTATACCTAAAGAAATGGAGGGCTTGGTTAAGAAAAAAAAAGGAGGAAGCATATGTCATGTATAGACAGGATAGATCAAGTGAATCCTTAGAAGAGTATAAAAGGCAGTAAGAGTATACATAAGAGGGAAATCAGGAGGGCAAAAAGGGGACATGAGATAGCTTTGGCAATTAGAATTAAGGAGATCCAAAAGGGTTTTTACAAATATATTAAGGACAAAAGGGTATCTAGGGAGAGGATAGGGACCCTCAAAAGATCAGCAAGGTGGCCTTTGTGTGGAACCGCAGGAGGTGGGACAGATATAAACGAGTATTTTGCATCAGTATTTACTGTGGAGAAAGACATGGAAGATATAGAATGTAGGGAAATAGATGGTAACATCTTGAAAAATGTCCAGATTACAGAGAAGGAAGTGCTGGATGTCTTGAAACGCATAAAAGGTGGATAAATCCCTAGGACCTATCATGTGTACCCGAGAATTCTGTGGGAAGCTAGAGAAGTCATTGCTGGGCCTCTTGCTGAGATATTTTGTATCATCGATAGTCACAGGTGACGTGCCTGAAGACTGGCTAACATGGAGCCATTGTTTAAGAAAAATGGTAAGGACAAGCCAGGGAACTATAGACGGTGAGCCTGATGTCAGTGGTGGGCAAGTTGTTGGAGGGAATCCTGCGGGACAGGATTGTACATGTATTTGGAAAGGCAAGAACGGATTAGGATAGTCAACATGGCTTTGTGCATGGGAAATCATGTCTCACAAACTTGATTGAGTTTTTTTTAAAGTAACAAAGAGGATTGATGAGTGCAGAGCAGTAGATGTGATCTATATGGACTTCAGTAAGGTGTTCAACAAGGTTCCCCATGGAAGACTGGTGACCAAGGTTAGAATACAGGGAGAACTAGCCATTTGGATACAGAACTGGCTCAAAGGTTTTTCAGACTGGAGGCCTGTGACCAGTGGAGTGCCACAAGGATTGGTGCTGGGTCCACTACTTTTCATCATTTACATAAGAGGATTTGGATGTGAGCATGAGGGGTATAGTAAGTAAGTTTGCAGATGACACCAAACTTGGAGGTGTGGTGGACAGTAAAGAAGGATACCTCAGTACTATGGGACCTTGATCAGATGGGCCAATGGGCGGCAGATGAAGTTTAATTTAGATAAAGGAGTCATTGCATTTTTGGGAAGGCAAATCTTAGCAGGACTTACATACTTAATGATAAGGACCTGGGGAGTGTTGCTGAGGCAAAGAGCTTGGAGTGCAGGTTCATGGTTCCTTGAAAGTGGAATCACAAGTAGTTGGATAGAGAAGGCAGCATTTATTCATCAGTGCATTGCATATGGGAGTTAGGAGGCCATGTTGCAGCTGTACAGGACATGGTTCCAATAGTGGCCCAACCAGTCTGTGCAATTTTTGGTCTTCCTGCTAGAAGAATGTTGTGACACTTGAAAAGCATTCAGAAAGATTTACAAGAATGTTGCCAGGGTTGGAGGGTTTGATCTATAGGGAGAGGCTGAATAGGCTGGAGCTATTTTCCCTGGAGAAGAGCCAGTGGGGTGACCTTGTAGAGGCTTACAACAAGCTTGAGAATGGGGATAGGGTAAATAGGTAAGGTTTTTCCCAGGAGTGAGGGCAAGTCCAGCACTAGAGGGCATAGATTTAAGAGAGAGGAGCAGCTTTCTCAGAAGGTGGTGCATGAATGGAATGAGCTGCCAGAGGTGGTGGAAGCTGGTACAATTACAACATTTAAAAGGCATCTGGATGGGGACATGAATAGGAAGGGTTAAGGATATAGGCCAAATGTTGGAAAATTCTAGATGCATGGGGCTGTGTGGTCAGCATGGACTAGTTGGACCAAAAAGGTCTGGTTTGTGAGCACTACATCTCTGACTCCTATGTTGATTAACAACAATGCAAAAAGCAAGGATTGAGAAGCACAAACACTGATACAGTGGCAGCTGGACTGAATGGCAGTACTTTGAAGACAAAAATTACATATTTAAAAGGAAAATTTAGGAGCTTTTGAGGGGGATAGTGCCCATTATCTGCTGCCAGGACACACCAACATCACAAAGGGGCTTTGGCTAAGACCAAAGTCCTACAACTTTTATTTGTGACTCAGACAAGCTGGTTAGGCACATGATGTCATGCTCCAGGATCTCCACTCAGTAATCATGCAAAGCCAAGTGAATGGCCCATAAGCCTTTGGCTGATGTGGGGCGAGGTCACCTCCCATTCCGTTCCTATGAAGTTTGGGAATGGCAAGTGGGTGAGGTAGAATCAAGATCAAAGTGGTGGTGGAAAAGCCCAGCAGGTCAGGCAGTATCAGAGGAGCAGGAAAATCAACATTTCGGACAGGAGCCCTAGGGGCAGGCACAGTGGCACAGTGGTTAGCACTGTTGCCTCAGAGCACCAGAGACCCGGGTTCAATTCCTGCCTCGGGCAGCTGTGTGGAGTTTGCACATTCTCCCAGTGTCTGTGTGGGTTTCCTCTGGTGGTTTGGTTTCTTCCCACATTCCAAAAATGTGCAGGTAGGTGAGTTGGCCATGCTAAATTGCCCATAGTGTTAGGTGAAGGGGTAAATGTAGAGGAATGGGTCTGGGTGGGTTGCTCTTAAGAGGGTCAGTGTGGACTTGTTGGGCTGAAGGGCCTGTTTCCACACTAAGTAATCTAAACTCAAAATAAGGAATGAGGCTGGAAGCCTCAGTGGTGGAGAGACAAATGGCAAATGGCACTGGTCATTATGTTTCAAAAGTTACTATGGCCACTCAACTGACAAGTCTTTGCAGGGGGCGGGGGCCGGGAGTTCATGCAATACAAGCTCCATAAATGGGTCACAGAAAGTCAAAATATAACAACCCAAGGGAAAAAACATTTTGGGATCCCTCACTGACATCACTTCCCCACACAGTGAAAACACATGCAGAATAGGAACATTCAGTAGTTAGCCTACTGCCACATGAACAGACAATAGCAGTCAATGGCCAGTTTTTTTAAAAAGGCAGCAGATACTTTGACATTCTTCAAAACCAAAACCGCAAATGGCCAGAAGTTAAGCAATTCCACTGTCATGCGCACACATGCACAATAACTGCTGTCTTACAGCATCTCTTGCTGACCAGACGAGAGTTTGCCATTAAGAGATGGTGGGAAAATTCCACCCCACAGCTACCTTTTCCATATGAATCACAAAAGGCTGCAAAGACAAGTAAAGAAAACCAAACTGCAAATGCTTGGAAATGCACAGCAAGGTGTCAGCATGTAAGAGAAAAACAAAATCCAAGGGGATAATTCAGGTGGAGACCTGAATACTCAGACCCCGTGATGTCATGGTAGCTCACAAACCCACCAACACACTAAAAGAGCAGCTAATGAACTTGAAAGACCCTATACAGATAAGCAAAACTCACGTCATTTACAAAGTACCTTGCAAGAACTGTAACAAACACTATATTGGACAAACAGGTGGAAAACTAGCCACAAAACGACATGACCCACTCTCACTAGTATCCTTACGTACAGATGAAGGACACCACATCGACAAAACACCCATCCTAGGACAAGCCAAACAGAGACACGCACAGAGAATTCCTAGAAGGATGGCATTCCAGCTGGAACTCAAACAAAACACAGACTTGGATCCCCTTTACCACCCCTGAGAAAAGAATAGGAAATGACATCACCATAGAAAATGGCACCAACCCAAGGAAACCCAGTCAAATAGAAAGCAGGCTACACCACAAGTGTTTCATTCAGGAGGTTCACTGAATGTTACCTAGTATGGTGACAAAATGTCTGAAAACTAACCTTCCAGTGAAGCGAACAAACCTACATCCAGAGGACGTAAATATTAAAAAAAAGGTGTTGGATTGGGTGCCACTCATTGGGTGTCCAGCTTAGAGTGTTGTTGGAGCCACACACATTCAGGTAAATGGGGAGTATTCTATGACACTGCTGACTTGTACCTTGTAGGTGGCCATATTATACCTTAATATGGAACTGCACTAAGCACTTATCAAAGCAACAGGAGAATTCATCATCATGATCTCCATGTACAGTTTCTTAATTAGTTTTCAAAGCTGCTGGTCCTTATTTGCCATTTATCTTGTATGAATACTTGACAGTCAGCAGGCTATTTCACTAAAGGGGGCATTATACACAGGACCAATTCAGTCATCACTGAAACACACTTCCACCAGGAGCCACTGGGCAAAGAGGAAAGAAAGGGGAAAAAAAGATAGGTGGCCTAAGCTAATTGTCCAATGCTTGATAAGGTCAAAAAAGATACTAGAAAAAAAAAGTTTCACAAACTGCTTATATTCCATCCTACTGCACAAGAGGAATGAATTAGTAAGCCATATCTCTTTGGACAAGAGATTTCTTACCTGGCCCATTTGATCACATAGGGCAGATGGTTCAGGAGGCTGAAGGTGTAAAAGGAATAGCGAACGATCTCAGTGATTGTCCACGCAGTGACAAACAAGAGCACGCTGTCTTCATTCTGCACCTGGAGGGGCAGATAAAGAAAACAGAATCAAAATAAGATCAGTAGCAGCACATCATACCAAGATGGAGATTTACCCAATTTTTGTACAGCATTTGCACAAACTAAACTGTGTGGCAGCAGTTAGGACACTGGCCTTACACTTAACTGAATTGTCTGTACAATGTCATTTATGATATTGGAGAAAGATTTACCCAATAATTTCAACACCTACTCTGTCCTTTTCCTTCTTCACACCACGCCCCTAACCTACCTTTCCTCTGATATTTATCTAGTCCACTTTTGAAAGATTATTGAAATTGCTTCCAACACCCTTTCAGGCACTGCATTCCAGATCATTAATCATTACATGAAGAAATCATACTCTCCATAAAAGGTGATTATTGGTTGAAATCTTGAATTCTAAAATGGAGTAATGATGTCTAGCTTTACAGTTTATTTGCATTTCTGTGTTTGTATTATGAGAACTTTAACACTGGAGGTGAATAGTTCGGGACATTAAAGGATTAGTAGGGAAAAAAAAGTTGGTGTTATTGACTCCCATTGCGAGGGAAGTTCGAACAATTCATAAGAATTCAGAATGCACAGGTGTATTCAGAGAGAACTGGACCACAATAGCAGAGGTTATTTGCAGGATGGGGTGAAAACAATAGTTTTGAGTTAATGTGAAGTCAGCAGAAAAAAGCTCCAGAAAAAAAGCTGTGGAACACCAGCCAGGCTTAAGGGTCTTGGAAACAGCCATCAACAAAAAACAGCACTGAGCCAATGAACAGAATTTGGATGAGAAAGGAAACAAATTACAACTGTGCTGATTGAACAAGGAGATTTAACATGGAGACAGGGTGATATCTCATTGAGGTTTGAACAGCTGTAGTGAAGAGGTTGAATCTTTCTATCTGCTATGGGAATAAGACTTTCAAACAGTTCTTGTATAGTTGTAATACAGGTAATTTTTTTTCCCCTTTTGTGAATAAACATTTATGATCTTTATTAAAAAGGTACATTGACAGCATCTTGTTAATACACCCACAGAATGAGGGTAGACAAAGAAAAATGTTTCATTTGTCCACCAAGTTCTTTCTGCTTTGTTCAGCATTATCAGCAGCTGGAATTGTAACAACCCTCTGGTTCTTTTTGGTGCCAAATCACTGTGCATAGAACATTAGAGTGCTGCACACGCGCACAGCTTACAGGAAACGTTGCTTAGGGTTATATTTCACAAGAGTTTAGAAGACAAGGTAGAACTTAAAAAGGACCCCATAAAATTATAACAGGATTAAACAAAGCAAATGCAAGAAGGATGATCTAATGACCAGTCCAGATCCAGGGTCACAATTGATGGATATTGTTCGATCAATTAGGACTAAGACGAAGAGAAATGACTTCACCCAGAGAGCGGTGAGCCTGTGGAATTCTCTGCTACAGAAAGTGGTTAAGGCCAAAACATTGAATGTTTTCAAGGAGTAGTCATTATGACTGAAGGGATCAAACAGCATGGGGATAAAGTGAGAACAAGTTACGGAGTTGGATGCTCAGCCAGGATCATGTTGAGCGGTAGAGCAGATTTGAAGGGCTGACTGGCTTGTTCCTATTTTCCACATTTTCAGAAGGAAGGAGACCATTTGACCCATTGTGACTTTACTCCTGCTCCTACTTTCCATATTTCTATGTAAAACAGCACGGAGGAAAAAAAGGGGGATAGAAAGGGACTCACATTCTTCACAGGACTACTGTGATTTCAAGCCCACATTACATGGCTGACTCCTAATGCAAGGTATATAGCTGTAGAGGCAGGCAATTAGAGACGCAAGAAAACTTGCATTACATATAACATAAATGATCATAATCACGGCAATTGGCCAGGGGCGGGGAGGGTTGGTTGCAGGGTAATGGGAGAGACATTTGCCACTTTGTACCTTGTGTAGAGCTCACAGGCTAAAGCAATCTGGATGAGCAATATGGCACTTACAACCTCAATATAGCAAATGATTTATAGCCAACTGAGTCTTTGTTTTTTGCAGGATTGAAACAAATTATTATTATTTGCACAAACATCAAGACCTCAGGCAGCAAATATGTGTTTCAGTGTTGGTTGTGGGGTTGATTCTGTGCAATTCTGGAAGAGACACTTGATCTTTGTTGAAAGCATGCCAAGGGGTCTTTTAAATACAGCCGAGGGGGTAGAACCATTCACACGCTAACAGTTATCTTATTCCTTTACCTTGAAAGCTGCACAGTGACACTTCAATCTAACAAGAGGTGCCTCCTTTCCACACAATTCCTACTGTTCTGAGACAAGCCTGGGATAATGCACTATCCTATGTTAGATTGGGGTATATGCTTCAGAAAACACTCAGAAGCTGATTCGTTAACTGCAAAAGTAATGAAGGTGCTGCAACAGAGCTTGATATCAGAGAAGGAGACTGTGCAGAACGTTTTCTATTACTGATCGAGGAAATTTGCTAAAATATTTAAAAAGCAGAAAAATGGGACTTTCAAATACGCACTGAAAATGATCGGTTGCACATTTCCCATCTTACCTGTTTGACGCTGTGTGTTACTGCCCATGTTAAAAATACCCTTGACATCACCTGGAACCCAGTCAGGACCACAGAGGATGGAACGATTCCTGTGAAACACCAATTCCCATTAACAAAATTTGTTGAACGGAGGTAGTGAAGCACTCCAAGACACTTCAGGCACAAAGGTGAATGGAACCACATACTAAGGTGCATGCTAAAAATTTCAAAGCACTCGATTTAGTCAGAAATAAAGGGAGGATGCAGGTATCAGGGACCCCACTAGCTAAGGGCACAACTGGCAACAGTGTGGGTTTGATGGTGGCAGAGTGATAATTGTAATCGAAAGACCATTAAAAACCAATACACTGGGGACAGGGATTCAAATCCCATCATGACAGCTGGCGGAGCTCAAATTCAATTAAAATATCTGGAATTAAAAAACTAGTTATCAGTAATGGTCGACTTGAATCTATCAAATATTCAAACAATCTGATTCACTAATGTTTTGGGAAGAGGGACATCTGCCATTCAATCTGGTCTGGCCTATTTAGTTTAAGAGCAAACAGCGATGAGTACAAATACTGGCCTTTCCAACCTTGTGCTGAAGGTCGGAGGTCTCAAATCCTGTAGGAATATCCCATAAGGTTACCCCAGAACTAAATGCCTTAATATTAGTTTGGATTACAGTCAGAATCACAATAATATAAACAAAAGGCACCATTCCATCTATCATCCCTACAACCCTCTGTTAGAATTAGGGTAACCATGTAACACTAATATCTAACATGTTAGATTAAGTTAGCCCCCTTCCCCATTACTGAGTAAACATTTTCTCCTTCAAATATTTGTCTGAGACAGACAGAAAAACAAGAGAGTGATTACTGATTGTAACCACCATACCTCTGGTGGATCTGTCCTGCTAATAAGACAATACATATCCAAGGATGGTGATAATGGTTACTGGGACATCATACCCACAGAATCATACTACAACACTACTTCAGATTGGGGTCAGGACTGCAAGTGTGTAGTAATGGCCACACTGGAACTAATCAGTTGTCACAGTGCTCACTCTCCAACAGGCACCTGTTCCCATAGCCCCTCAGCCCAACTTTTAATTCTCACTGAGTTCACAACAGCTTTCAAGCCTTGAAATGGATTCAAAGTAGGAAAAAAAGACTAGGAAGTAGAGCTTTTCCAGATAATATCAGCACGCTATCATTTGATTAGTCTGTGGTCCAGCACTCCCATCTTTGGGATAAAATTCTCCAGATAATCAGTACAGAGAACTTTGCAGAGTCAAAAGGGTAAGGGTTTGCCATTGCTGTTTCTGGCACCTAAGTCATCACTCTGTTATCTAGTTTCATTTCTTTCTTTAAAAGTAGTAATTTGACAACTGAATGGCTTGCTGAGCCATTTCAGACAGTGGTTAAGAATTAACATTGCTGTGGGTTTGCAATCACGTGGGCCAGACTTAGGTTGGCAGATTTCCTTCCCTAAAAAGATATTTGTGAACCAGACAGGAGTTTACAATCAGTAAACAGGTTTGAGACATACACCATGGTGGAATCAGAATCCATTGGAGAACATTAGCTGGGGTTCTGTATGATCAGGCCAGTGTCATTACTGCCACACCCACTACCTCGATTCATACATCTTTGCAAATCTTCAAAGTTTTTTTTATATATCTTGAAAGAAAGTGCATATCAGGACATTAGCACAGGGAATTAAATACTTTCCATTTTTATTAACAAGTCTCAGCATCTTCTACTCCAAGGTCAGGTACGTAGAAGACTTGATACTGCATCTGCTCTCAAAGTTCTGCACGAGCAATGAATCTCAGCCCCAAACATCTTGTGCACCAGTATTTGGAGTTTTCCAAATTAGCTACTCCTGCAGGCTGAGTGAACATGGAAACCTGAAATGCTGTGCATGTCCCCACCCTTGTGGAACTTCATTCAGAGGACCAGTAGTTTGTTTTTCCTGAAAATTCAGAGGTGGCCCCTCAATTTTGTTATGCTATTTGAAATCCAGCTCATGGGTGAAAAGGTGACAAGAGTTAACCCACTGCATCATATGGTGTTGGTATTTGCATCCTTATCCCAGGAAGTGAGATTTCTGAATTGCTATATTGTTGGGAAAAAGAGTCACAACTTTGCCACCAAGTGTGAGGCATAACAGAGTCAGATGTACAGCACGGAAACAGACCCTTTGGTCCAACTCGTCCAGGTTGAGCAGATATCTTAATCTAATCCCATTTCCCAACACATGGCCCATATCCCTCTAAACCCTTCCTATTCATATCTCCATCCAGATGCCTTTTAAATGCTGTCATTGTACCAGCATCTACCACTTCCTCTGGCAGCTCAGTCCATACATGCACCACCCTCTGAAAACATTGCCCCTTAAGTCCCTTTGATCTCTTTTCCCCTCTCATCCTAAACCTATGCCCTCTAGTTCTGAACTCCCCACCCCAGGGAAGAGACTTGTCTATCTACCCTATCCATGCCTCATTTTTTAAACCTCTTGAAGGTTACTCCTCAGCCACTGATGCTATAGGGTAAACAGCCACAGCCTGTTCAGCCTCTTCCTATAGCTCAAATCTGGCAACATCTTTTAAAATCTTTTCTGATTTCTTCCAAGTTTCACAACATCCTTCCAGTAGGAAGGAGTCCAGAATTGCACACAATATTCCAAAATTGGCCAAACCAATGTCTGTGCAGCTGCAACATGACCTCCCAACTCCTATACTCAAATACTCGACCAATAAAAGGAAAGCATACCAAACACCTTCACTATCCTATCTACCTGTGACTCCACCTTCAAGGAGCTATGAACCTGCACTTCAAGGTCTCTTTGTTCAGCAACACTCCCTAGGACCTTACCATTAAGGGTAGAAGTCCTGCTAAGATTTGCTTTCCCAAAATGCAGCACCCCACATTTATCTGAATTAAACCATCTGCCACTCCTCAGCCCACTGACCCATCTGATCAAGATCCTTCCTTGCTGTCCACTACACCTCCAATTTTGGTGTCATCCGCAAACAAACTAACTGTACCTCTTATGCTCACATCCAAATCATTTACATAAATGACAAAGTAGTGGATCCAGCACCGATCCTTGTGGCAGTACACTGGTCACAGGCCTCCAGTCTGAAAAGCAACCCACTACCATCACCCTCTATCTTCTACCTTTGAGCCAGTTCTGTATCCAAGTATCTAGTTCTCCTTTTATCCCACAAGATCTAACCTTGCTAATCATTCTCCCGTGGGGAACCTTATCGAACACACTACAGAGGTCTAAATAGATCATGTCCACTGCTCTGCCCTCATCAATCCTCTGTTACTTCAAAAAACTCAAATCAAGTTCATGAGATGTGATTTCACACACAAAGCCATGCGGACTACCCCAATCAGTCTTTTTCTTTCCCTCCAGCAACTTGCCCACTAGCAACGATGGGCTCACCAGTCTGTAGCTCTCTGGCTATATCTTACCACCTTTCTTAAACAGTGGCACCACTGTAGCCAACCTCCAGTCTTCCAGCACTTCACCTGTGACTGATGATACAAAATGTATCAGCAAGGGGCCCAGCAATCACTTCCCTAGCTTCCCAGAGCTCCAGGGTACACCTGATCAGGTCCTGGGGATTTATCCATTGTTATGGATTTCAAGACATGCAGCACTGCCTCCTCTGTAATATGGATATTTTTCAAGACATCACCGTCCATTTCCCCTCATTCTGTATCTTCCATCTTCTTCTCCACAACAAACACTAGCGCAAAATACTTGTTCAGCATCTCCATCTCCTACAGCTTCACAAATAGGCTGCCTTACGGATCTTTGAGGGGCCCTATTCTCTCCCTAATTACCCTTTTGTCCTTAATATATTTGTAAAAACCCTTTGGATTCTCCTTAATTCTATTTGCCAACACTATCATGCCCCTTTTTGCCCTCCTGATTTCCCTCAAGTATACTCCTACTTCCTTTATACTCTAAGGATTCACTCAATCTATCCTGTCTATAGCAGACATATGCTTCCTTCTTTTTCTTAACCAAACCCTCAATTTCTTCAGTCATCCAGCATTCCCTATCACCCTAACAGGAATATACTTTCTCTGGATTCTTGTTATCTCATTTCTGAAGACTTTCCATTTTCCAGCTGCCCCTTTACCTGCAAACATTTGCCCCCAATCAGCTTTTGAATAATACCGTCAAAAATTGGCCTTTCTCCAATTTAGCATTTCAACTTTTAGATCTGGTCTATCCTTTTCCATCACTATTTTAAAACTAATAGAATTATTGTTGGTCCCAAAGTGCTCCCTCGCTGACACCTCAGTCACCTGCTCTGCCTTATTTCCCAAGAGTAGGGCATGTTTTGCACTCTCTCTAGTAGGTACATCCACCACTTCAAAGGTTGGAGAGAGTTGATGTCCAAAGGGACCTGGGTGCCCTTATTCATCCAAAAAAAAAAAAAAAAAAAAAAAAAAATTGAAATATGGCATACTAAAAGCTAGCATGTAGGTCAGCAAGTAACTGGAAAGACCTTCATTGCAAGGGACTACAGCACATGAGGTCTTGATGTATCTGTATAGTCTGGTGATACCATGCCTGTAGCCTGAGCTTTGGTTTTCTTAAGGGGGAAGGATACACTTGCCATTGGAGGGAAATAGAGGTTAACCCTGGAATGGTGGGACTGTCTTCGAGGTTTAACAAATTGAGTCTGTATTCTGTAGGGAGTTTTCAAGAATGAGAGATGATCTGATTGAAACCAAGAAAGATTTGTCAGAAGTTGCTTGCGAACAAGGATGACTTATTTCCACTCCGGACATGCAATTCCTAATGTGACTAAACAGTCCAACTTGGATTTTCACACCCTGCCACAGGTGGGGTAGGTGAATGGAACACAGGTTGCACACTCCTTTCACAGTATGCACTTGGGTTCTAACTGGGTCTAGAGATGTTTGAGATGGTTGGCAGCTTCATCGATGTTTCTTCTCTTGTCTGAGTGTCTTGGACAAGAGTTGGAGATGTTGCATGTATTTAGGGAGGCTTTGAGGACATCCTTGAAATGTCTCCTCCACCCTCTTGGTAATTACTTGCCATAATGGACTTGAAAGCAGCAAGCTTGATTTGGAAGCCTCATCTAGCTGAGCAATAAGCATTGCCTCAATACTGGCAATGTTGAATTTAATCACTGAAGTAGGCGGTGATGAGGGGCACAGAGTTGGTGTAATGTTTAGCCTTGCTTGACCTAGTTTCCATAAGTATTGGGTCTGTGGTGATCTGTTGGTGAGGATAAAGGTTGGATCATATCCAGTGCTTCTTGCTGAACAGAATCCACACTGGGAAAAGATGCAGGGAGGATACTTGCCTAGTTCGAGAACCAGATGGCATTCCGAATATGAACCAGGATATCGAAGACTGAGATGAGATGAAACTTCATCTGAAGAAGATTTGGAATTCTCTAACCCAGACAACTGTGGAAGCTTAAATCACTGGAGGATATTCAAGATGAAAATGGATAGATTTCTGGATGGTGTGGGGGTAAATGGCAATAGTTTGCTTGAATAGCAGTTGACAGGTCAAGTGACCGACTTTCCCTCCAGTTTCCTACTGTCTTAAAACTAGTGAGATCCAACATTAATTCAATAAACCTGATCCTTCCAGTTGGTTAATTAAACCAGGGTTTTAAAAATACACTAGCTCACCAAGATAGAGACATACCATCTGATGCCTGAGGGTTTGATGAACATGCAATACTGTCCACCATATGTAAAACTAACTTATGATGGACTTTAAAAAATTCAAATGGTTACCTTGTCCTTTTGGGGGGGGGGGGGGGGGGGGGGGGGGGGGGGCGCGGTGGGGGGGAGAAATGGGAGAAGAAGACAGGTGCATACATACCTACAGCACAATGAAGAATCTGAAAGAAAAAAGGAGACAAGTCAAATATTAAAACATGGTGCTGCTATTCTTTCAGCTATTTTGAAGAGGAACTATAGAGAATGTACAGCATAGCAGGCTCTATTGCTAAACTGCAAAACAACCCATTCAAACTGCTCACTTTTTTCTATCATGGGACGTGGGTGCCAATGACAAGGCTAGCCGTTGCTGCCCATTCTTAGTTTCCCTTAAACTGAATGGCTCGTCACTTCAGAGGACAGTTAAGAGTCAAACAAATCACCAAATCCCATTCGGGAAGTCATTCTCACACAAAAGCCCATGAAAGAATATTAAATTTCAAGTTACGTTGGAGATTCTTGGCTATGTACCCTATCCATACCCCTCATGATTTTATAAACTTCGACAAAGAAGGCTAAGAGGGGATTTAATAGAGACATACAAGATGATCAGAGCATAAGATAGGGTGGACAGTGAGTCTTTTTCTGAGGATGACAATGTTGGCTTGTTCAGGGGGCACAGCTGCAAATTGAGGGGTGATAGATACAAGACAGATGCCAGAGGCAGATTCTTTACTCAGTGGCAAGGGTGTGGAATGCCCTGCCTACCAATGTAGTTAACTCAGCCACATTAGGGAGATTTAAACAGTCCTTGGATAAGCACATGGATGATGGAACAATGTAGGGGGTCAGGCTTAGGTTAGTTCACAGGTCAGTGCAACGTAGAGGGCTGAAGGGCCCGTTCTGCACTGTATTGTTCTATGTTCTATGTTCTATGTAGGTCACCCCTCCGCTTCTGATGCTCCAGAGAAAGTAGCCTCAACCTATAGCTCAAATCCTCCAACCCTGGCAACATCTCTGTAAATCCTTTCTGAATCCTTTCAATTTTAAATCTTTCCTACAACAGGGAGGCCAGAAATGAACACGAAATTCCAAAAGTGGCCTAAACAATATCCTGTGTAGCTGCAACATGGCCTTCCAACTCCTATACTCAAAAAGTGTACCACAAGCATACTAAACACCTTCTTCACTACCCTGTCTACTTGAGTCCAATTTATCCCAGTTAATAAAGATCTTCACAAAAACAAAACACCCTTATATCACCAGTTGAAGATTCAACTGCATCCCCCCCCCAAACAAAAATCAGAGACTTTTCATCAAACTCAAATCAGGATTGACTACTGCTCCCTCACGGCAAGTGTCACCTGAATGACTGCCACAAAGACTTGTACAATATTCAAAAAGCACTCAAAAGCCCTCAATAGGCTAAAATCTAGAAGTGTTTTTTGGCTAGATACTTGTTTATCAACCAGGATTGTGCCACATAGAATAGGAGGCGGTTATAAATCCATCCAAATTGAAGCCATACTCCAGAGGTCCACAGGGTTGCTCTCCGAGCAAGAGCAAACCATACTAATATGTATATATCACATTCCTGAAGCGCTTATGCCCAAAATGTCGATTCGCCTGCTCCTCGGATGCTGCCTGGCGAGCTGTGTTTTTCCAGCACCACATTTTACAACTCTGGTCTCCAGCATCTGCAGTCCTCCCTTTCTCCTGTATATATCACAAGGCAACCCTGGGCCCTATTCACAACTTATTGCGCTACCTACTTTCATTTCATAATGAAAATTTAGCACCGATACCTCGGTTCCTCATTCATAATTTCTATAAATTGCAAAATAGCAGTCCCAGTACTGGTTCCTGTGACAGCTCTTGTTACATATTGCCAATCACAAAGAATATCTATTTACGCTGTTTGTTTCCTATTAGCCAGTCAATATTCTATCCATGGCAATGTTACCACACCTTGAGCTTTTAGTTTCCACAATAACCTTTGTTTTCTTTGAGAAGGTGCTACAGAGATAAGGGGAATTGGAGGGTCGTGACACTTTGAAACTCTGCCTCAGAAAGTGATGACAGGTCATTGAATCTTAAAGGAGGTAGACAGTGTCTTGCTAGGCACAGGGGAAATCACTGGTTTTGAAATAGACAGCAATGTGGAATTTAAAACACTAGCAGATCAGCTATCATTGTATTGAATGACAGAGCTGGCTCATGGGGCCAAATGGCCTAATTCTGCTAATTTGGGTATTTGTACCTGTTCATTAAGAGTAGAGAATATTTCAGACTGCAGCTCCGACAATTTGTTCAGGATCATTTGTGTCCTTGTCTTTTTTTGAGGTCTTCTCTCCTTTCCATTTCCCGATTTAGTTTTCTTTGGATGCTACCTGTATCTTTTATAGTGAGGACCAATGCAAAATACCTTTAAGCGTCGGCTCCCTATTGTGCATAACACTCCAGATTCCTTTGCTATTTAAGGCCAGTGCACACATAGTCAACTCTTGTAAACATATTTGTACCAATTTTTGATTTTTAAAATATTTCAGGCTAGCTTTCCCTCATACTATTAGTCATTCTTTGCTGTTACTTAAATTCTGTACAATCCACTGACCTATCACTTGTCCTAGTGTCAAATTAAAAAGCACAAGGTTTAAACTTTTCAGATCCAGCATCCTTGCTTAACTAGAACTTTGGACTTCTTGCTTGTTGAAATGAATTCTGTGTTCTGTCACTAAAATGTTTGCAGCTGCATCTTCACTGATTATCCATTAATTTAATTTGGCAGTTCATTGCCGTGAGCTCTGTCCTCATGTCTTTTTAACTGTTCTGATTCAAGTTTTAATAAGAATCTTGGGCCCACTCTTTCAAACAGAATGCAAAACTCAAAAATATTACAAAGACAGTTACCTTCACTGTTTTTGTGGTGATGATATATTGTTTACATGAAACCTTAACTCAGTTCACCTCTTCCGATTTCACCTGACACATGGGTCTTCCCAGTACAGTCTGTTCTGATATAACATGATCCCATGTTAAGAAAAATCACATATTAGCAGCACTATTTAAACCAATGGGACCAGATTCACGTTTCAGCCAATACAAGGGAGGGAGGTTCATGTTCTACAAATAATGGTCTAAATTCTTCAATTGCATTATAGCCGATTCACAAACAAAAGCTCATTATAACAGAGCCAACTGTAGTCAACTTATTACATGATCAATTTTCTCAGTTAATTGTATGGCCTTGATCTGTGCAAATTGGGCTGCAATATTTCTTACTCAACAATTACTCAGAATGACAATGCAGAACTGGCTGACTGGATTATTCTGGCACATGCTTGGTGAACCAAATGTCTCTTTCTGTTCTGTACTGCCTATCTTCCACCTCTTCCTGTCTGACCTTTGAGCTTGCAATTGTGCTCAGGACATATTACATTATTCCACCTGGGATGAGCAGTCCAGAGCTAAAATGTTAACCATTCCTTCTTCCTCCACAAATACTGCCTGATCTGTTGACTAAAATCCAATGATGTATTTGCTGTACTATGAATCACATTGTTCTGCAAGGTTATAAAGCAGACTTGGGCATTTCACGGCCCGCAGACCATATCCAGCCCTTTGGTCATTCCTGTCTGGCCCGCATGACATCAATCTTAAATTAGAACATAAATGAAAAAGTAATTTACGCCATGCACACAATATAACTGTGTTGCTTTTGTTTTGCAAAGGATGCTTTTTTAAATTTATGTATGGACGCACATGTCCATGTATGTGCGTGCATGAACAGCTAAAATGATGCTTGTTGGCTAGCCTTCAAAATGTCAGCTCACGCCAAAAAAGGAAAGTTGATACAGAACACTGCGTTTTTAATGAGACACGGACTGCTAGATATTTACAGAAAACAGAGGTAAAGCAGCGTGCTTGGTTTGTGGTGCACAAGTCGCTGTGTTAAAGGATTATAATTTGAATCACCACTATGTGACCAAACACGCCGAGAAATACAACTTGTCTGATCAAGAGTGGGCAAGAGAGTCAGATGCTTTGCTAGCTAAGCTGCATAACCAAAGACTTTTTACTAAACTTCACTATCCAGAGATGCAGCTGTCAAGACAAGTTATGTCATATCCCACAAAATCTCCAGAAACAGTAAACAGTTTTCTGATGGAGAGTTTATTAAGGAGAGCTTGTTGGACTCTGCAGAACTAACATGCCTGGAGGGAAAAAAAGGGAGGTATTTGGGAATGTGCCCCTCTCCTAACACACTGTAGCGAGAAAGATTGGGGACATTGCGAGAAATCTGGAACTTCAGCTGCAGCAGAGCAGTCAACTTTGACATTTGTCCCCCCTTGGCTTTGGATGAGAGCTGCGACATACACGACACAGCCGAGCTACTCCCCTTCGTATGTGGGATAACTACGGACTTTAAAATCACAGAGGAGCTGGCAGCCATGCAGTCAATGAAAGGAACAACAACTGGTAATGATTTGTTCATGGAGGTAAATGCATGTTTGGACACTTTGGGACTAAAATGGGACAAGCTGGTGGGTGTGACAACAGATGGTTGTCCAAATCTAATGGGAAAAAATGTTGGACTCTTAAAGAGAATGCAGGATAAAGTGACAGAAATTGACCCTGAACAGAAATTGGTATTTTTGCATTGTATTATACATCAGGAGGTGTTGTGTAAGTCAGTGTTAAAAATTAACCATGTGGTTGGTGTTGTAACTAAAAATAGTTAACTTCATCAGGGGCAAGAGCTTTGAATCACAGACAGTTTGTTGCACTTTGAGGAAAATGAGACTGAACATCGTGACATAGGCTACCACACAGCCGTCAGGTGGCTCAGTCTGGGTAAAATGCTGAAAAAAAAAGTGTATGGGACCTGAGAGAAGAGATTCAAAATTTGTGTGAAGAAAGAGAATGGCATTCCAGAGGTTTCAGGTGCAGACTGGATTGCAGACCTTGGTTTTGCGGTTGATGTGACTGCACATATGAATGAACTAAATGTGAAACTGCAGTGCAAAGGCCTTATTGTGCCTAAAATGTACAACTTGGTGAAGGCTTTTATGAGAAAGTTGCAGCTTCTCAAGCCAAATGGAGGACAACATTCTCACCCACTTGCCAACACTGAAGAAAGCCGCACCTTCAGCTGATCACCCCCACAGGTACTCATCGATGTTAGAAGCACTGCGTGGTGAATTTGAGGCGATTTCAAGACTTTAAAAAATTGTTGAAAATGAAGTGCACATGATTTTTTTCCCCCATTTACATGCAATGTGGAGAACGCACCTAGTAATGTTCAGCTTGAACTCATTGACCTGCAGTCTGACACTTCTGGCAGAGTACTTTAGATCAGTCTCACTGCTCGATTTTTACTCTTCCCTCAAAGAGGAGAACTTTCCACACATGAGGCATGCTCAGAAGATTAGTCCTCTTTGGATCTACTTATATATGCGAACAGAGACATTCTCAGTGATGAAGCTCAACAAATCCAAATACAGATCCTCCATCAGTGATGTTCACCGCTCAGCTGTCCTTTGCATATCCACCTCAGATATTCAACCAGATTTCAGTGCACTTGTTCAAGCCCAGAACACACTGGATTTTTCTCACTAAAAAAGTAAAATGAACTGAAAAACATCAAAAGCACTTACTGCTTTTTGTATAGAGTTGTTTGTAATACTGAGCAATAATGAAACAACCTTTCATTATTGGTTTGAGAGATTAACATGTTAAAAATAAAATGAAGTATTGAAATTGTTTTTACTGTTTATTTCTTCTATATTTGACCTACTCCACAATTTCATATCTTTATTGTAACAGAATATCCTTATTCTTTGATTCTAAGAATCAGTGCAACACTATAATTTAGTACTATTTACAATGAGAGAAAATTAATACTGAGCAGAATTAATGTTCAACTTATTGTTGGTTTGACCCTCCAACATAACTCCGGTTTCTCATGTAGCCCCTTAGAAGAATTAATTGTCCACCCCTGTTATAAAGGGTACCATAAAATTCAAACAATCCTTGGATAGCACCTTCCAAACCCATGACCACTTGAAGCTAGAAGGACAAGGGCAGACGATGTGGGAACACCAGCATCTCCTGAAAGTTTTACTCAATGCCACTCACCATCCTGACTTGGAAATAAAACATCATTCCTTCAGTGTTGCTGGGCTGCCACCAGCTACTCAAGGACAATTAGGATTGGGCAATAAATATTGGCCTGGTCAATGACACCCACATCCCACAAGGGAATAAAAAAGGGCAAGTTTTTCTAAAAATGGTTATTCATTTTTGCAATTCTCTCCTCCAGAGGTGAATCATTGAATTCATTCAAGACCAAGTAAAGTAATTTTCCAAGCAAAGGACTAAGAATTATGGGAATGGAAATGAAAGCAAATCTGAAGCTGCAATTAGAAAAGCCACTATTGAATTGAATGCTGGAGTTGACTCCAGGCCAAGCAGTTCCCAATTCTTGAGAGATACAAATTAACCCTCTTCCAACCGATTGTTAAAGAAAGTTCAACAGGACATTAGGAATATGATTTTGACGGAATGCACCCTGAAGCAGACACGAAGCCAGGCTTCTCCAGTTTCCACTAATCATGCATGCCAATTAACCCCCTCAAACAGCTCATCTCCAATCAAAACACCACCCCAAGCCACCTTGCAATTGTCGACGTATCCAGCACAGAAACAGGAGTTTGGCTCAACTTGTCCACACTGATCAGGTTTTCTAAACTGAACTACTCCCATTTACCTGCATTTGGCCTATATCTGTCTAAACCTTTCCTAGCCACGTACCTGTTCAAATATCTTAAAATGTTGCAATTGTAAACGACTACCAGTTCCTGTGGCAACTCATTCCAAATATGAATCATCCTGAGCGAAAAAGTTGCCCCTCAAGTCCCTTTTAAATATTTCCCCTCTCACCTTAAAACTATGCCTTCTAGTTCTGGACACCCTTACTCTTGGGGGCAAAAAAAAAAAAGACCTTGGCTATTTACCTTTGTGTTCCTCAATTTTATAAGCCTCCAAAAACTCACCCTTCAACTTCCTATACTCCAGGGGAAAAGAAAATCCAGTTTATTCAGTTTAATAACATCATTCCTATAGCAAGGCGACTAGAGTTGTACGTACTGCAAATGTACTACAAACTCTGACCTAGTGTTCTAGTCTTGTCCAGTTTTTATTCACTTGTAGGATGTGGGCATCACTGGCAAGGTGAACATTTATTGTTCAACCATGGTTGGCCTCACCAACGTCTTGTACAAGTGTAACATTATGTCCCAGCTTTTATACTCAGTGTTCTGACAAATGAAGGCAAATGTGCCAAACGCCTTAACCATCTTGTCTACTTGTGATGAAACTTTCAAGGAACCAGCACCCCTTGATCTCCTTGTTCTATAACATTCCCCAGGGCCCTACCATTAACTGTGCAAGTCCTGCCCTTGTTCATCTTACCAAAATGCAACTCACATTTATCAGAATTAAACCCAGTTTGCCATTCCGCAGCCCACTGGTCCAGTTGATCAAGATCCCATTGAACTCTTGGATAAACTTCTTCACTTCAAAAGTTTGGTAGAAGATTTGTAGCTCGGGTGCTCGTTGTTGTTTTCTCCTGAGAGCGGACAACTCAAACTGACAACCGGAAGCGGCAGAGACAGGCCACTATAAATGCCAGAGGAAACAGCACAGAAGCGCTTCACAGGAGGCTCCCAAGCACTGAGGATGTCACCTAGACAGGGGACGAAACGTTTGCAAGACAAATTCCCAGCTCGGCGAACAGAACCACAACAACGAGCACCCGAGCTACAAATCTTCTCCCAAACTTTGAACACCTACGGGCGAGAGACGCTAAGACAAGCCAGGAAATGGGAATCCTATGCCAACCACCTAAGCGCCACATACGAACAACTCCGGTTCCTGCCGAAAGAATCGAATCCTTCCACCATGTGTCAGATACAGACTGCCAGTCAACAATCCACAAGCCAGGGACACAGCCAGACAGAATGGATTCAGGATGATCCAGGTAATCATTACAGATGCTCACAACAGACTACACAAATACAGACAAGAAATTGCGCGCCAAAGATCGTTAATTTCAAAAACCACCAATCAGGTATGGACCCGGACCATAGAACAGGCCGTCACCATAGGACAGAACAGGACCACACACCGCAAAAAAACGACACTAAAGAAAAAAATGGCCAAACTAACACACAAAGAGGAGGACACCACAACACACCTGGGTTAAAAACCTCTCCTACAGACAGCTCAGACACGGAAAGAACAATACTGGCCAAGGGACTCAACTACAACCACAGGAACGCCAAGACAGCAGACTTCCTAGCAGCACCAGAATGCACTCAGGAACAATGGACTGACAGAAGAGACACAACAAACTGTGAGACAAAGTATCGTACCGCTGATAAGAAAAATACAAACACACAACCTCAACGCCAAGGAGAGGGAAGCACTAAAATCACTAAGAAACGATAAGAACATAATTATACTACCAGCAGACAAAGGCAGAATGACGGTCATCCTGGACAAAGCAGAGTACATCCAAAAAGCACAACAACTACTTGCAGATACCATCACCTACCAAAAGAGGGAGTTTGACCCCACCCCACAGCTCACCAATAGGATAAACAACACACTGAGGAATCTACCAAAAAAATGGACAGATAACCAGGTCTGACCTACAAAGAATGAAACCTGAAAGCAACACCCCCAGATTCTATGGACTACCCAAAGTGCACAAACCAGACATCCCACTCAGACCCATAGTATCACTACCAGGGACACCATCACACAAACTGGCCAAAGAACTACAGCAGAAACTGAAACACCTGATCAACAGATCTAGACAATCTATACAATCGACACAGGAATTCTTGGACATCAGAAATATACACATAGACAAGGAAGAAACTATGATCTCATTCGATGTAACGGCACTGTTCACCTCCATCGACAAAACACTGGCCAAAGAAACAATAGCCAGCCTGCTGGACAGACAACAGGACGTTGAACCTATCAACAAAGACGGCATACTTAAACTACTGGACTTGTGCCTCACAACACACTTCACATTCAATAACCAAATATATGAACAAATCAACGGAACACCCATGGGCTCACCGATCTCTGGACTCCTAGCAGAAGTAGTAATGCAAAGGTTAGAACAAACAGTCTTACCACAACTTCAACCCAAACTCTGGGTCAGATACATGGATGACACCTTTGTAATAATTAAAAACACAAATAGAGAACACACACCAGATCATCAACACCACACTCACAGGAATCCGATTCACTAGAGAGGAAGAAAAGGACAACCAACTCCCATTCCTAGACGTGATGGTACAGAAAACACCAAACAGAGAATTCACCACAAAGGTTTACAGGAAAGCCACACACACAGACCAATCCTAAACTATGAAAGCAACCACCCCAACACACACACACACAAATGAAGTTGCATCAGGACACTATTCAAAAGGGCCACAACACACTGCAGCACACCAAAACTACAAAAGAGGAAGAGGAACACCTAAACAAAGTATTCGCCAAAAACGGATACCCTCGCAATTTCATCAACAGATGCCTAAGGGAAAGACAACGGAACGAGGACATGCCGCAACCCAAAGGACTAGCCACACTACCATACATCAGGAGCATTTCCGAACTGACAGCTAGACTACTGCGACCACTAGGACTCATAACAGCACACAAACCAACAGCCACTCTCAGACAACAACTCACCAGAACGAAGGACCCAATACCCAACATGAGCAAAACCAATGTATTGTACAAAATCCCATGCAAGGACTGCAGAAAACACTACATTGGACAAACAGGAAGACAGTTAACGATCCGTATCCATGAACACCAACTAGCCACGAAACGACACGACCAGCTATCCTTAGTAGCCACACACGCAGATGACAAGCAACATGAATTTGACTGGGACAACGCTACCATTATAGGGCAAGCCAAACAGAACAGCCAGGGAATTCCTAGAGGCATGGCACTCATCCACAGATTCTATCAACAAACACATCGACCTGGACCCAATATACCAGCCACTGCAGTGGACAGCTCGAACTGACAACCGGAAGCGGCAGAGACAGACCACTATAAATGCCGGAGGAAACAGCACAGAAGCGCTTCACAGGAGGCTCCCAAGCACTGAGGATGTCACCTAGACAGGGGACGAAACGTTCGCAAGACAAATTCCCAGCTCGGCGAACAGAACCACAACAAACTTCTTCACTGTGCACTATACCACCAATTTTTGGTGTCATCCAAAACTGACTAACTGTTCATAAATTCTCATCCAAACAGCTGATAAAATGATGAAAACAAAAAGTGGAACCAGCACCAAAATCCTATGAATACCGCTGATCACAGGCCTCCAGTCCTAAAACGTTTCACCACCATAGTCCCTACCATCAAGCCAATTCTGTATTCAGTTGGCAAGCTCACCTGAATCCCATGTGATCTAACTTTACTAATTAATCTACCATGCCGAACCTTGTCAAAGATTTTAGTAAACGTCCACGTAAAGGTCTACCATGCTGCCCTCAATCTTTTTGGTTGCTTCCTCAAAAACGATAATCAAGTTTGAGAGACATCATTGCCCTCACACAACCACGCTAATTATCCCAAATCAATCCTTGCCTTTCCAAATGAATGTAAATCTTATCTTTCAGAATCACCTCTGACAAGTTATCACCACTGATATCAGGCACATAAATCTATAGTTCCTAGGCTTCTCCTTATAGCCTTTTATAAAAGCAAAGGCACGACGTGAGACACACTCCAGTCCTCCGTCACCTCACTCAATTATAGGTGACAAATATTTTTGCTAGGAGCCGCAACTTCTTCCATAACTTGCAATAACGTCCTAGAATACACTCTACTAGGTCCTAGAGATTTATCCACTTGTGTTTAGAACTCTAGCATCTCCTCTTCTGTAATGTGAAATGTTTTCACAACATCAAAATTTATTTCCAAGTTCTCCAGCCTCCTTTGCTCTTCACAGTAAATAAACATTGCATGTAAGTTTTTACAATCTCTCCCATCACCTCAGGTTAAAAATCAATGAGGTCATCGGTGTTGAAGAGGCCCCATTCACATACTGCTCTCAAGATACTTGTAGGAACTCTTTGGATTATCCTTAACCTTATCTGCCAAGGCTATTTCATATTCCCCCTTTGCCCTCCTGATTTCCCTCTTAAGAATTCCCCAACACTTTGTATTCTAAGAGGTTTATCTGATCCCAGTTTTCTATATCTATAATTCTTTTCTTACTCTGAAAGAGAATGTCAATATCGTTATTCATCCATTGTGCCTCTGAACTCATTACCACACTTTTGAAAGTCTCCCACTTGTCAGCTGTCCCTTTACCTACAACAAACTACTCCAACCAACTTCTGAAAATTCTTGTCTCATACCATTAAAAATTTTCTTTACTCTAATTAAGAACTTAAAATTTTAATGGAAGGCTTAGCCTCAACTATTTTAAAATTAACAGAATTATGATCACTGGTCACAAAATGTCCCTCTAACACGTCACTTATTTCCTGAGAGGAGATCAGGTTTTGCTCCTTTTCTAGTAGGAGTATTTCCATAAAAATCAGTAATCAAAATTTTTTGAACACATTTAACAAATTCCTCACCATCCGAGCCTTTAACACGATGGCAGCCCGGGTCAAATGTTTGGAAAATTAAAACCCGCCACTATTCCAACCTTATCATTCTTACATACATAGAGAGGTCTCTGATATTTGCTTCTCAATGTCCCTCTGATTATTGGAAGACCTATAGTACAACCCCATCAAGGTGATCATCCCTTTCTTCTTTCTATTTCTACTCAGGACGATCCCTCAGAAATACCGTCTCCAATTACAGTAATGAATTCTCTCTTTAAATCAAGAACAGCACTCCTTCTGCTCTTGTCTCCTTTTCCATCCTTCCTATAGGAAGGAAAACCCAGAACACTAAGCTGTCAGTAATGTCCTTCTCTCAGCCAGGTTTCTGTGATAGCTATGATATCCCAGTCCAATGTTCCCACACATGCCCTGAGTTTAGCCTTACCTGTAATGAAGTTAATTCAATTCTTCAGAGTTACCTTATTCTTAGACTTACTCTTTTCTGATTCCAAACCATCCTCATCTGTCTTTCTATTTTTGCGCTACTTAGGACACTGCCAACCCTTTCCAGTTGCGACTGGATGGTTTTCACCTGAACAGGTTTTCCTGCTCCAGAAGAGATCTCAATGATCCAAAAATCTGATTCCTGGCACATGACACCACCTCTTCTGCCATCGATTTCTGTTCATTTTTTATTCCTACTCTCATGAGAATGTGGCAGAGTAAACAAGAGAGTACTACATTGGAGGTTTGACTTTTGAGCCTTCTGTTCACTATAAAGCCTTAAAACGCTTTTGTTAACTATGTTGTTCTACCTCATTTTTTATCTTCTTGGCCTTTCATAAGGCTCAGTGCTGACTATACTTAATCAGCCCTTGTTTTTTGACAGAGGTGTAGTCTCAGAGTCCCCTCCAACTTACCCACCACTAATGTCAGGCGCCCCAGTCTATAGTCCCCTCGCTTTTCCTTGCAACCTTAAATAGCACATTAGCCACTCTCCACTCTTCCGACGCATGACGCTTTGCAGCTGATGATACAAATACGTTGACTAAGGGTTGCACAATTTCTTCCCTAGCTTCCCACAATGGGATACATTTGATCAGGTCTTGGAGATTTAGCTACCTTTAAGTGTTTTAAGACCTCCAGCACCTACTCTTCTGTCCTGTTGCAAATGTAGTGGGAATTAAACAAGATTTTATGAAAAAAAAATCACAACAGGAGTAAGATGATATCTTACAAGCTAGTACTGTAAGGCACATTTTTTGCAGACGTAAACTTTGATCACCACAAGGGTCCATGCCAGGAGATGTGACTGAAATGGCAGCATACAAGAGTGCAGATTCCTGTAGACAGGATAAGAGAAAGACTAGGACTGAAGATTTCTGTTTATAGTAAAAAAAGAAAGGTAAGCAACATATGCATATGTAATGACAGGGCTATAAAAGGTTGATGGTTTTCTGCATGTGTCAGACAGACCAAACAGGCAATTCTGTTTAGCCAGCCTAAGGTAGACTCTCTTCAGGTTATTTGAATAAAGCTGAAGTTATTTGTGGATGGCACAGTGGCTCAGTGGTTAGCACTGCTGCCTCACAGCACTAGGGTCGATTCCCACCTGTCTGTGTGGAGTTTGCACATTCTCCCCTGTGTGCTCCGGTTTCCTCCCACAATCCAAAGATGTGCAGGTCAGGTGACTTGGTCATGCTAAATTGCCCAGTGTTAAGTGCGTTAGTCAGGGGTAAATATCAGGTAGAGGAATGGGTTTCTCTTCGGAGGGGCGGTGTGGACTTGTTGGGCTGAAGAGCCTGTTTCCACACTGTAGAGAATCTAATCTTAACCTGCACACCAAAGTCCTCCTGTGGTTTGTGTAGATTAACCACAATATAGCCAGGCACTAACCAGCAAAGTTTCAGTACCAAAACAACTAAGCAATTGACAGTTCTTGCACCATCCAATAGGGGCAGAAACATTACACAATCCCTGCTTGGTCGATACAAGATGGTTGGTGTGTTCATAAAGGGCTACATCCATTTTGAATAATAAGCAGTGCTGCCATTACCAGAGGTACAACAGAATTGCTGAGCTACAAACTCTGCAACAGCACAAAGTTGAGTGAAATAAATATTACAACATGTTTATCACATCATGCCAAAGGAGGCCCCAGCCATAACTGCTCTCCATAAAAAGGACACCATATGTGTTACCCACCTCCAGCAATGCTCCTGTCTGAAAGAACTTCAGTGGCTTCTCGATGGAATAATAAAGACCATGGTATGTGCCCCTTGCCAAGCCAGCTCGGATCAAACCCACTGCGATGACCAACCACCTGAAGAAACAGAATATTTATCAAGTAAAATTGCTTTACTGTGACATCATTCAGCTCAGCAGCAAACCTGGTGTAAGAGCCATTAAGGGCACCAGCATCTCTTTTGGTTAATCCAATTTATTAGCTACAGTATTGGAGCAGCAGTTCCTACTTACAGTGTTAAGTTGTCTTCACCCACATCAGTTGCAGCTCCCCTTCACAAGAGTCCCAACAGTTTCGTGCCGGTCTCAACACCAACGACTCTTTCTTTATACTCTTATGGGACGTAGGCACTGCTGGCAAAACCAGCATCTGTTATCCATCCCCAATTGCCTTTAAACTAAGTGCTTTGCTTGGCTATTCCAGAGGACAGTTCAGGGTCAAATGCACATTACTGTGTATCTGGAGTCACATTTAAGTAAGTGAGAAAGTTTGCAGCCTTACATGTTATACATCTGCTAAGGAAATGCAGGTAAGTGCTTGACCGGCAGCTGGGGAGGGGGGGCATTTCATTCACTGACTGAAGGGTCAGTTTTTGTTTTTTTGATTTACAACAGCCACAGTTTGTTGGGTTTTTATATCTGTTAAAACAAAGGTTGTTGTTTAATTTAGGTTCACACTCCAGCTATTTCCTTCCAAGTTATTCCACATCAACCAACATTCCACTTCATAATGCCTTTCAGGAAGCCCCTTCAGAATCTGCCACTCATGCACATGGACTCCAGAGGTTCAAGATAACAGCTCAAGGCAACCGGGGATGAGCAATAAATGCTGGCCCAACCCATGTTGCATTTAAAAAAAAAGTAACTTGCCCCAGATCTTAACAACTCACTACGTAAAAACATCTCCTTTCTAGGTTTTTTTTGCAAATTATTTTAAACCTAAGACTTTCTCCTCCTTCCTTAATCTAAACCTGATTTTCTGAATACTGCCATTCATTTCCAACACCTTAACCTTTCATATGCCAAGGGGAAACAATCTCAGGTTCTCTAAGTTCTCCACATAATTGAGAAAGCCGTTTGTCTTTGGCGTTATGCTGCTAAACATTTCAGAATCTCCTAAGACATGGAAATTCTCCCGAAACAGCAGTGTTCAGAATTATCAAGAGCACTCCATTAGACACCCAATCAAGGATTTGTAAAGGTTTAACATGATTTTCTTTGACTTTTATGCATATAGCTGAAAATGCTTACATTTCGGTTATTGGCTTATTAATTTGCCCTGACACCTTCAAAAGACTTGTAGCTTTTCCCAACTTGCATCCCAAGTGCGCCTACACAGGTCCTTCCAAACCAGTAATCACTACCAACTAGAAAGGAAAGGGTAGCAAAAATGTGGGGAACACCTCCAAGCCCCATACCATCCTGACTTGAAAGTGTATCACTGTTCCTCACTGTCACTGGGTCAAAATCCTGGAATTAGTTTCTAACACTAGAGGTGCACTTGTACCCCCCCCGGACAGTCAACTCTCAAGAAGGCAGCTTAGTATCACTTTCACTAGTGCAATTAGATGATAAATAAATGCTGACCCAGTCACACCTATATTCTGCGCGGCGATCTAACTGTGGCTTAATAAGGACTCTGTATAAAAACTATAATTCAATCCCAGGGCTTCCCAAAGTGGAGGTCAGAAGCACAGTGGAAGTCACAAAATGAAATTGGGAGTTCCAAATCCCAGGACAGCAATGACTGCCGGGGAGCTCTGACTCCTCTCTCTTGTCTTCTCCCTACTGACCTCTGCTTTCATAGAATTTTCCTTCCAAGTTTTCAATTTTTAAGTGAGGTAACAGGGTCAATTTAAGACATTAAGTGGGCACATGGTCAAAATTTGGAAAACACTATTCTACCCACTCATACTCTATTCCTTGAAATAGGGCATATGAATCTAAGAACATCATATTTTAAACACCAGCAACGTATCTCTTTTCAGTGATATTCAGGTCATTTATGTAAAGACAAGCATTTTTGGACATTATTAATAGTAACACACGACTTCAACCATCTCACACCTGCTGTATTATTCTGCTGCCACAAATGTTTAAGGTTGCAAACCAATTAATATAAAACCTCAAGTCAACAAGAGGTCAGCTATCCCTTACTGACTGAGGCAGCAGATGGCGGGGGGAGGCTTGTTAGGTTTCCATTTCCGATCAGGAAAAGATATTTGCTATTTTTCTTTTTTCTGCCACCCTCCCCCCTTTGTTTCTCCAACACTCTGTACAGCAACAAAGGCAGAAGGCACTGATAATAGGACAAGTGTAATCTCTTGGCACTTTCCTAAAATAGACTCATTTATGAGGACAATGTATGAGGTTAGCAATACTGGAGTAAATGCAGAGGGTAATCAAGTCTGAATTCCAGGTCTGCTTAATAATTAAAAGAAAATTCATTCTGGAGCTCATTGAAGTTTTCACCTTGTTGTAAAGTGTCTAAAATCAGACACAAAGAAAAACTAATTAAACATTAACAGAAAAGCAACTACCAAAAAATGCATTTTAGCGGATTAGAAAAGTTTCAAAGAAGGAGGAGTTCTCTAAATGATTTTAAAATGGGTGTCTAGATTCTTGATAACCTTCAGATCCGTGCTTATCAGGGACTGACTGAAATGTGAACTACAAATTACAATCACCTTATTAATGGAGGGAGGGGGTTGGGGACAGGCTAAAGGGGCTGAATGCCTTCATCCTTCTCTTAACTTGCATGTCTGTTTAGTAGAAGAAGTTTGTAATTTCATACCCAAAGAGTAATTAATGTGATATCAATTGTGGATTTTAAAAATTCAGATTGATAATACCATTGCTTGTCAAAAACCTAAAGGGATATAGGTTAATTTTAGGTATGTGGAGCTTGGTCACTAATCAACCATTATTTCATTTAACAGTGAACAGCACTCAAGTGCAAAATGGCTCCTTTCGTTCTTATGCTCCCTTCAAATTCCCAGAGTTGGTGTCCCGGTCAACATTTATCCTCAATCATCATCATCTAGAAGATTTTATTCCTGCAATGTTTGTGGAAACTGAATGCACATGAATTGGCTGCCACAGTTTCCTGCAGTAACGACATGTCTGGAGAGATCCCAATACCCTATAAAAGCCTTTCTGCTTTTTTTTAGAAAAAAGATGTTTATTTCCTTCAAGAGCCTTTTTACTTTGTCAAACAAAGAGGCTCTTTGGCCCATTGTGTCTATGCCCGTCAAACCATCCCGTTTTCCAGTCGAGAGTGTGGTGCTGGAAAAGCACAGGTCAGGCAGCATCCAAGCAGCAGTAGAATCGATATTATGGTCATAAACCCTTCATCATCCCATTTTCCAGCACTTATCCCTCAGCCTTGAATGCTATGGCATGTCAAGTGTTCATCAAAGTAGCTCTTAAGTGTCTTGAGGAGTCCCATCTATACCAATATATTAGGCAGAGTTCCTGACACCCCACCAACTTCAGTTAACAATATTTTTCTCAAATCACCTCTAAATCTCCTGCTCCTTAAAACCGTGCTTCTGGTTATTAACCAAGGGGATAGGTATACATGAGGTCAGGCAGCATCCAAGGAGGAGAATCGACGTTTCGGGCATGTCTTCAGGAAGGGCTCATGCCCAAAAAAAGATTCCTGAAGAAGGGCTCATGCCCGAAACGTCGATTCTCCTGGCTCCTTGGATGCTGCCTAACTTGCTGCGCTTTTCCAGCAACACATTTTCAGCTCTGATCTCCAGCATCTGCAGTCCTCACTTTCTCCCAGATAGGTATACATTCCTATTTAAGTGCAGCACATTGGCTAGCACTAATGCCTCACAGCACAAAAGACCAGGTTCGATCCGCACCTTGGGTGACTGCACAGACACCACACAGACAGACATTCTCCCAGTGTGTGGGTTTCCTCCATGTGCTCCAGTTTCCTCCCATTATCCAAAGATGTGCAGGCTATGCTAAGTTGCCCATAGTGCTAGGTGGACTTGTTGGGCCTAGTGGCCTGTTTCTATTCTGTAGGGAACTAAACTAATCTCTATCATTGCCCCCCTAAACTTTTCAGGTCAGTCCTTCCCCAGCCCCCACACCCCTCAGCTTTACTAGCTCTAAAGAAAACAATCCCAGTCTACCTAGTCTCCCTGCATAGCTGAATTAATCCAGCCCAGGAAATATCTTGGTAAATTTCTTCCACAGCCTCTCTCGTGTAATCACATCCTAGCCTATAGTTCAGTGGCCAAACAAACATTACATCCAATGTGCCTTTTAACCACTATCTACTTGCCCTGCTGCCTTCAGGGATCTGCAGACATGTACACATGGGATGCTTTGTACTTCCTAGAGTCCTACCGTTCAATGAGCACTCCATTGTCTTGCTGCCCTCCCAAAATGCCTCATCTCACAATGATCTGTCACAGAATAATCAGCACATAATTACAAGTTACTGCATTGCATGCAAAAGTCACAATTGAGAGGGCTATAAATAAAGACATCTTTTGATAACCTTAAAACATTCCTTTCTCCCCAAGGAAAGTGAAATGTCAACTTTTGCATATACTGCAAAGGACAAACTGGCAAAAAAAATCGTTAGTTTCAATCCAAGGACGGAGTCAACTTGCTTGCTGATAGCTGCCATTGGAGATAACACATTTGCTCCAAATCTCCAGTAAAATATGTACCAAGCCCCTAGTTTGCTTTCACTATTGCCTACAAAGCTTGCCAACTTCGTTCAGCGGCAAGTTCAATCTGTACCACCCAAGGACCTGAAGAGTAGAGTCATGACAGAACGAAATCAGTTGGGTTTCGCAACACGGGAACAGAAAAGCAGAACAAAGTTCGCTGTTGCGTTATAACAGTATTCACCAGCAATTAGCATCTGGACGTACTTAAATCACTAGTGCACATGCGGTTTCGGTGGAAGGAAAGAAAAGCGGTTTATTTTTTTCTTCCGATGCGCTAATGTGCCGACCCTTGTTGCATTTCAAATACAGGACCCGCAATTAATAGCCGTTTCCCTCCCAGGGCCACTGTAATAGGGTCACTCACTGAGGAACCTTTCAGTAATAGGAAATAATCCTGCAAGAGAGAGAGGGGAACACGGAGGAGCAACGTGGTTTGGATTTGGAAAGTCATTCATTACTAAACCTATGGCATTATTATAATAATAATTAAGTTAACACTGAGGGATAGCAGCGGCTTTTAGACGCTTAACGAGAGAAATGGTAATTTGCCAACACTCCCTGAGCCGGAAAAGCTGATTGGGATCGGTCTGGAACCCGGCTTATAAAGTGCAAGCTCTCACCCGGCCGTCATTACCACGTTGTAGATGACCATGTAAGCAGTGGCGAGGGGTCCCGGGCCCCTTCGTTTCCTCTGCGGCCCTTCATGAGCCCCACGTTGATGTTCGAGCCCAGTCCCAGCCGACGCCATGGTGATCAAACCGTCACTGAGCTACTGCGCCTGCGCAGTATCTACCCCCAGGATGACCCCACCCCGTCTTCATGGATTGGCTGACTACTGATCCCGCCTCCCCCGCCGCATGTCACCCGTGATGCCGACCCTACACTGGATGACCCCACCCCTCCTCATTGATTGGCTGACTGCTGATCCCGCCCCCCGCCGCATGTTAACCTTGATGCCGACCCGACACTGGATGACCCCACCCCTCCTCATTGATTGGCTGACTACTGATCCCGCCCCCCCGCCGCATGTGTCACCCTTGATGCCGACCCTACACTGGATGACCCCACCCCTCCTCATTGATTGGCTGACTACTGATCCCGCCTCCACCATGTCACCGCTTGGTGCAGCCCCCTACACCGAATGACCCCGCCCCCTCCTCGTGGATTGGCTGACTACTGATCCCGCCTTCCGCATGTCACCACTTGGGGCCGCTCGCTGGAGGGGCTGACTTTGAATTTAAAAATCACACAACACCAGGTTTAATTGGAAGCACTAGCTTTCGAAGCACTGCTCCTTCATCAGGTGGTTGTGGAGAATAAGATCGTAGGACACAGAATTTATAGCAAAAGTTTACAGTGTGATGGATTTGAAATTATATATTGAAAAAGACCTGGTTTGTTTGTTAACTCTCTCATCTCTTAGAATGACCATGTTGGTTTCAGTTCTTTCATATGTTCATCCCAGAACTTTCTACAAGCTACATTCTCAAGTGAACTTTAACAATAACTGTCAAGGCGGCCCAGATAATGAATTGAAGGTGTAGGTGCCTGTGTGAGGCTGTCTGTGCCCCAATGTTCAGACTGATTCTCATCTTAAAAAAAAATTTACAGATTCTTACATGGATTCATGCAGTTTTTGAGCAAAATAAAATGTAATTCTGCAATTATAACTTCACCCCACAAACTTATTTGTATGTGGGTGTGTATGTGTGTGTGTGCAGGGTGTATGAATGTCTGTGAGAGAATGCATGTATGGGAATGTGTGTGAATGTGAGTGTAAAGAGGTATACGTCTGTGAGAGGATGCGTTTGAGCTTGTGTATGAGAGGTCTCCATGACTATATGGGTATGTAGGAGTGTATGCCTGCCCATAAGAGTCTGTGTGTATGCACCTAGTGCAGTGGGGTCACCTGCAGTGTGGCCATCTGCAGTGTGGCATGAACCTTGGGTCCCGGTTATGGTCATCCCCATGGGTACTGAACTTAGCTATCAGCCTCTGCTTGGCCACTTTGTGTTGTTGCCTGTCCAAAGTCTGCCTTGGAGGATGATCATCCCAAGGTCCGAGGCTGAATGTCCTGGACTGCTGAAGTATTCCCTGACTGAGAGGGAACACTCCTGTCTGTTGATTGTTGTGCGGTGTCCATTCATCTTTTGCCACAGCCTCTGGTCAGTCTTACCAATGTACCATGCCTCAGGGCATCCTTGCCTATAACGTATGAGATAGACAACGCTGGCCGGGTTATATGAGTACCTGCCATGTACGTGGTGGAAGGTGTTCCTACATGTAATGGCGGTATCCGTGTCGACACTCTGACACGTCTTGCAGAGTCTACCGTGACAACGTTGTATGGTGTTGTCCTGAAAGCTGTGAATGATGATCTGTTTGAGGTTTGGTGGTGTTTAAAGGCAAGAAGTGAAGGCATGGGAAAGGTCTTCTTGGCGAGGTGCTTATCCTCATTGATAACGTGTTGCAGACTGTGAAGAACATGGCGTAGTTTTTCGGCTCCTGGGAAGTACTGGACAACGTCCTATGTGCCTATCTTCTTTCCACCTATCCACTCCACCCTCCCCCCGCCCCTGACCTATCACCTTCATTCCCTCCCCCACTCATCCATGTACTCTATGCAACTTTCTCCCCACCCCCACCGTCCTCTAGCTTATCTCTCCACGCTTCAGGCTCTCTGCCTTTATTCCTGATGAAGGGCTTTTGCCCAAAACATCGATTTTGCTGCTCCTCGGATGCTTCCTGAACTGCTGTGCTCTTCCAGCACCACTAATCCAGAATCTGGTTTCCAGAATCTGCAGTCATTGTTTTTACGTAGTTGATTTTAACCCTACTGCGAATCCTCTTGCAAGGATGCCTGCCTCGAAGAAGTTTTCCTCCTCTCTCTACAAGAATCTCAGGGAGTCCCTCTCCCACTGCAACTCCCAGGTCATTTCCTCTGCCCTGAAGCTCTTCAACCATGTCCTGAAACAAACTCGCTACCACAGCCCATCTTCCGCCTCGGAACACTTCAACCCCAGGGTATCAATGTGGACTTCAACAGTTTCCTCATTTCCCCTTCCCCCACCTCACCCTAGTTCCAAACTTCCAGCTTAGCACTGTCCCCATGACTTGTCCTACCTGCCTATCTTCTTTTCCACCTATCCACTCCACCCTCCTTCCTGACCTATTACCTTCATCCCCTCCCCCACTCACCTATTGTACTCTATGCTACTTTCTCCCCACCCCCACCCTCCTCTAGCTTATCTCTCCACGCTTCAGGCTCTCTGCCTTTATTCCTAATTAAGGGTTTTTGCCTGAAACGTCGATTTTACTGCTCCTTGGATGCCGCCTGAACTGCTGTGCTCTTCCAGCACCACTAATCCAGAACACACATCCTACAGACAGGCAAACACACTCCAACAGACCCATACACTCACACAGACCCTCTCTCATAAACAAGCTCTCTCTCATATGCTCACACATACACTCCCACACACCCTCTCACAGACGTATACCCTCTTACACTCACACATTCTCTCACAGACACTCATATCCCCTGCACACACACACACACCCACACACACATATAAATTTGTGGGGTTTATTTGTACTTGCAGAATTACATTTTATTTTGCTCAAAAACTACATGAATCCACGTAAGGTTCTGTAAATCCCTTCTTTTAGATTAGAATCAGTCTGACCATTGGGGCACAGACAGCCTCACACAGGGCAGCTCACACCTTCAATGGATTATGAAGTTAAAAATCACACAACACCGGGTTATAGTCCAACAGGAAGCACACTAGGTTTCGGAGTGTCACTCCTTCATCAGGTAATAGTAGAGGGCTCAATCCTAACACACAGAATCTATAGCAAAAATTTACAGTGTGATGTAACTGAAATTATACATTGAAAAATTGATTGTTATTGGAAACATTAGCTTTCGGAGCACCACTCCTTCATTAACTTTGTACACCTCAATCCAACACTGGCATCTCCAAATCAATGGATTATCTGGGTCGACATGACACCTATCATTAAAGTTTACTTGAGAATATAACTTGAAAAATGTTCTGGGATTAATTTATGAAAGAACTGAAATCAACATGGGTCATTCTAAAAGATGAGAGACTTAACAGGCAGGTCTTTTTCAATATATTAATTTCAGATACATCACACCATAAACGTTTGCTATAAATTCTGTGTCTTATGATCTTATTCTCCACAATCACCTGATGAAGGAGCGTCGCTCCGAAAGCTAGTGCTTCCAAATAAACCTGTTGGACTATAACCTGGTGTTGTGTGATTTATAACTTTGTACACCCCAGTCCAACACAGGGACCTTCAAATCATGACTTAAAATTGCTACTCACACATTTCCCCCCTCCATACTGCCCCCTCTACTGGCTGACATTGAATTGCTACTCACGCATTTCCCTCTCCATACTGCCCCCTGTACTGGCTGATATTGAATTGTTACTCACACATTTCCCCCCACCCCCCTCCGTACTGCCCCCTGTATTGGCTGACATTGAATTGTTACTCACACATTTCCTCTCCATACTGCCCCCTGTACTGGCTGACATTGAATTGTTACTCATACATTTCCCTCTCCATACTGCCCCCTGTACTGGCTGACATTGAATTGTTACTCACACATTTCCTCTCCATACTGCCCCCTGTACTGGCTGACATTGAATTGTTACTCATACATTTCCCTCTCCATACTGCCCCCTGTACTGGCTGACATTGAATTGTTACTCATACATTTCCTCTCCATACTGCCCCCTGTACTGGCTGACATTGAATTGTTACTCATACATTTCCCTCTCCATACTGCCCCCTGTACTGGCTGACATTGAATTGTTACTCATACATTTCCCTCTCCATACTGCCCCCTGTATTGGCTGACATTGAATTGTTACTCACACATTTTCCCCCCCACTCCCCTCCGTACTGCCCCCTGTACTGGCTGACATTGAATTGCTACTCACACATTTCCCTCTCCATACTGCCCCCTGTACTGGCTGACCTTGAATTACCGCCCATGCGTTCAAAGGGGGGCAATACCGCCCTCCTGACGGGATGACCTTACATCGCCGCACCTGCACTGCACGCCGTCGACACTGCCCTCTAGACGAGCTGACAGCGAACTGCCTCTCCTGCCTTTCTCCCAGCTTGGCTTCTCCCTTCGACCGTCCCGACACCAGCACATTGCCCGCTGCTGGCTGCCAATGAATTGCCATGCCTCCCTCGATGCTGCCCTCTGGCCGGGCAGACAGCGAATTGCAGTGCCCGTACATGTGGTGATACTGCCCCCTAGATTGGCTGAATCCTTCTGGAGGACCACGCGACGACCACCTCCAATGGAAGAAAGCGGGGCGGAGACCAAGAGGAATCACCTGACCGGCGTGGAGTTATTATTTATTTTATAATTTCTTCACATTCCCCCTCCCATCGCATCTTCGCGCGACGCCATTTCGACTCCCGGATTGGGGGGAAAAAAAAGCTAAGAATAATTCCTGGCTTTTAGCTGGTGAACGAAACCGAGAGCGAAAGTGGGAGGGTTTGGTCGGAGGCCTCGACTGTTAGGATGTTCCTGGGGCTGGCGGAGGAGCGACTGCTACGGGCTTCGAGCTGAAGAAACGCCGCGGCCTGTTTGCGGCCCACCTCCAGAAGGCTATTTCTCACTTTTTTTTAAAAAAAACAAAAAAAAAAGGAAAAAGTTTTCCTTCGGTGAACCCAGCCATGCCCTTCTTCGCCGTTAACCCCTTCGACCAGGATGTCGGTGAGTTATTTGTGAGGGACTTTGTGTTTTATTTTAACAACACTCCCCACCCTTTTGGGCTTTTAAAACACACACACACACACAGTTATGTAGGTGACACATCACTTTTAAATGACATGATTAATTATGTCAGGTTCTGGGGTGGCCAAGGGGGTCTACGGGAAGCAGGAAATGTTGCTCGGGGAATGATGCAGCATCCAAGGCAGCCGTTCGGCCCCTCTTCCCCTGATCCCCCTATTTTTAAGCCCCCCACTGCAACTTCCTCATCTTCCCCACCCCCAAAGGGTTTTTATTTAGAATTACTGTTGAATTTTACATCCTTTCAGCCACTTGTTGCGTCAGAAAATGTTCCCTAATTTTCAAGAATTGTGATTTTTTTTTTGTTTTTTTTAGAAACAAAACTTGATTTCTTTATCTTTGTTTTCTGGTAACTGGTCCTTCTGTCGCTCAAAGCTGCTTCTCATTTGCTCCGCTGAAATTTTTTGAGCAACTTTTGTAAGATCTCATCTTAGTCTGTCAAATAAGAGTAGTTAGAGGCGAAGAGATGTACAGCAGAGAAACAGACCCTTCGGTCCAACTCGCCCATGGAAGCACTTATACACACACAAGGTGATAGAGGTTTGGAACTCTCTTCCCCAAATGGTAATTGATGCTAGATCAGTTGTTAAAATTTACCTGTGTTAGATGTAAAGTTTGTTAAACAGTGGTATTAAGTGATATGGGCCGACGTTGGTACATGGAGGTAGGTCACAGATCAGTTATGACCTCATTGAATAGTGGAACAGACTTGAGGGGCTGAATGGCCGACTTGTATTCCACTGTTCGAAAATGCAGCAGATGCTCAAGATGGAATATAAATAGAAAGTGCTGGAGAAACTCAGTAGGTCTTTACTTTTATTTTTCATCTTGTCTCCCTCTGCTGTTGGGACAAGATGAGAATACCGCAGTGTGTGTAAAGTAGGAGGAATCCATTCAGACTCATGAGCTTTCTTCGTTGTACGTTTTAAGATCATGGCTGAACTGACCTTAATCTGAGCTCCACTTACCTGTGTGTCATTTCTTCCACTACCCCTCCTCAAAACTCTCAAATATCCTGTGGTTTTAAAAATCTATCCTGGTCTCAAATGTGTTCCACAATAGTATCCACACTGGTCAAGAATTACCAAGATGAGTGTCTGAGAGGAAACCTTGTTGGATTATAAGCTTTTTTTGGTGATTTTTAACATTGTCCTCTGAGAGGAGACTTTCCTCCTTGCCTCACCTTTTTTTTTTAAGTGGTCCCTTTGTCTGATACTGTGTCCCCCATTCTAGATTTCCTTCATGAGGAGAAACCCAACCATCGTCTGGAGCTAGGACTTGAACCTGACTGCATATCGTTTTTAGATGGCATGTATTTGCTAGCTTGCATTAATTGTATTTTCTTTTTTCCTTTTGCCTTGGATTTTGATGCTCTAAGTTCAAAAGGAACTATGATAGTAGTTAAGTCACACATTTATCCAACCTGTATCGATTTCTCGGGACACGTAGTTAGGGCCTTTAAAATATCTATGAAAGCTGACAAGATCTGAAACTTCTTATTAAGAAAGGATTACTTAATGTGTAAAAAGTACATCAAGCACCACCACGCCCTAAAGAACTTGGAGCAGTGAATACATGCTTCAGATGGAATTTCTTGTTTTGTAAGATTTAGTCTTTGGAATTCTCTACCTCAGACAGCAGTGAAAGCTGGGTTGTTGAATGTACTCAAGGTTGTAGTTGGATTTTTCATTGATAGAGTCATAGGGTTTGGGGGTTGTGATGTTGCAGGCAAAAATGTAGAGCTCTTGTGGTAGTGTCCCAACTTCTGAACCAAGAGGCCAAGGTTCAAGTCCCATCTACTCCAGAGGTGTATAATAACATCACTGAATAGCTTGAATAGAAAATATCTGCAGGCAGAAAAGTGGAGTTGACGCCACAAACAGGTGTGATCATTGAATGGTGTACCAGGCTTGAGGGTCTGAATGACCTACGCCTCCTAATTCATATTCTTCTCCACATCTCTTCATTGAAAGTCTTCATCCCTTGCACCAATATCTATCTGCACGTGTTTGCTACAAATGTATATTTAGTCATGTTTGCAAGTGTGTCATTTCTAGTAAAACCACAGTTAGACACTGCGTTGTTCCTGTGTTAGAGTCAGAGAGATGTACAGCACGGAAACAGACCCTTCAGTCTAACTCGTCCATGCTGACTAGGTGTCTGCGTGGGTTTCCTCCGGATGCTCCGGTTTCCTCCCACAGTCCAAAGATGTGCAGGTCAGATGAATTGGTCATGCTAAATTGCCCGTAGTGTTAGGTAAGGGTAGATGTAAATGTAGGGGTATGGGTGGGTTACGCTTCGGCGGGGCGGTGTGGACTTGTTAGGCCGAAGGGCCTGTTTCCACACTGTAAGTAATCTAATCTAAAAAAAATCTAATATCCTAAATAAATCCAGCCCCACTTGCTAGCATTTGGGCTGTATCCTTCTAAATCCTTCCCATTCATATACTCATCCAGATGCGTTTAAATGTTGTAATTATACCAGCCTCCACCACTACTTTAGGCAGCTCATACCATTACACACACCATTCTCTGCATGAAAAGGTTGCCCCTGAGGTCCCTTTGAAATCTTTCCCCTCTCTCCTTAAACCTATTCTGTCTCGTTTTGGACTTCGCCCCCCCAGAAAAGACTTTGGCTATTCACCCTTTCCATGATTTTATAAACCTCTATAAGGTCACTCCTCAGCCTCCGACGCTCCAGGGAAAACAGCCCCAGTCTATTCAGCCTCTCCCTATAGTTCAAAGCCTCCAACCCTGGCAACGTAGTTGTAGATCTTTTCTGAACCCTTTCAAGTTTCACAACATCTTCCTATAGCAGGGAGACCAGAATTGCACGCAGTATTCCAAAAGTGGCCTGACCAATGTACTGTACAGCTGCAACATAATTTCCTTTATTAAACACTGAAATGGCATTAATAAACTTATGCAGAACCTCAGAGTTTGCCATCCTGACAGGAGTTAGGTCCCGAAATGGATGCAGTACGCCAGGGCCCAATCAATGAGTCTTAACTTGATTCTTCTTTTCCTTGTTGTTCTCTTTCGCTATAAAGTCACCTGGTGCCATTAAACATAAATGTGTGTGCTCCCTTTGCAGACAAGCATAACCTTTTTTTAAAAAAAATCCTAAATTCTAACTCAAATGAAATGTAAAATCAAGTAATACATTTGATGTCTAGTATACCCTCAAGTTCTTGTGTAGGTTTGTAAATAAGATCATAAGAAATAGGAATAGGTGGCAATCATTTGGCCTGACTAGGCAACTTCGTTAGTAAAACCATGACTGATCAGATGCAAGTGGCTTTTAACAGCAAGTTTTTGGGGCTTGGATTAATTTTTCTTAGACTACGGTAGAGGCGGGTGCAATCGTAGATTTTGAAAGGGAATTTGATAAACACAGACATGATTTGTTGTAATCATCCTATGAAAATGTGCTACCAGACTGCCTTTGGCAATTGTGACCAGAAATCTAGCGATGATGAGAGAGGGAGAGAGATGAGATTTGGGGAGCTAAGGTCTCAGGCATGACAGACCATCTTGGAGGAGTGAAATTCCAGGATAGGTAAGAGGCCAGGATGAGAAAAGTAGTGTTATCTGAGAATTGTAGAGCATTCACAGATTTTTAAATTGCATGTAGATGAATCGGGAGTCTGAGCACAGAAGTAGAGGGTGAACAGGACTTGGTGTGGGATAAGAGTGATATGGTTGTTTGAGCTGAAGGTTATAAATGTTGGAAAGTGGGAATTACCGAAGGTGGGCAACATTTTTGTTAACTTGTCCTTAATTTCTTTAAATTAACATATGCTCCGTCTGCTTCTTTCTGATTGTGACATTTTGTTAAGGCACTGTCTGCATAAATATGTTGCAAGCTCCCTGTTGACACTGACACACATTATCTTGAGATATTGCTCTGTCAAATGCTTGACTGCTAATTATGTACATAAGAGTTTTAAAACGAATACTATAGGCTGTGTTTAAGGAACAGGAGTAATCCTGTGTGGATCTGCAAGAAGACCACCCTCCGCCTTTTCCCAGTGCTCATAAGTTAATTCCATCTACTCCAGAGGTGTGTAGTATTGATTAGAAAAATAATTTTAAATTTAAAAAAGATTAAATTCTTATGGAATTGTACTCCAGTGTGTTAGTAGCGTCAGGGAGATAATAAACAGAAACACAGACAGAAATTCTCACAGCCGTCCAGGATTGTTGTTGTTCCTTAAATGCAACCTTTTTAAAAAATTTATATAGTTCAGAATTTGAATTGATTTGAGAGTGCGGCCCACAGGAGCCTGGGCCAGCTTTCATCACAAAGCTGTCTGGTAGCCATCACTGCATAACAGTCTAGTTTGGGGACCTCGGCTGGTCTTGTCAACCCATTTCTACATTACATGCTGCAGGCGGATGCAGGTCCTGAATTGAACAACATCGTGCTCCTGTACTTGCACATCTGTGCACATGCTTTAACAGTTTCTTCTTGGCATGAATGTTTTATTTTCTGATGGTGTCGAGCACAGGGGTGACATTGGCCAATTTCTGTGGCTGTGTCATGCATGCCATCAGACGCTCAAGAATTTGTGGGCCTCGTTTGACTCTGTTTTGTGTTCCTCAGGAACTTGCTTCAAAACATTCCTAGAATTGACTGCATTGGGAGACATTGCTCCCTGAGGAGATAAACATAGCAGGCTTATTGCAGATTCTATTCAGTCCATGGAAAGACATAGACTTAACAAATAGAACTTATATAATTTTTATTTTCCCTGGAAGATATGCTTCACCTTCATTTGAAACCAATGATAATGGTCTGATTGAAGTTGGGAGCCAGCCATTTAGGAGGTTACAGACTCTATCTTTGCAGAATTCTGAAAGTGCCCCTTGAGCAAGGGCTGGGTTGGATTGCTGCCCTCAATCAATTTCCAGTCTGGTGAGCAACATCGACATAAAGCTGTTACAACATAACTGTACTATTGAGCAGTTTCTGTTTCCAATTCAAAATTCCTATTCACTGGGTTTTTGAAGATGTCACGTAAGGCATGTCTGTAGCACTGTAGTTAGCATGGACTTGAGACAACAAATTTTACCTTTTTTAAAATGTCTGAAAATATTCTCTGCATTTGTATATTTAAAAACACTGCATGCCACCAGATTGAAGCTTTGCACTTCTGTCACACCTTTGGCTGTCTTGAGTCAGCATTGGAGTGTGAATTAACTCTGAAACATTAGTACTATCCTATACGGGTCCTCCCTGAAGTATTGCTTGCATCAAAAGTGTTTGATTTTTAAAAGAGGATTTTTAATTAGAGAAAATGACATGAAAAGTGATCAACCAACTTAAAATCAGAAAAATAAAGCCTAACGTACTGTTACTTGGTGTGAGGATTGGGAACAGTTATGTAGATAACTTTTTATATAACCTTTTTTGTTTATTTTGAATATAATCATCCACAAAAGTTAATTGTGGAGGAAATAATGAAAATTTGACAGTTACTTATTGGAATCTTAATTGAGAGATTTATAGGCGTGTATGTGTGTGAATGAAGTTTTTTAACTATTTTGTTATAGAGAACTGCTTTCACGTCGAGCGAGAGAGACAACCAAAGTTTGTTTAACATGATGGTCTTCATGCCTAGGTGAGGGGGAAGAATTTGAGAAGGAGAGTTCTTGTAAGCTTGACCAGTGCAAGAATTGAATCCACCCTGTTGACATCACTGCACTACAATCAACTGACTAGCTAACTGATCCCCAGAGAACTTTAATATTCATTTTTAAAATATGTATCTTTTGTGGTTATAAAATAAGTACCATATATCAATGTCACAAACTGTAAGCTAAGATTATAGCCCCTAAACTCCTATCCACCAGGTATTTGTTATGAAAGGGAGTAGAGAAGCTATCTTTGCCTTCTTTGAATCTTCATTGCAGGCTGGTTTCTGTGATATTGTGCTAAAATGGTTCGGTTACTTAGCCAGACTGCAGCTGTGTGCTTTGCTCACGTTTTCTTAGACATGTGAGCTGGAATTTACAGGTCAAGAAGAGCTAGAAGGCTGATCTTAGTACACAACAGTACAACACAAAAACAGGCCCTTTGGCCCAACATGTCTGTATAGACAATGATGCCATTTTAAACTAATCCCATCTGTCTACATGTGGCATATGTGTCCCTCTATTTCCTGCCTGTTTGTCTGTCTATTTAATTGCCTCTTAAACATTGCTATTGTTTCTGCTTCATGGATAGGGTGAACATGTAGGTTTGCTCACTGAGCTGGAAGGTTCATTTTCACCATACTAGGTAACATCTTCAGTGAGCCTCCTGACAAAGCACTGCTGATGATTCCTGCTTTCTATGTATATGTTTGGGTTTGTTTGGTTTGGTGATGTCATTTCCTGTTCTTTTTCTCAGGGAGTGGTAAATCATGTCCAAGTCTATGTATTTGTTGATGGCATTCTGACCGGACCTCTCTGCTTCCAGGAATTTTCGTACATGTCTCTGTTTGGCTTGTTCTCAGACGGATGTGTTGTCCCAGTCGAAGTGGTGCCCCTCCTCATCCGCATATAAGGATACTAGTGAAAGAAGTCTTTTTGTGGCCAGTTGATATTCATGTGTTCTGGTGGCTGGTTTTCTGCCTGTTTGTCCAATTTCATTAGCTGTTTCAAATTCATTAGCTGTTGTTTTAGTGTGTTGGTGGGTTTGTGGACTACCATGATGCCATGGGGTCTGAGTAGTCTGGCAGCCTTTTCCGAGATGCCTTTGATGTAGGGGAGAGTGGCTAGGGTTTCTGAGACTACTCAGACCCCTTGGGTTCATGGTAGCCCACAAACCCACCAAGACATTAAAACAGCAGCTAATGAATTTGAAAGATCCTGTACAGACAACAAGCAAACCTAATGTAATTTACAAAATATCATGTAAGAACTGTAACAAACATTGGACAAATAAGCAGAAAACTAGCCACCAGGATACATAAACACCAACTAGCCACAAAAAGACATGACCCTCTCTCACTAGTATCCTCACATATGAAGGAGGTAAGACACCACTTTGACTGGGACAACACATCCATCCTAGGACAAGCCAAACAGAGAGACACATGAGAATCCCTAAAAGCATGACATTCCAACTGAAACTCTATCAACAAACACATGGACTTGGACCCAATTTACCACCCCCTCAGGAAAAAAAACAGGAAATGACATCACCACAGGAAACAACATCACCAACCCAAACATATAAATAGAAAGCAGGAATCATCAGTGCTTCGTCTGGAGGCTCACTGATGATACCTAGTATGGTGATGAAATGTTTGAAAATGAAACTTCCAGCTTACCGAGCAAACCTACATCCAGAACCTCAACCCGAGCTATAAATCCTCTCAAAACAGCTAGGGTCTTTTCCCCACAGTGGCGGGGTTTGTCAAAAACTAAAGGGTGTAAGTGTTTAAGGTGAGAGGGGAAAGTTTAACAAGGACTTGAAGGCAACTTTTTCACACAGATGATGGTGTGTGTATCTGGTACAGGCTGCCAGAGGAAGTGCTGGAGGAGGGTACCATTACAACATTTAAAAGGCATCTGGGTGGATACATGAGTAGGAAGGGTTTATTAGGGATATGGACCAAATGTTGGCAAATGGGTCTAAGTTAAACATAAGATATCTGGTCAGCATGGACAAGTTGGACCGAAGGTTCTGTTTCCATGCTGTGTGCCTGTCTGACTATGACTTTACCTCCCCTGGTGATGTATTCCAGACATCTACCACTTGTGTATTTTTTGAAAAAAAAAGTTTGCTTTGCACATATCCTTTAAATGTTCCCCCTCTTCTCTTAAGCCTATGCCCCCTAATATTTGACGTTGTTACCCTGGGACAAAGTCTCCAATTATCCACCCTCTCCATACCTCTCATACCTTTTATATACTTCTGTCAGGATGCTCCTCAGCCTTTGATGCTCTAATGAAAACAATCCAAGTTTGTCCAACTCAACTTGTGTCAAATACACTCCAATCCAGACAGCATCCTGATAGACCTCTTCTGCACCCTCTCCAAAGCCTCCACATCCTTACCATGGAATGGCAATTAGAACTATACCCAGTACTTGAAATGTGGCCTTACTAAAATTCTATATAGCTGCAACTTGAGTTGCCAACTTTTATACTCTGCCCTGACCAATGAAGATGAACACACCATATGCATTTTTTGAAACCACTTTATCCCATGTGTTGCCACTTTGAGGGAGCTATGAGCTTGCTCCCCAAGACACCTCTGTATATCAATGCTCCAAGGGTCCTGCCATTTACTGTGTACCTTCCTCTGCCATTTGACTTCCCAAAATTCATCACCTCGCACTTGTCTGGATTAATCTCCATCTGGCATTTCTCTGCCCAACTTTCTAATTGATCTATATCCCGCTGTATCCTTTGACAACCTTCCTCACTATCCACAACTCACCATTTTTCATGTTGTTTTGCTCATCAGATTTCCTACATTTTCATCCAAATCATTTATATTACAAATAATAGAGGTTATCAACTCTGATCTTTGTGGAACACCACTGGTCACAGTCCCTCTGGTCCTAAAAAGACCCCTCGCAACTACTCTCTCTATCTTCCATGATCAAACCAATTTTTTATTCTACTTATCAACTCACTGTGGATCCCACATGATTTAATCTTCTGGACCAACCTGCCATGAGGGCCTTTGTCAAATACTTTAGTAAAGTGCATGTAGACATCATCCACTGCCTATTCTCATCAACCATCATCATCATTCCTCAAACAACTAAATCAAATTTATGAGACAACACCTGACTACCCCGTGTCTAATAAGTCTGTTATTTTCCAAATGGGAGAAAATCTTGTAACGAAGAAGTTTCTGCAACAATTTCCCTGTCACTAATATAAGGCCTACTGGCCGATAGTTTCCTGGGTTATCCCTGTTGTCTGACTTAAATAAAGGAACAACACTAGTCATTCTCCAGTCTTCTGGGACCTCACCTGTGGTTAATACAAAGATCCCTGTCAAGGTCAGAGCAATGTCCACCATTGCCTCCCTCAGATCTCATCAGGGCCTGAGGACTTACTGACTTGGTATTTTTCAAGTAATCCGACACCGCTGCCTCCTTAGTATCAGCATAGAATCATGGAATCCCTACAGTTTGGAAACAGGCCATTTGGCCCAACAAGTCCACACCAACTCTCTGAAAAGTATCCCAACCAGACTTCTTCCCCTAATCTCTTGCTCTACATTTCCCATGACCAATCCACCTAACCGAGACATCCCTGAAGACTATGGGCAATTTAGCATGGCCGATCCACCTAACCTGCCCATCTTTGGACTGTGGGAGGAAACCCACGCAGACATGGGGAGAATGTACAAACCTAGCACAGTCGCCCAAGGCTGGAATCAAAGCTAGGATCCTGGTGCTGTGAGGCAGCAGTGCTGACTGCTGGGCTGCCATGCCCTACAATCTCATACCCTTCCCTAATCTTGCCCATGGTCCATGTCCTACTCCTCGGTGAATCAGATGTGAAGTACAAATAAGGATCTTGCTCACATCCCCTCGCTCCATGCATAAATTCACCCTTTTTATTGCCACTTTTTTAATACAGGCATAAAATGCCTTGGATTCTTCTTCATCCTACTTGCCAAGGACATTTCATGGTCACTTTCAGCCATCCTAATTACTTGTTTAAGCTCTTTCCTGCTTCCTTTGTATTCCTCAAGGGCCTTGTCTGATTTGAGTTTTCTAAACCTTACTTTTTCTCTTCAAGCTGTTCTCATCCAAGGCCTACAGGGTTCCCAAATGTTGCTATCTCTATCTTTTACCCGCACTCTGAACTGGCCTTTAATAGATTCCCACATGACAGATGTGGAGTTACCCTCAAACAACTGCGCTAAATCTAATTTCTCCAATCCATGCTTAATACTGTTTTAATTAGACCCCCGTGCCAATTTAGCACTTTCACCTGAGGACCAGTCTTTGTCTTTTCCTTATCCATAACTATCTTAAAACTTATGGAATTATGATCACTGTTCCCAAAATGCGCACTCACTGAAATGTCACTCACCAAACCCAATACAAGGTCTAGTACAGCCCCTTTCCTTCTTGGAATCTCAACATATTGTTTCATGAAGCCCTCCTGGATGCTCGTAACAAATTCTGCCTCATCTAAACCTCTGTCACCAAAGGAGTCCCGGTCAATATTGGATTAGTTGAAGTCACTCATTAAAACAACCCTATTGTTTACATATCTGTTCCTCTCTCTCCTGCTATTAGGACTACAGTATAACCTCATCATAGTGATTGCGCCCTTCCAATTCCACACATATGTCCTTGCTGGATGAGCCCTCTAAGACATCCTGTCTTAGTGCAACTTTGTCATTCTCTTCATTCAATAATGCAAATCCCCAATCCCTTTTAAACCCTCTATTATGCTTGAAACATCTAATCCTGGAACATTCATTTAGCAGTCCTGCCTTTATGTCAAGCAGGTTTCTATAATGGCTCCAAAATTGTAGTACCATGTATTAATTAAGGCTCTAAGCTCATCTGCCTTACCCATTATAGAGTCACAGAGCACAGAAACAGACCCTTCGGTCCAACTCGTCCATGCCGATGAGGTATCCTGACCTAATCTAGTCCCATTGCCAGCACTTGGCCCATATCCCTCTAAATCCTTCCTATTCCTATACCCTTCCAGATGCCTTTTAAATATTGTAATTGTATCAGCTTCCTCCACTTCCTCTGGCAGCTCAATTCATACACTCACCACCCTGTCTGTGTGAAAAAGTTGCCCTTGGGTCTCTTTTATATCTTTCCCCTCTCACCCTAAACCTATTCCCTCTAGTTCTGGACTCTCCCACCACAGGCAAAAAACTTTGTCTATTTATCCTATCCATGCCCCTCAAAATTTTGTAAACGTCTATAAGGTCACCCTCAGCCTCTGATGCTCCAGGGAAAATAGCCTCAGCCTATCGCTCAAATCCTCCAACCCTGGAAATATTTTTGTAAATCTTTTCTGAACCCTTTCAAGTTTCACAACATCCTTCTGATAAGAAGGAGACCAGAACTGCATGCAGTATTCCAATAGTGGCCTAACAAATGTCCTGTACAGCTGCAACATGACCTCCCAACTCTTGTATTCAATACTCTGATCAATAAAGGAAAATATACTATCCTATCTATCTGTGACTCTTTCAAGGAACTATGAACCTGCATTAAAATAAATGTACTTCAGACAGCCTGTCCCACCAACTGAACCTTAATCTTCTCCTCATTCACTCTACACACTGACCTATTGCTCTGGTTCCCACATCCCTGCCAGACTATTTAAATATTCTCAAGTGGCACGAGCAAACCTTGCAGTGTCCCTCTGGTTTGAGTGTAACCCTTCCTACTTGTACAAGTCCCTCCTGCCCCAGAGGAGATTTCATTGATCCAGTATCTGAAGCGCTATCTCCTACGTGAGCTCTTTGCCACTAAATCAACTGTATTATCTTCCCATTTCTGACCTCACTTGCATGGAGTCATCCTGAGATTACTACTCTCGAGGTCATTTTCTTCACACTTCTACCTAATTCCCTTTGCATGACCTTGTCTCTCTTCCTGCCTTTATTGTTAACACCAATATGGACCACAAACCTCTGGCTGCTCACCTTCTCCTTTCAGAAAGTCCTATGCCTGCTTAGAGACTTCCTTGACCCTGGTGTGTTGCCTCCCTGTCAACGTCCTGGAGTCTTGCTTGCAGCCACAGAAACCGCTAACTGAGTCCTGACTATAGAGCTACCTTTCACTTCTGCTCACCCGCACTTCAACCTTACCTGCTGTACAACATGCTGCCACTGATCTGGCTGTTGCTGTTGCTTTCCTTAGAGGCCACACCCTCCCAATAGTATCAAAAGCAATGTATCTGTTTGAGCGGGGATAGCCACAGGGGACTCTCATTGCCTGCCCCTCCTGTGGTCACTCATCAATCTAGTTGAACCTTTGGTGCAACCACATTCCTGAGACTTGTATCTGTAAAGCTTCCTGCCTCCTACATACCTCTCACTGAGTCCAATTGATCCATGTGAGGAGCTGCAGGTGGACACTTCCTGCAGACATAGTTGTCAAGGACATTTTGATTTTTTCCTGGCCTCCCACATCTCAGGAGGAACACACTATAACTGTCATAGTAAAAGAAAAGGAAAAACGTTGCTCTCATGTATCTTAGACCTCGCACCCCCTCTAGGGCTTGCTTCCCTTTAAATGCTGCCAGTAGGAGGGAAAAGCTTCTCCGAGAATCCTCCTCAGTCATTTTTCATTACCGGCCTTTATTGGATGCTCTTCATCCTGTTGAGCACTGGGTTCTGCATCATCCCATTCTCAGTTGTCGTGAATGAGCTAATTTCTCCCAGAATCCACCTCTGTCACTTCTCACTGTTACCCTCTGTTCATCTCAATGTGGTGGCATCTCACTTGATTCTAACCTATTGTAGCAACATGCACTTTTGCAGACATTGTCATTTGGAGCTACAGAAAGTGATTGTAGAGATTCCATAGAAACATAGGAACTGGAGACCATTCAGCCCCTCGAGCCTACTCTGCCATTCAGTAAGTTGATCTGTGACTTAATTCCATATACCTGCCTTGCCCATGTCCCTTGATACCCTTGCTTAATAAAAAATTATCTATCTCAGATTTAAATTTAACAGGTTAAGTTAGCATTGATCGTCATCTGATAAAGCAAGTTCCAAAAATCTATCATTCTTTACATTTAGAAGTGCTTTCTAACATTTCTCCTGAATGGCCTGGCCCTAATTTCTTGACTGTGCCCTCTGATTCTAGAATCTTCAACTAGTGGGAATAGTTGACCACTGTCTTACCCTGTTTAATATCCTGAAAACCTCAATTAGATCACCCCTTAACATTCTAGACAATAAAGACCTCATTTGTCTAATCTGTCCTCATAATCTAACACTGAAGTCCAGGTATTATGTTTGTAAGCCTGCATTGTTGTCCCTCCAAGGCCAAAACATTCTTCCTAAGGTGTGGTGACTGCTCACAGTGCTCTAAGTAGGGGTCTAATTAGGGTTTTGTATAACTATAGCAAATCATCTGAATTCCTATACCTCAGCCTTTAGGTATGAAGGTCAGCATTCAATTAGCTCCCTTGACTATTTTCTGCACCTGTTTATGGCATTTTAACCAGCTATGCACCTGAACCTCCAAATCCCGTTGGGCATCCACTTTTTCTCTTTAACTTGGTGCCTTTTTTTTTAATTAAAAAAACCCTGATCTATCCATTTTCAGTCTAATGGATAACCTCACACTTGCTTAAGTTAAAGTCAATCTGCCACAGCTTTGCCCATTCAACTGAAGCTATTAATTTCCTGTTGTAATTTTATGCTGTTGTCAACACTGTCTATAGTGCTATCCAATATTGCATCATCACCAAATTTGGATATTTGAATTTTTACTCCATTATCCAAGTTGTTAATGAACATTGTGAATATTTGAGACTCTCAACACAGATCCTTGTGGGACACCACTGGTCACATCCTGCTAATTTGAGCACTAACCCATTATTCCAATTCTGTATCCTGCCATTTAACTGATTTTCTAATTCTATCAATTTTCCCTCAGTTCCATGGGTTTCCACTTTAGCTAGCAGTCTCTGTGAGACTTTATCAAAAGCCTTCTGAAAGTCCAGATAAACAACATCCATCGACTTATTTCTGTTCATCACTGTTGTCACCTCTTCAAAGGAAAGTCTTTCAGATATGACCTACCCTTCACCAATCCACGCTGACTCTCCCTGATTAACTGAAATTTTCAAGGTGATCAATTACCCTGTCCCTAATTGACTCCAATAATTTCCCAGAACAGATATTAGGTTAACTGGTCTGTAATTCCCTAGTTTCCCTCTGTCACCCTTCTTAGAGTAGAGTGACATGTGTAAATTTCCAGTCCAGAGGTGCAGCTCCTGAATCCAGCCCATCACAAGGCTGACATGAATCTCTCCAGCTTTTATCATATGTAATTGATGCCTGTGCAAAGGATTTTGAAGTTGATCCGCAAGCTGTTTGGACAAGGAAGGTGTGTTCATAATGCAGCCATCAGAACTTAGAAGGGGGCATGAACTCAGAAGCAATACCATATTGCACCATAAGTCTGCTGTCATAAAGTTGATACCTTGTTTAAATGATTCAAAAAGTGCTGCAAAGCGTAAAGCCTTGGAATAATTTTGAACTGTTGGCTGTTTCAGAGTGGGGATTTGAGAGCCTGGAGAAATAGGATATTTTTTGAAAAAACAAACACTCTCTTGGATGGTATTGAATTCCCACTGAATATTATTTTGTCTTGAAGAATCAGACTGATTTTGATTAAAAAAAATAATAAGTTCTGAAAAGTGAGAACCAGGACCCAGTGATCAGTTGGCTCACTAATGGGACAGGTTTTCAAACTGCATGTTTCACAGCCTAGAAATTGTATCAAGTTGGCCTTGTGAACTATGTGTCAAATTCTTTCATCTTGTTTATTTCCTGTCTGCCTGCACTCTTCTTAGTTTCGACAGCTAAATGCCTTTCCCTTTGAATTGGGGAACTGCCTTTCAGAATTAAGCTTCAATCGTTGATTTGTGTGTGTTTGGGTGTCCATCCCAGCAAAACGAGCAATCCATCATGAGACCATCAAATATAGTTCTGAATTTGTGCTTGTGTTGCTATCTGTAGGGGAAGATAATAGCCCGACATGTTAAGATCACAGTTTGAAGAAGTTTGTGTTTTGTGCTGATTCAGACTGCGCCACTCAACACACAGCTTTTGCTTTAAGTCTTGGACTAATGGGGCAGTGTCACCACAGAAGTGAATTGAGCAGAGTATTGGTGAGCAGCTTTTCTTTGGGATGAAGAAAGTATCGAACTATGTCTGCCAGGGTATTGACAATGAAACTATTGTTCCTTATATAGCGGAGTATATAGGCCATAGTTTCCAAACTTGCTAATGCCACTTTATATTTTAATGTGGTCAACATTAAGACTTCTCAATGGTTGATCCAACTGAATAGCTTGCTAGACCTTTCCAGGGGACAGTTAAGAGCTAATCCCTTGTTGCTGGTGTGGAGTCACCTGCAGACCAGACCAGACCAGACCAGGGTGGTAGTTTCCCTTATCTGAAGAGTAGCAGTGAGCTAGCTGAGTATTTGTGATAGTTGACAGTGGTTACACGGTCATCAGAAATTGATCGATTATTTAAATTCAAATAATACCACCTGCCTTGGTGGGATTCAAACATCGGTTTCAGCGTTAATGTCAGTGACAATACAGCTGGACCACCAAATCCGATAACCACCTGTTCTAGAATGCAGCTCGCCACCATGTTCTCCAGGGTAGCTGGATTGAGCAAAGATGATGATTATTGTGAAGATGTATATTAAAGTTAGTAATATTTCATTATATCAATTTATCACTGACTAAACCATTGAAAACAATGCAATATTTTTTTTGCAAAATGAATTTTTTAAAGCAAGTTTTGTATTTATATACTGTAGTATCATTCACAAAACCAAGATACTGCAAGGTGCTTTAGATTTAATAAGATTTGTTTTCATTAAAAAAGTTGACTCCATTGGAACATAGGGAACTTATCTTGGTGATTTTATTGGGTCAGCAATAAGTCTCTGATTCTAAGCGAGGAAGATAGACAGTAGGTGCAGGAGTAGGCCATTCTGCCCTTCGAGCCTGCACCACCATTTAATATGATCATGGCTGATCATCCTCAATCAGTATCCTGTTCCTGCCTTATCTCCATAACCCTTGATTCCGCTATCCTTGAGAGCTCTATCCAATTCTTTCTTAAATGAATTCAGAGACTGGGCCTCCACTGCCCTTTGGGGCAGAGCATTCCACACAGCCACCACTCTCTGGGTGAAGTAGTTTCTCCTCATCTCTGTCCTAAATGGTCTACCCCGTATTTTTAAGCTGTGTCCTCTGGTTCGGGACTCACCCATCAGCGGAAACATGTTTCCTGCCTCCAGAGTGTCCAATCCTTTAATAATCTTATATGTCTCAATCAGATCCCCTCTCAGTCTTCTAAACTCAAGGGTATACAAGCCCAGTCGCTCCAGTCTTTCAGCGTAAGGTAGTCCCGCCATTCCAGGAATTGACCTCGTGAACCTACGCTGCACTCCCTCAATAGCCAGAATGTCTTTCCTCAAATCTGGAGACCAGAACTGCACACAATACTCCAGGTGTGGTCTCACCAGGGCCCTGTATAGCTGCAGAAGAACCTCTTTGCTTCTATACTCAATCCCTCTAGTTATGAAGGCCAGCATGCTATTAGCCTTCTTTACTACCTGCTGTACCTGCATGCTTACCTTCATTGACTGGTGTACAAGAACACCCAGATCTCTTTGCACTGCCCCTTTACCTAAATTAATTCCATTTAGGTAGTAATCTACCTTCCTGTTCTTGCCACCAAAGTGGATAATCATGCATTTATCCACATTAAACTGCATCTGACCACTCACCTAACCTGTCCAGATCACCCTGTAATCTCCTAACATCCTCCTCACATTTTCCCCTGCCACCCAGCTTAGTATCATCAGCAAATTTGCTCATGTTATTACTAATACCATCTTCTGTATCATTACTATATATTGTTAAAAGCTGCGGTCCCAGCACTGATCCCTGCGGTACCCCACTGGTCACTGCCTGCCATTCCGAAATGGAGCCATTTATCACTACTCTTTGTTTCCTGTCAGCCAACTAACTTTCAATCCAAGTTAGTACTTTGCCCCCAGTACCATGCGCCCTAATTTTGCTCACTAACCTCCTATGTGGGACTTCATCAAAAGCTTTCTGAAAGTCCAGGTACACTACATCTACTTGATCTCCCTCGTCCATCTTCAGAGTTACATCCTCATAAAATTCCAGAAGATTAGTCAAGCATGATATCCCCTTCGTAAATCCATGTTGACTCTGACCTATCCTGTTACTACTATCCAGATGTGCCGTAATTTCATCCTTTATAATAGACTCCAGCATCTTTCCCACCACTGAGGTCAGACTAACTGGTCTATAATTTCCTGCTTACTTGCTCCCACCTTTCTTAAAAGGTGGTACAACATTAGCCACCCTCCAATCCGCAGGAACTGATCCTTAATCTGTCGAACTCTGCAAAATAATCACCAACGCATCCACGATTTCAGGAGCCATCTCATTCAATACCCTGGGATGTAGACCATCAGGCCCAGGAGACTTATCAACCTTCAGACCTAACAGTCTCTCCAACACCAATTCCTGGCAAATATAAATTCCCTTAAGTTCAGGTCCTTCAGCCACTATTACCTCAGGGAGATTGCTTCTGTCTTCCCCAGTGAACACATCTGAAGTACTAATTCAATTTCTGCCACTTCTTTGTTCCCCTGTTTCTGTCTTCAAGGGCCCAATTTTAATCTTAACCATTTTTTTGCCTTTCACATACCTAAAAAAGCTTTTACTATCCTCCTTTATATTTTTGGCCAGTTTACCTTCGTACCTTATTTTTTCTTTGTGTCTTTCCTTATTATTAATCCTCTGTTCTTTTAAAAGCTTTCCAGTCCTCCATTTTCCCAATTATCTTTGCTATGTTATACTTTTTTCTCTTTTAACTTTATATGTTTCTTAACTTCCCTCGTCAGCCACGGCCACCCATGCCTCCTCCTAGGATCTTTCTTCCTTTTTGGAATGAATTGATCCTGCATCTTCTGCATTATACACAGAAATATCTGCCATTGTTCTTCCACTGTCATCCCTGCTAAGGTATTGGACCATTGAACTTTGGCCAGCTCCTCCCTCATAGCTCCATAGTTCCCTTTATTCAACTGAAGTATTGTCACTTCCGATTGTACCCTCTCCCCCTCAAATTGCAGATTGAAGCTTATTTCATTATGGTCACTACTTCCCAATGGCTCCTTCACTTCGATCTTCACTGATTTTAGTGCGGTAAAAACAATGACTGCAGATGCTGGAAAGCAAATACTGGATTAGTGGTGCTGGAAGAGCACAGCAGTTCAGGCAGCATCTGATTTTTGTGCACCAATAGATGTCACACTTGGGCATCATATTCCAATATATGCTGCATGGAATGTTATCTGTGTTCTTTCAGAATTTAAGGCAAAATTCAGAATGATAACATAAGGGAAGTAGGCCATTCAGCTTATTGAGTCTGCTCCGCCAATCAATGAGATTATGGCTGATCTGATAATCCTCAACTCCATTTTCCTGCCCTCTCCGTCACCCTTGATTCCCTCACCGATTAAAAATCTGTCCATCTCAGCCTTGAATATACTTAAAGAACCCATCCTCACAGCCCTCTGTGGTTTTAAATTCACAGATTCACAACCCTCTGACAGAAGGAATTACTGCTTATCTATGTTTTAAATGTATGACCCCTTATTCTGAGATTATGTCCTCTGGACTTAGACACTGCCACAAGAGGAAGTAACCTTCCTGCATCCACCCTGTCAAGCTCTTGGAGAATGTTCCATCTTTCAGTAAGGTCGCCCCCTGATTCTTGTCAATGCCAGCTTGAACAGGCCCAACGTACTCCACTACTTTTCGTGCAAATCTGGTCTCCTTCTTATCGGAAGGATGTTGTGAAACTTGAAAGGGTTCAGAAAAGATTTATAAGGATGTTGCAAGTGTTGGAGGATTTGAGCTATAGGGAGAGGCTGAACAGGCTGGGGCTGTTTTCCCTGGAGGGTCAGAGGCTGAGGGGTGACCTCAGAAAGGTTTGTAAAATCATTAGGGGCATGGAGAGGGTAAATAGACAAAGTCTCTTCCCTGGGGAGGGGAAGTCCGGAACTAGAGGGCATAGGTTTTAGGGTGAGAGGGGAAAGATATAAAAGAGACCTAAGGGGCAACTTTTTCACACAGAGGGTGGTACGTGTATGGAATGAGCTGCCAAAGTAAGTGGTAGAGGCTAGTACAATTGCAACATTTAAAAGGCATCTGGATGGGTATATGAATAGGAAGGATTTGGAGGGATGTTGGTTGGGTGCTGGCAGTTGGGACTAGATTGGATTGGGATATCTGGTCGGTATGGACGAGTTGGACTGAAGGGTCTGTTTCTGTGCTGTACGTCTCTATGACTCTAAACAGTCCATCCATATCTGGTATCAGCCGAACGAATCTTCTCAGAGTGCCTTGAATGCTATTTATATCTTTGCTTAGATAAGGTGACCGAAACTATTCATGGTATTTTAGCTGTGGTCTGACAAGTGGCTTGTAAAATTTTAGCAAAATCTTTATATACTATTCCCTTGAAATAAAGGCCAGCATTCCATTGTCCCGGCCAAACTATCTTCAGCTGCTTCATCAATGACTTTCCCACCATCACTAGGTCAGAAACAGGAATGTGCAATCATCAGCAAATAATGTTCAGCACCATTTGTGACTCCTCAGATACTGAAGCAGTCCATGTTTAAATACAACAAGAACTGCACAATATCCAGGCTGACAAATAGCAAGTAACATTCATGCTATGCAAATGTGAGGCAATTACCATCTTCAATAAGGGACAATCTAACAACTGCTCCTTAACATTCAGTGGTGTCACCTTTATGACTCCCTTACTATTAACATCCAGGGGTTATCATTGACCAGAAACTCAACTGCTCTCCCTACATTCATTGGCATCACTTCCAACAAGCTTCAGCCTCTCCACCACTGTCCTGTAGAAACAGTGTGTATTAGCTACAAGATGCACTGCAGAAATTAATTCAAGATTCTTAGACAGCACCTTCCAAACTCATGGCCACTTTGTCTAGAAGGCAGAGGCTGACGGTGGACCATCTAGAGGTTTATACAATGATTGGGGGGGGGCATAGAAAGGGATAATAGCCAGGATCTTTTCCCCATTGTAGGAGAGGGTATCGGTTTAAACTGAGAGGGGAAAAATTTAAAAGGGAAGTAAGGGGCAACATTTTCACACAAAGGGTGATAAGTGTATGGATTGAGCTGCAGAGGGAAGTGTTGGAGCCTGGTACAATAGCGACATTTAAAAGGCATCTGGGTGGATTAATGAATAGGAAGGATTTAGAGGGCTATCAGCTAGTAAATGGGACTAGGTCAATTTAGCATGGTTGTCTGGTTAGCATGGACGAATTGGACCGACGGATCCTTTTTCACGATGTACATCTCTTTGACTCAATGACAAGAACAGCAGATACAAGGGAACACCATGACCTGCAAGTTTCCATCGAAGTCACTCACCATCCTGAACTTGGAAATATAATGCCATTCTTTTACTATTACTGTGTCAAAGTCCTGGAATTCCCTTCCTAAGCGCATTGTGGGTCTACTCCAGCACACCGATTGCAGCATTTCAAGACGGCAGCTCACCACCACCATCTCAATAGTAATGAGGGTTGGGTAATACATTCTGGCAGCCAACAACACCCATGTCTCATGAGTGAATTGAAAAAAATTGTTTTCCTATAACTTACTGAATGTGAACGCTGACTTTGTGACTAATCGATGAGGAATCCTGAACATCTCTCTTCTGTAACCTTTTTACAGTCTTTTTCCATTTCATAGAGTCATAGATATGTACAGCATGGAAACAGACCCTTCGGTCCAACCCATCCATGCCGACCAGATATCCCAACCCAATCTAATCCCACCTGCTAGCACCCGGCCCATATCCCTCCAAAACCTTCGTATACAATATACCCATCCAGGTGACTGATAACTGATGTAAACTGATATTTATCTCCTCTATTCTTCCTGTCAAAGTATGTAATCTTACATTTCCCACATTATATTCCATATGCCAAGCTTTTGCCCCTCACTTAGCTTGTCTATATCCTACCTATTTTTGTCAACTGCAGGTTTGACTATAGTATATTCACTTTCCTCTTCCAAATTTCATAAATGAATGTCGTAAATAATTACGGCCCCAGTACTGATCACTGTGCATACCACTAGTTACACGGCCCATCAAGCTTCATGGCTGAACCAGTGTGCTCTTGGGCAAGGGCCACAGCCACACCATAGCTCTGGTCCCCCAGTCACATGTGTGCATGTGATCTGTTCTGAAGGAATGCCTCAGGCCTGATGTCATGAGGGAATGGCTGATGGCTGTATTAATTAGGAGTTAATTGGGTTTGAGTTGGTTGTATAACACAGGGGATTAATAATCAGTGGGTTGAGAGTTTATGGAGTTTGGCTAACCGAAGAAAATCTCTCACATAAAACTGTGTGCACTTGAATTCTGTTTAAATACACCTATCTTTTTAGTTTTAGCAACAGCATGGTGGATTCTTTCTGGTGAAGTTTGCCACTAAATCCAACCAGGAATCTGAAAGAAATTTCTTTCCTTGATGATGTAAATAGGGAGTTCGGTATGTCAAGAATGGTTGAGGCAAATAGCAAAGGTGCATTGAAAGGGAAACTGGAATACAGGGGAACCTCGATTATCCAAACAAGATGGGCGGGCACTATTTCGTTCAGATAATCAATTTTATTCGGTTAATCTGGGGCTCGGAGTTTTTAAAGTCTGCTCCCCATTCTCGCTCGCTCCTCGCTGTTTTGACAGGTTCCACCAATGCCCTGTACAGGACAACGTTGGTCAGATTATCTTTTGGGGGGGGGGGAAATGTTAGGGTGCAGAACTCCAAGGAAAGTGCGGGGAGAGAGGGTGGGCGGTCAGTCATTTGGAGACTCTGCCTGTTTAATAACCGTAAACAAAAGACATGTTCACTGTTGGAAATACTTCTTCGATGTAATGTTTCTATCGGGACTTTCCGATTTTCAGTTAGTTGGTATTCGGATAATCGAGGTTCTTCTGTAATCCTGTCTGGTGGAAGGGGACGGAATTATACAGATGAATGAAGAATGTGAGAATTTAAGTGAACTGTAAAACCAACAAAGACCTGTTGGACAGAATGACCTTTTTCTGTTCTGTAAATGGTGGGTAAAATCAAAGAGTCTTTTCCTCTGAGTTTGAGCAGTACTACCAGTTAGTACATTGGAAGCAATGCTGAAATTTGTCTTTGCCTCTGCAGAAAGGAAATGATGCAGTTTCAACACTCTTGCTAGCACAAGATGTAATCCTCACTTGCCCCACTCATCCCCATGTCCCATTTTTAAGAAAATGTACAGCCCTGTAAAAGAATGATGAGAATGAAATATGTGGTGTGACAGTTTTGGAGATAAAGCAGTAAATAGGTATTTAATGGGTTGTTATCTGTAATGAGCTGAGTAAGGGATTAAACATGTTTTAAGGGACATGTTTTTAACAGACTCCATATGGTTACATGTGAAAATCCTTCAGGAATGTTAGTTGGTTATTTTAAATGGTCTGAGTCACTGCTTATATTTTCCTGACTTCTTCCAAAACCCCTACGTGCTAAGCAATAATTTGCTTACTGACAAATGTTTATTTGTTTAAATTAAGTGCACAACCGGACAGTATTTGTTTCAGGCAAAATCCAGGGTCAGCGCTTCGAATAGCACTTCAGGATCTTGTCAGGCTTCAATTGAATTGGCATGTCATGGTGAATGAGCTGGGAAGCATGTGAGGCAAGCTTTTGGAGTTATTGTTTATCTACATTATTCTCAGATTGAAATGCAGACATTTGGAGTCCAGATGTGCTTAGTTCATGTGAGCAAGATTGATGTTGTTACTGACTAAATTAAGAAAGCCTTAACTATGTTCACGTGTCTTGTATCATTTAATTGCACATAGGAATAGTGTATATTCCAAAAAAAGACCATGTCAGCTCCAGTGTCTGGTTTTAGCAGTATGATAACAGGTCTTGTTTTTCTAAGTTTATGGTCACAAGTGATATGCTGTGGGGTTAACTTGGGTGCTTTACCCATTTTTGTCCCTCCAATTCCCAAATGTGATTAGCAAAGTTGATCTTCTCCACTGCATTTCATATCATCTAGCTCTGTCCAATGCTCCTTTTTTTTTCAAAAAGGATAAAATTGGGCCATTTAGCCTCTGAATTATGTTGCACTGTTCAAATTAAGTTATAGAGAATCTGTACCTCAGTTCCATTTGCCAGAACTTCCATCTATATCCCTTGATGCCCTCACCCAACCAAAATCGATCAATCTCGACCTTGATGTGATCAGATTAAAAACCGTTTTGGAGCCTGCAAGTATCACATTTCATTTAGAACATCGTTTGTTTGAAAATAATGGAGGTAGTTTCCAATGTTTTCTTGAGTGAAAAAGAGATTTTACTATCCAATAACCCTGAAACAACAAAAATAAAATTACGACATCATATGCAGGTAGCAAGTTTTAAAAGGGAGAATGTCTGGTATAATCGAGGAAAGTAACAGTTATGCAGTTGAACAGTCCTTCGAGATTTTGTGGCACAAAGCTTACAGCCTGATATCCCATCCCTTTAGTAGTTGACTTTGTATCCTCAGCAGCAGTAGGATCTGTAACTATCTTTGAATTCCCTAATGCCACTTTGCTTTTGTGCCAGGTTGTATTTTCCAAGATGATGAGAGAAACAAACTGGGAGAGAGAGATCCAGTTCTTGTCACAAATTAATTTTTATTTCGCTATGCTCTGTTGCTCAAATGCAGCTGTTGAATTATAGTTCAGTGAACGTTCTGGAGTCCAGCTCTTTCCAAGCTGGCTTACTGGCAGGCGAGTCTTTCATCTCTTTAAAATATAAAATTTACATACATGTGTGAATTAACCAGAAGGTGTGTATTTCTCTGTTAGGTGTTGTTTATTTCACAGACATCCCAAATCTTTACACAATCTGTGGTCAGGTGATCACTACAGCCATTTTACATCTTTGTTTCTTCCTTTTATAAAACAGTTTTTAGTCCTTGAAAGGTCTTGGGTAGATTAACCAATAGTTATCCTTTCTTAATGAGGGAAGGCCATTCAGTAATAGAGTCATAGAGATTTGCAGCACTGAAAATTGTCCATGCTGACCAGATATCCTAAATAAATCTAGTCCCATTTGCCAGCATTTGGCTCATATCCCTCTAAACACTTCCTATTCATATACCTATCCAGACGCCTTTTAAATGTAATTGTCCCAGCCACCATTACTTCCTCTGGCAACTCATTCCATACAAACACCACCATCTGTGTGCAAATGTGGCCCCTTCCAAATCTTTCCCTTCTCACCTTGAACCTATGCCCTCTAGTTTCGGACTACCCTACGCTGAGGAAAAGACCTTGGCTCACCCTATAGCTCAAACTCTCCAACTATAGCAAATGTTTTCTGAACCCTTTCAAGTTTAACAATCCGATGATAGAAGTTAAAATTAAGTAGTACACATGTACCATTATCATAACGTGTACTAATTATTTTTAGAAAAAGGAACAAATTGGCTCATGTAGCCTCTAAAGTCTGTTGCTCTGTTCAAATTAAGCCTTGAAGCTTGCAATTGACCCTGCTATATATGCAGTCGTTGGGGGGAAAGTCTTTCTGATTTTGCACTTAAATGTTTATTCTCTAATTTCAAATTATTACTCTTGTTCTGAGTTTCCCCAAAAAAGGAAATTGTTTCTTTATACATTTTCAGTTTAACCATGATTCATTTTAAATACGTCCATTCCACTCCTAATTGCAGTGTTTCTATCTCTTCCACACTTTAAGGCCGTGAGTTCCTAAGTCTGCAACACCACTTTCTGCATGAGCCCCCTCTAATTCTTCTGTCAATTATTCTAAATCACCCTCATCTGATAAGGGATCTAGGTCCTTTATACCACTGTATTGAGGCCACTCAATATTTAATGCCTTTTTGCATGTTTTTCTGTTTACAGAAATCAACCTTAGCTTGCCCAGTCAAGTGCTCCTGTTGAGGTCACTTAACATGTGATTTTCTAGTATCTGTTAGGCATCATTGCATTTTTTTAATGTACAGTAATGAAGGCATTGAATGCTATATCATTACAGTTTATTGGAAATGGCTAAACATAGTGAAATCAGGGGCCATGAAGATTATGAAAGCATCTGGGATCCTAAGTTTTATAAATAGAGAAAGAGAGTAGAAAAGCAAGGAGGTTTGGCTGAGCCCATGCAGAACATTGACTTAGCTCACACTGGAATTCTGTGTCGAATACTGGGTACCACACATTAGCAAAGATGTACAGGTTTTGGAAAAGTTAAAAGAGAGATATACAGGAGACATTGATTTCAGGCGCAAGACATTATTTCAGTGTTGGGAGATTGGCATGGTTGAGATTGTTCTCCTCAGACTGGGAGGGCTGTGAAGAGATTTAAGAGGTGTTCAAAATCACTGAAGGGTTCAGATGGAGTAAGTAAAAGCTATTTCCAATAGCTGAAGGTTCAGCAAGCAGAAGGCACTGGTTTATGGTGACTGGCAGAGATGGCATGAGGTAAAACAATTTTCTTTTACACAAGTGATACAATCTTGTAAAAATTGTAGCCTTCCCTGGAAACTGGATAAATATTTATTTGGAGATAAAATTGTGACGATTCTGGGAGAGAGCCCAGGAGTGAGACAAAGTGCCCTTCAAAGGAGCAGACACCAGAATCGGTGAGCAAACTGGCTGCCTTCTGTGTTGTATTTTTATTTTTGTTCACTTATGGGATATGACGCCAGCATTTATTGCTCTTGAGCAGGTGATGGTGAGCTGCTTTTTTGAACCACTATAGTCTGATTGGCAATGTCATTAGGGAGAGCATTCTAGGATTTTGTTCCAATGACAATGAACGAATGGTGATATATTTCCAGGTTAGGGTAGTGAGTGACTTGGAGGAGATCTTGCAGCTGGTGGTGTTCCCATATATTTGCTGTCCTTGTCCTCCTAGGTGATAGTTTTCTTGGGTTTGGAGTGATTAGATCTTTGGTGAATTTCTGTAGTGCATCTTGCAGATACCACACACTGCTGCTACTAAGAGTCAGTGATCGAGTAACTGAATGGCACCATATCCTCAAATGGCAAGGTGGCTCAGTGGTTAGCACTGCTGCCTCACAGTGCCAGGGACTCTGGTTCGATTCCAGCCTCGGGCCAATGTCTATATGTAGTTTGTACATTCTCCCCGTGTCTGCTTGGGGTGTGTTGCATCGGACTCCTGCCTTGTTCACTGTGAATGGAAGGCAAGCTTTGGGAGGTCACGAGATGAGTTACTTGCTGCAGTATTCCTAGCCTCTGACCTAATCCTTTAGCCACTATTTATAGGGTGAGTTCAGTTTCTGGTCAAGGGTAACCCACAAGCTATTGATAATAATGGTAATGTCATTGAATGTCAAGGAGTTTGTCTTATTAGAGATGGTAATTACCTGGCATTTGTGTGGTGCAATTGCTACTTTGTTTTTCAGCTGAAGCCTAGATATTGCCCAGGTCTTACTGCATTTAGACATGGATTGCTTCAGTATCTATGTAACTATTGGCGAATGTCCCAACTTCTAACCTTATGATGGAGGTGAGGTTGTGGTTCAGCCTGGCTGATCTCAACCATCAGGAACTAGTGCAGAGAGATCCTGGATCTGTAATGACTGACCTCCAACAACCACAACCATCACCTTGTGTGCCAGGAATGACTCCAAACATTGGAGAATTTATACCCAATTCCCTTTGACTGAAGTTTTGCTCAGGCTCCTTGATGCCACACTTAGTCAAATTTGGCCTTGACGTCAAAGGTTATCACTCTTGCCTCACCCCTGGAATTCAGGTGTTCTGTATCTTAGAACCAAGGCTGCAATGAGGCCAGGAGCTGAGTGGCCCAGGTGGAACCCAAACTGGGCACCAATGTGCGGGTTGTTGCTGAGCAGGTGCCTGCTTGATAGTACTGTTGCTGATACCTTCCATCACTTTTACTGACGATCAAGAGTAGACTGACAGGATAGGATTGGCAAGTTTTGATTTGTCCTGCTTTTTGTGTACAGCACATACCTGGGCAATTTCCCACATTGGTCAGGTAGATGCTGGTGTTGTAGCTGTACTGAAATAGCTTGGCGAAGGATGCAGCAAGTTCTGGAGCAGAAGTCTTCAATACTATTGCCATAATGTTGTCAGGGCCCATAGCCTTTGCAGTATCTGGTGCCTCCAACCATTTTTGTTATATGGAGTAAATTCAATTGGCTGAAAACTGCATCTGTGCTGCTTGGGACCACTGGAGGAGGTCACGATGGATCATCCACTTGGCACATCTGGTTGAATATTGTTGTAAATGTTTCACTCTTTTGCAGTGATGTACTGACCTCTCCCATTATTGAGGATAGGGATATTTGTGGAGCTGCCTCCTCCAGTGAGTTGTTTGACCACCACCATTCACAAGTGGCTGTGGCGGGACTGCAGAGCTTAGATTTGATCTGTTGGTTATGGGATTGCTTAATTCCATCTAATACTTGCAGCTTATGCTGTTTGACTCACAAGTAGACATGCTTTGTAGCTTCACCAAGAATGTTTGCAAAGGTGCTACTCCTGACATGCCTTCCTGCACTCTTCTTTGAACCACGTTTGATCTCTGGCTTGATGTTAATGGTTGTGTAGTGATATGGGCGAAACACAGGCAAATAAGACTGTTCCATTTAGGAAAACTGGTTGACTTGGACAAGTTGGTCAAAGGGTCTGTTTCTGTGTTGATATTAAACTAGGAGTCAGTGTAGATGTCACGAACCAGTCGTTACCCTCCTAGAATAAGTAATTACCCTACAGGTATGAAATCATGACAGCCCCTTAACAGTAAATTGACAGTTTATAGGGATTTGCCTTGGGAAATGCAGGGTTACAGGGGTGTGGGTCTGGGTGGGATGCCCCTCGACCAGCTTTCTCACTGTAGGGATTCTGTGATTCTATGATTTGTAATTCCAGAGAGGCCTTGAACTTGCAATTTCCTGGAATTTTTCATTAGGCCTGAAAGAGTAAGTTTCAAAAGTTTTTTTTCTGCTTTTTTTTAAAATTAATTGATTTTGGGAGGAGTTAGTGGTGTTGTCATAATGACAGTGGACTAATATTGCAGAGAGCCTTAGATTCAAATCCCACCACAGCAGCAGGTGGAATTCACAAACTTTAAGCCTAAAGCTAATCATCGATTTATTAAACTCATCTGGTTCTCTATTGATGTTTTTTAATGAAGAAAATCTGCTGCCTTTACAGGGTCTTGCCTACATGTTACTCCCTAATTTCAGTAAAGTGCTCTCTGAAATAGTCAAAACAAGCCACAAAGGTCAAGGGCAATTCCTTGTGAGCAAGAATGGTAAGCTCCTTAGGAACACCATATTTCATGAAAGATTACCATATTCCTTGGTGTTACTAACAAGTGACATGATGATGAAAGGGGAGTGTCTATAATTTTCTACCAGAGATTGAATGTCATGACTTTTGAAAGGTTTGGTGCTGATCAGATACTTGCTGTGAGCATATCTGTCATCTTCAGCAACAAGACGAATGATTACTTGAATGGCATTTAGCTCTTAACACCGGCCCCCAGCCCCTACTTCTGTAAACTAATACAGCAGGCATCAACTATTCAGCTGTCAAAAGCATGGCACTGGAAAAGCACAGCAAGTCAGGCAGCACCCAAGGAGCAGGAGAGCCAACGTTTCAAGCATAAGCTCTTCATCAGGAAGTCGACTCTCCTGCTCCTCCAATGCTCCCTGACCTGCTGTGCTTTTCCAGCACCACACTTTTTTGATCTCCAGCATCTGCAATCTTCACTTTCTCAGGTCATTCAGCTGGTGATTTTGGTCTGATCCCTCACCTGATATGTCTCTCTGTCTCTTTGGACACACACATGCTTCTCGTATGCTCTCTCAACACCATTTCTACCCTCCACCCTGTTTATACCCTCTCTTGTCTTTGGCACTGTTCTCATCATTTAAATGACCCAGTGTTCTGCAGTGTTCAACAAACCTTGTCCTTGGTGCTGAGGTTTGATCAGCCTAAGGTAGAGGTGGGTGCAATTACAACATTTAAAAGGAGTTTCGACAGATACCTGAATAGGAAAGGTTGAGATTACAGTGTGGAAACAGGCCCTTCGGCCCAACAACTCCACACTGACCCGCCGAAGCGCAACCCACCCAGACCCATTCCCCTACATTTATCCCTTTGCCTAACACTACAGGCAATTTAGCATGGCCAATTCACCGAACCTGCACATTTTTGGACTGTGGGAGGAAACCAGAGCTCTTAACACCGGCCCCCAGCCCCTACTGTGGGATGTCGACCAAATGCAGGCAAATGGAACCAGTTCAGTTTGGGATGCCTGGTCAGCATGGACAGGTTGGACCGAAGGGTCTGTTTCTGTGCTGTATAACTATAAATGCCTCCTCACAGCCCTTGCATTGGGAAATGGGTCACCTGATCACCTCAGCTGTGTATTGAGGATGACAGTTAAGAACGACAAGGTAGAAAGAAAATAGTTTAGTGGGGGTGATATTTGTTTCCCTTGGGTACATGTCCCTTTCCACTCTAGGCACAGCCTAGAGAAAAGAGCCAGTTAGAGTAATCCTAATGTTCCTAGAATGTCTGAGTCTCTGTTCCAGTATTCTACCTTTGCTGTTTCACTGGAATGTGCAGTGATGACTTCACATTATATCTTTGGAAAAAATTCTATTTAGGAAAATGGAACCCTGATTAATTTACATCTAGAGAAGTTTTAGTTATAGCCCTCGTAAAGTTTTGTCTTGTATAGTTGGATTCAGTTTAAGGGGAGCGCTGAGGTTTGTTGCATTTTGTTACCTTCCTTTGACTTCCACCTTGTGTGTGCCATTATTTTTAAAAGTCCTTATAGTTTGTTTGTAAGTCTCTGCATGTTCTATTCTTCCCTTCATCTGGCCTTGACATGATGGTTCCAAGTATTCAAGTCGATAGATAAACTATGAACGTGAAGTAGAGTCGACTTGGAGAATATTTAATTGAAGCATCCAAAATCTATCAAGTGTTTATCTAAAGTTGATTTAAAGTGAGCTATTCCCAGGTCTGTAGGATGGAGAACCAGAAAATGCAGTTTGGGAATGACTGGCAAAATAGGTAATATTGATTTGAAATTTTTCTCTACTTGTATGGTTAGAATTTGGAATGCTGATCCTAAAAGGTGGTAAAATCTGATTCAATTAGAAGGAAATTGGAACAACATTTTTTTAAGAACAAAAAGCTTTGGGGAAGGTGGAAAAGAGCAGGACTAACGGGATTGCCTTTTGAAGTTCCAGCACAGACCTGATGTGTTTCTGGCAGTCTTGTGTGCTGTATTATTCTGTGAATTCATTCCCTCCAGTTTTAGTCTATTCTGTTCTCACTATGTTCCAGAAGTGTATGCTGTATATTTTCGTTCCCCTTGTTTGTCTTTACCCATTTCCTGTAGTCTCCTTGATCCACTCTTGCAACTCCTGTTTAGTATGAGATGCTGCCTTGTGATTACTCCTGAGAATATTCCACTCCAGTGTTGCTGTACCACTGCAACTTCTTGTTGTTAATGTGTTTGCAGCTAAGTTGCGCAGCTGGGAATGTTTTTTGCTGTGACTCGTGACGGTTTGTTGTCTTTCTACAAAGTGATGTGTAAATGTTTTCACTCCCATTTTTATTTCCCCAAGTAAAGGACTCAATAGCTTAAAATGCCATTTGTGCTCCCAAATGGTTTTGTGAAGCCTGGCTAATGTTGCATTATCTGATGTCAAACTTGATGACCCTCAGCTGATGGTGGGGTCCAGGGAGAGGAAACTGTTTGCAATTCTTGCTACTAATTTGTTGTTCACTGTCCTGGCCATGAAGGCAAGACCACCTAGACACCATGCCTTCATGGTTTAGTAGACAAGCAGGAGGCTGGAGGAACACAGCAAGGCAGGCAGCATTAGGAGGTGGAGAAATCGACATTTAGGGTATAACCCTCTTTCAGGAATGGAGCTGGGCATGGGGGAGCTGCAGATAAAGACTGAGGGGCAGGGTTATGGCTAGGGAGAGGGTCAGAATAATGAGGTGGTGATAGATGGTTCGTATGAACTGTTGGTCAATGGGAGGAATGATTCCGGTTAAGAGATGGAAGGAAGGGTCAGTAGGAGGAATGGAAGGGAGGACGTGGGGCTCGATGGGTAGTTGGGGGATGGGTGGGAAGGTTATTTGAAATTGGAGAACACAATGTTGAGTCCTCTGGACTGTAGGCTGCCCAGGCAGAAGATAAGGTAGTGTTCTTCCAATTTATGGTCTGATTCACTGTGGCAATAGCGGAGGCCAAGGTTGGACATGTCGGAGATGGAGTGCGAAGGGGAGTTGAAATCGGCGGTGACTAGGATGTCAGGTTGGCCCTTACAGGCCCAACCAGCTGAGATGGTTGGTGAAACATTCTCTTAGTTTACATTTGGTCTCACCGATATAGAGAAGACAATGTCGGGAGCACCGGATGCAGTAAACTAAGGTAGAGGAGAGGCAGGTGAACCTCTGTTTCACCTGGAAGGAATGTTTGGGCCCCTGGATAGTGGTGAGGGAGGTGGTGTACCGGTAAGTTTTGCATCTATGATGATTACAAGGGAAAGGGGTGGGCGAGGGGGCACAAGGACTGACAAGGGAATGGTCCTTGCAGAAGGCAGAGAGTGGTGGGAGGGGAAGATGTTCTTAGTGGTGGGGTCCAGTTTGAGTTGGCAGAAGTGCTTGAGGATGAGGCTAGTGGGGTGGAAAGTGAGAACGGGTCTTCTCTGTTGTGGAGGGGGGTGTTTAGAGCAGTGGAGAGGGGAATGGACGTGGTGTGGAGGGCTATCTGGATAACAGAAGGGGGAAAGCACATCGTTCAAAGTAGGTAGACATCAAGGATGCTTGGGAGTGGAAAGTCTCCTCTTCGGAGCAGATCGATGAAGACAGGAATTGGGAAAATAGGATGGAGTTTTTGCAGGATATGGGGTGTCTGAGATAGACCAAGTGAATTTGAGGGCAGGGTGGAAGTTATTGGTGAATTAGATGAATTTCTCAGGTACTGTTCCCCAACTCTTCCATCAATGACTGCACCAGTGCTGCGTCCTGCACCCATGCTGAACTGGAAAATGCATCGACTTTTCCGACAACTTCCACCCTGCCCTCAAATTCATTTGGTCTATCTTGGAATGACTTCATGTTGACTTTGGTGAGATACTGAAATGCTGATGATCTAATGGTAATATCACACAACTAGTAATCCGGAGGGGTGTTGGAAAAGAACAGTAGGTCAGGCAGCATCTGAAGAGCAGGAGAGTCAACATTTCGAGTATCAGGAATTCCTGATGAAGGGCTTATGCTCGAACATCGACACTCCTGCTCTGATGCTGCCTGACCTGCTGTGCTTCTCCAGCGCTACACCTTTTTGACTCCGATTCTCTAGCGTCTACAGTCCTCACTTTCTCCTAGTAATCCAGAGGCTTGGGGTAATGTCTTGGGGAAACAAGCTCAAAACCTACCATGACAACGGATTTGAAATTCAATTAGTAAATCTGGAATATGAAGCTAGTCTTGGTGATGGGGACCATGAAAATATCATTCATAACTAAAAATCCATCTGGTTCATGGCTATCCTTTTTAGGGAAGGAAACTGCTCAAACTACTGATGTGGCTGTAGACCCACAGCCAAATGGTTGACTAGCAACTACTAACAACTAGCCACAAAACGACATGACCCTCTCTCACTAGTATCCTTACATACAGATAAGGAAGGACACCCCTTCTACTGGCACAACGCATCCATCCTGGGGCAAGCGGAACAGAGACATGCATGAGAATTCCTAGAAGCATGACATTCCAACCGGAACTCTATCAACAAACACATTGACTTGCACCCCATTTACCACCCCCAAGAGAAAAAAAAAGGAAATGACATCACCATAGGGAATAGTGTCACCACAGGAAATGACATCACCACCCAAGGAAGCCCAAACATATAAATAGAAAGCAGGAAACATCAGCAGTGCTTTGTCTGGAGGCTCACTGAAGATGGTGCCTAAACATCTGAAAATGAATCTTCCAGCTCAGCGAGCAAATCTACATCCAGAGAGTGGTTGACTTCCAATCACACTCAAATGGTCTACCGAGTCATTCAGTGCAGAGGCAATGAGGGATGGGCAACAAATGCTGGTACTGTGACAGAATGTTTCATGATTGAAACAATAATGTGCTTTTGAATTATTGTACTCAGACTCTGCCTGTTGTGAATAACAATGTGGGAAATAGTGTGCAGAGGCTGAAGAAAACATCTGGGAGATGCAGGATATTGTGGGAATAGCAATAAAATGATTGCATCCTCCTGCATTGGTCAGTTAAATAACAGGGCCTTCGGCCCTCCAAGCCTGAGCCAATCCAAATGTACTGTCTAAACCTGTCGGTCAATTCCTAAGCATCTGTATCCCTCTGCTCCCCACCTCCTCATGCATCTGTCAGACGCCTCTTAAATGAATCTACTGTGCCTGCCTGTACCACCTCTGCTGGCAACGCGTTCCAAATGCCCACCACCCTCTGTGTGAAGTACTTGCCGTGTGTATCCCCCTTAAACTTCCCACCTCTCACCTTGAAAGAGTGACTTCTCGTTATTGAATCCTTCACCCTGGGGAAGAAGCTTGTCTCTATCCACCCTATCTATACCCTTCATGATTTTGTAGACCTCAGTCAGGTCTCTTTCTCCCCCCCCCCCCCCCCCCCCCCATCTCCTTTTTTTCTAATGAAAGCAAACCTAACCTACTCAACTTCTCTTCGTAGCTAGCACCTTCCTTACCAGGCAACATCCTTGTAAACCTTCTCTGCACCCTCTCCAAAGCGTCCACATCCTTTTGGTAATGTGGTGACCAGAACTGTACACAGTATTCTAAATGCGGCCAAACCAATGTCTTGTACAATTTTAACATGACTTGCCAGCTGTTTTACTCAATACCCCGTCTGATGAAGACAAGCATACGATATGCCTTCTTGACCACTCTATCCACCTGTGCAGCAAACTTCAGGATACAATGGACCTGCACTCCCAGATCTCTCTGCCCATCAACTTTTCCCAAGGCTCTTCTGTTCATTATATAATTCACTCTAGAATTAGACTTGCCTAAATGCATCACCTCATATTTGTCTGGATTGGAAACCATCTGCCACTTATCCGCTCAACTCTCCAGTCTGTCTGTATCCTCCTGTGTTCTCTGACAGTCCCTTATGCTTTCTGCTACTCCACCAAATGATACTGCACCAAAAAATGTTTTCATCTCAGCCAGTGCTATTTTAGGCCCAAATGTTTCTTCCTAATCTGGAAAAAGTCTTCCATTATTAAATATTGGACAATTGGACAAGGAGTAGAAACTGAGAAGAATAGTCACTGAGTATTTCTTGGGCTGGTAGAAGGTTTTGTAGGTAGTTCCCTAAGAGTCAATATTGGGGCCGTTGCTTTATGTATGAATAGAATGATCTAGATCTTGGTGTGTAGGAGACGATTTGAAAGTTTGTAGACGGCACAAAGCTTTGCAGGATAATGAATTCTGAGGAGGCGACGTAGAACCTGGCAAGGATCTTGACTTGATGGGAGATTGGATAGTTCAGCATGGAGAGGTGTGAGGTGATGCACTTTGGTATCCAGAACACGTGGAGTCTGTATAATATAGAGGGTCCTATTCTATAAAACGTGCAGGAACGGAAACCCCAGGTCATATCTTTGTTTCAACCATTCAAGCTGGCAGGACAGGTTGAAAGCTGTTAAAATGTACAGTATTCTAGACTTTGTAAGTAGAAGCAGAAAGAGTGAGAGCAGAGAGATTATCATGAATGTGGAACAGTGCTTACATGTCAAACACAATGTTGGAGAAACTCAGCAGGTTTGGCAGCATCGTTGGAGAAAGAAACAGAGGTAAAGTTTCAAGTCATATCAGACTTGAAACTTTAACTCTGTCTCTCCAAAGATGTTGCCAAACCTGCTGAGTTTCGCATTTCCCACATCTGCAGTATTTTTCTTTCACTGGTTGCACATTAGTTGGAGTATTCTGTACAGCCTTGGGAGCCACACTTGCCGGAAAGATGTTTTATTGATCCATGGGATTTGGACGTCACGGAGTAGGCCAACATTTATTGCCCACCCCAAACTGCACAGTATTCTTGTTTTTGGGGTCACATGTAGGCTAGACCAGCTAAGCTCACCAAATTTCCTTGCCTGAAGGACATTCGTGAACCTAATGGGCTTTTTCCAACAGTAGTCGACAATTTCCTGGTAATCATTAGACTCTGTCAATTCCAGATCTTTCCTTTTTGAGTTCAAATTCTAACATCTGCCATAGCAAGATGTGAACCCTGGTGTCTGAATTTATAGTCTAGTGATGAGACTGCTGTGCCATCACCTCCTGTGATGTGAATTCTTTGGAGTGGGTATGAAAGAGCCTTTGAGAATGTTGTTCATTTTTTTTCTTGAAGATTCGTGCACACTTGATGCAACTTCTGTGAACAAGCAAAATTTTAATAAGCAAACAGTACAAGCTTTCTAGAGGAAGCCTTTAACACTCTTCACAATGCTTGTGAAGTAATGTCAAGGGATCTCTCTGTACAAAGGAAACAGTACTTTCTTTGTAGAGTGCAAGAGTTTCACCTTACAGTGGGTTATAACCTTCACCCATTCCCCCACAGTCACATGCCACTTAAGATACAAAGCAGTGATCACATCATTTCCAGAAACAGTATCATGTCAATCATCCCTTAATAGTCAAATTTGTTATGAATCATCTTTTTTTTTTACTGCAGGGAGTAGTCAAAATTGTAACGTTCTTGATTTCTGAATAATGTCAATAGTAGGAGAAGACTATGTAAATTGGCTTCTGACCAACTACGAAATGGCTGTGCAAATGGCTGCGAATGGCAAGGGATGGGAATGTAAGTTCCTTACATTCTACCTGTAGAACCGAGACATCCCACCCTACCCTCGGGCATTCAATTTCTTGCAGGTCAGCAGAGCAAATTAACTTTTGATATCTCAGTTCCAGGGATGAGTTACTTCACTTATGAGGAAGGATCGGAGGAGCTAGGACTGTTTTCCTTCCTGAAGCGAAGGCAAAGTCTGAGAGAAGTTTTCAAAACCAGGAGGGATCTGGAAAGCATAGATAGAAAGAAATTATTACTGCTTAATACAGGGTCACAACAAACAAACAGGATTGAAGGCAGAAATCAACAGAACCTGATGACCCGCATCCATGGATTTTAAAGGAAGTAGCTGCAGAGATTGTGAAAGCATTAGTCAGAATATTCCAGAACTGGCTGGATCTGGGGGAGTCCAGCAAATGTGGAAACCGCTTGTGACACCCGGTCAAGAAAGACTAAGCAGGAGAATGTATTCAGTTAGCTGAGCGTCTGTCACAGAGAAAATTAGAGTTCACTTTGATGGAAGAAAAAGCTTTCTAGAGCAAATCTAATGCAGTCTAACAGAGGCAATATAGTTTTGTGAAAGGGAAATTATGTTTGATAAATTTGCTAGAGTACTTTGAGGAAATGACAAAGAGTTAATAAAGGAGGACTGGTAGATGTAGTGTATTTGGATTTCCAGAATGCACTTGACAGGTGACAAAAAATATGAGCTCACAGAATTACGTGTAATTTTAGCATGCTTTGAGAATTAGTTAATACTCAGAAGTAAGTCAGGATTAATGGGTCCTTTTCAAATTGGAAAGAGGACTCCTGAAGTGCCACATTGATCAGTCCTTAATCCTCAATTATTTACTACTGACTCGGGGAGAGGAAAGAGTGTAACATCTAAATTGGCTGATGATACAGAAATAGGTGGGAGGGCTTGTTTTGATGAGAACATAAGGAATCTGAAAGTGTTATAGATTGAGTGAGTTGACAAAAACTTAGCAAATGGAGTTTCAAGTAGAAATTGTGCTCTTATGCACTTTGGTAAGATTAATCAAAAGGCAGACTACTGTTTAAATAGAGAGACTTAAAAATTGGATCTGGGTGTACTTCTGCATGAATCACAAAGAGCAAGTAATTAAGGTAAATTGAATTTTATCCTTTTATTGCTAGTGGATTAAAGTCTAAAAATAGAGACGTCTTGCTACAACTGTGCAGGGGCATTGAGGCTTTATCTGTAGTATTGTGTACAGTCTTGGCACCTGTATTAAAGAAATGATAAATAAGTTAACTTATCAATTACAGCTAAACAGGTTAGGCGTTTGTTCATTTAGAGTTTAGAGAATGAGGGGTAATCTTATTCTGTAACAACTTGACAGGATAGGTGTGGTGGGGTGGCTCAGTGACAGCATCAGGGATCCGGGTTTGGTTCCACCCTTGGGCAACAGTCTGTGTAAAGTTTGCACATTCTACTGGTGGGTTTCCTCTGGGCGTTCCGGTTTCCACACTCAGTCCAAAGATGTACAGGATTAGATATGGAAAGTGCAGGGTAACAGTGATTGGGTAGGGGGACGGGTTTGGGTGGGATGCTGTTCAGAGGGTTGGTGTGGACTTGATATCCCTACTTTCATTGTAGGGATTCTATGTTTCCACTAATGGGCGAATGTCAAAATAGGGGATATAGTTACAGAATAAGGAACACTCGATTAAAACTGGGATGTGAACAAATGTCTTCCCCCAGAGTGCAGTAAATGTCTGTAATTCTCCATTGTGTGCATTGTGGACGTCCAATCATAAGTATTTAAAGAGGAGGTAGGTTGATGTTTGAAATTTCAGCGAGTAGAGGGTTATGATGAGTGGCACAAAACAGGAGTTGAATCCTCAGACAGATCTGCCAATATCTTGGAGAATAGTGGCACACTCTTGAATCATCATCTCTTCCTTATGTTCTTTTAAAGAATTTCACAAAAGAAGCGAATGCGAGATGAGAAAAAATGTTTTCATATATCAAATAGTTCAGATATAGAATGCACTGACTCCAAGTGTGGTGGAGGCAATTTCAATTGAGGCATTCAAGAGGACATAGTTTTTATTTAAACTATCACCCAATGTATAGGGTTGCAGGGAAAATGCAGGACTAAGTTAAAATGCTCAGAGAGCCATTGCAGGCACAATCGGCCAAATCCCTTCTTGCACTATAACAATTCTGTGATTCTGCTGAATTGTTATTAATGTTTTTCTTTCAGAAAAAGCCACAAATGAACACAACACCAGTGAAGACTGGACTCTTATCATGGATATCTGCGATCGTGTTGGGACTACACCAAATGGGTATGGATGGAAAAAATACCTCACTTAGTTTCTATTACCCTTCTGCTTCCCTCACCCCTAGGAACAGGAGGGGGTAAATTGGTCATTATTCTCCCTCCTGATCTCTGTCTTGCAAGCCACCTCGCATTTGTCAATTGATGGATCTCATTCACAAATATTGCTAACTTTGAAAAGGCATTGAAAGTTGACTGTAGTTACATTCGATTCAAGTATCATTATTTCGATTTATTCAAGTTCACTTAATTTAAAACTGAAATTTCACCATCGTTATGGGGAGCTTGAGCAGAGCCATTGTTGATTTTTTTTTAAATGTTGGCTTGTTTCTGGGCATCTGAGTTTGATCACCCAGTGTGAAGGCTCCATCGCTCCTGTGCATCATTGCAATGATTTTGTGTGTATTATCAGTGACTGTCTCAATGCTGTAGTACATACTTACCTTGTACTCAATTTACCAACAGATGAATCTATTTAGCAAAATTGGAAACTTAAAAATGTCTGCGAATATGTTAATTTAAACTACAAAGTAGAAATATTGAAAAAAGCAAAACAAGGCTAATGATTTTGGTGAGACGCTGTCAAGCCGTGTGCTGTTATTTTTATCTGCATCGATGCATAACTTCACTGACAGTCAGAGCATGTAGTATTTCATAAAGGCAGGAGCCATGTAACACAATTCTGCTAAAGTGCACTTCCATGCTGTTATGTTCTGATTTCATGCTGTGTTGGAAAATTGCTTTGCTTCCTTATTATCCAGTTTGTCATTCACTGAATCCAACTGGCATTCTTAAGAGGAGTTTAATTGTAATTTAAGATGACTGAGATCATAAGTCAGTCATTTTAGTTGTTGTTGGTCCTCCGAATGCTGGCATCTGGAACCTGCCTTTTGGCATTTAGGAAGTACAAAGCACCTTTGTGACTTGTTTTGTGCTCTCAGTGAATTGGAACAGCTGGGTGTAACTTATAGTACATTCAATGTACATTTTGCATGCATCATTCCTGTTGGGTGTTTTGTTTCTATTTCAACGCAAGTAATTTTCTCCATTGTTTTAACATTAGGCCAAAAGATTGTTTGAAGGCTATTATGAAGAGAGTAAATCACAAAAATCCTCATGTGGCAATGAAGGCCTTAACGGTGAGTGGAGCCAGTGCAGCACCAACTCTTTCGTCTCTTTCTTCCTGCAGACTTTGACAAAATCTTTCTTAAAGAATGTGATTGTGTGCAGAAATCTGACTTGTTTTGTCTTGCTCAACTGCACTGACTAGGAGTTTCCCTTTTCTCTAATTCTGTTAATTTGAGAAGGACTGATTTTTATTTTCCCAATTCATTCCTGGGATGTGGGCATTGCTGTCTTGCCATTATTTATTGCCCATCCCTAGTTGACCCTGAGATGGTGGTAATGAGCTACCTCCTTGAACTGATGCTGTCCATCTGCTGTTAGGATGGAGAGTGGCTTGACGTGGAACTTTTTGCTGGTGGTATTCCCATGTATCTACTGCCCTTGTCATTCCAGATGGAAATGGTCATGGATTTGGAAGGCACTGTCTAAGGATCTTTCCTGCATTTTGTTTATGGTGCACATTGCTACTGAGTGCTGGTGGTGGAGGGAATGGATGTTTGTGGATGTGATGCCAATCAAGCAGGACATTGTGGAAGTCTGGTTTAGAATAAGGCACATACGAGTGAATTCCCCTCTGGGAGCATCCTTGACGACATCAGAACCACTGGGCATCGCAGAGTTTGTAAAATGGTGCAGTGATGGTTTAACTCAGCAATGTTCACCACAACTAGCGTCCTCCATCCAACTCTATTTTGAGCTTGCCAGCTCAGTAATCTCAGCAGTAATGTCTGCACTCCCTAGAAAGACAGTGGTACTGTCAGAAACATCAATCAACCCCTGAGCTAGCAGTGTTCCTACCCCTCCCCAAACCCAACTAGAAATGAATGCTGTAACTAAATAGAAAACATACAAGACACAGCCTTTTTCAACTATGTAATCACAATACTCGCTGCGGTGGACATCCAGTTTGTGAAGGAATAATCCATTGTTTAAAAATCACACAACACCAGGTTATAGTCCAACAGGTTTAATTGGAAGCACTAGCTTTTGGAGTGCTGCTGCTTCATCAGGTAGTTGACGCAGCACTCCGAAAGTTAGTGCTTCCAATTAAACCTGTTGGACTATAATCTGGTGTTGTGTGATTTTTAACTTTGTACAGCCCAGTCCAACACCGGCATCTCCAAATCATGAGTAATCCATTGTCCGTGTTTAGAACGGAAAGTTGGGAATACTTACTTCTGGCATGTGTCCCTACTTGTCAAATGTTTCCTGTTACAAAATGATAAAACATGAACATGGGGAGGCGATGGTCTAGTAGTATGATTGCTAGACTGTTCATCCAGATACCCAGATAATGTTCTCGAAACCAGGATTCGAATCCTGACACATGGTGGCATTTGAATTCAATTTTTTAAAAATCTGCAACTGAGCATTCAGTGGTGACCATGAATTTATTGTTGATTGTCAGAAAAACCCATTTGGTTCACTAATCTCCTTACCTGGTCTGGCCTACATGTGACTCTAGATCCTCAGCAATGTGATTCTGAACTACCTTCTGAGCAATTAGGGATGGGCAATAAATGTTGGCCTAGCCAGTGACTCGCTCATTTCATGAACAAATTTTTAAAAGAAGAAAATTCTAGTCCAATATGACAGCAGCTTAGCCATCTTTATAGTCCTCTGGCTGTGTTTAAATGCTATGCAGAGGTCCAATTAGATAACACTTATTGACTTGTTAATAATGCTCTTTGTAAACCCTCTTCCAGTTTTTTTATAGTCTGCTGATCATCTTTGTGTCTCATTTTGCAGTTACTAGGTGCTTGTGTCTCAAACTGTGGGAAGATCTTCCACTTAGAAATATGTTCTCGTGATTTCACAAGTGAAGTTGGAAATTTATTAAGTGTATATAATAAGGTATAGTAACCAACTTTTTGGTTATCTTTTAATCATTGTCTCTGTCTGTGATAAATTTCTAATGCAACTGTTGCTGTTACTTTTTGTTTCCTTGCCTACTAAATCAAGGTGTCATATGCATTTATACACACAGTCTCAGAATAAAATAATCATAATTCTCTGGATCTTCCTGAAAACTCAGGCCACAATCACGATGTAATCAAAGATACCGGGACAAAATTTCTTGGACCTCTTGTTTTCTTTTGCCAAGACCCTTGTCCAAAACATTCAAGGTTAACTGTAATAGCTGCACACGATCATCAGCAGCAGTTGAGATTTTGTTTAACTCTTACTAGTTTCCTGGCCACTTCCAGGCACATTGATCAGGAAAGATGCACGAGTACCTGGCGCTGTCACTGAGTTACTATAAGCTGATACATTTGCTACTCTTGTCTCTTGCAAAACTCACTGGTACTAATACAGGAATTTTGCAGCTTAATTTATTTTTCTCACACTGATTGCTGTGATGTAATAACAACTTGGAGATAATGAGAGTCAGAGTGGAGCTGGAAAAAGCACAGCAGGTCAGGCAGCATCAGAGAAGGAGGGGAGTTGACGTTTCAGGTTGGAACCTGAACAAGCAACTCGCCTCTTCCTCTGATGCTGCCAGACCTGTATTGCTTTTCCAGCTCCACTCTTTACCTACTGCGAAGTAATACCAAATCCAGCACTACCATTGATGTCAAACTTGCCCTCCAGAAAAGCAAAGAAGTTAGATTCAATTTGTATCCTGTAGACCAAAAGAGTTGGGAACAGGAGTAGTCCATTGGGCTTCTTGAGCTTGCTCCACCATTCATGGCTGATCCAACATTTCTCATGTCTGCTTTCCTGCCCTTTCCCTGTAATCCTTGATACCCCTACCAATCCAGAATCTAACTATCGCAGCCTTAGATACACACAAAGACTCTGCCCTACAGGTGCCTGTGGCAGCAAGTTCATAAGAGCCTCAGATCTCCTGAGAGACAAAATTTGTGCTGATCTCAGTTTTAAATGGATGCCTCTTTTACTTAAGAACATAAGGATTAGGAAGAGGAATAGGCCATCTGGCCCATCGAACTTGCTCCACCATTCAGTAAGTTGATGGTTGATTTTTTTTTGTGGACTCAACTCCACATACCCAGCCAATCCTTTTTCCTTATTCCTTATTCCTTTGCTGTTCCTTTTACTGTCTTTCTGAGACTATGCCCTCTGGTCCTAGTTTCTCCCCATGAAGGGAAATATGCTCTCAGCATTTAGCCTGTCAAGCCATAAGACCACATCTAAAAGATTAGAATTAGGCCATTCAGTCCATCGTCTATTCCACTATTTGATTGTGGCCGATAGGTTTCTGAACCCCATTCTCCTGCTTTCTCCCTGTAACCTTTAGTCAATCTTTTTCTGCCTTAAATACACTCGCTGACTGGGCGTCCACAGCCTTCTGTGGCAATAAATTCCACAGATTCACCATCCTCTGGCTGAAGAAATTCCTCCTCTTCTTAGTTCTGAAGAGTCATACCTTCATTCTGAGGCTGTGCCCTTGGGTCTTAGTCTCTCTAACTATTGGAAATATCCTCTCTATATCTTCTGTATCCAGGCGCCCCTCAGTATTTTGTAAGTTTCAATCAGTTCCCTTTCATCCTTCTAAACTCCACTGAATGGAGAGTCCTCAGCTGCGCCTCATATGACAAGCCTTTAGGATTATTCTTGTGCTTGCGGTGGAGGGAGTTTACGTCTGCCCTTGGATACCAGGCCCAAAACTGCTCACAGTATTTCATGTGAAGTATGACCAGAGCCTTACACAGCTTTAGATGTACATCTCTCTCTTCTTGTATTTTAGCCCTCTTATAAAGAATGCAAACATTGCTTTTGCCTTCCTAACTACCAACTGCATGTTAATGTTCAGAGAATCCTGAACTAGGTCTCCAAGTACCTTTTGTGTTTCAGATTGCTGAAGCCTTTCCTTGTTTAGAAAATAATCTATGCCTCTTCTTCCTACCACATACTTTCCCATATTCCATCTGCTGTTTCCTTGTCCATTCTTTCTGTAGTCTGCCCAAGTCCTGCAGCCTCCGCATTTCCTCAGCACTACCTGTCCCTCTACCTAATTTTGTCATCTGCAAACTTGGCAACTACGCCTTCAATTTCTTCACCCAGATCATTAATGCATATCGTGAATAGTTATGCTCCCAACACTGACCCCTGCAGAACTCCACAGGCCACCAGCTGCCATCCTAAAAAGCCCCCTTTATTCAAAGTTTGGGAGAAGATTTGTAGCTCGGGTGCTCGTTGTTGTGGTTCTGTTCGCTGAGCTGGGAATTTGTGTTGCACATGTTTCGTCCCCTGTCTAGGTGACATCCTCAGAGCTTGGGAGCCTCCTGTGAAGCGCTTCTGTGTTGTTTCCTCCGGCATTTATAATGGTTTGTCTCTGCCGCTTCCGGTTGTCAGTTCCAGCTGTCCGTTGCAGTGGCCGGTATATTGGGTCCAGGTCGATGTGCTTATTGATTGAATCTTTGGATGAGTGCCATGCCTCTAGGAATTCCCTGGCTGTTCTCTGTTTGGCTTGCCCTATGATGGTAGTGTTGTCCCAGTCAAATTCATGTTGCTTGTCATCTGCGTGTGTGGCTACTAAGGATAGCTGGTCGTGTTGTTTCGTAGCTAGTTGGTGTTCATGGATACGGATCGTTAGCTGTCTTCCTGTTTGTCCGAAGTAGTGTTTTCTGCAGTCCTTGCATGGGATTTTGTACACTACATTGGTTTTGCTCATGTTGGGTATCGGGTCCTTCGTTCTGGTGAGTTGTTGTCTGAGAGTGGCTGTTGGTTTGTGTGCTGTTATGAGTCCTAGTGGTCGCAGTAGTCTGGCTGTCAGTTCAGAAATGCTCCTGATGTATGGTAGTGTGACTAGTCCTTTGGGTTGCGACATGTCCTCGTTCCGTTGCCTTTCTCTTAGGCATCTGTTGATGAAATTGTGAGGGTATCAGTTTTTGGCGAATACCTTGTATAGGTGTTCCTCTTCCTCTTTTTGAAGTTCTGGTGTGCTGCAGTGTGTTGTGGCCCTTTTGAATAGTGTCTTGATGCAACTTCGTTTGTGTGTGTTGAGGTGGTTGCTTTCATAATTTAGGACTTGGTCCGTGTGTGTGGCTTTCCTGTAACGATCCGTATCCATGAACACCAACTAGCCACGAAACAACATGACCAGCTATCCTTAGTAGCCACACATGCAGATGACAAGCAACATGAATTTGACTGGGACAACACTACATTATAGGGCAAGCCAAACAGAGAACAGCCAGGGAATTCCTAGAGGCATGGCACTCATGCACAGATTCTATCAACAAACACATCGACCTGGACCCAATATACCGGCCACTGCAACGGACAGCTGGAACTGACAACCGGAAGCAGCAGAGACAAACCATTATAAATGCTGGAGGAAACATCACAGAGGTGCTTCACAGGAGGCTCCCAAGCCCTGAGGATGTCACCTTGACAGGGGACGAAACGTTTGCAAGAAAAATTCCCAGCTCAGCGAACAGAACCACAACAGCCCCCTTTATTCACATTCTCTACCTTCTGCCAGTCAGCCACTCCTGTATCCATGCCAGTATCTTCCCCTAACTCCATGGGGTCATGCCTTACTTAGCAGCCTCCTTGTTAAAGGCCTTCTGGAAGTGCAAATAGATCACATCCACTGGCTCTTCTTTGTCTAACTTGCTCATTACCTCCACAAAGAATTCTGACAGTTTCGTCAGACATGACTCCCTTGATGAAACCATTGTTGACTCAGTCCTATTGTATAATGAACCTCCAAGTAATCGCATCCTTAATAATAGATTCTCTTAAATGACTGAGGTCAGGCTAATTAGTCTATAGTTTCCTGTCTTCTGCCTCCCTCCCTCCCTTAAACGGAAGTGTTATGTTAGCCATTTTCCAGTCCTCTGGGACTCCTCCCAGCTTCCTGAAATATCCACCAATGCCCCAACAATTTCTTGCAGGTTCTCTTTTGGAACTCAGGGTGTAGTCCATCTGACCCATTTGATTTATCCATCTTCAGACCTTTCAGCTTCCCTAGTACCTTCTCCTTAATGGCATCTTCTGCACTCACATCGCCGCGCTGTCCCCGCCCACCGACTCTTGAAGTTCTAGTAATGTATTGCACTGTAAAGACTGATGCAAAGTACCTATTCTGTTTCCCAGTCACTTCATTGATTTGCCATTACTATTTCACAGCCTTATTTTCCAACAGTCCAATTTCTACTCTTGTGGCTCTCTTACCTTTTTATATATTTCTAAACAAAATTCTTGCAATTTTCTTTTATATTACGAGCTATCTTACTGTAGTGATTGGAACTAGGTGGAACTCATTGACTGGGATCCTTGATTGGGATTGTTGACCTGGGCCAATCAGTGAGACCTGGCTGACTGATGGATACAGGGGGATTCAGAGAGCTTCCTGACTTCAGGGTCTGACTCTGAGCTGGCTGGTCACAGCTAGTATACTGTGCACATGCAAATAAATGGTGACCTGGTGATGAGATACCAGCCTGTCTACATTTATTTCACTTGCCCTCATGTTTTATCTTCTCCCTTCCCTCTCCTTATTGCTTTTATATCCTCTGCTGATTTTTAAAGACTTCTCAGTCCTCTGGCTTCCCACTAATCTTCACATTTGAAGCTTTCTGAGCATACAAACCCCTTAAGAGGCAAGTATACAGTATACCTAGAGAGTAGTTGGGTGCCATGCATAAGTATTGGGTGAAGCAAATGACTTTGGTGTATTAGAGGGTAAACTAAATGGAAAGATGGGAAAGAAGAGAATATAAGAATGTGAGATGAGATGGAGTATGATGAGAAAGGTATTGAGGAGTCTTGTGTAATGTTGAGCTTTGCAGTCTTTCACCTGTGTAACTCCCTGTTTCTGCATTGTACGCTATCTAATATTTAATAGAAATGCAGTAAAATGTCATTGTGACATTGCTGGTGACATTTGCCGACATTTGCCAACATCTGACTGCTGCATTTGACCTTAATTCCTTGTAATGGACTTGAATTTGAGCATGAGAGTCTTTACTATGTGGAATTTTAAAACTACATCAGGAGGCTTCCCTTGCAGACGAAGTTTCTGTCAAAAATGTCGCTGAAAGTTGATTATACAGCTGAATTTTTTTTCATTGAAAGTACATCTGTATGATGAACTGTGTCTTGCTATTTCTCCCCAGGCTCATCCGAAAGTATGTGAAAAGCTGAAGGCATTATTGGTGGAATGGGTGGAGGAGTTTCAAAAGGATCCCCAGCTCAGTCTTATTGCTGCTACCATCAAAGCACTTAAAGAAGATGGTGTCTCCTTTCCTTCAATGAGCTCACAGGTACCCTTGGAATGTTTTCGTTTATGGGAAATGGGTGGCGCTGGAAACCTTGGTGACCTGCTGGAGATCAAATGATGAAGGTTTGCTATAGTGTTGTTAGGTAAGGGAGTTCCAAGATTTTACCCCTGCGAGAATGAACTCAGTGACATGAGTCTACACCTGGGTGTTGTGTGTAACTCTAAGGAGAACTTGATGCATCCTGCAGCTGCTTCTTTCACCATTCTGGGTGATGGGATTGTCAGCCTGGAAGATATTACACCATAGTAACTCTCTTGACAAGAGAAACATATTGATGTCTCAGCACCCTAAATGTTAGGCTTATTCCTGTTCCAATTCTCATGGTCTGCTGTACATGAGTTGAACCTAATCTCTTCCCTATTCTAGAAGGACAAAATTGACATCAATCTCAATGCAGGATTTGCTGTTGCATCACAAAAATCATGTGAGAAAAAGAGAACCTACCTGTCGGCTTACTGCGATCTTGCATCTGATTTCCCTTCTGGTGATGTTTAACAAGACCAACTCTAGATCTTTGGGCCAAAGCACTTTTTTAAAAATTGCTCTTGGGATGAGCGCAATGTTGAAGAGACTAATGTTGCCATTCCTTTCATTTTCCTTGAGAAGGTGATGGTGTGTTACCTTGAACCACTGCAGTTCAGAAGGTATAAGTCTCCCACTACCCTACTAGAGAGGAGTTTCCAGGATGTAAAACCAGTCACTGAAGGAATGGATCTTCGTTCCATGCCAGGGTGTGACATAACCTTTGGGGAAAACTCACTGTGCTGGGTGCTTCCGTCTGCCTGTTGCCCATGTGTTTGAGATTGCAGGTTCAATAACTGCTTTTGAAGATGGCTTAGTGCACAGTGCATCATATGGATGGGGCATCATGTTGTTCCTCTGTGCTGATGATAGAAGGAGAGAATTTTAAAGGTAGTGGGTGCATGGGATGCTAATCAAACAGGCTGCGTTATCCTATGTGATGGTGAACTTCTCGAGTGTTATTGATGCTGCATGTGTCCAATCCAATGGAGAGTATTCCATTACAGTCCTTGGGAATGATGTGGGTGAGGGGAAAGCACTGTATAAACTTATACCATTCGTCAAGAATGAGAGTGCGTTCTTGGAGCACAGTACAAGTTAAAGCAGCAGTAGAGGTGTGTAATATGGTATGCATGCTTAAAGGAATGTAGAGCAACCACGTGCTGCGTACAATTATTTCAAGTGAGTCACCAGGTCCCAACCAGTTCATGATGAATTGGAAGAGGTGTAACTCAGAATTCATTTGAAAGTTTGGAGATTGACAAATATAGCATCATGTTCAAAACTAGGGAGGACATGGATGTGTTTGGCAAATAGAGAGCAGCTAACATTGTTGAATGCAGGAGAGTTACTAGTAGTGAGGATGAGTGTTATGCTTAGTGAGTACATAAAATTTGAGTTAACAGTCTTGTGGTGCAGTAGTCGTGTCTCTACCCAGACCTTCTGCCCTAGGGTAAAGGTCCCAGTTGCCATGGAGTTGTCATAACATATCCAAGCGTGAAAGTTATAAAAGGTATACATTTTTAAATGTATGTGCTGATGAACATAATCTATGGATTTCTTAGTGGCTCATGCATGATTAACTTAGTATAATTTTTCTGGTAAACTACCAATTGTGTAGACGATGTTGAAAAAAACGTAGTTGTTGGAGGTCAATCATCTTGGTCCAGGACATCATTGCAGGTGTTTCTCAAAGTTGTATCCTAGCCCGACCATCTTCAGCTGCTTCATGAATGAGAGCAAAAGATCAGAAATGGGGATATTTGTTGACAATTTCATAATGTTCAGTATCACTCGTGACTCTTCAAGTACTAAAGCAGTCAGTGTCCAAATGCAGCAAGACCTAGACAACATCTAGATTTTTGGTTAACAAATGGCAACTAACCTACGTGCTAAACAAGTGCCAGACAAAGACCATCTCCAACAAAAGATAATCCAACCATTGTCCCTTGACATTCATTGGCATTACCATCACTGAATTGTCAACATTTCTGAGGATTACCAGAGACCAGAAGCTGATTGGACCAGCCATGTATTGTTTCTAATTTGTACATAGAATGGCTCAACCAGCATGTGTTGCCAAATCCTAATTGCCCAGAAGGTCGTTAGAAATCAATCCCATTACTATGGTCTGGAGTTACAGACCAATCATGGGGGTGTGTTTTACTCCCTTAATAGACACTAAAGAACCAAAAATCAACAGTGGTTATGTGGTGGCCATTAGGCTAGCTTTTAATTCAGATTATATTCAATTCAACCATTTGCCTTAGTGGGATTTGAACCTGGAAGATCAACTGGACCTCTTGGATGACCAGTGACTTTACCACTATGCCATTGTCTCCCAAGAGGCTACAAGAGCAGATCTGAGACTAGCAATTAGAGTCATATAGAGTCATAGAGATGTACGGCATGGAAACAGACCCTTCGGCCCAACCCATCCATGCTGACCAGATATCCCAACCCAATCTAGTCCCACCTGTCAGCACCCAGCCCATATCCCTCCAAACCCTTCCTATTCATATACCTGTCCAAATGCCTCTTAAATGTTGCAATTGTACAAGCCTCCACCAAATCCTCTGGCAGCTCATTCCATGCACGTACCACCCTCTGCATGAAAATGTTACCCCTTAGGTCTCTATTATATCTTTCCCCTCTCACCCTAAACCTCTGCCCTCTAGTTCTGGACTCCCTAACCCCAGGGAACAGACTTTGCCTATTTATCCTATCCATGCTCCTCATAATTTTGTAAACCTCTATAAGGTCACCCCTCAGCCTCTGACGCTCCAGAGGAAACAGCCCCAGCCTATTCAGCCTCTCCCTACAGCTCAAAACCTTCAACCTTAGCAACATCCTTGTAAATCTTTTCTGAACCCTTTCAAGTTTCATAACATCTTTCCGGTAGGAAGGAGACCAGAATTGCACGCAATATTCCAACAGTGGCCTAACCAATGTCCTGTACAGCCGCAACATGACCTCCCAACTCCTGTACTCAGTACTCTGACCAATAAAGGAAAGTATACCAAACGCTTTCTTCACTATCCTATCTACCTGCGGCTCCACTTTCAAGGAGCTATGAACCTGCATTCCAAGGTCTCTTTGTTCAGCAACACTCACTAGGACCTTACCATTCAGTGTATAAGTCCTGCTAAGATTTGCTTTCCCAAAATGCAACACCTCGCATTTATCTGAATTAAACTCCATCTGCCACTTCTCAGCCCATTGGCCCATCTGGTCCAGATCCTGTTGTAATCTGAGGTAACCCTCTTCGCTGTCCACTACATCTCCAATTTTGGTGTCATCTGCAAACTTACTAACTGTACCTCTTATGCTCGCATCCAAATTATTTATGTAAATGACAAAAAGTAGAGGACCCAGCACCCATCTTTGTGGCACTCCACTGGTCACAGGCCTCCAGTCTGAAAAACAACTCTCCACCACCACCCTCTGTCTTCTACCTTTGAGCCAGTTCTGTATCCAAATGGCTAGTTCTCCCTTTATTCCATAAGATCTAACCTTGCTAATCAGTGTCCCATGGGAAACCTTGTCGAACCCCTTACTGAAGTCCATATAGATCATATCTACTGCTCTGCCCTCCTCAATCTTCTTTGTTACTTCTTCAAAAAACTCAATCAAGTTTGTGAGACATGATTTCCCATGTACAAAGCCATGTTGACGATCCCGAATCAGTCCTTGCCTTTCCAAATATATGTACACCCTGTCCCTCAGGATTCCCTTCAACAACTTGCCCACCACATGGTGAGGACAATGCAGGAGAGAGAGAGAAAGCGAGAACCTGCGCAGTTGCTACCTTTGCTATTTGAATTAATGTATCGCTGGACATCAAACAGTGAAAGACAAAATTCTGTGGCAAGTAACACACCACCTGTCTCCTCATTGCCTGCTTAAGGTACAATACTTCCCACATGCCCTAATGGGTGCAGCTCCAACAGTACTTGAGAAACTTGAAAGCATGCAGGATAAATCAACTTGCATGATTGGTACCCCATCAACCACCATCAGGATTCATTTCTTTTACCACCAATAAACACTGGCATTGTACCATTGACAAGATGCCCTGCAGTAACTCGCCAAGGCTGCTTTAACAGCGCCTTCTAATCCTGTGACTGTCCCAACGAGAAAGTCAAGAGCAGTTGATGCATGGGAATACTGCCACTTGCAAATTCCCCTCCAACCCATTCTTTCTTGGAAATATATTGCTGTTCCCTGACTGTCCCTGGGTTAAAGTCCAGGAGCTCCCTTTCTAGCAGCACTATGGGTGGTCCCTACATTGTAAGACCAACACTGATTCAAGAAGGTAGCTCAATGACATCTTAAGGGAAATTGGCAATGGGAAATAGGCAGCAGTACCATATCTTCTAAACAAATACGTTTTTAAAAAACACAAACCATGCCTTGTACATTCTAATACAATACTCAACGGTGATTGTTCAGTAGAAATTAATGATTTTGGTGGGGGTGGGGAGAGAGATTGAATAAAATGCAACTTGTTGAATAGTGAGGGGGAAAGGTACAGTGAAGGACAAGAATATGAGAATAAAAAGTTGCAGTGTGGATTCATGCTTCCACAGGCATAGTGCATCATTTGTGCTCTGCCTTTGCTGAAGTTTCCACAATTTTGTTGAGTATTGAACAAAACCCTTCCTGTCCATGTTAGAGTTAAAAGCATCTCTGAACATTTTAATACTGTCGGTAAAGAAAGGAAGAATCCTTGACAAATGAGCACCGACCCCAAACTGCACCCAAAGATCATAAGATGTAGGAATAGAAGTCGGCCATTCATCCCATTGAGTCTGCTCCACTGTTTAATGAGATGGGCAGCACAGTAGCTCAGCAGTTAACACTGCTGCCTCACAGCACCAGGTACCCGGGTTCAATTCCAGCCTCTGGCAACTGTCTGTATGGAGTTTCCTCCGGGTGCTCCGGTTTTCTCCCATAGTCCAAAGATGTGCAGGTCAGGTGAATTGGCCATGCTAAGTTACCTGTCATGTTCAAGGATGTGTAGGTTAGGTGCGTTAGCCAGGGGAATGAGTCTGGGTGAGATCCTCATCTCCACTTTTTCCTACCTTTTTCTCCATAACTCTTGATTCCCTTCCTGAATAAAAATCTGTCTATCTCAGTTATCTGAATAGACTGAGTAACATGGCCTCAATCCCGTGCAGTAAAGAATTCCACAGACTCGCTACCCTCTGAGAGAAAAAGAATCCCTCCTCACTCCTCCTCAAATGTGAGATTTCTTATCCTGAGATTATGTCCTCTGATTCTAGTTTCTTCCACAGAAGGAAATTGCCTTTCCACAGCCACTCTGTCAGGTCTCCTTAGAGTCTTGTATATTTCAACAAGATCACCTTCTGAACTCCAGTTAGTACAAGCTCAATGGTTAGCACTGCTGACTCCCAGCGCCAGGGTCCCAGATTTGATTCCAGCCTCTGGTGACTGTGCAAACTCCACACAGACATTCTCCTCGTGTCTGTGTGGGTTTCCTCCGGGTGCTCTGGTCTCCTCCCACAGTCCAAAGATGTGCAGGTCAGGTGAATTGGCCATGGTAAGCGGCCCATAGTGTTAGGTGCATTAGTCAGGGGGAAATGGGTCTGGGTGGGTAATTCTTCAGAGGGTCGGTATGGACCAGTTGGGCCGAAGGGTCTGTTTCCACACTGTAGGTAATCTAATCAATCTGCACAACCTGTCCTCATAAGAAAATACCTGGGATAAACTTGGTCAACCTTCTCTGGACTGCCTCCAATGCCTTTACATAAGGGACCCCAAACTGTTCACAGTATTACAGCTGTAGTAAAACCTACTTTGTTTTATATTTCCATTCCCTTTGAAATAAAGGCTAACAGAGGGACCACAGCTGGCTTGATGAGAATGTATTTTAGTGAGTGTAAATGTTCCATTTCTTTTCAAATAGAGCCAGAGCACTTCAAATTCATCGAAAGATAGTGTAACAGGAGTAAGTAGAAGTACTGAAGATGTTGACCTAGCTAAAGGTAAGGAATAAGATCATAATGTGAATATTTTGCATTTTTATAATTTGTGGGCTATGCATTTTTACAAGAGCAAGTCAGAACTTGAAGCCAAATTTGCTTTTTAAAAAAAAAGGCCAGGACATGACATTATGTTGGCATACAAAATGGGGAAGACACAGAAACCTGCTTATTGAGAGATTTACTGTGCTTCTGTGTCTATTGTGGCTTTGAGAGTTTATCCAGCGAGTAGCTGTGCCAATTTAAACCAGTATTGACATGTTTTGTCTTTATCTGTCTGGTTAGTGGATCACATGGAGAAGGTGGTGAGGTTGGAGGAAGAGGGGTGGAGAGCGTGGGAAATCGTTAGGTTGCTGATTCCTAGGGACCAAATTTAGAAATGCGCATTAGATGCTCTAAGTTTGAATAAACTGCTGAAATTTCCTTTTGCAGCTAATGTGTGAACATTAGCCACACTTTTGGAGTTGGACCACACTTGGGACAGAATAGTTCCAATGAATCATCGCCTTGAACTGAAATGTTAACTCTTTCTCTACAGATGTTCCCCGACTTGCTCAGTATTTCCAGCAATTTTGATTTTGACCTTGAGCTGCTATGCACAGAGCCATTCTGCTCTGGGAATTGTTCAAATCTGACTCTGATTCAAACCCACTTCATGACAGAATGGTCCAACACAGAATTACACGTGGGTTCAATTATCAGGGAGCACGTCTTGGCTCCATGCCTCTTCATACCTTGGCTTGCTAAAATCTATTGATCTAAGCGTGAACATTGTTAATACTACTTGTTCCTACTGCTTTTTGTTGGAATGGTCCTGTGATTCTATACACTTTTACCACTCATTGAGTTGTATGTCCTAGTTTCTTCATTGAATGACCAGGCTCTAATTTCCAGAATCTATTTGTCTTCGGTCCCTCCACTAGTGGAAAAATATTTCTCTCTCATTACCTCTATTCAGAATCCTAAAAATCTTAGTTGTAGGGAATACCTAATCAGGTATTTGTCATCCCATCTCTCATAATTTAACCCTTTTGAGCTCTGGCAACATTCTAGTAACTCTGTATTCAAGGTAATATATTTGTGAAGTTGTGTTCTCAGAATTGAACACTGTATTTCATAGAGCCATAGAAAAACGAGAAAGTTTTTCTCGTTGACCTGTCATGTCTGTGCTAGGCTCTAGGTTTGGTCTAACTAGGCCTCTGTTTAGCTTTAATAAACAAAGGAACATGGATACAGGACTTGCCTCCTCATTCAGTATAAGTATGGCCAATCAAATGCTTCATTGCTTTGTACTTGCCCCAACCCCGTAATCCTCTTCACTACTTATCGGAAATCATATCAATCTCTACTTTAAACTTACTCAAACTACCCTTTCATATACCAACCCTACAGATAGTGTTCCATAGCCTTTTGAATTTTTTTTGTATGCCTGAACACTTCACTTTAGTGATATGTGTGCATAGTCCCTTAACCTCTTTTGAAACAAAGGGGTATGTCATTTCTGAGGCGGAAAAGCATGAAGAGCCTTGTTTAAGAGCTCCACAAGTGTGGCCAGCTATCTGAAGGAAGTGCTTTCCAACAGGGACCAGCATTATGGTCTTGAGATGTTGTTATTCTTTTGCACTCCAACTAACAATAATTCTGTATCCTTCAAAAGCTTGCATGGCCCACAGCAGTGTAACCCTCTCTACATTCAACAAGCTGTGCATCCAGATTGAACAAAGTAGTTATCCGGTTGGTGTAGAGGAACTAAGTTTCTAAGACTGATCAGATCAAAACTCACAAATGTAATTCAATTGAAACTTTAAAATTATGCACTCTGTCCTTGATTTAACATATATTGCTGTAAAAAATCTCTGATCCCATTTATGATGCAAACTGTGCAAACTTTATATGCTATGTTTATCAATCTCCGTGCTTCCTAAACTTGATCCCACTGTGAGTCCATTTTGAGGTTTGGTTGTTATTGTGATCTTTTGGTGAGGGAATGGGGAACACTGGAAGAGACAACCTTTTAAGCATGTTGCTGCCTTAAAGCTTGGATCTCGACACTTTATTTGTGACCCCACTAGGGGTCCCAGTCTTTACTTTAGGGAACCCTTGCCTTCACGCTGCTTGATAAGATGGCAGTTGTACTGTGACATATTTAGATGGACAATTCCCTATCCAAAAATATGGATAACAGAAGGAATTTATGATAGGAAAGATGTATGTGGTATTACCCTTTCCATAATGAACTTAGTGTGTACGATGCAAAATTTCAATATAGTATGAGGTGCTATTTCAGAAAATTGCTTGAACAAAACGAGTCTAATTAATAATGGGTTTGTTTTGGAGGATGAGGTTTTTAAAGAAAAATTGCTGTGGAGTAGCAGGTCATGAGTCACAAAATAATCATTTTCCTGTTGGCTTTCCAGCTATTGAGCTTTCTTTGCAGGAGCAGAAACAGCAACAGACGGAAACTAAATCCCTGTACCCATCAACAGAAAGTGCTGCAAATAGCCACAGAAGTGAAGTACGCATGGTTCGTGCCCTGTATGACTTTGAGGCTGTGGAAGACAATGAGCTTACTTTTAAAGCTGGAGAAATTATCACCATTTTAGATGACAGGTAGGTTGGAAATGAATCAATTGGTCAAGCTTGTTGATTCTTTCCTCCCATCAAGTTGGAGTCAAATTCCCAGTATCAAATTGCACTGGTGTGGATCCTTCCCAGCAACTAACTTTCACAGCACGTTGGCTATTCTGCAGAATTGTAAAGAACAGAAGGAAGTCGTTTGCCCTCTCACATGTTGACCTCTGAAAGAGCTGTCCAATTGTGCTTGCTTAACTATGGCCATGCACTCAAGCAGCAGAGGAGGAGGGATGATATCACAAATGATTGTTCACAAACTCATATAGGCTAAGATATCCTAGCAACTAATCACAGATGCTTAATTCCAGAGTCGAAACATCCCTTAAACATGAACCAGTGACAGAGTTTGTAGTATAAGGGAGTATATGAGACTAGGTCCCGGAAGCAATACACTTTAATTGTGATTTTTCAGAAGAAGGAAAAATGCACTCCTGTGATCTGAGTGTCTGAGAAAGCAGCATGGAAAAGCATTAGTGAAAGGGAGTGTTTTCAGAGCAGACAATCTAAAACTACCTCTATTTCGGAGGATCAGTGTCTTTACTCATCCAGTTTCAGCTAAGAACCCTGCAGAACTGCCCCAAACTGAAATGAAAAAGCTGTCTTCCAGGCTGTAGGTGTTTCCCTCAGCCCTAAAAAAACACACAACCTTCTGGCTAAAAGCTATTTACCTTGTCTTCTCATAAAATTCTGAGCATAAACAAAAACACAATTCAAGAAGTCTTTCTTTCACACAGTGTTTTAAGAGAAATAGTTACAAATTAATCATTAAATTCCCTTAGACACACAAGTCCATATGCCACTGGTTCAAATTCCAAAAGAGATGTGTATTTTAGTATATGTATTTAAGTCTTACACGTTGCATTATAAATGTAGAAGCTGAATTAAGGTTTCAACAAAATATAACACCCATATAACCATTGTAACAAAAGTATCCTGATATCCAAATTTAGAGATTATAGTACCTGGTTTGCTGTCTTGTTTAGTGACCCCAACTGGTGGAGAGGCGAGACGAAAAAAGGAGTTGGACTTTTTCCATCGAATTTCGTATCAACCAGTCTGAGTGCAGAGCCTGAGCCAGGTAAGTGAAGACAGCTTACTGTGTTACAGTAATTATTTGATATCTTCAAATGCTTCATGTGGAGAACAGTACAATGTGCTGGTTAACAGTCGGCAATGAGTGCTTCTCCTATGGCTAAGATAGCATAGTGAAACCTCGCTAAAAGATTACTTGTACTGAGAAATGTGTGTGTGAAGGTGCTCTGATTTCAGTGATTTCTTTCTGACAATGGTCTTGAAAAAATGTACCTGCAAGTCGAGCACATGGATAGCTGTGAGTTGAGGGGTGCGTAGGTTAAGTTACTCTATTTTACATTAGGATTAAATCTCGGCACAACACTGGACCAAAAGGGCCTGTTCTGTTCTGTACCTTTCTATGCTCTCGTGAAGGAAAAACCTTTTGGTATTGTAATAGATGGGAATACTCACTATAAGCCTTCTATACCATTTTGAAAGTTAATTGCTGATATTTTCACCTCCACTTTCATGCCCTATTCTCACATCCATTGATTCTGTTAGTGCTCAACAATCTTATTGCTAAGTCTTAAATATACTCTGAAATCCTAAGTTCCCCAACTCTTGAGTAAAGAAATTATTTTCATATCCAAATCTGAAATGGTTAGTGCCCTATCCTGAGACGGTCAGATCTGTTGTTTGCTTTCCAAATAAATCAACCAGGATGGGGTCAAAATTCAATAATTGATCTATGCATAGCCACTCTAAGGAAGCAGGGGCAAAAGAATTGGAATTCCCACTCCTAGTTACTGTTGGGTGACCCTTGCCTAATGCTTAGCATGATATTGCCTTTTTTCCTTCCTCAAAAAATGAGCACGTTGAATATGCAACTTCCTGTAAACTTGTACTGTTCCAAAATATTACTCTTTGTATTCTGCCCCTGTGCTTGCTGATGTATATTGACTCCTGCTGAAGCAATACCTTTTTTTGAAAAAAAAAGAAAAATGTTTATCCTTTTATCAAGCCTTCATTTCCGTAGCCTAGAACATTGCCTTTTCATATTTAGATAACCACCTGCTCATCCTTCTCCGGCCTGTTGATCATAATCCGTTCTAATTGATCCACCATTGATGGCTGTACTATTGGCTAAACTCTGGAATTTTCTCCCTAAATCTCTACATCCCCTCATTATGTAAGATGTTCCTTTTTAAAACCTACAAATGTCAATCCGGGTGGCTTAGTGTCACATTTTGTCTGATGCTTTGAAAGGGTCTTGAAAAAGTTTCATACCTTTTTAAGGAGCACTGAACTACTTTAGGAAAGGATATCTGCCTTTCTTCCCTGCTCTGGCCTACATGTAACTCTAGACTCCCAACAGTGCTGAAAGTCACTCAGCTCAAGAGCAATAAATTTCAGCCCAGCCAGTGACGCCCATATCCCATAATGAACGTTAAAAAGAAATTGCTGATGAACGTGGAGGAGCTGCATAAGAAATAGAAACCCAAGTAGACCATTTAGCCTGTCTGTCATGCTGCTGTATTTATGACAAATTGTGTGCTTCAACACAGACCCAGACACACCATTTCTCTGTTGCCTGCTTTCACGATCTCTCTCCTTCCTTCCTTTCGCCTGCTCTCTCCCTTTCCAACAATATATTCAATGAGGAAACATTCACAATGCTATCAGTCGGGAGTTCCAATGATGTACAACCCTTTTGAGTGAAGTAATTTCTCCTCCTCTCAGTCTTGATCGTCCCTCCCATAGAACATAGAAGAATACAGCGCAGTACAGGCCCTTCGGCCCTCGATGTTGCGCTGATCAAAGCCCACCTAACCTACACTAACCCACTATCCTCCATATACCTATCCAATGCCCGCTTAAATACCCATAAAGAGGGAGAGTCCACTACTGCTACTGGCAGGGCATTCCATGAACTTACGACTCGCTGAGTGAAGAACCTACCCCTAACATCAGTCCTATATCTACCCCCCCTTAATTTAAAGCTATGCCCCCTTGTAATAGCTGACTCCATACGTGGAAAAAGGTTCTCACTGTCAACCCTATCTAACCCCCTAATCATCTTGTACACCTCTATCAAGTCACCCCTAAACCTTCTTTTCTCCAATGAAAACAACCCCAAGTGCCTCAGCCTTTCCTCATAGGATCTTCCTACCATACCAGGCAACATCCTGGTAAACTTCCTCTGCACCCATTCCAGTGCCTCCACATCCTTCCTATAGTATGGCGACCAAAACTGCACACAATATTCCAGATGCGGCCGCACCAGAGTCTTATACAACTGCAGCATGACCTCAGGACTCCGGAACTCAATTCCTCTACCAATAAAAGCCAGTACGCCATATGCCTTCTTCACTGCACTATTTACCTGGGTGGCAACTTTCAGAGATCTGTGTACATGGACACCAAGATCCCTCTGCTCTTCCACACTACCAAGTATCCGACCATTAGCCCAGTACCCCATCTTTTTATTACTCTTACCAAAGTGAATCACCTCACACTTAGCTACATTGAACTCCATTTGCCACCTTTCTGCCCAGCTCTGCAGCTTCTCTATATCCCGCTGTAACCTGCCACATCCTTCCTCACTGTCTACAACTCCTCCGACTTTCGTATCATCCGCAAACTTGCTCACCCAACCTTCTAACCCTTCCTCCAGGTCATTTATAAAAATGACAAACAACAATGGTCCCAAAACAGATCCTTGCGGAACACCGCTAGTGACGGCACTCCAAGATGAACCTTTGCCATCAACTACTACCCTCTGTCTTCTTCCAGCCAGCCAATTCCTAATCCAAACCTCCAACTCACCCTCAATGCCATATCTCTGTATTTTCTGCAGTAGCCTACCATCCTGAAACTGCCCCTAGATTTGAACCAATGGAACCAATCTCAGCATCTATCTTATCAAGCCAATTTCATTCTTAACTCCAGGAGTATAGACCCCATTTTACTCAGTCGGTCAGCGTTGCACGATTCTCTCCTCCTAGGGAGCAATCTATTGAACCTTCATTGTACTGCCTCCAGTGTCAGTATATTCTTTAAAATTGGAGACCAAGGCAGTACAGTTTGCTAGATATGATATTATCAATTTTGTAAACAAGGCAAGCACAATTGCTTTCGAAAGCTGATTGGGAGCAGATGTTCACAGGTGAAGGGATGGCTGGAAAATGGGAAGCTTTCAGAAATGATATAACGAGAATCCACCCTGTGCAATTGTAGCAAGACTTCTTCATTTCCTTAATTTATTTCCCTTGCGATTAAAAGCCAACATGGTATTTGCCTTCCTAATTGCTTGCTGTACCTCCATGCAGCTCTGTCTGTTGTTGGTAGGGGTCACGTGACAAAATATTTCTCTTAGCTAAGCCTATTGTGCCGAGGTGAGTTTTTGCATCATTGCTCCACTGTTGATAGCTGTCTCATGGAGCACAGGACAGAAACAAAATATTGGAATGCTGGCGATCCGACAGGGAAGCGAAATTCTGCCAAGGGTCAGCAGGCCAGACAGCATCTGTGGAGGGAGGGACAGCATTAGAAGTTTGGTTTGAGAAACTGATTCTGACCAAGTTATGATTAAAAGATCATCAACCTGAAACATTAACTCTGTTCCTCTCTCCATGGATGTTGCCACACCCTATATTTCCAATAATTTTCTACTTTATTTTTGTCAAATGTCATGTTAGTGACTGACATCTAAGCTTCTAACGTCATTCTGTTTTTGGGAAATGTTCTTTTGAGTTTTGGTCTGAGTGGTACGAAATGTTGTGATCTCCTTTGCCTGTACTTGTTTTATCCTTAAGTTAAATGACAGAGCAAGTTACAGGAGTGTGTGTGTGTATTTTTAAAATCTCTTTGGAATGTTTGGCAGAACATTGGACAGAATTCCAAACAACAGTTTAATCAGTGCTGTTGCTGATAACTTGACAAACAGTTCAAGTTTTGCTCGTAACTTCTGGTGTCAACTCATGCCAATAGTTGGCTTACTGCCTGGTGACTTTTCTCTCTCCCCTTTCACTGCGCCTCCTGTTTCTGTCTGCCTTGCAATTAGGATTAGAGTAAGTGGCGCAGCCTCTACTAGATAGTCGCAGTACGAGTGAATTACTTTGGGGGACAGAGAAAATTGTTTAGTGCCAACAGTCACAGGATCAGTTGGATGAACATGTCAACTGTGTAGTCTGTTATGCACACACCAGCGCACATCTGGTTGAAGTTTCTAATTATTCCTTAACTCCGTAGTGGCCAGTTTGTAATTATCCCCTTTGACTATCCAAAGTGGCTGTTTGAGGTCTTGTCCTAAGAACCAGTTCACTCCCATGTACTTTATTCCTGAAGTATTGTGTGTGGAGAAAAGTAATTATTTTGGAATGAGGATTTCTTGCCCCGAGAAAGTTTTGAAATGGTGTTTTGAGTAATTTTTTTTCAGTAAGGAGAATATAACAGCATTAGGTAAGTAGAGTGGATTAATGACAAAGTAGTTCCAGCTCAAATAGAATGCCTCCCACACATACCACTGCCCTGCCTGCAGCCTATTCACTTTTAGGCAGTGCAGCATCATTCAGTTAACAGGCTGTAGAAATGATCTGTCTTTGTGTCTGTTGCTAGTCATTCAGAGTTCCTGTAGATTCTGGGCTGCAGTGCGGAGAAAATTAAGTGTTTATAGTCTGAACTGGTTTCAGATTTGCAACTTCAAGAGCTTCTGTTTTGAATTCTTTGTCCTTTCAAGGTGAATAAGTTGCAAGGGTTATGATGTATTCTTAGTTTTGTGTCACTGGTTTGGCGAGTGAATGGGAGGAACATACAATAAGACGACTGAAAACACAAGATGCTGGCAATCACAGCAGATCAGGCAGCATCTGTGGGGAGAGAGAGCCAGTTAATGTTTCTAATCTAGATGACTTTTCATCAGAGCTGCCTGATCCCCGTGACTTCCAATGTTTGTTTTTGTTTTCAGTACAGATTCCAGCATCCTGCAGTAATTTCCTCCTCTAAAATAGGACATCTCAGTGGCCATTTGGCCCGTTGAATCTGAGCCAGCTGTTTTGAGGAACAGTGCAGTTATTCTCACTGTACCTGACTCTCTATCCATCAGTGCTGAAAACTGTGTAGCTGGAAAAGCGCAGCAGGTCAGGCAGCATCCAAGGAGCAGGCGAATCGACGTTTTGGGCAGAAGCCCTTCTCCGCATTCCTGAAAAAGGGCTTATGCCCGAAACATCGATTCTCCTGTTCCCTGGATGCTGCCTGACCTGCTGCGCTTTTCCAGCAACACATTTTTCAGCTCTGATCTCCAGCATCTGCAGTCCTTTCACCAACACATTCCACACTGACCTTTAAATTTACCTGGACCATCTCCGACACCTCCCTCCCCTTCCTGGACCTCTCCATCTACGTTAATGACGACTGACTTGACACTGACATTTTTTACAAACTCACTGACTCCCACAGCTACCTGGATTACGCCTCTTCCCACCCTATCTCTTGCAAAAATGCCATCCCGTATTTCCAGTTCCTCCGCCTCCACCGGATCTGCTCCCAGGAGGACCAGTTCCACCACAGAACACACCAGATGGCCTCCTTCTTTAGAGACCGCAATTTCCCTTCCCACGTGGTTAAAGATGCCCTCCAACGCATCTCGTCTACATCCCGCACCTCCGCCCTCAGCCCCCACCCCTCCAACCGTAACAAGGACAGAACGCCCCTGGTGCTCACCTTCCACCCTACCAACCTTCACATAAACCAAATCATCTGCCGACATTTCCGCCACCTCCAAAAAGACCCCACCACCAGGGATATATTTCCCTCCCCACCCCTTTCCGCCTTCCACAAAGACCGTTCCCTCCGTGACTACCTGGTCAGGTCCATGCCACCCTACAACCCTCCCTCCCATCCTGGCACCTTCCCCTGCCACCGCAGGAACTGCAAAACCTGCGCCCACACCTCCTCCCTCACCTCCATCCAAGGCCCTAAAGGAGCCTTCCGTATCCATCAGTTTTATCTGCACATCCACTAATATCATTTATTGTATCCGTTGCTCCCGATGCTGTCTCCTCTACATTGGGGAGACTGGGCGCCTCCTAGCAGAGTGCTTTAGGGAACATCTCCGGGACACCCGCACCAATCAACCCCACCACCCTGTGGCCCAACATTTCAACTCCCCCTCCCACTCTGCCGAGGACATGGAGGTCCTGGGCCTCCTTCACCGCCACTCCCTCACCACCAGACGTCTGGAGGAAGAACGCCTCATCTTCTGCCTCAGATCACTTCAACCCCAGGGCATCAATGTGGACTTCAACAGTTTCCTCATTTCCCCTTCCCCCACCTCACCCGAGGTCCAAACTTCCAGCTCAGCACTGTCCCCATAACTTGTCCTACCTGCCTATCTTCTTTTCCACCTATCCACTCCACCCTCCCCCCCCACCCCTGCCCCCGACCTATCACCTTCATCCCCTCCCCCACTCACCTTTTGTACCCTATGCTACTTTCTCCACACCCCCACCCTCCTCTAGCTTATCTCTCCACGCTTCAGGCTCTCTGCCTTTATTCCTGATGAAGGGCTTTTGCCCAAAACGTCAATTTTACTGCTCCTCGGATGCTGCCTGAACTGCTGTGCTCTTCCAGCACCACTAATCCAGAATCTGGTTTCCAGCATCTGCAGTCATTGTTTTTACCTAGTCCTCACTTCCTCTCTATCCATCAATGTCTGTCTGGTGAGGAGGAGAACTTTGTAACTTTGTTCTGTGCTCTGTATTTCTGTTGCTCATGTATCCTTTTGAGTACAGTCATGCACAGTGCTTTAGATTTCTGTCCTGTTACTGCAGCTCTCAGTGCAAACATTCTAACCTGTGATTCATCTTGATTTATGTAAGGAACAGGGTGTTTGTGATACAAGCAGCATCGTAGGTCTGAAATAGTGTGATTGGAAGCGTACTGTAAAGGAACATATGAAATTACTTATGGCGTTCTGTTTGCTCTGCATTGATTACAGAGAAGGTTGTCGTGACGGAGGAGACGTCTGTACAAGATATTCAGCCTTCCGAGCCTGAGCCAGTTTATATAGATGAGGTACGTAGATTTTGTTCAGGTTTCAACATTATTGACTTTCTGTCTCTGCCATTTTCTACCTTCTCCTCACCTTTGGGCACAGAGTCCTCCTAAATGTTAACAGACCTCCAGTATTCCACCCAACTGGACATTCTTCTTGGGCTTAGCCTAGATGATGGTCATTATCAGGATGCTCTGCATTCCACTAGCTGTGGCTGCTTGCACAGCCATAATATACCTTTGCAACACCGTTGACAAATGTACCTTTGGCTGTCTGGGCATCAAATGCTGAGCCCTTCTGCCTCCCTATCTCTATTGACTTTTTATAAAAAGCCAACCTTGTTCAAATGTTTGGTCACTTGTCTTAATACTTCCTCGTGTGGCTCAATGTGCTTCACAAATGCAAGTTCTTTTTCCTTCAATAAAACAGCAGATGCGAAGCTGGTGTTTTAGTAGATCACTTTTCAGCTTTGATAGTAATTATAGAGATTTAAACCAAAAGATATTTCAGATAAAAAGTGAAGTACAATGGTAAATAACGTGAATGAACAAGCTTCTGAATAAAATGGGATTGATTTTTTTTTAAAAATGAGCTTAACTGACAACTTAAAGTATTTCTTTGCAAAAACAGATGAAGTTGGCTTGCAATTATAACGTGGTCAACTCCCTTCACAACAGGGTAAAAACAATGACTGCAGATGCTGAAAACCAAATACTGGATTAGTGGTGCTGGAAGAGCACAGCAGTTCAGGCAGCATCCAACGAGCAGCGGATGCTGTCTGAACTGCTGTGCTCTTCCAGCACCACTAATCCAGTATCCCTTCACAACAGTATGAAGTTATTGATGAGAATTACAGCTTTTTTTTCCAGAAGAAGTACTATCCTGAACATTCTTATGTTAAAGATGCATTGCTAGCTATTGGGTGGCATGTTGGCTCAGTAGTTAGCATTGCTGTGTCACAGAGCCAGGGACCTGGGTTCGATTCCAGCCTCGGGCGACTGTCTGTGTGAAGTTTGCACATTCTCCCTGTGTCTGGGTTATCTCTGGGTGCTCTGGTTTCCTCCCACAGTCTAAAGATGTACAGGTTAGGTGGATTGACCACGCTAAACTGCCATAGTGTACAGCTAAGTGGATAAGCCATGGGGGAAAAGTAGGATTAGGGTAAGGGGTGGGCCCGGGTGGGATGCTGTTTGGGGGGTCATTGTGGAGTCAATGGGCTGAATGGCCTGCTTCCACACTGTAGGGATTCTATGATCAGTAAAACCGCAATCACTGAGAATAGGAGAGTGCTGATTGGTTAGCGGATGGAGTCTGATTCATTAAAATGTTCCCATAAAGAATGCACGTTTATGCTAATGTAACAGTTTTCAGATTTTGCTTAAATATTAAACCAGGCTGGTTGACTCTGGTTATGGCATTACCCTCCGTAATGAACCACCAAATGGTTGCCACATATTTTATTGATTTAAAAAAAAATTGCAGTGTATATGGGCATTTTCTGTCTCTTCTCTACATTTAATACATGTAGTTTCTAATACACACAACTGCACTGTACTGCAAGCCTGACTGACAATCCTAAACTGGGTTCTCACGCTTAGGATTATCTAGCTAATATCCAATTGTAGAATCACAACCAATGTTGGACACTGTTGTGATTTTGCAATCATGAATTGATTATGTATGGTCCGTACCTTGTTTGTCGTGAACAGCCAAAGGGATATGCTGTTTGATATAGTCAGCCAGTCCTTGGGACTTGTACCTAACAACATGCCTGGTATCCTACTGACACAGATGTTCATATACCACTGTTCATTTGTGCGATGATAGTAGCATCCTGTTTGTGGCCACCACCACTAACGGTGTTTAATACAGAGGTCTTTGTAGACACAAAGAATATATACACTGCATCTGTTTCAAATGGACAAAATAGGTGATAGCTATTAATTGGTTCTCTGGCCAAGGTATGTCCAGCATAATCAAAGAACTGTGGATGCTGAAAATCTGTAACAAAACCAAAAATTGCTGGAAAAGCCAGGTTTGCATCTGTTCAAGCATAAGCTTGAACAGCACCACACTTTTTGACTCTGCTTTCAAGTAAAGTGTCCCTCCTTCTGTTTTGAGGCACAAGAATACTCTTGTAGTAGATAGAGTTTAGAACTTAGTCTGGAAGAAGGCCATTCAAACTATTGTGTCTGTAGTGACTCCTGAAAGAGCTGCCCAGCTAGTCCCATTATCCAGTCCTATCTCTATAGCCCTCTATTTTCATCACTTTCAATTATATATCCAGCTCTCATTTGAAATCTCCTGTGGAATTTACTTCCATCACTCTCCCAGGTAGCACATTTCAAATCCTAACAACTGAGTATAAAGGTTTCTCCTCCTCTCACTCCACCTCTTTCGCAGACAGTCTTGAAATTGTGACCTCTAGTTAGTAACATGCCACTAGTGGAAACAGAATATCTTTCCTTACCCTGTCAAAATTGTTCAGAATTTTGAACACCTCAATAAGGTCACCTCTTATTCTCCATGGAGCAAACTAGATTAAGCGCAATTTATCTAATCTTTCCTGGTATCATTCTTTTGCAGTTTCTCCAGTGCTTTAGCATCCTTCCTTTAAAAAAGATGCTTCGAACTGAACACAGTATTCCAAATGTGATCTGACCAATGCTTTGTAAAGGTTTAGTGTCACTTCCCTGCTTTTATACTTTGTCTCTTTTTATAAACCCAAAGATCCTAGTAGCCCTCTGAACAACAACTGTTTCAAGTTGCCTGGCCACCTTCAGATAATTATGCACATGAATCCTGAGACCCTTTGCTTCTGTGTTCCCCTCAGATTTTTACCATTGAGTATGTATTGTTTCTGTGTTTCTTCTTGCAAAATGCATTACCTCACATTTATCTGCATTACAATTCATCTGTCATGTGTCTGTCCATTTGGCCAACCTGGCAGTGTCCCTCAAGTTGCTCATTATCATTCTTGGAATTCGCTACATGTTAGAGATGTGACTGGGTGTCACAACCCCAAGAAGATTCAATACCTATCTGTGTGTGTCTGTTTTAAAAACTGAATTCAAGATCCCTGCACCTGCTACTGTTCTTTTAATGTTGTAACTTTTAAAAATTGTATGGGTTTTTTTGTTTAAACAGGAAAAGATGGACCAGGTTTTGCAGTTGCTTCAAAATGCAATTCCCACTGACCAGCAACCTGACTCGGCAGAACTGCTACATTTAGAAGGTAACCAGTGTCAGACCATGAGCATTGCTGCGATAAAAGCTGCAGAAACCTAGTAGCTCTGGCAACATTTGTGGAGTGAAAAATTGAGTTAATGTTTCGAGGTCAAAAACTCTTCTTCAGAACTGCTGAAGAGCAGTTAGATCAGACTTAAACATTAAATCTGTTTCTCTGCAGATGCAGCCAAACTTTAGAATCATAGAATCCCTCATGTGGAAGCAGGCCATTTAGCCCATCGATTCTCCGAACAGCATCTCACCCAGATCCACTCCCCTACCCTAGAACCCAGCATTTCCCATGGCTAACCCATCTAGCCTGTACATTCCTGGTCACTATGGGCAATTTAGCCTAATCCTCCTAACCTTCATATCTTTGGATTGTGGGAGGAAATTCACGCAGATACCGGGAGAGTGTACAAACTCCAAGCAGGCAGTTACCCAAGATTGGAATTGAACCCAAGTCCTTGACACTGTGAGGCAGCAGTGCTTACCACTGAGCTAGTGTGCCAACCTGCTGGTTCCTCCTGCATTTTTTTATTTCTATTTAATATTTCCATCGTGCACCATATTTTGCTTTTATATGAACATTCTGGTTTTGTTATTTCTAAATGCAGTCCAGAAATTAAATCCTTTTCTTGTTTCTCATTTTAATGGAATCATGAAATAGTGCAGCATAGAGGAAAGTCATTTAGTCAAATCAGGTCTGTGCTAGCTCCATTGAAGACTTGATCCCATTCTACTGCTCTTTCCAAGACTCCATGCACTTTTTTCTTAACCTTCAAATTTTATTGAATTTCTTTTTAAAATGCTACTCTTGAGTCTTTATCCACCACCTGATCAGGCAATGTGCGTGGTGGCTCAGTGGTTAGCACTACTGCCTCACAGCACCAGGGTCCCAGGTTCGATTCCAGTCTCTGATTCCAGTCTTTGTGGAGTTTGCACATTTTCCCATATTTGCGTGGGCTTCCTCCGGGTGTTTCGGTTTCCTCCCACAATCCAAAGATGTGTAGCTCAGGTGAATTGGCCATGTTAAATTGCCCATTGTGTTAAGTGCATTGGTCAGAGGGAAATGGGTCTGTGGTGGATTCCTCTTCAGAGGGTCGATGTGAGCTGGTTGGTCGGAAGGGCCTGTTTCCACACTGTAGGGAATCTAATCTAATACACTCCAAATCTTAATTGCTCGTGGCATAAAAGTGCTTTTCCTGTTACCTCCCGTTCTTTTGCTGAACACCAGTCAGTACCTGTACCCCCAAGCTATTTTTGGTGATTGACATAAAAGTTCTCCATCCTACATTAGATTACTTAGTGTGGAAACAGGCCCTTCAGCCCAACAAGTCCACACCGACCTGCCGAAGTGCGACCCACCCAGACCCATTCCCCTACATTTACCCCTTTACCTAAAACTACGGGCAATTTAACATGGCCAATTCACCTAACCTGCACGTTTTTGGACCGTGGGAGGAAACCAGAGCACCTGGAGGAAACCCACGCAGACACTGGGAGAACATGCAAACTCCACACAGTCAGTCACCTGAGGCGGGAATTGAACCCGGGTCTCTGGCGCTGTGAGGCAGCAGTGCTAACCACTGTGCCACCCTGCCGTCCACTACATTCTGTGTCATTGAATTTTCTTCTAAGAGCTATTCAATATGGAGGAGTACTGATTTTTCAGCTGAGGAGGATGGTAGTTGATGATCAGTAACAAGTTTATTTTCCTGCGTTGTTCCGAGGTGTCCAGAGTTCAAACCACTGCTGTGAATGCTGTGCCACTACCTCCAATGAGCAAAGAATAATACAGCACAGGAACAAAACTTTTTGGCCCTCCAAGCCTGTGCTGCCATGTTTTGTCCTTCCATACTAAAAATGGCTTCACATACAAGATCTGTGTCCCTCTATTCCCTTCGTATTCATGTATTCATCCAGATACATCTTGAATGCTGCTGTTGTCTCAGGTCCCACCACCTCCTCTGGCAATGTGTTCCAGACACAGTGATGCGGTATGATGTAATTAAACGTGATAATGAGGAGTCTGGCTCATTGATTATACAGTCATAGAGATATGCAATACAGAAACGGACCCTCTCGTCCATACCAACCAGATATCCTAAATAAATCCTGTCCCATTTGCCAGCATTTGGCCCAAAACCCTCTAAATCCCTCCTATTCATGTACCCATCTAGATGCCTTTTTAAATGTTGTACTAGTCTCCATCACTTCCTCTGGCAGCTCATTCCACACATATACCACCCACTGCATGAAAATATTGTCCCTTAGGTCCCTTTTAAATCTTTCCCCTCTCACCTTAGTTGTCTTCTAGTTTTGGACTCCACCATCCCAGGAAGAAGGCCTTGTCTATTTACCTTATTAACACCCCTTATGATTTTATGAACCTCTGTAAGGTCACCCCTCAGCCTCCGACACTCCAGGGAAAACAGTCCCAGTCTATTCAGCCTCTCTATAGCTCAAACCCTCCAACCCTGGCAACATCCTTGTAAATTTTTTCTGAACGCGTTCAAGTTTTACAACATCCTTCCCTGTAGGAGGCAGACCAGAATTGCACACAGTATTCCAATAGTGGCCTAACCAATATTCTGTACAGCTGGAACATGACCCAATCCAATACTGAATGAATGTACTAATAACATCTGATTCTGTGAGTCTGATGATGTCAGGCTGTTGTTTGACTAATGTCTGGGTCAGAACGTCTAACTTTGGGAAAAGATATGAAATGTTATCAGTAAGAAGGACTCCATTTTTGATTGGAGTGTGTCCCTTTAACTCTGTCAGCCCTAGTCCCAAGCAGTGGTTGTGCCTGATTTTGTTACAATATTACAATTGTTTGAACAGCTTATCATTTACCTATGGTGTTGCAATCTGAAATGTTGAACCATCTGAAATGGAGACGAAAACAATTCTGTCCGGTGCTATGAACTACTGCATGAGCGGTTCCTGATGCACAAGCCCCCAGAGAAAGAAGTTTCTTTATATAATGGCTCGACTGAGAACTAAGAAGTTACTCTGTCTCCTGGATAGGTTGGGTATGAGATATCTGTATTGGATGATTGAGCGCTGCTGGATTTTGGGATGTTAATAAAGCTATCAGGTTTGTCAATGCATAATAGTGAACTAAAAGTATGAGCTGGCCTGGAGTTTGCTTTTCTCACACTGTGTACGTATTCAAACCCCTGTTGTCATGAGGTTGGGATAACTGATATGTGCCACAAGGATCGGTACTGGGCCCTCTACGTTTTGTCTTTTACATAAATGATTTGGATGCGAGCATAAGAGATACAGTTAGTAAGTTTACAGATGACACCCAAATTGGAGGTGTAGTGGACAGCGAAGAGGGTTACCTCAGATTACAACAGGATCTGGACCAGATGGGCCAATGGGCTGAGAAGTGGCAGATGGAGTTTAATTCAGATAAATGCAGGGTGCTGCATTTTGGGAAAGCAAATCTTATCAGAACTTATACACTTAATGGTAAGGTCCTAGGGAGTGTTGCTGAACAAAGAGACCTTGGAGTGGAGGTTCATAGCTCCTTGAAAGTGGAATTGCAGGTAGATAGGATAGTGAAGAAGGTGTTTGGTATGCTTTCCTTTCTTGGTCAGAGTATTGAGTACAGGAGTTGGGAGGTCATGTTGCGGCTGTACAGGACATTGGTTAGGCCGCTCTTGGGATATTGCATGCAATTCTGGTCTCCTTCCTATCGGAAAGATGTTGTGAAACTTGAAAGGGTTCAGAAAAGATTTACAAGGATGTTGCCAGGGTTAGAGGATCTTAGCTACAGGGAAAGGCTGAACAGGCTGGGGCTGTTTTCCCTGGAGCGTTGGCGGCTGAGGGGTGACCTTATAGAGGTTTACAAAATTGAAGGGCATGGATAGGATAAATAGACAAAGTCTTTTCCCTGTGGTGGGGGAGTCCAGAACTAGAGGGCATAGGTTTAGGGTGAGAGGGGAAGGATATAAAAGAGACCTAAGGGGCAACTCTTTCACGCAGAGGGTAGTACGTATATGGAATGAGCTGCCAGAGGATGTGGTGGAGACTAGTACAATTGCAACATTTATGAGTCATTTGGATGGGTATATGAATAGGAAGGGTTTGGAGGGATATGGGCCGGGTGCTGGCAGGTGGGACTAGATTGGGTTGGGATATCTGGTCGGCATGGACTGAAGGGTCTGTTTCCATGCTGTATATCTCTATGACCTACTTGTTGGTCTTTGTTCAGCTTTGACAAATAGCCTGCCTTGTGTCTTTATTTCTAGATGTCTGTCAACAAATGGGGCCAATCATTGATGAGAAGCTTGAAGAGATAGACAGGTAGGAAACCATACAAATAACTTATTTTCCTGATTTTTATTTCTTTCTCTTTTATGGTGATGCATTTTGCAACTAATCTGACTCTTGAATTTAATTTTTTTAAAACCTGTCTCCCTATCATTGCCAAGAAAATGTTTACCCTTCCTGGACAGACTTGAACTTGGGGACACTTAAAAGTTAGAGTGACAAGACATTTTTTCCAAGCATCATTAGGCTATGGAACCTTTTAAGAATCTTTTTATTCTTTCACAGGATGTGTGGCAAGGCCAGGATTTATTGTCCATCTCTAACTGACCTTGAACTGACTAGTTTTCAGAGGGCAATTAAAAGTCAGCAACATTAATGTGGTTCTGAAGTCATACATAGGCCAGACTAGTGAGGACAGCAGATTTCCTTCCCTAAAGTACATTAGTGTATCACAAAGCCGGTCCCTTTTTTCCTCAAAGCTGTTCCTTTTCTCAAGGATACTGTGTCCTTAGTTGTTTTCAGAGGGGTCGTAAATGCTCCCGATGCCGATGGTTTGGTACAGAGATGAAAGGGTTTTAAGAGGCCTTTTTGTTTATATGTAAACAGATGAGACTTCAGGCCAAAGTGGTCATGCTTTAGAAGTGACCTGTATAATGAAAGGGGAGTAGTCAGCTCTCTAGCAGAGCAGTTCAGTCCAGAATTGATTGGGAATTCAACAGTGAGCTGTGTGGAAAACTCTTTCCTTCTGCCCTTCTAAATTCAACCTGTAAGCATCTGTTCCATTTATACTGTTTTCCAAGACGGTTTGCTTTTTGGGACTGTTGTATATATTCGAACAGCATAATTAAGTCCAGTTTGGATAGACTGAGTTCTGTAGGAGTTCTTTATTCTGTTCTTTGTGCTTCATTGTGTAATTTTGTGAATAAATCTTTGTTTTAAAAACTGGTAGTCAACCCAGCTAACTTAATCTGGCTAATTTTCACTATACTTAGCGAAACAAATTGCAAAGTTATGGTCTGGGCTGCCTGCTTAAGAATGTTTTGAGTGGTCTGGCTTAGTCCATAACAAATAAATGAGATTATTTCAAAGGCGATCAATTCTAGTTTCATAGTCACTATTACTAAAACATCTTCTGAGCAGTGGAGGCTGGATCATTGAATATTTTTAAGACGGAGTTAGAATCTTGATTTGATAAGGGAATAGAAGTGTGTGACTCTGTGTATCCAAAATGTAATACTGATTTGAAATGGGCATTACAAATGTCATTGTTTATGAATTACAAGAATGTATAAAAAGACCAGAATACTGTCACTGTTTGGCCTCCCTGTTTCCACAGACAGCACCCACTTCAGAACAGGATGAATCACCAGTGATTGCTCAGGTCCTGATGGAGCAATGCCCTCTTTTGCCCTGGGGTCCTCTGTTTTGAAGTCTTAGCCATAACAATGGGTGATTGATAATGCAACTCCATAAATCTCCTGTTGCCTTTTGTGATTCTTACTGCTCCTTCCTTGGAAATTCCCACTGGGATCTAGTGTGTGTCAACCCTCTTTGAGCATCTCACTCAGCTGCAATCCTGAGCACACCAAAGTGTCGGGGTATTTTCTCATGGATTGTGTTATAGCTGAGCCTGACCTAGTCTTTATGTCACAGGGGATACTAGACAGAGGTCAGTCGCAGAACTCTTGCTTGTTCCTCTCCTGAACCCCAAGGGTAGTAACACTGATTTTGTTGTGTGATGTAACACTCCACATCATGTAGAATTGACCTCAACCTGGAGCTTTCAACAACAGTTTATATAATGTACAATAGCGCTAGAAATCGAGCCCCGCTATTCGCAATAGTGACAAAGATTAATGATTTTAAAAACTATGCAACATTCCTCAATTTACCTCCTTTTCAGATCCAGGTTGACATAAAAAAATTAATCAGGTTTCTGTACTTAACAAGCATTGCTGTTTATTCCAAGTAATTAGTCTGCAGTTCCAGGTAAACAGTTATGAACTGTAGATTCATAAATTTACTAACTAATACTCTAATCCCCTTCAATTCCCTCTTACAAACAGAGGCAGGCGCATGCTGACAGAGACAGGAGCACAGACAGGAAAAAACACACATAGATGTTGTGGACAGAAGGAAAACAAACTGAGAAAACAGTTACTGGTCATTGTTCAAAGGATCTGTTGAGTTGGTTGTTATGCTGATCAGAATGCTGCTGCTGCTTGGTCTTTTTCTGGACGTTTCCACTGGTTTGCCAGAGACACAGGGTTCATTCATTAAAAAGGTCAATGAGTAAAAGTTGCAGCTTGCAGCAACTGCTGAGCAAAAAACAAACTGGTCTGCTTTGAGCTTTCACTGCAGAGACTAGAGAGAGAGTGAGCTTGTGAAGTGGTGGTGGTCTGAATCCCCTCTCTTAATCTTGTTCACAGCCTCAAGCTGTTCTGCTAGCTGTGAACCAATTACATAATTGTTGGCAAGAAGGACATGTTTTTCGTTGACAACTGATCATTAATCTACTGCTTGTTGCCAACTAATGCTCTTGTTTGTACACAGCCCTTAGACTCCAATTCATCTGCAACTATTGCTGTAATCAACAGCTGTGCAAACAATATTCACAATGAGTATCAAGCAAAAGCCCCTCCCATCCCTTTTATACCCTCTCCCATCCTGTTCCTTCAGGCAGAAGATGTAAAACCTTAAATATCTGACTGAATGGATTCAAGAACAGTTTCTTCCCTGCTCTTATTAGACTTTTGAATGGATTGCTCAAATGTTAATGTTGGTCTCTCGATCTCTGTTGAGATCTTGCGCACTCTTGAGATCTCTCTCTTGCGCACTCTTGAGATCTCCCTCTCCCTCTCCCTCTCCCTCTCCCTCTCCTCCCTCTCCCTCTCCCTCTCCTCCCTCTCTCCTCTCTCTCTCCCTCTCTCCCTCTCTCTCTCTCTCTCTCTCTCTCTCTCTCTCTCTCTCTCTCTCTCTCTCTCTCTCTCTCTCTCTCTCTCTCTCTCTCTCTCTCTCTCTCATATTATATATATAGATAGAGAGAGAGAGATCGAGATCTCTCTCTGCAGTTGTAACTGGGGAGACACATTCAGAGGTTTAGTGAAAAATTCCAAGCTTGTGGCTCAGCCAGTTGAGGCACGATGACCAAGATGGAGCAACTGCAGTTGGGGATGAACACGAGATGAGAATCAGAATAGATACCTCTGAGAACTGTAGGAGGTTTATGGGCTAGGGTAAAGGTCATTGGGAGATTTGAAAGCAGGGGTTGGAATTTTACTGTTTGTGTTTAATCTTTCTGACGGTTTTAGCATTGAAAATTCCAGCTCAAAACATTTTCTAGTCTTGCACATAAAGTATTGGAGCTCCATGAATTAATTGGAAACTTTCAATGTGTCAAGTTTGGTGCTTTACTGCATAATTAACCTCGAGTGCTGATCTACTGCATGCTTTGTATTTGACACTGATTTCTCTAGGGTCAAGATGACAGGGAAGGCAGTGCCTGTTTAGAGAGGGGCGTGGAACCTGTAGACTCCAGTGAAGCTGGTTTGTGTTGTTTGAACCACCTGAGGTAGCAATCCCAAACGTCATATGCTAGCAACCAATGACATACATAGAATAACAAATCAGATTTTTCAAAATGTTACATAAATGCTAGTCTTGCCCACCCCTCAAATTCTAAAGAGGATTTAGTATTGAAACCTTCAAGGGTGAATTTGAAATTTCCATCTTTTTGATGCACAACAGAAAATTGGTTCATTCTATGCCATTGTCTGACATTACTTTGGAAAAAAAAATCTGCACACCTGCAAGAGGTATGCATGATGTTGAAATACTATTTCTTGTGTGTTCTTTGTGTATAATGACTGCTCTCACAAGTGGCCATCCCTATTATCTCATTTCAGGAAGCATTCTGAGCTGTCGGAGCTGAATTTGAAAGTTTTAGAAGCCCTGGAACTGTACAACAAATTGATGAATGACGTGCCTATGTACTCCTCCATGTATTCCAAGCCTCAGTCCCAGTCCCAAGCTCAGGCTTACTATACACAACAGTCAGCTGCTGTTGCTATGCAGGTTGGTCCAAAACAGTGGAGAAGCTTGATAATTGTTTTTTGTGGAAACTGCATAGAGAAAGAATGTGGCACATGTACTGGAGGGGCTTTATTGCTGAGCTAGCAACCAAGAAAGGTCGTTGGATAAGAAAAAGGATGCTTAGTAATTCACCATAGATGTATTTAATTTGGATATTGGGTGCATAATGCTTCAGTCTTCGGGGTTTGCAGGGTCAGAAGCTCTGCAAAGTTGGAGTTTACTTGAGTAAACTGTTCTGTGCCCTCGTTGGAGCTTTGGACTTGTCTTGTGGACAGTAGATGGAGCCTTGATGCGGATGTCCATCTATTATTGACACCATAAACAAAGATAGTAATGTGGAATACTGTTCAGACATTGCATCCCCTTTTTCCATAATATACTAAGGTATCATTCGGGAAGCTGAGGGGATGAGAGAGAGGAGTTATAGTGAGGTAGACGCACCTACGTTACAGGGTAAAAGTAGTTGGGTGACAGGAGAGGGAAAGTGAATAGACAGACAGTGCAGGGACTCTGTGGCTGTCCCCCTCAATAATAAGTATACCATTTTGGATACTGTTTGTGGGGGGACCTACCAGGGAAAGCCACAGCAACCAGGTCTCTGGAACTGAGCCTGGTTCTGTGGCTCAGAAGGGGAGAGAATGGGGAAGGATAGTGATAGGAGATTCAATCGTTCGAGGAACAAGCAGGAGATTGTGTTGTCGCGAATGAGACTCCTGGAAAGTACGTTGTCTCCCAGGTGTCAGGGTCAGGCATGCCTCTGATCGAATCTACAGGATTATTAAGGGGGAGGGAGCGCAGCCAGAAGTTGTAATACACATCAGTACTAATGACATAGCTAGGAAAAAGGATGAGGCCCTGTAAATGAATTAGGTTGGAATCTAAAAGGCAGGACGATCAGTGTAGTAGTCTCAGGATTGCTACCAGTACCAAGGGCTAGTGAGGCTAGGAAAGGGAATGAGTGCAGCTGAACATGGGGCTGCAGGGCTGGTATAGAAGTTGATATCTAGGCTTCAGATGTGGATCATTGGGATACCTTCTGGGAGAGGTGAGATCTGTACAAGAAGGATGTGTTGCACCTGAACTGGAGGGGGACCAATATCCTGGGCAGGTGGTTTGCTGGAGCTCTTTGGGAGGGTTTAAACTAGGTTGGCAGGGGGATGGGAACTGGAGCTACGGATCAGAGGATGGGGTAACTGGTGAACAGGCATATACAGCATGCAGAGAGTCTGTGAGGAAGGATAGACAGTTGGTAGGGCAGAGTTGCAGTCAGTGTGATGGGTTGAAGTGTGTCTAATTTAACGCAAGAAGTGTCAGGAATAAGGGTGATGAACTTCGAGCATGGATCAGTACTTGGAGCTGCAATGTTGTGGCCATGACGGAGACTTGGATATCACAGGGGTGGGAATGGTTGTTCGATGTTTCAGGGTTTAGATGTTTCAAAAGGAATGGGGAGAGGTAGAAGAGGTGGGGGACAGGCATTGCTAATTGGGATGATATCTCAGCTGCAGAAAGGGAGGTCGTCGAGGAGGGTTTGTCTACAGAGTCAGTCTGGGTGGACGTCAGAAACAGGAAAGGAGTAGTCACTTTACTGGGAGTTTTATGTAGATCCCCCCCCCCCCCCCCCCAATAGCAGAGACACTGAGGAGTAGATTGTGAGGCAGATTTTGGAAAGGTGCAGAAGTAACAGGTTGTTGTCATGGGTGACTTCAACTTCCCTAATATTGATTGGAACCTCTTTATTCTGAATGGTTTGGATAGAACAGATTTTGTTAGGTGTGTCCAGGAAGGATTCCTGACTCTATGTAGATAATTGAGTGTGTGTTGCTGGAAAAGCACAGCAAGTCACGCAGCATCCGAGGAGCAGGAAAATCGATGTTTTGGGCCAGAGCCCTTCATCAGGAATGAGGCTGGGAGCCTCAGGGGTGGAGAGATAAATGGGAGGGGGGTGGGGCTGGGGAGAAGGTAGCTGAGTGCGCAATAGGTGGGTGGGGGTGGGGGTAAAGGGGATAAGTCGGGGAGGAGGGTGAAACAGATAGGTGGGAAGGGAGATTGACACATTGGACAGGTCATGAGGACAGTGCTGAGCTGGAAGGTTGTAACTGGGGCAAGGTGGGGGGAGGGGAAATGAGGGAACTGGTGAAGTCCACATTGATGCCCTGGGGTTGAAGTGTTCTGAGGTGGGAGATGAGGCGTTCCTCCTCCATGCGTCGGGTGGTGAGGGAGTGGGGATGGAGGAGGCCCCAGGGCATGCATGTCCTCGGCAGAGTGGAAGGGGGAGTTGAAATGTTCGGCCATGGGGCGGTGGGGTTGATTGGTGTGGGTGTCCCGGAGATGTTCCCTAAAGCGCTCTGTGAGAAGGCGTCCAGCCTCCCCAATGTAGAGAAGACTGCAGCAGGAGCAACGGATACAATAAATACATAACTTTCACCCCCATTAACACAGCCATAAGCACCACTTCCGCCCCCTTTGTAAGCGTCACCTCCTTTGGTGATGTCACTACTGACCCCATAACCACGCCCACTCAAGCCACTGTCTCTGCCCCCACCTCGAACTCCAACCCCGCTCCAGGTGCCAGCGCCCATCCTTGCTGTGACTTCACCATTCACCCAGACCTCCCCCTCACTGAGGACAAACGTTTAGTCCTCAGTAAAGGTCTCATTTTATCCCTGTCCGCTCCCAGGTTAATGAATTCAACACACGCTGTGACCTTGAATGTTTCTTCTGCTGCCTCCAATTCCATGCTTACTTTTATGACCAAGACACACACTCTCCCACCGAGGGCCCCTTCTCCCACCTCCCAACACACCCCTACCCGTGCTGGCCTGTTACCTCTTCATTTCAAACTGCCACCGTGACATCAACCGCCTCACCCCTCCAACCTCTCACCCTCACAACGCGCAGCCCTCCACTCCTTCTGCTCCAACTCCAATATCACCATCAAACCAGCGAACAAAGGGAGTGCAGTGGTAATTTGGTGCGCTAACTCGAAGACACCTCTCCTGCTACTGCCCCCTTGACCATGACCTTACCCGCCCCCTCCCCCCCAATCACCAAACCATCATCTCCCAGACCATACACAACCTCATCACCTCCAGGGCTATCCCACCCACAGCTTTGTAGTTTGGGACCCCCGCATCGCCTGGTTCTACATCCTACCCAAGATCCATGAGCCTGACTACCCAGGCTGACCCATCATCTCAGCCTGCTCCCACCCCACCAAATTCATCTCCACACAGCTCGATACTGTCCTATCCCCTCCGGTGCAAGAACTTCCCACGTACATTCGGACACCACCCACACCCTCGACCTCCTCCAAGACTTATGTTTCCCCGGCTCCCAACGCCTCATCTTCACCATGGGCATCCAGTCCCTCTACACCTCCATCCACCATGACCAAGGCCTTAAAGCCCTCTGTTTCTTCCTCTCCCGACGTCCCCACCAGTACCCTTCCACTGACGCTCTTATTCGTTTGGCTGAATTGGTCCTCACCGTCAACAATTTCTCCTCCCAGTCCTCCCACTTCCTCCAGATGAAAGGGCCATATCTGTGCCTGTCTCTTTGTTGACTACGTAGAACAGTCCATCGTCCAGAGTTAGACAGGCACCACTCCCCACCTCTTCCTCCACTACAACAGCTCCCTCCCCTTCCTAGATCTCTCCATCTCCACCCACTCCCACAGCTACCGGGATTACACCTCCTCCCACCCTACCTCCTGCAAAAATGCTATCCCGTATTCCCAATTCCTCTGCCTCCGCCGCATCTGCTCCCAGGAGGACCAGTTCCACCACAGAATACATCAGATGGCCGCCTCCTTTTAAAGACCGAAATTTCTCCAACTCCTCTCATCCACGTCCCGCACTTCTGCCCTCCAATCCCACCCCTCCAACCGCGACAAGGACAGAACATCCATGGTCCTTGCCTTCCATTCCTCCAACCTTCGCATAAATTGCATCATTTGCTGATATTTCCGCCACCTACAAATGGACCCCACCACCAGGGATATATTTCTCTCTCCATTCCATCTGCTTTCCACAAAGACTGTTCCCTCTGCAACAACCTGGTCAGGTCCACTCCTCTAACAACCCACCCTCCCGTCCTGGCACCTTCCTCTGCCACCGCAGGAATTGCAAAACCTGCACCCACACCTCCCCCCTTACCTCAGTCCAAGACCCCAAAGGAGCCTTCCACATCCATCAAAGGTTCACTTGCACTTCCACACGTCATATATTGTATCCGTTGCTCCCGATGCGGTCTCCTCTACATTGGAGAGACTGGACGCCTTCTCACAGAGCACTTTAGAGAACATCTCCAGGACACCCTCACCAATTAAGCCCAGTGTCCTGTGGCCGAACATTTCCACTCCCCCCTCCCACTTTGCCCTGTCCTACTTGTCAAGCTTCCTTCCCACCTATCTGTACCCCCACCTCCATCTACCTATGGCACTCTCAGCTACCTTCTTCCCAGCCCCACCCCCCTTCATTTATCTCTCCACCCCTGAGGCTCCCAGCCTCATTCCTGATGAAGGGCTCCAGCCCAAATCGTCGATTTTCCTGCTCCTCGGGTGCTGCCTGACCTGCTGTGCTTTCCAGCAACACACTCAACTCTGATCTCCAACATCTGCAGACCTCATTGTCTTTCAATATGTAGATAGGCTGAAGAGGGAGGCCATATTAGCTTTTGTACTTGGCAACAAACTAGGCCAGGTGTCCGATCTCTCAGTGGGAGAGCATTTTGGTCATAGTGATCACAACTACCTGACCTTTAACATACTTAGGGAGAGGGATAGGAGCAGATGGTATGGGCACGTATTTAATTGGGGGAAGGGGAATGACAATGCTATTAGTCAGGAACTGTGGAGCTTAAATTGGGGCATATTCTCAAAAAATTGCATGATAGAAATGTGATGGCCGTTTAAGGAGCACTTGCTTCGAGTGCTGGATAGGTTTGTCCCACTGAGGAAAGGGATGGTAGGATGAAGGAGCCTTGGATGACAAGATGTGGAACACCTTATGGAATGCAGGAAGAACTAGCCATTTGGATTTAGAACTGGCTCAAAGGTAGAAGGCTCAAAGGTGGTGGGGAAGGGTTGTTTTTCAAACTGCAGGCTTGTGACCAGTGGAGTGCCACAAGAATCGGTGCTGGGTCCATTACGTTTCATCATGTTATATAATTGATTTGGATATGAGCATAAGAGGTACAGTTAGTAAGTTTGCAGATGACACCAAAATTGGAGGTGTAGTGGACAGCGAAGAGGGTACCTCAGATTACAACAGGATCTGGACCAGATGGTGTTTAATTCGGATAAATGCAAGGTGCTGCATTTTGGGAAAGTAAATCTTAGCAGGACTTGTACACTTAATGGTAAGTTCCTAGGGAGTGTTGCCGAACAAAGGGACCTTGGAGTGCAGCTTCATAGCTCCTTGAAAGTGGAGTCGCAGGTAGATAGGATAGTGAAGAAGGTGTTTGGTATGCATTCTTTTATTGGCCAGAGTATTGAGTACAAGGAGTGGGAGCCCGTGTTGTGGCTATACAGGACATTAGGCGACATTTGGAATATTGCATGCAGTTCTGGTCTCCTTCCTATCGGAAGGATGTTGTGAAACTTGAAAGGGTTCAGAAAAGATTTACAAGGGTGTCGCCAGGGTTGAAGAATTTGAACTCTAGGGAGATGTTGAATAGGCTGTTTTCCCTGGAGCGTTGGAGGCTGAGGGGTGACCTTGTAGATGTTTATAAAATCATGAATGGCATGGTTAGGATAAATAGATAAGGTCTTTTCCCTGAAATGGGGGAGACCAGAACTAGAGGGCATAGGTTTAGGGTGAGATGGGAAATATGTAAAAGAGACCTATGGGGCAACTTTTTCACGCAGAGGCTGGTGCGTGTATGGAATAAGCTGCCAGAGGAAGTGGTGGAGACTGGTACAATTGCAACATTTAAAAGGCATTTGGATGGGTATATGAATAGGAAGAGTTTGGAGGGATATGGGCTGGGTGCTGGCAGGTAGGACTAGATTGGGTTGGGATATCTGTCGGCATGGATGGGTTGGATCGAAGGGCCTATTTCCGTGCTGTACACCTCTATGACTCTATGGCTCTATCTAGTTAAGAGGAAGTAGGCAGCTTACTTAAGGTTGAGGAAGCAGGATGAGACAGGGCTTTAGACGGTTACACGGTAGCCAGGAAGGAACTGAAGAATGGACTTAGGAGAGCTAGAAGGAGGAATGAAAAAGCCTTGGCGGGTCGGATTAAGGAAAATCCGAAGGCATTCTACATTGATGTGAGGAACAGGAGGATGGCCAGAGTGAGGATCTGGCCAGTTAGGGATAGTGGAAGGAACTTGTGCCTGGAGTAGCAGGAGGTAGGGGAGGTCCTTAATGAATAAATTTGCTTCAGTATTCATTAGAGAGAGGGACCTTTTGTCATCTGTGTGGATAGCATAAAACAGACTGATACGCTTGAACAGGTTGTTAAGAAGGAGGATGTGCTGGAAACTTTTGAAAAACATAAAAATAGATAAATCCCCTGGGCCAGACAAAACGGACCCGAGGTTTTCTCCAGGAAGCGAGGAAAGAGATTGCTGTGCCTTTGGCAATGATCTTTGCATCCTCACTGTCCACTGGAATAATACCAGATGATTGGAGGGTAGCAAATGTTATTCCTTTGTTCAAGAAAGGGAATAGGGATAATCCTAGGAATTATAGACCCATCAGTCTTAAGGTGATGTTGGGCAAATGATTGGAGAGGATTCTGAGACAAGATCTAAGATTATTTGGAAAAGCATAGCTTGATTAGAGATTATCAGCATGGATTTGAGGGGCAGGTCATGCCTCACAAGGCTTACTGCATTATTTGAGGCTATGACAAAATAAGTTGAAGGCAGAGCAGTGGATATGGTTTATATGGATTTTGGTAAGGCTTTTGCTAAGGTTCCCCATGGGAGGCTCATTCAGAAACTAAGGAGGCATGGGATACAGGGAAACTTGGCTGTCTGGATACAGAATTGGTTGGCCCATAGAAGATAGTGGTGATAGATGGAAAGTATTCAGCCTGGAGTTCGGTGACCATTGGTGTTCTCCAGGGATCTGTTCTGGGACCTCTGCTGTTTGTGATTTTTATAAATGACTTGGATGAGGAAGTGGAAGGGTGAGTTAGTAAGTTTGCCGATGACACAAAAGTTGGTGGAGTGGTGGATAGTGTGGAGGGCTGTAGTAGGTTGCGACAGGATATTGACAGGATGCAGAGCTGGGCTGATTAGTGGCAGGTGGAGTTCAACCTGGAAAAGTGTGAAGTGATTCATTTTGGAAGGTCAACTTTGAATGCCGATTACAGGGTAAAAGGCACAATGTGGAGGAACAGAGGGATCTTGAGGTCCACGTCCATAGATCCCTCAAAGTTGCCACCTAAGTTGATAGGGTTGTTAAGAAGGCATATGGTGCGTTGGCTTTCATTAGCAGGAGGATTGAGTTTAAGAGCCGCGAGGTTATGATGCAGCGGTATAGAACCCTGGTTAGACCACACTTGGAATATTGTGTTCAGTTCTGGTCACCTCATTGGAAGGATGTGGAAGCTTTAGAACGGGTGCAGGATGCTGCCTGGACTGGAGGACATGTCTTATGAAGAGAGGTTGAGGGAGCTAGGGATTTTCTCATTAGAGCAAAGGATGAGGTGTGAATTGATGGAGGTGTACAACGTGATGAGAGGCATAGATAGAGTGGAAAGCCAGAGACTTTTTCCCATGATGGAAATGGCTGTCACGAGGGGACATAATTTTAACGTGAATGGAGGAAGGTTTGGTGCGATGTCAGAGGTAAGTTCTTTACACAGAGAGTGGTGGGTGTGTGGAATATACTGCCAGCAGTGATAGTAGAGTCAGATACATTAGGGGCATGTAAATGACTCTTGGATAGGAACTTGGGTGATAGTAAAATGAAGGGTATATAGGTTAGTTTGATCTTACTTTAAGATAAAAGGTTGGCACAACATCAAGGGCTGAAAGGCCTGTACTGTGCTGTACTATTCTATGATCTGTGTATAGTGTCTGACTCACCCAGCTTGGAAGAGTGAGAAACTAAAACAGAAATTGCTGAAAAGCTCAACAGGTCTGGCAGCATCTGTGAAGAAAAAGCAGAGTTAATGTTTTGGGTCCAGTGACCCTTCCTCAGAACAAGCTCTGAAACATTAACTCTGATATCTCTGCACAGATTCCATCAAACCTGTGAGTTTTCCCAGCAATTTGTTTTTGCTTGATTTCTAGCATCTGCAGTTCTTTTGGTTTTTATTGGAAAAAGTGAGATTCTATGTGTATTCCATGAAGTTCAGTTAGATGAGAGCATTCATAGTTTTAGTGGTAAGCATTTTTCAATTAATTTTGATACTGTTAAATGTTCTTTTCGGCAATACTCTCCTAGAGTGTTTCCATGCTGAACATGACCCTTTAGTCCAACTCATCCATGAGGATCAGATCAGTCTAGTCCCATTTGCAGCACTTGGCCCATTTCCCTCTAAACCATTCCTATTCATGTAACCATCCATATGCCTTTTAAATGCTGGAATTGTACCAGCCTCCTCCACTTCCTCTGGCAGCTCATTCCATACACAAACCACCCTCTGTGTGAAAAAGTTGCACCTGAGGTCCTTTTTTAAACCTTCCCTTCTTTCTTTAAACCTTGTCTTTTAGTTTTAGACTTGCCCAGTCTCAGGGAAAAGGCCTTATCTATTTATCCTATCCATGCCCCTCATGATCTTATAAACATCTATAAGATCACCCTTTGGCCTCCGATGCTCCAGGGAAAACAGCCCCAGCCTGTTCAGACTCCCCCTGTAGCTCAAACCCTCCAACCCTGGCAACATTCTTATAAATCTTTTCTGAACCCTTTCAAGTTTCACAACATCTTTCCTACAGCAGGGAGACCAGAATTGCACACCGTGTTCTAAAAGTGGCCTAACCAATGTCCTGGGTAAAAACAATGACTGCAGATGCTGAAAATCAAATACTGGATTAGTGGTGCTGGAAGAGCACAGCAGTTCAGGCAGCATCCAACGAGCAGCGAAATCAACGTTTCAGGCAAAAGCCCTTCATCAGGAATATCTCCCAACTCCTGTACTCAATACACTGGCCAATAAAGACTAGCATACCAAATGTTGTCTTCACTCTCCTAACTACATGTGACTCCACTTCCAAGTCAGCAATGAGACATTTCTCTAGTTTAGAGAATTGGTAGTTAACCAATTTGGTACTCTTACTGACCTCACTATCTTTAAAAAAAGGGGCCGTGGCTAATTGTTAGTGCATCTGGAATTGTTTTGGGTGTTGTGCCAGATAACTTGGGAATGGGTTGAGCATTTACTCAAGCTGCAAGTCCTGACTACCTTGAGCTTGTTTTATGAATTCACAGGATGTGGGTGGTGTTGTTGCCTGGGCATTATATTCCTTATTTCCAGTTTCTACTGAGAAGGTAGATACTGCTGAAGTTCATTTGGTATAGGGACACACAATGTTGTTACAGAGAGAGTTCTAAGATTTTAACCCAGTGACAGTGAAAGAGCAGCAATATATTTCCAAGTCTGGGTGGTGTGTGTCCTAAAGGAGAACATGTAGACAGTGGTGTTCCCTTTTATCTGCTGTCCTTGTCCTTTGAATTCAGTGCCATTTTTTTAAAAAAGTGTTCCACATGCTTTCTTAAATATTTTCTTGACTTACTGTGCCATCTTCACAACTCAATTACTAGGGGTCGCGAGGTCAAAGTGAGAGCAGAAAAGTTTAAGGGAGATATATGTGGGAAGTTATTTCCGCAGAGGGTGGTGGATGCCTGGAACACATTGTCAGCCTAGGCGGTAGAGGTGGGCACGATAGTGTCATTTAAGATGTATGGATACAGATGCATGAATGGGCAGGGAGCAGAGGGATACAGATCCTTAGAAAACAAGCAACAGGTTTAGTTAGGAGATCTGGATCAGCACAGGCTTGGAGGGCCGAAGGGCCTGTTCCTGTGCTGTAATGTTCTTTGTTCTATTTGTCCCCTCAAGTCCCTCTATTTTTGTTTCAACCTCAACACAATACTGTTATCGACTTGTACTACCTCTGTTTCAGCTGATGTGCATCACTTCACACTTAGTGGCATTAAGCAATACCTTCCCTTATTGCTAGCCTGGGCCTTCCTGAAGTTTCACACTTGCCTGTCAGTATGTACTGCGTGGTCAAGTTTGAATTGTGCTCAAATGTTGAAATTGTACAGCATGTACCTGAATGCAGGTCAAAAAGCAGAATATAGTGGATATTGGAAATCTGAAATGAAAACAGAAAATGCTGGAAATACTCAGCAGCTGTCGAGAAAGAAACACAAGCTAAGCTTTCAGGTCAATGAGCTTTTTGGAGAGTTGAGAAAAGTTAGAGGCAAACAGGTTGTGTGCAGGTCATTCATTACAAACTAAAAGCAATGGTCCCAATCCTGACCCATTGGGGACCCCACTTCCGATATACTTCCAACCGGTCTGCTGCTCTGGTCAATCTCCTATTCCTTAGCTTATTCCATTCCCTTGTTATCACCATCTCTTTCATGTGTTTCTATCTTCCGAATTATGTGGTACTCCTAGCTTCTGCAAGTGTTAGTAATATTGCTACCTTTTTGTTTTCCCCAGGTGTATCCAGGACAGACACAGAGTGGGACATATATGCCAGCGGGCATCTCGCAGGTGACAGCTAGCCAGGGCTACAGTTTAGGACCTGAACAGATTGGTCCACTGAGGTCTCTGCCTCCGACTATAAACTCAGCCAGTGCAACCCAGAGCAGCCAGATGCCCTACATGAGGTACAGTGCTGTCACAGCTTAACTTTATGTATGTGTTTTTTGTTTGCTCATGGGCTGCAATCACACAGTTTCCCAACATTTTTATCACATCAGACTGTGGTGGGCAGCTTAGCCTGATTTTGAACTTGCATGGCAACCACCTGATTGGAAGGTTGTGCATATCTCGAGAAACAGTCGTCCAAATTCCAGGCTGGAACTCTCTCCTGGAACAATACCAACAGTGGCACGGCGCTGTCTTTCAAAGAAGCCATAACTCAATGCTAGGAAGCAGGAACCTCTGCCTCTCTGGTCCCATCAAGCAGCAAGTTCCTGGTCCCACAGTGATGTCACACACAGGTCAGGCATACTCATCACCTTCTCGCGTGAGAATGCAAACAGGAGGGCAAGTCGGCTGTTGGCCTGATATGTTTGAGAGGTTTAGGCTGCTGGAGAGGCTGAGAAGCAGATGCTGGCCAGCTGTCCTGATGTGGCTCCAAGGAACACACGATAAGAATATCTTATTTGAAACTGGGTAGGACATCACTCGCTTGTCACTGGCTTTTACTAGACCAATCTGATCTCCTGGGTAGCAATTATACTTCTCCCTGCACTGTTAGTTTTGAATGGCAAAACTGAGGTTCTTCCTACTTGTTGGAGTGAGTGGGGATGTTAGCTTGGCAATATTGTTACTGGGCTAGTAATCCACAGGCGTTGACTAGTGAGCCAAAGACTCCTCAGTGGCAGCAACAGAATTATGTATCAACGTATTCAATGACAGTAACTCCACAACCTTCTGGGACAGGGAATTCAAATGATTGATATCTCTCAATCTACCATTGCCATCAACTCTGGTTCAGTGAAGAGTGCACAAAGGTATATGAAAAGCAGCCCCAGGCTGAGGTGCCAGTCTAATGAAGGTAGACCATGGGACTACTTGCATGCCAAAGCAGTGGAAGCTGACTGTGACAGCCAGCACGCAGTAATTCCACAACTGTCACTTCCAGTAATGGTGTTTCCCAGGTAACAGAGGGATGTAGCTCCATGAGTAACCCCATCCTCAATGATTGGGAAGTCCAGCACACCAGTGCAAAAGATAAGGCTGAAACACTTGTGACCATCTTCAGCCAGAAGTTCCATATGATAATCTACGTTGGTCCCCTCCGGAGGACCCCTGCATCTCTGGTGCCAGTCTTCAGCCAATTCGATTCACTCCATGTGGTATTGATAAACAGCTGAAGTACTGGACACTGCAGTAACCGTAAGCTAAGATGACAGTCTGGTAATTGTAGTGAGAACTTGTGCTCCAGCGCTAGCCACACCCCTAGCCACACTACTCCAGTACACCTACCTATTAATATGGACAATGGCCCAGGTATGTCCAGTCCCCATAACTGGCCTGGTTGGATAGGTTCAACATTATCACCCCATCAATCTATTCTCCGTCATCAGCAAAACGATGGAAGGTGTCATCAGTAGTGCTATCAAGGAGAACTTGCTCAGCAACATCATATTTATTGATGGTCAATCTGAGTTCCACCTGGGCACTCAGTTCCTGACCTATTGTGGCCCATTACAATATGGACGAAAGAGTTTAATTGCAGACATGAGGTGAGTGTGATGCACTGACTTGGCACAAAGGAACTTTGTCAAAATTTGACCATGTGAATTAGCAGGAAGATCTCTCTACTGGTCAGAAATCATATCTGGAAGAAAAGAAGATGGTTGTGGTTGGAGGCAAATCATCTCAACTACAAGAATACAAGAAATAATAGGACGCGACCATATTGTCCATCAAGTCTGTACTTGCCAATTAAATAAGATCATGGCTGATCTTAGGCTTCAACGCCACTTTTTGACCATTCTCCATGTCTCTTGATTCCTTGAGAGACCAAGAGTCTCTCTGTCCCAGAGTCAAATGTATTCGATGATGGAGACTCCGTAACTTTCTGGGGCAGAGAATTTCAAAAATTCACAGCTCTTTGGCTGAAGATATTTATTGTCCTCTAAATCTAAAATGATGATTTCTCCCTGATCTGAGACTGTTTTAGTTCTCATGCATTTTTAAGGTGAGAGGAGAAAGGTTTTGAAAAAAAGAATTGAGGGGCAAATTTTTTATGTAGTGGTTGGTTGTGTGTGTGTGTGTGTGTGTGTGTGTAGAGTTACAACGTTTAAAAAGACATTTGGATAAGGACATCAATAGGGAAGGTTTGGAGGGATATGGGCGAGGAGAAGGTCGATGGGTCTACTTTAATTTGGGATTATGTTTAGTATGGTCTGGTTGGACCAAAGCATCTGTTTCCATGCTCTGTGCCCCTATGACCAGTAGAAATAATCTGTGTTTAATCTGTCAAGCACCTTCAAAATCACGTATGTTTCAATGAGATCTGCTCTTTTGTAAACTCATTGAATATAGACCCAATTTGCTCAACCTTTCATGATAGGTCCCCTCCCTCATTTCAGGGACTAATTTAGTGATCCTTCACTGTATTGTCTCGAATGCAAGTGTACCTTTTGTTAAACTTGAAAATCAAAACTGTTGACAATATTCCAAATGTGGTCTCACAATTGTAACAAAACTTTTTTTTTCCCCTGCATTACAATCTCCTTTGTGTAGAGGCTAGTATGCTATTTTCCATCCTAACTGCTTGAATAAGCATATCCGAGACTCTCTGAACTTCATTTACAAGTTTTCAACCTTTTTATGTTAAAAGAAATCTGCTTTTGTAGTCCTGTGACAAAACAAATAATTTCACATTTCCCGACATTAAAATCAATCTGTCATCTCGTTGAAGATTTTGAATGTTTCCCAAGTTCATTTGCAGCCGTAACTTTTAGTCCATATTCCAAATTAACTCTGGTCCGTTATTTTCGCACATCTATATGATTGACTTTGTTAAAGATTCTTGTTCGATTTTGGGTAACTTTTGAAACTTTGCACAGAATTCAATGGTATTTTTCCCAGAAGATGGTCTACTGCAACATCACCGGTTAACCCTGCTTCATTACACAGTATTAGATCGAAGATAACTTTATCACTAGACAGTTCCACAATGTATTTCTCCAAGGAACTGTCAGCGCAGTATTCTACACACTCAGCTTCAGAGTCTTTTTGCCAATTTGATTAGTCCTTAAGATCAAAAGAAACCTTTTTTTGACCTCTCTTTCCTGTATTGAACTTCATTGTGGCTGTAGAACTTCTAAGCTCTTTGTCCCTTCCTATTTGACTCTGCTCATCTTCATCCATATCACCTTACTGTTCTGATGCTTCATCCATTTTCTTTGAACTACTGAATCTCCATACACCCCCCACCCCCGAAGTTCTAAAGCTGAGATGACTGACCTCCCAAAACATTCTCCTATGTGCCAGGTACAGCTCTGATCAGCAGAGATATTTCTTTGGATTCCCATTAACTCCAGTTGTGCGAGGGCTCCTAGATGCCCCACACAATCAAATGCGCCCTTGATGTGAAGGCCTGTCACTCTTGCCTTATCTCTGGAATTCGGCTCTTTTCTCCATGTTTGAACCAAGGTTATAATGAGTCAGGTTATAATGAGTGGCATTGGCAGAACCCAAACTGGGCAACACTGAGCAATGAGCAGGTGTTGCTTGGAAGCACTGTTTGTGACTCCTTCCATCATTTTACTGATGATCAAAAAAAGACTGATGGGGTGGTAATTGGCTGGGTTAGAAATGTTCTGCTTTTTGTGTATGGGATATACCTGCGCAATTTGGGGTGGCACGGTGGCTCAGTGGTTAGCACTGCTGCCTCCCAGCACTAGGGTCCCAGGTTCAATTCCAGCCTCGGGTAACTGTCTGTGGAGTTTGCACATTCTCACCGTGTCTGCGTGGGTTTCCTCCAAATGCTCCGGTTTCCTCCCATAGTCCAAAGATGTGCAGGTCAGGTGAATTGGCCATGCTAAATTGCCCATAGTTTTAGGTACATTAGTCAGAGGGAAATGGGTCTGGGTGGGTTAGTCTTCGGAGGGTTGGTGTGGACTGGTTGGGCCGAAGGGCCTGTTCCCACATTGTAGGGTACCTAATCTAATCTAAAAAATTGTCTGCATTATCAGATAGATGCCAGTGTTGCAACTGTACTGGAATAGCTCGTTTTGGGATGTGACAAGTTTTGGAGCATGTACATTCACTACTATTACCAGGATGTTCTCAGCTTTTTCAGCCGTTTCTTGGTATCATTTAGAGTGAGATGTTGAAGCAGCCTGTGTTCAAATGAGAGAGCTGGATAGTATTTAGGCTTGGGCTGACGAGGGGGCAAGGAGAGAGTAAGGACTGCAGATGGTAGAGATCAGAGTTGAAAAGTGTAGTGCTGGAAAAGCATAGCAGGTCAGACAGCATCCAAGAAGCAGGAGAATGGGCATTTCGGGCGTAGTCCCTTCATCAGGAATGTGGAGTGGGGGGGAGAAGGGAGAGTGAAAGGCGATAGGTAGATGCAGGTGGGGGGGGTTGATGGTGATAGATTGGAGCGGAGGGTGGAGCAGATAAGTGAGAAAGAAGGTGAACAGGTAGGACAGTTCAAGAGGGTGGTGCCAAGTTGGAGGGTTGGATCTTGGATGAGGGTGGGGGAGGGGAGATGAGGAAACTGCTGAAGCTTTCATTCCAACCACACAGCATCAACATTGATTTCATCAGTTTCCTCATCTCCCCTCCCTCCGCCTGATCCCTGATCCAATCCTCCAACTTGGCACTGTCCTTACCTGACCATCTTCCTTCCCACTTATCCTCTCCACCCTCTGCTCCGAACTAACATCACCACCGCGCCCACCCCCCCATACTCCATGTACCTAATTGCTTTCCCAACTACCTATCTCCCTGGCCCCACCCCCTCTCCCCTCTCCCCTCTTTCCCCCCTCCCCCCAATATTCCTGGTGAAGGCTTATGCCTGAAATGTCGATTCTCCTGCTCCTTGGATGCTGCCTGACCTGCTGTGCTTTTCCAGTGCTACACTTTCTGACTCTGACAAGTCACGAGTAATGTTCATGCCACATAATTGCTAGTCAACGATCATGAATTGAATTGAATTTATTGTCATGTGTACTGAGACACAGTGAAAAGCTTTGTCTTGCAAGCAATACAGGCAGAGTTAAATAGCATAGATAAGTAAATAATAGATAAACACAGGTACAGGCGAATGTTAACAGTTTGCGAGTCCATTCAGTATTCCAACAACAGTAGGGTAGAAACTGTTGCAAGACTGGCTGGTGGGTATCTTCAGGCTTCTGTACTTTCTCTCCGATGGTAGAGGTTGTAGAAAAACATTGCCAGGGTGGGATAGATCTTTGAGAATGTTGGCGGCCTTTCCTTGACAGTGGGCCTGGTAGATGGATTCTATAGATGGGAGGTTGGCCTTTGTGGCCTAAGTTTAGTTGTGGATGACTGCTCCCAGGAGCTTGACACTCCCCACTCGTTCCACCTCTGTGCTGTTAATGTATAGGGGGGTATGAGTAACATCCCGCCGGAAGTCAATAATGAGTTCCTTGGTTTTGCCAATATTGAGAGCTAGGTTGTTCTCAGTGCACCATTTTTCCAGGTCTTCCACCTCCCGTCAGTTATCTGTTTCGTTGCCATCTGAGATTCAACCAACTGTGGTGGTGTCATCAGCAACTTGTAAATAGCATTAGTCTGGTATTTGGCAACGCACTTATGGGTATACAGTGAGTACAGTTGGGAGCTGCATACGTACCCCGGGGGGGCTCCAGTGTTGAATGTTAGTGAGGATGAAACATTATGGCCTGTGGGTCAGGAAACTGAGGATCCAGTTGCAGAGAGTGGGGCTTAGTCCGAGATCACTAAGTTTAGTATTCAGTCTCTAGGGGATAATAGTGTTGAAGGCTGAAATGTAGTCAAAGAGTAGCATTCTTATGTAGCTGTTCTTGGTGTCAAGATGTTCTAGGGAGGAGTGAGGGCAAGTGATATGGCATCTGACGTGCATCTGTTGGTCTGCAAGACAAATTGGAGTGGGTCAAGAGTAGTGCGGAGGCTGGAGTTGATTAATGCCATAACCAGCTTTCAAAGCACTTCATGACCACGGGGCAGTAGTCATTGAGACATGTTTATGAACCTTCTTTGGCACAGGGATGATGTTGGCCCTTTGAAACAGGCAGGAACAGTGGCCTGCTGCAGGGAGAGGTTGAAGATGTCCGAGAAGACCTCTGCCAGTTGATCTGCTCATGCTCTGAGTGCATAGCCTGGTACTCCTCTGATCCCATTGCTTTCCTTGGATTCACACGAAGGAACACTGATCTGATCTCTGATGCAGTGACTGTTGGGATAGGTTCGTCAGGACTTGTCAGAACAGGTGTTACCTCTCTTTGGAAATTTTGCTCAAAGCGAGCATAGAAGGCGTTGAGACAATCTGGGAGAGGTACGTCATTGTCTACTATCTTGCATTGTCTCTTTGTAGAACCTGTAATGTCACTCAGTCCTGGCCATAGTTCCAGGTGTCTGTCTGGGTCTCTAGTTTGGATCGGTATTGGTCCTTGGCTGTCTTAATGGCTCTGCGAAAGTCATACTTGGGTTCTTTATATTTGAGTAGATCTCCTGATCTGAAGGCCTCACACCTGGTTTTTAGCAGGTTCATCCAGGGTTTCCTGTTAGGGAACACCTGGATTGACTTCCTCTGTATGCAGTCCTCCACACACTTGCTGATAAAGTCTGTGATGGTGGTGGCGTACTCGTCCAAGTTACCTGCGGACTGTTTGAACATGGTCCAGTCAGCCGATTCCAGACAGCACCGGAGTTGATCCTCTGCCTCCTCTGACCAGCACTGGACCTGTATCCGCAAGGAGGATCTCCAGCGAGAGAGAATCTAGCCATCTCCCCTTTACTGTCTATGTAATCCTGTGGTCAGTAACTCTCTCCTCCTGACTCCTCAATTTGCCCACCATCTACAAGGCACCGTTCAGGAGTGTGATGGTATACGACATGATGAAGCTTAACGCTGTCCAAATCAAAGCAGATTGCTTGATTAATGTCTTGTTCACCACATTTAACACTGACCTCCTTCTCCACAGACATGTAATGGCAGCTGTGTGTATTATCAACAAAATAGACTAGCAACTGTCAAGGTTCCAACCACAGCATCCGCCACTACCTGTACCAGCTCGAAGGATAGGGATGGCATAGACATGGAAACTGCAAGTTCCCATCCAAGTCAATCACCATCCTAACATAAATACGTTGCTGGGTGAAAATCCTCCAAACTTCCTCCCCAGTAGCACTGTTCGTGTTGCCACATCAACATTCATTGCCACAGTTCAAGATGGCAATTAGGGATGGGTGATAAATGAAATCACTTTGAAAGTGGTGCCCACATCCGATTAAAAATATCCCCAGTTTCTATCCGTCACTGCAGCCAGGGTATCTAAATTCAGTTGGTCAGTGAACATGGAACAAAGTCAGTCCTGTAATGTTGACCCTAAAATTACCAGATTGTGGGAAAAATTCATCTGGTTCACTACTTTCTTTCAGGGAAGGATGCCTGATGTCCTCTTTGGCTGACATGCTACACGTAGCAATGTGGTTCACTCTCAACTGTCCTCTTAAGTGTCTCAAGGGCAATTAGAGAGTGGGCAATGATATTCCTATCCCTTAAATGCATAAGTTAAATAAAAATATAGTGATCTGGAATAGTGCAGGAAGCAGGTCATGATTAACGGTTTCATCGTGTCTGCTCTTACTATCTGACCAGTTCTCCTGATCTTATTCCCTTGTCATCTTCCTGCAGCCATTTATGTTCTTCCGATTTGGATAATAATCCAGTAGCTTTTTGAATGCTTCTAAAACTGCCTCTTCAACACACACAATGCTTTCTGATTCCTAACCACTCGTTCCTTAACTCTGCAGTGGTTTTTTTTTTTTGCTAATTTTACCTTCAATCTGTGCCCTCTTGTTTTCGATCCTCTCGCCAATCGGACGTTTCTCACTGTCTACTCTTGTCCAGATACACTCGTGATTTTGATTCCTCTATGATATCACTTCTCCCTTTCTCTTCTCCATGGGGAAAAAACATCCAAGTTTCCCCAACCTACTTCCGTAACTGAGTCGTTATCCCTGGAATCATTCTTGAGAATCTTTTCTGTAGTATCTCTAATGAGTTGTTGCCTTCCTGAACTGGGATGCCCTGATGAACTGCAGCAGTTCAAGAAGGTAGCTCACTACTGTCTTCTCCAGGGCAATTAGGCAACAAATGCTGATCCAGCCAGCGACACCCATATCCTGTGAAAGAATAAAACCTCTCCCTAATGTAAAGGATAAATAAGGAAGAACCTAATACAATCCATCAGTTAAACGAAACGTAACCTTCTTTTGCACCGTATGCCCTCATGAATAGGTCTGAGTGACTGACTGTAAAAACAAGGGCTGCAGATGCTGGAAACCAGATTCTAGATTAGAGTGATGCTGGAAAAACACAGCAGTTCAGGCAGCATCCGAGGAGCAGGAAAATCGATGTTTCAGGCAAAAGCCCGTGACTAACTGTGCCCCATTTACTTGAAGTCAACTGTCTTTCTGAAAAGATGTTTCTTTCTAATTTTGTTAAACAGCACCGGACCGCCACAAGCCTACATGACCCAAGCAGCAAGCCTTCAGGTGACGACTGGACCAGCTGCTCCCTACACAGCGCAAGCAGGACTGAATAACGACATGTCCGCCTATCAGAACACTACTGTCAGTGGACCTCCTGCTGCTGGCTACCCCATGGTCTCCCAAGCCCAGCATATTCCTCAGCACCACTCTAACTATTTTCAGCAGCCTCTGCTTTAAGAGAAGTGCAGCTCATGTGAGCCTTTCAGCAGGTGACCTGGTTTCCGTGTTATTGTGCTAGATACTGCCCTGCTGAGATTTTGCCACACAATGGGGCTACAATACCAGGAAGTAGGGATCCCCTATATTGGGCATTTACTGTAGGCAGTAATGTTTCTGCCTCCCTCTTTAATGAAAAGTAGTACTAATTTTTTTGTAATCTTTCGATGTAATTCTCCATTCTACATATTGTTTAATGTGATTGCACGGTGGTCTTACTCCCTCTGCAATTCACACGATTGGCAGCTCTGGTTAGTTGCCATTTGCTGTAAATTGTGGAAGCACTATGCCCTCTGTAATTGATTCTTATTTCCCCATAGCCTCAGTGGCAATATAAGAACTGCAAAAGATCACAGTCCCAAACTACCCTTGTGCAGTCCTGCTGTGGTCTCTGAACCAGATGAGGGTAAGCGCAAAGTTTTCTTGGTAATCTGAACTCAACTGGAGAGAGGCTGCTATTGGCTGCAGCACTCTTGGGTGATGGAAATGGCCAGGTTCAAGTAAAAAGAAAATGCACGATCTTGCAGGGCTACCCGGAGGAATTTGTATAAATGCTCGTTGTTTCAATGCCTGCCTCAAACCAGAGCTAGGAATGATGTGGCATTTTGTTTTGGAACCTAGTCCAGGTGTCCACATGAAGAGACTGCACTTGTCAGAAATGTGTATCACTGCCCAAACCTGCTGAAGGATATGACCAGGGCAAGGCTCTAGTTTATCCTGGTCTTCAGGTTTCCAGTTTTGGCTATGCCCTTATGGTTCACCCATAGTTTTACTCTCACTCCTCAAGATGATCAGAAAACCAAATGAAGGTGTTTGGAACATGATTGATCGTGGCAGGGCCTTCTGTGAATGAATTGAGATTGAAAAGGTACCTGAAAGCAACACCAGAGGCTTTGAAATAATCAGTTCAGCCTGGTTTGTTTGAAGGAAATGAGTAAATCAAAATGATGTGAGGTGCTTATTAGAGAATTCAGTGCGGAAACCAATCTAGGGGATCATTTGACACTGTGGTGAGTATATAGAGTATTGAGCTCTGTAAGGCTCCAGAACACTGGCTTTACCAACTGAGCTATCAGTCCTAGTTTCTGTATTTTTTCTTTTGACCTGTCGAATTCATCCTCCATTAGTGTAGGCAATGCTAATTTAGTTATGTCTGACTTGGAACCAATTTACATCCTTCATTTGTTGCACTCATACAGTGATCCAGATTGCTGTGCTTTTTTTTCCATTTTCAAGTATCGTGGCAGCATAAGTGATTCTATAGTTTGTTTCTCGACTGGCAGTGATCGACAAGTTGCACTTTTCTTATCAACAAAAACCTGTTGAATGTTGCCCACACACTTTCTCAAACCTGACAAACTCTTGCACAATCCACCTTCTGGAATTGATCAGTTCTGGGATAATTCTCCCCTGACACTAAAACTTCAAGAGAACCGTCCACATTCCTTTTGTTTTCCCCATTTTCACATCTCCATGTTTACTGATGATCAAAGTTATATTGGAATTGTTTTAATTCTGTATTTGTTAACTCCTGACCCCCCCCCCTGAATTTGCATGTCACTCATTAACACTTGCTGAATCTTTGCAGTGAGGGGTAGCGTTATTAGTGCGGGGGTTGGAGTTTGAGATTATAAACTTTAGTCTTTAGAACGATCACCAAGGGAGTGCAGTGCAGTGCTCGTATCTTTTTAGCACCCTGAAGAATGTATCCTGTCTTCACATTGAGGGATTGTAATAACACAGATCCCATACCCTTTATCCCACATCCTGTCTCCTTGCCACATTTTGACTTATTTTTTAATGAATAAATGTTTTGAAGTAGTACTAGCTAAAATGCAGAATTTTTGTTTACAATCTGATGTCCTTGCTCTTGGGACTTTGGATATCTGATGATTTACAAAAAGAAATATAGATCAATTTGAGTTTTAAAGTTTTAATGACTAATTCCACACCAAATTAGTATAAGATGTAATACAAATTAATCAAGTAGCTATTATCCACTAAACAGACAGAACTGGATGCGATCAACTACAATTGATTACTGCATTAATGGAAGTATTGGGAGAGTGGCAGGGAGAGGAGTGAATGATTGTTAACGATGAAGACATGCTGCATTTGTAATGCTCTTCCTTCTCGATGTTGAAAGTGTTTTTCTCTTTAACTGGATCTGTGTGCAACTGTAGGTCTTGACAGTGTTGTATGCAGATCAGGTAAAGCTAGATAAAGACTAGCCAATGTCTGTGTCCAAACCATTTTTAGTACCGATTTTTAACCAGATATTCTGCTTTACCCACCCAAAACTAAAAACAAGACATTTATGTTCAATTACAAATCTATTCATGAACCTCTTTTTTTTGCCTTCTGATTTGGCCACTGAATCTTCAGTAAGTTGTCCCTCACATAAACCCATTCTATAATGTTTCTGCTTTTAACCATTGCAGTTTTTCTCTCTCTTTCTCAGCTAAGGCTGCCAGCCATGTATTTGTGATCTATCCAGGGAATGACCAACTCCGTTGTGAGGCTGATTCTGTGTGGTCTGCAGAGCAGTTGTTTGTGCAGTTCCATTCTGGCTGGAACCCATCAGACTCATGTACAATCTGCTCTTCATGAGGCACTTTAATTTCATTTAGCTTTGGCATTTTCTTGCCACTTTGTTTTGTTTATATAGAATTTACAACACTGCAACAGACCATGTAACCCGATTGATCGTTGTTAGCACTTAAAACTCTGCAGGCCTCCTTTTATTATCTCCTTGTCCTTTTCTCCCTGATTATCCAATTTTGCCTTAAATTCACTCTTGGACTTCTGGGAGATGTTTCTGTTGCACTCTCCTAATTAGTGACTGTCTTGTATATGTGGACTTGCCCAGAAGAAACGCCTATTCTATAATCTAATTTATCAAGCATTTCCTAAATTTAAGAACTTCAGTGCTCCTACCACTTTGTAGAATGTAGGTAGAGCTCATGTGAGGTGGCTGTTTTGATAGCCCGAATAATTACTTAGTCCTCAAGGTACTGGAGATTTTCTGGGTTTTTTGTTATCAAGACAAGGCTGTAGCTCAGTAGCAAGAACAGGCTTGAAGGAAAGAGATATTAAGTCATTTTATTTTGCTGTTAAATCTTTGCTCCCTTTTATTTTAATTTGATTTTATTTATATAAATTACTTGTACTTAATCAGCACAATAAGATGGAAACCAATTTCTTCCTTTCCCTACTGACCCCTGAATAAATTCTATCATACTATATGTTGAACAGATTGTTTATAGTTGTACTTTACTTTATTCCTCCCATAATGAAAAATAATCACTGGGTAGCAGTTTTGACTGGTTTCCCCACTCTACTTGCTTTTGTGTGTGATGCTCGATCATTGTAATTGGGAGTGTAGGATTAATCTTTTCCTTCAAGTTGTTTTTATTTTGCATCTGTCTGAGAACCTTTTTTAATTTTATTCTTTCTCCATTGAGTGCTGTAATATATAGAGATGCAAGATGTCAGCAAGAATGAAACACAGTTTGCTTGTACTGAATTTACTAGGCTTCATTGCCTTCTGGGACTTTCAAGTAATAAAGGAATTAATTTTTGTTTAAAATTTGTATGTTTTAGATTTTCAGTGTCTTATTTTCCTCCCAATCTTAATTTTGAATAAGGTATTATCTAATCCTATTCAGCTGGGTCGAAAAGACTCACATAGCAAGTGCAAGGCAAATTCCCACCACAACCATCCCAAACTGTGCTTGCCCAGTATTTATCCCACAACCACTATTACTAAAGATTATTTAGTCATTAGTGTTGTCCCTGGGATCATCTTGTGATCTTTGCAGCAGCCAGTTGTTCACATCTTTTTACTTTTAGACAGTGGATTTTTTTTTAAAAAAAGAAACTGGGCTGACATGGCTGCAGTTTTAAAAATGTTTATCAGAGAATATTGAGTTGTCTGCAATGATGCTTTTTTCCTGAATGAATCAACACCATTTAGCCAATGGGTTTTGAATGAAAGGAGAACTGCTTGGCCTTCTGATGGCTACTGACCAACTCAGCATGGCTCATGTGAGGTCAAGGTATTAGAGAACCAGCTAGTATGCAAAAAGTATTCAAAATAACTGTCTCAAATGTGGAGGTACTAGAGGACTAAAAACTACAGTTTCCCACTGCCCTTTCTCTACCATTGGTTAAAAGACAATTTGCTTGTAATACTTGAGTGCAGAAACTTGGTGAATGGTTTAATGAGTTTATTAGTCAGGTAAATTGGGGATTTTGGATAATTCAACCAAATCTTTCTTTTAAATTTGTGACAACTGTAGGAATAGTGTAGCTAGTGTACTGTCCCAGTTAGCCATGATACAGTACCATGTTCCACAAAACATTTAAAACTATTTTAACTGCACTGTAGAACATTTTGTAAGAGACTAAGGATATAACATCTAACACTGGAATCAATCTCAGAATCTGAACATTGCTGCTTAGGCAATATTCATACCTAATTCTATCATACTGTTAACACCTTGTAGATGGTGCACATTTAAATATGGTTTCCACTGCATTTCATCACCATACATGAAATTGTAATACAACTTAACAGCTCAATGATGCTGCTATTAAGGGCGTGGTGATGAATATCAGATGCTTAATCATGAGGGAGAATGTCTTGGGGGTGGGAATAAGAGGATGAGTATTTTAAAAGCAAAGTTTGTTAGGCAGGAACCACTGCAGGTGAGGGGTGGGGGGGGTCAGGGTCATGGGTAGTAGACAAACCAAGCACAAGGACTGAGGGAATTTTTGGATCCATACCTAGATAGTACAAAAGGAGCTATTCTGTTGGACTAGACAAGTCTAGCAGTAACAAAAGGCATAGCAGTGTTTCAGCAGTAAATGAGCTGAGAAAGAAAGAGTTGGACAATGTCATAGTATGCTCACAGACTAACACATGAGAAATTTGAAATTCATTAACACAATCTAAATCAAAGTGCTGGAAAAACTCCAGTTAGGCAGCATCTGTGGAGAGAAACATTTCCAGTCGAGTGTCAGAAATTGCTGGAAATATTAACACTTCTGGTCCAGTTTGGAGCAGAAATGTTAATTCTTTCTTCATGATGCCGCCTGATCTTCAGCATCTGTAGTTCTTTGGCTTTTCAAACACCGAGGAATCTATTTGATTTCAGCATTTTTCCAATCCAAAAGGAAGCCAAATCGTACCAATGAATGTACTTCAGGTTAAATTGCAGTGAATGACAACCAGACAACAATCTCAATATTTATTTTCCACAATAGAAAACAGGAGACAGGGAAAAAATTGCCATTTGTGTGGTCAACTTTTGCTCAAATCCATACTTCCACGACTCTGTACGAAAAAGCAATCGGGAAGATAGTTGTTGATAGTTGTACGCCAGCAGTGAATTCTTTTACAGGCCCAGCTTAGTTCTTCTCCAGTGTCTCCTTTTGGAGTTGTACCTATAATGTACAAGAAACAGTTTCCAAATGCAAGCAGAAGCAATCATTGAACAAATTTCAACAAATATTTGCTTCTTAGTAGCAGTGTTTTACTTAATTCGTTGTGCTGAACAACATTTTACATGCAATGCAGTTTGCTAGACATGTAGCTGTTATTACAGATCTCACCACGAGAAGGCAAGACCAGACAGAACATCAATAGCCTTTGATTTTAGCAGGGTAAATGACAGCACATCACTGAGAGAAGTACTGCAATTGCAGACCTGCTTTCAAAAGGGAGAAAAGAGAGTAAGATATAACAATCTCACATCAGTAAAGCACTTCACATTTCCAGTCAGAGACCCTACATCAGAAATGGGGTAACAGACATTAAAAATTAGCTATTTCTGTCCACATACATTGCTTATTTTTTGAATGTTACCAGCATTTAGTATTTTCATTTCAAATTTCCAACATCCAGAGTGACAAAAATAAAAAGTCACTTTTGTAATTAAAACAAGGACTATTGATGCCCTCTTGGTAAGACACTTTGATCCAGATCCATTCTAGCTTGTATCAAGATAGTGCCAGCACTGAGTTAGGGATAAGGGGTTCTTTTTCAAGTTGGCAACCTGTGCTGGGACCACACTGTTTACAATATATATTAGTAATCTGGAGGAAGGAAATGAATGTACTGTAGCTAAATTTGCAGATCTCTCAAAATAGATGGAAAGGTAGGTTGTGAGAGTTGAGATATTCTGGATGCCCAAAATGTCGATTCTTCAGTGAGCCTCCAGACTCCACTGAACTTCCAGAGGCTCACTGAAAATGTTAGCTTGTATGGTGACGAAACATCTGAAAACGAACCTTTCAGCTGTTATTTCGGGGGGGTGGGGTCCGTCAGAGTATAAAAGTCAAAGGTACTGGTGAGTCCACATCTGAAGTACCTTAAGCAGTTTTGGTCCCCTTATTTAAAACATGCTATTTCACTGAAGGATAATCCCCCATAATGAAGGACTGTCTAATGAACAAAGAGTAAACAGGATCAGACTCTACTCTCTGGAATTTAGAAGAATGAGATGTGATCTCACTGAAACATTTAGGATTCATAAGTGGCTTGAAAGGTAAATGCTGGGAGATGTTTCCCCTCATGGTAGAGTCTTGCACCAGAGGCATAGTCTCAGAATAAAGGATACTAATTCAAGACATGTGGAAATTCTTTTCTCAGAGGCTTGTGAGCCTTTGAACTCCTAGCCAGAGAAAGCTGTGGGGGGGCAAAGATCTCATGTATGCTGTGCCGGAGATAGTTCCACTTTCCTACTACAGACCAAGAATCAATGCTGGATCAGCCACAATCCAATTAAATGGCAGAACAGGCTCGAAGGACAAAACAGAGCTTAAAAGTGTATTGCTGGAAAAGTGCAGCAGGTCAGGCAGCAAAGGAACAGGAGAATCGACGTATCAGACATAAGCCCTTTGCCTGTTCCTTTGCTGCCTGACCTGCTGCGCTTTTCCAGCAGCACATTTCTAAGCTCTGATCTCCAGCATCTGCAGTGTTCACTTCCTCCTCAAAGGACAAAACAGCCTACTCCTGTGTTTTTTTATGGTCAAGTTGTCTCTCTAGACTCTCCTGCTGGCCAGGAGCCAGACCTCACTGCAACACCTTCCTCTTCTAGGCAGATTCTTAACCTTTCTCCACATCAAGTATTCAGATAGGCAACAGCTAGAAGATTAATTACTTGGGATCTACCTGAGACTAAGAGGAGGTTTAACATGTTTTGGGGAGAAAACTGTCAGTATCCAGTTCACTACTTGTTTGCCCAGGTTAACGTACTAGGGACATGGATTCAAATCCCACCACAAGAGCTGGTGAAATTTAAATTAAAATTAATATATCTAAAGTTTAAAGCCAATCTTAAACCATCAACGAATGTGAAAATCCACTAATCTACCATCCTTACTTGGTCTGGTCTACATGATTTCAGACCTGCAGAAGTAAGAGTGGTTTATAAAATCATGAGGGGCATAAATAAGCAGAATAATAGAGGTCTTTTTCCTAGGGTGGGGAAGTTCAAAACTAGGAACATATTTAAGGTGAGAAGAGGAAGATTTAAAAAGGGACCTGAGGGGCAATGTTTTCCACACAGGGTGGTTCATGAATGGACTGCCAGAAGTAGTGGTAGATGCAGGTACGGTCACAATATTTACAAGACATTTCGATAGGTACATAAATAGGAAAGGGTTAGAGGGATATGGGCGAACACAGGTAAGAGGGAATAGGTTATTTGGACAAGGTGGACCAATGGGTCCATTTCCAAGCTGTAAGACTCAGCAGCTCCCAACCCACTGCATCCTGTTATGCTACTATGTATACATAAGCTGTAAGCATTGTAAGCCATATTACCAGGAATAATGTACAGAATTTGAACACCTGTACAATGACACAGTCTATGCTATTGAAGAGCAATTATTAAAGCCCCATTGTCACATTTTCTATTTGATTTAAATTGAGCAGAGGAAGCATCAAATTAATAAATGTACCCATTAACATGATGTCACTCCAGCTTTTGCTCAGAGACCAGAGAATCACGTGCTTCTAGGGCAGAGTCACTGATCCTCTTTTGAGGAATTAGAAGAATGAGAGGAACTTATTTGGATGCTACACTATTTCATAGAAACATGGAAACTGGATGGTGGGCCCTTCAAGCCTTCTCTGCTATTAAATCCTATAATGGCTGATCTGCTATCTCTATGCCAAATTTTCTTTCATTACTTTCTGCCCATACCCCTTGATGCCTTTAGCATCTTCTTTGAAGAGATTCAATGACTTGGCCCCCACAGCCTTCTGTGGTAGAAAATTCTACAGGTTTCACTACCCTGAGTGAAGAAAGATTCCTTCATCTCAGCCTAAATGGTCCAGAGACTGCTTCTTGGTTCCAGACTTGCTAGACAGGGAAAACATCCTTTCTGCAATTTTTTGTCATTCATTCACAGGATGAGGGAATCACTGACTCGACTAGCATTTATTGCCCACCAGAGGGCAGTTAAGTCAACCACATTGCTGTGGGTCTGGAGTCACATGTAGGGCAGACCAGGTAAGGATGGCAGTTCCCTTCCCTAAAGGGCATTAGTGAACCAGGTGGGTTTTTCCATCAACCAACAATGGATTCATGGTCATCATTACACCCTTAATTTCAGATATTTATTGATAATTTAAATGTCACCCTCTGGCATGGTTGGATTTGAAGCCAGGTTCCCCCTCTGCGTTAACAGTCCACTGATAATGTCACTAGACATTTACTTCCCCACATCTAGTTTGTCCAGCCTGTTGGATTTTTATATGTTTCAATCAGATCCCCTCTCACCCTCTAAATGCTTGAGACTACAGGCCTGGTGAGCCAAACTTTCCTTGTAAAACATTTTCATCATCAGCCTGGCAAACCTCCTCTGCATTCCTTCTGTGGTAAGTACATTCTCACTTAGGCAGGCAGACCAAAAGCTGCACATACAACAGGCCACGTAAAACTGCAGTATGTCATGCTTGACCTGAAATCCTCTTGCAATGAAGGCCAATATACAATATACCCTCCTAACTGTTTACTGCACATGCCTATGTTCATTGATTGGTTTACAAGGACACCCAGATACATTCATATTTTCCCTAGTAAGAGACTAGAACAATGGGATAGAGTTCAAACAATAAAAAGTTCCCCTCCCTCCCAACCTCCTACTGCCCCATTTCCCTTGCAGCCTCCTTCTCCATCAACCTGCTCTTAATAGAAACATAGACAACAGAAGCAAGAGTCAGCAATTTGACCCAACAAGCCTCCACCACCATTCAATTTGATCCTTCAACTCAACACCACACTCCTGCTCTCTCCCAATACCCTAACACCTTTAGCCTCAAAGTTTATTTCTTTTCTGAATAAACTCAGTGACTCGGCCCCCCGCCACCTTATGTAGTAGAAAATCCCCACAGAGCACCGCCATTGGAGGAAAAACAGTTCTCACCTCAGTCCTAAATGGTCTCATCCTGAGGCTGTGATCTCTGGTTCTAGATTTCCCGAGCAGAATAACACCGATTTTGCAACTAGTCTGTACAGCGTCATCGCAGTTTTATACGTTACAATGAGATTCCCCCTCATTCTTCTAAACTCCAGTGAATAGAGGCCTAGTTGACCTAATATCATCTTGGATGATAAATCTGCCAATCCAGGAAGCATTAAAATAAAATATTCATGTTCTGAGGGGTCACTGGACTCAAAATGTTGACTCTGCTTTCACTCCACAGATGTTGCCAGACCTGCTGAGTTTCTCCAACAATTTCTATTTCCTGTTCAACCTATGCTACACTCCCTCTATGGCAAGTACATCTTTTCTTCCTCCTTGCAGCCTCCTCTGATGAAGAGTCCTGCCAGACTTAAAACGAAAACTCAGTTTTTCTGTCTCCCCAGATGCTACCAGGCTCGCTGAGTTTCCCCAGCATTGTGCTTGTTTCAGATTTTCAGCATCTGTAGTGTTTTGTTTTTAGATAATCTATGTACAAGTACACACAATTGTGCAGACAAGAGCCATCAATACTGAAAACACAAGAATTGGGAGCAGGAGCATGCCATTTGACCCCTTGAGCCTGCTCTGCCTACCAATAAGATTGTTGCTCTTTGCATGTATAATTCAAACAGGAATTAAAAGATATACCATAAGACACTGGAGCAGCAGTGGGCCATGTAGCCCAGTGATTCTGCTTTGCCATTCACAACTGATCTGATCATCCTGAACTCTACTTTCCTGCCCTTTCCTCATAACCCTTGATTCCCTTACTGTTTAAAAATCTATCTCAGCCGTGAATATAATTAACAACCGAACCTCTATAACTGTCTATGGTGAAGAATTCCAGTTTCACCACCCCAAGAAGTAATTCCTTCTCCAGTCTTAAAAAGGCAACCCCTTTTTCTGAAATTATGCTCTCAGGTCCTATACTCTCCCACAACGAGAAACAACTTTTCCACATCTACCTTGTCAATTCCCCTATGAATCTTCTACATGGATATAGGTTTGTTCGCTGAGCTTGAGGATTTGTTTTCAGACATTTCGTCACCATACCAGGTAACATCTTCAGTGAGCCTCTGGATGAAGTACTGGTGGTGTAGCCTCTGTTCTATTTGTGTGTTTAGGTTTCCTTGGGTTAGCATTCCAACCGGAATTCTTATCAAAAACACATTAACTTAGATCCCATTTAACATCCCCTGAAAAAAAAGAACAGGAAATGACATTGTCAACCCAAGGAAACCCAAACATAAATAGAACAGGGGCTACACCACCAGTGCTTCATCCAGAGGCTCACTGAAGATACTACCTGGTATAGTGATGAAATGTCCAAAAATGAACCTTCCAGCTCAGCGAGCAAACCTACACCCAGAACCTCAACCTAAACTACAAATCTTCTCAAAACTCACTAATCTTCTACATTTCAATAGGATTGCATCTCATTCATTTTAAAAGGTCCAATAAGTACATGTTCAACCTCCCCTTATGGAGACAATTCCTTCATACCTAGGCTCAGCCAAATGAACCTTCTCTGGACTGCCTCCAATGCCAGTGACGGTTCCCTACATAAGGGATCAATGTTTTAACAGTATTCCAAAAGTGGTCTAATTATCGTATTATATAATTTTAAGAAATTTGTACTCCATTTCCTTTGAAATAAAGGCCAACTTTCCACTCATCTTTCCCATTACCCACTGAACGTAGAGTCATAGAGAGGTACAGCATGGAAACAGACCCTTCGGTCCAGCCCATCCATGCCGACCAGATTTCCTAACCCAATCTAGTCCCACCTGCCAGCACCCGGCCCATATCCCTCCAAGCCCTTCCTATTCATATACCCATCCAGATGCCTTTTAAATGTTGCAATTGTACCAGCCTCCACCACTTCCTCTGACAGCTCATTCCAGACACTTATCACCCTCTGCATGAAAGGTTTGCCCCTTAGGTCTCTTTTATATCTTTCCCCTCTCACCCTAAACCTATGCCCTCTAGTTCTCGACTCCCCAACCCCAGGGAAAAGACTTCGTCTATTTATCCTATCCATGTGCCTCATAATTTTGTAAACCTCTATAAGGTCACTCCTCAGCCTCCGACACTCCAGGGAAAACAGCCCCAGCCTGTTCAGCCTCTCCCTATAGCTCAAATCCTCCAACCCTGGCAACATCCTTTTAAACCTTTTCTGAACCTTTTCAAGTTTCACAACTACTTCTGATAGGAAGGAGATCAGAACTGCACACAGTATTCCAACAGTGGCCTTACTAATGCCCTGTACAGCTGCAACATGACCTCCCAACTCCTGTACTCAATACTCTGACCAATAAAGGAAAGCATACCAAACGCCTTCTTCACTATCCTATCTACCTGCGATTCCACTTTCAAGGAGCGATGAACCTGCACTCCAAGGTCTCTTTGTTCACCAACACTCCCTAGGACTTGACCATTAAGTGTATAAGTCCTGCTAAGGTTTGCTTTCCCAAAATGCAGCACCTCGCATTTATCTGAATTAATCTCCATCTGTCATTTCTCAGCCCATTGGCCCATCTGGTCCAGATCCTGTTGTAATCTGAGGTAACCCTCTTCGCTGTCCACTACACCTCCAATTTTGGTGTCATCTGCAAACTTACTAACTGTACCTCTTATGCTCGCATCCAAATCATTTATGTAAATGAGAATAAGTAGACTTGTACGCTAGTTTTTTGTGATTCATTCACAAGGATTCCCAAATTCCTCTGTACCGCGGCTTTTGCAATTTAAATGATGTTCAGCTCCATTATTCTCCCTGCGAAAGTGCATAATCTCTCATTTTGCCACACAATATTCCATCGAACAAGTTGTTTTGCTGACTGGCCTAATCTATCTATAGCCCGCTGCAAATTGTTTGTGTCAGCCTTACCACTTGCCTTCCCACCTATTTTTGTGGCATCTGCAAACGTAACGTACTCATGGGAAGACCTTGGAATGGATCTTTGAGCAATAAGTGTTCACAACAGTTAAAGATTACTACTCAAGATGGGATTGAAGTCAAAGGAATACAGGAACAAGCATCAGAAACAATGAAAGAACAGTGCGCAGTGCATGGGATCTCTGATATTGTAATACCGGAACAAAGGATTTAGGGCCATTTGGTCCCGCAAGCCTGTTCCTCCATTCGACAAGATTGTGGCGGACCTAGTCAACGTCTAACTTCTCTTTCTTGTCTGCCCTCCACAGCCTTGACTCCCCAATCAAAAACACATCCAAGTCAGCTGTGCCTAAATTCAATGCTTCTGCCACCTGCATTGACTTCTGAGAAGTGTTTCCCAGGCAAACAATCCTGCAAGAGAAAATAATTCCTCCTATCTGACCTAAATGGGAGACCAGCCAAATATTTAAACTGTATCATCCAGGTAAAAACAATGACTGCAGATGCTGGAAATCAGATTCTGGATTAGTGGTGCTGGAATAGCACAGCAGTTCAGGCAGCATCCAAGGAACAGTAAAATTGACGTTTCGGACAAAAGCCCTTCATCCAGTACCGGATTCCTCAAAGGGGAAACATCCTGTCGGTATCCAAACTGTCAGCTCCCCTCAGCATTTTGTACGCTTATACCAGAACATCACTTAATTTTGTGCACCAGAAATAATGAGCATCCACTGATACACCAGGGTGGGAATTTTCAGGACAGGCATGTTTACATGCAACATGAAGCAATGCAAAAGCCTCAACATTGGAAACTTTTCACCAAGTCAGTCCTAAGCTGCCTGATATGATTCAATGAGGATCGGGTGGTCAGACAAGATTCCCAGATGTGGATGTTTTCTTAAAAAGCTAACACGCAAATCATAGCTCTGACCATGACGGTATGCTAATGATGGTTCAACCACTTAGGGGTAACATTATATGAACAAAGATCTCTTGTAGCACACTGAAAACTGGTTTATGATTCTCTGTTGAACTGAGAAAGGAATGCTAGCGAAAAACTTGACCAAAATCAGTTTTAAGGCGTGAGTTGAAAGGAATAGAGAGGAAGGGAATTTCAATGCACGAGCAGAGCCCAGACTCCACTGAACCAGTACCTGATCTTGTTGCCAGTTTTCATGCGGATCCACTGTGGAATTGGTCGGTTTTGCTTCATCTTCTTGGCAAGGACGCGCTTGATCCTGAATGTTTTATGGGATGGCTACAAGAATAAAAGAAACAAATGAACATTTGAACCACAACGTCTACAGTGACATCTGAAAAATGAATAAAGAACACTTTGTCAGTTGTGATTTTATAAATGGGGGAAGTGGTGCAGTGGGAACCTGCCAAACCTGTCAGGTGGGAGGATATTGCGTGGAGGGTACAGCTTTGCTACCATATGTCACAGTGGACCAGAAGGTGAAAGTTAGTCTTCAAAAAATAAAGATGAAATGATTAGATTAGATTACATTACATTACAGTGTGGAAACAGGCCCTTCGGCCCAACAAGTCCACACCGACCCGCCGAAGCGTAACCCACCCATACCCCTACATTTACCCCTTACCTAACACTACAGGCAATTCAGCATGGCCAATTCACCTGACCTGCACATCTTTGGACTGTGGGAGAAAACCAGAGCACCCGGAGGAAACCCACGCAAACAAAGGGAGAACGTGCAAACTCCACACAGTCACCTGAGGTGTGAATTGAACCCAGGTCTCTGGCACTGTGAGGCAGCAGTGCTAACCACTGTACCACCGTGCCACCCGCTAACTTATGGCACAAAGAGGGTCAACTTGGACCACTGCATCTATGCCACTCAACCCAGTCCCATTTTCAAGCATTTGATCTGTAGTCCTGAACGTTACAGCACTTAAGAGGTGCACGTCCAGGTGAGGTGTTTCTGCCTCCACTGCCTGAAACAAAAAGGGACACAGCTTCCTCACACTAGCAGCTGAGGCACCAGTCTCTATTGCAGGCCAGTCACAAAAACTGCGATGGTTAGTCACCTCATCTCCCTAAAGTGGAGCCAAAACTGGGGACGATTCTTGAGCCGGGGCAGCACAGATCGGAGAGCCCGGTGAATGACACAGAAGAGATGCTGGGCTTGATCAACTATAACCAAAACTGAAGGTACGGGGAAAACCTTTACAAAACACTTAGTTTGACAGGAGATGAGGTGCCATGTAACAGACCAAGATTCACATGTTGAACTAAGCAGCAAAAAGACTTTCAGACGTTTACAAGGGTTTCATTACAAATTCAGTTTAGCACAGTCGGTTTTCATATTTCCCTGCCAGGAATCTCCACTACCCCCACTGCACTTTTGGCAAGAGCTGTGTTTTCCCAGTCCCTGTTGCTCTGATAATAACTGCCTTGGTTGAACTTTGATGGGACTTGCATCTCTAACACTAAGTCACACACTTGGGGAGGTGGGGATGGAGGCAAGATGCCCAACTGTCCTGATGTTGTGTGGCCATCCCATATACTGACACCATTCGCTGAAAAGGCAGAGACACCTTTCCCCTCGCCTTGCTTCAGAAAGGTTTTTGGTGCGCGGTACCCATCAGGGCTGCACACCACAACACACACGGGTATGAGGCTGGATGAGCCACTCTCCAGTAGCTTAACGCCGGGAAGGAAAAATAAAATAGGTTATTTACTTCATCCTTAAGGCTTTCCGTTTCAATACACATGCTGAATGTTACAGCGGGCCTTTCCAGACGGGTTCACGATGTTTACTGAACGATACGCCAGCCCCAATGAGGCGGATGGCGATGGATTGTATCCGCTTACACTCACCATGGCGGACACCTTTCAGCAGTTACAACAGCCACCCCGAAAAGAAAGAGTAAGTGATGCCGCGGGGTCAGAGGTTAAATGCGGACTTCCGGTTGGGCCCTCGCGCCGCCATGTGGTCGCATGTGTCCAGAAAGCCGCCGTGGGTGAAGGCGAGTGGAGGGAAAAAAAGAATTCGCGTTGAGGAAATAAGACCGGAGCTATTCCGTACTACTTTTGCAAGGTGGAGGATGGTTTTTGTTTTGTAAATTAGCGACGTGCGTGCGTTTAAAAACAAGATGAGAATCAGGCGCTCATTCTGGACGGGCCTTGGATGCGACGAGTTGTAGGGAAGGACCCCTTTGTCGCGCGCCTCCTGTTGCTGCTGTGAGGAGGACAAGGTGGTGCCGCCGCTTCATTGGGATATTGCCGCAGCGTTCATTGTTGGCGGCGGTGATGTCGGTGACGGATTTGTTCAGCGTGATCCAGAGCTCCCTCTCCGCGGACCAGGATGTGAGGGAGGTGAGTCCGGTCGCCATGACAGCGGAGGGAGGGAGGAAGGGAGGATGAGGGACGCTGGTGGGAGGTGGTGAGGGGGCGGGGCTGGGTCGCACCAAGGCGGCCGCTGATTGGACAGGTCCGCAGCCAATGAGGGGCGGCCCCCTGTGGGCACACCCGGATGCCGCGGGTGAGTGAGTGAATCACTGAGATTCAGGTGGAGAGAGGAGGAGAATTTCTTCAAGGTACAGAGTTAAAAATCACCAGGTTATAGTCCAACAGGTTTAATTGGAAGCACACTAAGGTAGGTAGCCCTTCCTGATGAAGAGCTTTTGCCCGAAACGTCACTTTTCCTGCTCCTCGGATGCTGCCTGACCTGCTGTGCTTTTCCAGCACCTCTCTAATTTAGAATCTGGTTTGCAGCATCTGCAGTACCCACTTTTGCCTACAGCAAGATGCTGCCAAGTAAGTTGGGAGGGAGGGGGAATTGTCCAAAAGAGAAAATGCTTCTGGAGCCATGACTCACCTTCTCTCAGCCTAGTATAAATGCCTCCCTTTTTTCTTTAGTTTTGACAAAGGGTCAGTTAGACCCGAAACATCAGCTCTGTTCTCTCCTTACAGATGCCGCCAGACCTGCTGAGATTTTCCAGCATTTTTTTCTTTTGGTTTCAGATTCCAGCATCCGCAGTAATTTGCTTTTATGAGGGGGAAACATTTAACCTGCTCCCCCCCCCCCCCCCCCCCCCCGCAATCGTAGTTGGGTCCCAGGGAATCTTTTAAGGAGGGGCCCTGATTTAACAATTCGCCAGAAAGGGAGGCATCTCTGGTAGTGTGCACTCCCTCGCCATTCTACCAGCCTTGGAGAAGGTTAAAAAAAATCACACAACACCAGGTTATGGTCCAACAGGTTTAATTGGAAGCACTAGCTTTCTGAGAGCTGCTCTTTCATCAGGTCATTGTCAACCACCTGATGAAGGAGCAGCTCTCAGAAAGCTAGTGCTTCCAATTAGACCTGTTGGACCATAACCTGGTATTGTGATTTTTAACTTTGTACACCCCAGTCCAACACCGGCATCTCCAAATCATGGCCTTGGAGAAAGTGAGGACTGCAGATGCTGGGGATCAGAGTGGAAGAGTGTGGTGCTGGAAAAGCACAACCGGTCAGGCAGCATCCAAGGAGCAGGAGCAAGAGCCCTTCATCGGGAATTAAAGTCTTGCCACTTTTTCAAGTCAATGCACCTTCAGCATTTGTTGCGGGGGTGGATTTTAAAAAACAGTAGAACCGTCAAATAACATGCTGGTCTGACTCTCATACTTCAATGTTAAAAATCTCTCAACACCAGGTTAGAGTCCAACAGGTTTGTTTGGAAGTACTAGCTTTCAGAGCACTGCTAGTACTTCCAAATAAACCTGTTGGACTCTAACCTGGTGTTAGTGAGGACTGTCGATGCTCTAGGTCAGAGTCGAGAGTGTGGTGCTGGAAAAGCACAGCAGGTCAGACAGCATCTGAGGAGCAGGAGAATCGATGTTTCTGGCAAAATCCCTTCATTAAGAATGAGGCTTGTGGGCCAGGGGGCTGAGAGATAAGTGGGGGGGGGTGTGGGGAGTTAGCTTAGAAAGTGATAGGTGGGAGAAGGTGATATGTTGGAGAGAACAGTGGAGCGGACAGATGGGAAAGGTGATGGACAAGTCACAGGGTGGTGATGAATTCGAGGCTTGAGACTGGGATAATGTGGGGGATGGGGAAATGAGGAAACTGTTGAAATCCACATTGAACCCGTGTGATTGCAGGGTCCCAAGGCAGAATATGAGGTGTTCTTCCTCCAGGCATCGGGTGGTAAGGGTTTGGCGACGGAGGAGGCCCAGGGCGTGCATGTACTTGACGGAGTGGGGGAGGGGGTTGAAGTGTTCAGCCACAGGGCAATGGAGTTGGTTGGTGTGGGTGTCCCAGAGATGTTCTCTGAAACTATCCACAAGTAGGCGTCCTGTCTCCCTGATGCACAGGAAACTGCAACAGATGCAGTAGATGACATTGACGGAGGTACAGGTAAATCTTTGTTGGATGTGGAAGGATACTTTGGGGCCTTGGACAGAGGTGAGGGGAGTGGTGTGGGCGTAGGTTCTCCTGCTCCTCTGATGCTGCCTGACCTGCTGTGCTTTTCCAAAAGCACACTCTTGACTATAACCTGGTGTTGTGTGATTTTAAGGTTGTTCATCTCAGTCCAACACCGACATCTCCACGTCACAATACTTCAAAACGGAGGTCCATTATGACCAGTGATGGTTTTCTAATGCTTTTTTCTCCGTCTGGGTAACTATCGCTACTTGCACTGGAGAGCAGCTTCAGCCTTTTGAACTACTGCAGTTCTTGAAGTACAGCAAAGCATACCTGCAATGCTGTTAGGAAGCGAATTCCAGGATCTTGACCTTGTGACACAGAAGGTACAGTCAAGACTGTTCCAAGTCAGCATGACATATAGAACAGAACAGCACTGTACAGGCCCATCGGCCCTCGATGTTGTGCTGAACTTTTATCCTACTCTTGGATTAAACTAACCTACATACCCTTCATTTTTCTATCATCCACGTGCCTATCCAAGAGTCATTTAAATGTCCGTAATGTATCTGACTGTACTACCGCTGCTGGATGTGCTTTCAGGCACCCGCCACACTCTCTGTAAAGAACCCAGCTCCGACATCTTCCCAAAACCTTCCTCCAGTTACCTTAAAATTATGCCCCCCTGTGACAGCCATTTCCTCCTGGGGAAAAGTCTCTGGCTATCCACTCTATCTATGCCAGTCATCATCTCTAGCAAGTTACCTCTCATCCTCTTTCACTCCAATGAGAAAAGCCCTTGTTCCCTCAACCTTTCTTCATTAGACATGCCTTGCAGTCCAGGCAGCATCCTGGTAAATCTCCTGTGCACTCTCTCTAGAGCTTCCACAATGAGGTGACCAGAACTGAATACAATATTCCAAGTATGATCTAACCAGGGCTCTATAGAGCTGCATCATAACCTCACGGCTCTTAAACTCAGTCCCCCTGTTAATGAAAACCAGTGCACTGTACGCCTTCTTGAAAACCCTATCAACTTGAGTGGCATCTTCGAGAGATCTATGAACATGGACCCCAAGATCTCTCTGTTCCTCTGCACTGCCAAGAATCCTGCGTTTAACCCTGTAATATGCATTCAAATTCGACCTTCCAAAATGAATCACTTCATACTTTTTCAGGTTGAACTCCATCTGCCACTTCTCAGCCCAGCTCTGCATCCTGTCAATGTTTCGTCTCAGCCTACAACAGCCCTTCACACTATCCACAACTCCACCAACTTTCATGTCATCGGCAAACTTACCAAGTCACCCTTCCACTACCTCATCCAAGTCACTTATAAAAACCACAAAGAGCAGAGGTCCCAGATCCCTATGCAACACCACTGGTCACTAAAGCTCTAGGTTGAATACTTCCCATCAACTATTACCCTTTGTCTTCTATGGGCCAGCCAATTCTGTATCCAGACAGCCAATTTTTCCTGTATCCCCTTCGTCCTTATTTTCTGAATGAGCCTACCAAGAGGAACCTTATCAAAAGTCTTACTAAAATCCATATACACCACATCCACTGCTCCACCCTCGTGTCATATCCTCCATGAATGCTGACTATCTCTAACCAAGCTATGCTTTTCCAAATAATCATAAACTTGGTCTCAGAATCCTCTCCAATAATTTGCCCACCACTGATGTAAGATTGACAGGTCTGTAATTCCCAGGTTTATCACTCTTCCCTTTCTTGAACAAGGGAATAACATTTGCCACCCTCCAATCATCTGGCCAGTGGACAGTGAGGACATAAAGATCATCACCAAAGGCGCAGCAGTCTCCTCACTTGCTTCCCGTAGTAACCATGGGTATATCCCATGTGGCCCAAGGGGACTTATCTATCCTCATGTTTTTCAAAATTTCAAGCACGTCCTTTTTCTTAACATCAAGCTGTTGGAGCGCATCAGCCTGTTTTATGCTATCCTCACAAATGACCAGGTCCCTCTCCTAGTGAATACTGAAGCAAAATATTCATTAAGGACCTCCCTCCATGATCCCTGATCAGTCCAACCCTCACACTGGCCATCTTCTTGTTTCTCCTACAAGTGTAGAATGCCTTGGGGTTTTCCTTAATCCTACCTGCCAAGACTTTTTCATGCTCCCTTCTAGTTCTTCTAAAACCATTCTTCTGTTCCTTCCTGGCTACCTTGTAACCCTCGACAGCCCTGTTTGATCCTTGCTTCCTCAACCTTAAGTAAGCCTCCTTCTTCCTCTTGACTAGATGTTCCACATCTCTTGTCATCCAAGTTTCCTTCACCCTACAATCCCTTCCTTGCCTCAGTAGGACAAACCTATTCAGCGCTCGCAGCAAGTGCTCCTTAAACAACCTCCACATTTCTGTTGTGCATTTCCCTGAGAATATCTCTTCTCAATTTAGGTTCCACAGTTTCTGCCTAATAGCAATGTAATTCCCCCTACCCCAATTAAATACTTGCCCATACCGTCTGCTCCTATCCCTCTCTGACTAGCAACAGTCAGTCAGTTGTGATCACTATCACCAAAACGCTCTCTCACTGAGAGATCTGACACTTGACCTGGTTTGTTACCAGACACCAAATCCAATATGGTCTCTAGTCAGCCTATCTACATATTGAGTCAGGAATCCTTCCTGGACACACCTAACAAAATCTGTTCCATCCCAAACTATTTGGAATAAGGACTCTTATTGACTCTATAAACAAACATTCCTAGACCACCTTCCTTTCTGCAGCTGTTATGCTATCCCTGATTAGCAATGCCACTCCCCCCATTCTTTTACCTTCCTCCCCATTCCTTTTGAAACATCTAAACCCCAGAACATCCAACGTCCATTCCCACCCCTGTGATATCCAAGTCCCTGTAATGGCCACAACATTGTAGCTTCAAGTACTGATGCATTCTCTTAAGTTCATCACCCTTATTGCTGACACTTGTTGCATTAAAATAGACACACTTCAAAATCCATCACGCTGTATCTGCCTGTTCACCAGCTATCCCGTCCTCTGATCCATAGCTCTGGTTCCTATCCCCCTGCCAAACTAGTTTAAACCCTCGTGAAGAGCTCAAGGAAACCACCCATCCAGGATATTGGTGTCCCTCCCATTCAGGTACAACCCGTCATCCTTCTACAGGTCCCACAACCTCCAGAAGGTATCCTGATCATCTGCACATCTGAAGCCCTCCCTCCTGTACCAGTTCTGCAGCTACGTATTAAGCTGCATTCGCTCTCTGTTCCTACCCTCAGTAGCCCGTGGGTACTGGTGGCAATCCTGAGATTACTACTCTGCTCGTCCTGCCTTTTAGCTTCCGACCTAACTATCTTATTCACTTTTCAGGTCCTTATCCCTTTTCCTAGCTATGTCATTCGCACTGATGTATACCATGACTTCGGGCTGCTCGCCCTCTCCCTTTAAGAATCCTGTAAACTTGATCCAGGACATCCCTGGTACCCAGGAGGCAACATACCATCCGGGAATCTCAGTCGCTACCACAGAATCTCCTGTCTGTTCCTCTAACCATTGAATCTCCTCTGTGTGACCTGAAGGGGAATTTACAGTTGATGGTGGCCAGTGGTGTTTCTGACAATGCTGTGCTCAGTACTCAGCCTAGAATATGTACCCAAATTTCTGGAGTGGAACTTGAACCCATAACTTTCTGACTGAGGCAGGGACCCTACCCACTGAGCCATGGCTAACACGATATAGGGATATGACATTTCCAATGAGATTGAAAAGGGGAGGAAGGGAGTTTGAAATTACCCTAACTAACAGCAGGTCTTTCCTCAAATAAAGACAAAATACTGTAGATGCTGGTAACCTGCTACAAACACATAATTCTGACAAAACTCTGGCACCATCAGTGGAAATGGTTCTGAAGAAACGTTATGCCAGACTTGAAACATTAATTCTGCTTTCTTCACCGATACTACCAGACCTGTTTAGTTTTTCCAGCTTTCTACATTTGTAGCAGACTTCTCCCATTCAGGTGGGGCCAAGTTCCACTTGGATTGCTCCCATGCGTAAAAATCTTCTGTTTAGTCTTCATAACTTTTCAGTACAAATCTAATCCAATGTTTGGAATTATGTAGGACATCTAGAACCCCAGAGAAGATAACAAGAATGATGGGATATAAGAAACCAGTGCCCACTGGACTTGTAATCCAGAGCTCTGGGCTAGAAGGGCGTCAGTTCAAATCCCACCATGGGAGATAGTAAAGTTGTAATCGAATATATTCTGGAGTGATCTTTTTAATAAAAAAGCTAGTCCAACAACTGGCCATTGTCAGTTGTTGTAAAAGCGCACCTGAATTGTTTAAATCCTTTCGGAAAGACAAGCTGCCTCAGCTAATCTGGCTTATATGTGACTTGAGACCCATACCAATATGGTTAATTCCTAACTGCCCTCTAAAATAGCCTAACCAGTTCAGGGTAAAAACAATGACTGCAGATGCTGAAAACCAAATACTGGATTAGTGGTGCTGGAAGAGCACAGCAGTTCAGACAGCATCCAACGAGCAGCGAAATCGACGTTTCGGGCAAAAGCCCTTCATCAGGAATAAAGGCAGTGAGCCTGAAGCATGGAGAGATAAGCTAGAGGAGGGTGGGGGTGGGGAGAGAGTAGCAGAGAGTACAATGGGTGAGTGGGGGAGGAGATGAAGGTGATAGGTCAAGGAGGAGAGGGTGGAGTGGATAGGTGGAAAAGGAGATAGGCAGGTCGGACAAGTCAAGGAGACAGTAACTGAGCTGGAAGTTTGAAACTAGGATGAGGTGGGGGAAGGGGAAATGAGGAAGCTGTTGAAGTCCACATTGATGCCCTGGGGTTGAAGTATTCCGAGGCGGAAGATGAGGCGTTCTTCCTCCAGGCGTCTGGTGGTGAGGGAGCGGCGGTGAAGGAGGCCCAGGACCTCCATGTCCTCGGCAGAGTGGGAGGGGGAGTTGAAATGTTGGGCCACGGGGCGGTTTGGTTGATTGGTGCAGGTGTCTCGGAGATGTTCCCTAAAGCGCTCTGCTAGGAGGCGCCCAGTGTCCCCAATGTAGAGGAGACCACATCGGGAGCAACGCATACAATAAATGATATTAGTGAATGTGCAGGTGAAACTTTGATGGATGTGGAAGGCTCCTTTAGGGCCTTGGATAGAGGTGAGGGAGGAGGTGTGGGCACAGGTTTTACAGTTCCTGCAGTGGCAGGGGAAAGTGCCAGAATGGGAGGGTGGGTCGTAGGGGGGTGTGGACCTGACCAGGTAGTCACGGAGGGAACGGTCTTTGCGGAAGGCGGAAAGGGGTGGGGAGGGAAATATATCCCTGGTGGTGGGGTTTTTTTGGAGGTGGCAGAAATGTCGGCGGATGATTTGGTTGATGCGAAGGTTTGTAGGGTGGAAGGTGAGCACCAGGGGCATTCTGTCCTTGTTATGGTTGGAGGGGTGGGGTCTGAGGGCGGAGGTGCGGGATGTGGACGAGATGCGTTGGAGGGCATCTTTAACCACGTGGGAAGGGAAATTGCGGTCTGTAAAGAAGGAGGCCATCTGGTGTGTCCTATGGTGGAACTGGTCCTCCTGGGAGCAGATACGGCGGAGGCGGAGAAATTGGGAATACGGGATGGCATTTTTGCAAGAGTTAGTGTGGGAAGAGGTGTAATCCAGGTAGCTATGGGAGTCAGTGGGTTTGTAAAAAATGTCAGTGTCAAGTCGGTCGTCACTAATGGAGATGGAGAGGTCCAGGAAGGGGAGCGAGGTGTCAGAGATAGTCCAGGTAAATTTAAGGTCAGGGTGGAATGTGTTGGTGAAGTTGATGAATTGCTCAACCTCCTCGCGGGAGCACGAGGTGGCGCCAATGCAGTCATCAATGTAGCGGAGGAAGAGGTGGGGAGTGGTGCCGGTGTAATTACGGAAGATCAACTGTTCTACATAGCCAACAAAGAGACAGGCATAGCTGGGGCCCATACGTGTGCCGATGGCTACGCCTTTGGTCTGGAGGAAGTGGGAGGATTCAAAGGAGAAATTGTTAAGGGCGAGGACCAGTTCGGCCAAACGAATGAGAGTGTCAGTGGAAGGGTATTGTTGGGGACGTCTGGAGAGGAAAAAATGGAGGGCTTGGAGGCCCTGGTCATGGCGAATGGAGGTGTAGAGGGATTGGATATCCATGGTGAAGATAAGGCGTTGGGGGCCAGGGAAACGGAAGTCTTGGAGGAGGTGGAGGGCGTGGGTGGTGTCTCGAACGTATGTGGGGAGTTCCTGGACTAGGGGAATAGGACAGTGTCAAGGTAGGTAGAGATGAGTTCAAGGCCTCTATCCAAGGCCCTAAAGGAGCCTTCCACATCCATCAAAGTTTCACCTGCACATCCACCAATATCATTTATTGTATCCGTTGCTCCCGATGTGGTCTCCTCTACATTGAGGAGACTGGGCGTCTCCTAGCAGAGCGCTTTAGGGAACATCTCCGAGACACCCGCACCAATCAACCAAACCGCCCCAAACCCAACATTTCAACTCCCCCTCCCACTCTGCCGAGGACATGGAGGTCCTGGGCCTCCTTCACCGCCGCTCCCTCACCACCAGACGCCTGGAGGAAGAACGCCTCATCTTCCGCCTCGGAATACTTCAACCCCAGGGCATCAATGTGGACTTCCAACAGCTTCCTCATTTCCCCTTCCCCCACCTCATCCTAGTTTCAAACTTCCAGCTCAGTTACTGTCTCCTTGACTTGTCCGACCTGCCTATCTTCTTTTCCACCTATCCACTCCACCCTCTCCTCCTTGACCTATCACCTTCATCTCCTCCCCCACTCACCCATTGTACTCTCTGCCCACCCCCACCCTCCTCTAGCTTATCTCTCCATGCTTCAGGCTCACTGCCTTTATTCCTGATGAAGGGCCTTTGCCCGAAACGTCGATTTCGCTGCTCGTTGGAACTGCTGTGCTCTTCCAGCACCACTAATCCACTAACCAGTTCAGTCCAAGGGCAGCTGGGATGGACAACAAATACTTGTAAGTAGTGCCCACCTCTTATGAAAGAATAAAAAAATGAAATCCAGTGCTATAGCAGCTTGCTCTGCCCACGGGACATTTAGAGTCATAAAGTAGTACAGCATGGAAACAGGCCCTTTGGCCCAAACTGGTCCATGCTGACCATGCCCACTCAGCTAGTTCCAGTTCCCCACATTTGGTCCATATCCCTTTAAACCCTTCCCATCCATGTACCTATCCAAGTGTTTTTTAAATGTTGCTATTGTACCTACCTCAACCCCTTTCTTTGGCAGCCCAGTCCATGTACTCCCCATTCTCTGTGTGAAGACATTGCCCCTCAGGTTCTTCCCCTCGTACCTTAAACCTGTGCCTTCTAGTTTTCAATTCCCCATCCCTGGGAAAAATACTATATGCATTCATCCTGTCTATGCTCCTCGTGATTTTATCCACCTCAACAAGGTCATCCCTCATTCTCCCATATTCCAAGGAATAAAGTTCTATCCTGGCCAACCTCTCCCTGTAACTTCCCTATGATGGGGTGACCAAAACTGAACACAATACTCCAAGTGCAGCCTTACCAACAACTTGTACAACTGTAACATAACATCCCAACTCCTATACTCAGTGCTTTGACTGATGAAGGCCAGCACGCTAAATCCCTTCTTCACCACCCTGTCTACCTGTTTCAGTATCATGTTTTGGTCCACAGGTTGTTTCTAACTAAAGTGACAGATTCTGAGGTTTCTCCACCTTTTAACTTGTTTTGTATCTGTGTACATGCCATTCTGTCATTGTTCTTGATCTTTTGTAGGAAATAAGAAAAGTTGTCCAAGTCCTTGAACAGACAGCTCGTGAGATACTTACCCTGCTGCAGACTGTCCATCAGACATCCGGCCTGAAAGATGGTGAGTATGAGAGAAAGAGCAGGGGAATCGAACTGACCGGAGAACTGACATGGGTACGATGGGCTGTATTGACTTTTTCATGTGCTGCTATGGAAGAAAAGGGAGTCAATGACGTCTTTCTTTATTTCAGCTGTTCAATTTTATTTTCTCATTCACCTCTGTTTTTGCATGTGTGTCTCTCTCCTGTTTTCTCTCTTCCATCTCTTTCTTTTGGTTCTTTGAAACAAGATGAAATAATCGGGCAGGGACATGGGGGGTGGTTGTGGGGTGGAAGTGCATTGTATTGTCAGTGAGTCCACATATGATGCGCCCAGTGGTCTTTTTGTTGAATGTCTGACAGAACTTTGTGCATCAGCTGTAGCCCAATTTATAGCATTCTTGCCTTGAATCACAAAGGTCCATCATCAATCCCCACTCCAGGGCTTGAGCACAACTTAGGAATGTTCCACCCAGAGAGATGCAATCTTTCCAATGAGACATTAAATTGATACCTTACCTTCTTGCATGAGTGGATGAAAACAGTCCTATCGAATCATTTTAAAGGCATTTCTCCCCATTGTCCTGACTGATGCTATCTCTCAGTTAACATCACATACAACAGTTTGTCTGACCATTGCTGTTAATGAGAGATTGTTGTGCAATACTAGCCTCAGCTCTACACTCCCTCTTACCCCCATTTGACCCCCCTTATTACTTAAGAATAGCAGCTGCTGTGGTGGATTTGAAGAGAAAATGCTGGAAGATTGTCAGCAGGTCTGGAGGCATCTGTGAAGTGAGAAAGAGTCCATGTTTTGAGAAGAGTCTTTAGATGTTCATAAGATACAGAGCCATTCGGCCCATTGAGTCTGCTCCACCATTCATCATGGCTGAAATGCTCCTCTTCCTCCATTTTCCTGCCTTCTCCCCATAACGCTTCAACCCGTTATCAATTAAAAATCTGTCGTAACCCCTCCCCAAATTTACTCACTGTCCCAGCATCCACTGCAGTTTGGGGGAGTGAATTCCACAGATTCACAACCCTTTGGGAGGAGTAGTTGCTCCTTGACTCGGTTTTAAATTTGTTATCCCTTATCCCAAGACTATGACCTCTCATCCTAGAATGCCCCACAAGAGGAAGCATCTGCTACACCTTTTAGCCACGCCTTTTATCATCTTGAGTATCTCATTCTTCTAAATTCCAGAGAGTATAGGCCTAAACTGTTCAATCTCTCTTTATACGACAAGCCCCTCATCTCTGGGATCAGTCTAGTGAACTTCCTGTGAACTGCCTCCAATGCCACTACATCTTTAGCACTGTTACCTCACAGCACCAGGGGCCCGGGTTCAATTCCCGCCTCAGGCAGCTGTCTCTGTGGAGTTTGCACATTCTTCCCGTATCTGCGTGGGTTTTCTCCACGTGCTCCGGTTTCCTCCCACGGTCCAATGATGTGCAGGCCAGGTGAGTTGGTCACGATAAATTGCCCATGGTGTTAGTTGCATTTAGTCAGAGGGAAATGGGTCTGGGTGGATTACTCTTTGGACGGTCAGTGTGGACTTGTTGGGCCAAAGGGCCTGTTTCCATGCTGTAGGGAATCGAATCTAATCTAACCTTTCCTCAAATAAGGGGACCAAAGCTGTACCCAATACTCCAGGTCTTGCCAGATCCACTAAGTTTTTCCAGTATTTTCGGTTTTTATTTCCAGTCCCCAGCATGTACAGTATTTTATCTTTGTTTAACTGATCTGAGACCCGAATCACTGTGCAGGTACATAGAACAAGAACGGGCCCTTCAGCCCATGATGTTGTGCCGAACATGACATCAAATTAAACTAATCTCTTCTGCCTGCCCTTGGTCTATATCCCTCCATTTCTTGCAATACACATGTGCTTATCTCTGAAACCACCCTTTTGTATCTGCCTCTGCCTCCACCACCACCACTCTTGCCACACTGTGTTTAAAAAAAAACTTGTCCCTCACATCTCCTTTTGATATTTCCCCCTCTCCCCTTAAATGCATCTCCCCATGGTTTTAGACATTTCAACACTTGGAAAAAGATGCTGACCATCAACCCTATCTATGCATCTCAGAATTTTATAGACTTTTATCAAGTCTCCCCTCAGCCTCAGCCTCAGCCTCTCCAGAGAGAACACTCAGCTGAGAGAACAGCCAAAGTTTTTCTAGCTTCCTTTTATAGTTCATACCCATCTAATCCAGGCAGAATCCTGGTAAATCTCTTCTGCACCCTCTCCAAAGCCTCCACATCCTTCCTGTAATTTGGCGACCAGCATTGAACACACTGTGGCCTAACCAAGGTCTTATAAAGCTGCAAAACAACTGCAGACAACCTCTTCAGATCCCGATGCAGTGAAGTGTGTTGTTGGTCTCTCAAGCATGCTTGGCCATCCAAAAATAGGGCATAATATAAAGAAAGAACAGCTCCTTCCACAATCTCAAGTTGTCCAATTGCTCTTTTACAGCCAATTAAGTACTTTGCGGAGTAGTCACGGTTGTAGGAAAGCAGCATTAAATTTGGGCACAGCAAGCTCCTACAATAAAACAGTGTTGACCTGATAATCTGCTTTTGTGATGTTGATCAATGGATTAAAATTGGGCCAGGACCTGAGAGAGAATCTCTCTGTTTTCCTTCAAATTATGGTGGTGAACTTCATGGTCTTAACATAATAAGATGCCCTGTTAATAATGATTTATGTTAGTCAAATTGATCTTTTTTCCACATGTGTAAGTAACGAAGAAGTGCCAGAAAGCACGTGAACATTTTGCTGCTGTGAGGTCACAACTGGACGAACTGAAAACCAAATTCCCTGCAGACCAGTATTACAGGTTAGTGAGAAGTGTAATACAAATGCTGAAAATGGTAGCAGGAGCGGGAACCTCAGGATGGGGAAAGTAAACCCCTAAACTTCAACGTAGAAAAAGTGGTGGGTTAGTTTTGGGTAAAATCTTTTTGTCCAGTCTCTGGACAATGACAGATGACATAAAAATAGACGGCAGGGCAGATGATGAGGATGAGTCTTCAGAGGGATATAAAGACAGGAACAAAACCTTCATGGAGAGTAGACAGAGTGTTGAGCGGCTCCTGTTTCTCCAGAGATTGGTGAGCTGGAGTCAACTTTGCTGGCTTTAAGAGGGATCTGTTTCAGACTCGAGGTAGGATTCCCGGTGGCTAGTTATGGTGCTGTAGCCATCGAGTACATGATGCTCTCGTTGGGCCATCTGTTCTTTTCCTTCCCAATGCTTTGCTTTGATTTGTAAATCTTTCAACTTTTTTTTCTCTACTTCTTTTAAAGAATCTAGGCTGCCTTTCTCCCCCAAACACTCAGGGTCGGGTTTAACAACACATCAGCGCTGCTGCTGTCTTTGTTTTTACAATTTATCTGCACCTGAACATAAGCTTTGTTCAAGCTATGGCAAAATAATTATTTGTTTTTAAAAAGTAAGAAAGAATTGTCATCTCTAAAGATCAGAAATAGATTTTGATGCTGTGCCAGCGTCCTCCGTGTTTACCATTGACCAGAAACTAAACTTGACTCACTGTATTAAATACTGTGGTTACAAGAGCAGCTCAGAGGCTCCGCAGCTGCCTGGATGAATGTAGCTTCAACAACATTGAAGAAGCTTGACACCAACTGGAACAAAGCAGCCCGCTTGATTGGTATCCTATCCACAAACATCCCTCCGAACACCGATGCTCAGTAACAGCAGTCTGTACTATGTACAAAATGCGCTGCAGTAAACTCATTAAGGATCCTTAGGCAGCAACTTCCAAATAATTGATCTGTTACATTGAAGGGCAAGGGCAGCAGGTACATGAGAATACTATGCTGCTACAGGTTCTTCACTAAGCCATGCATCATTCAAAATCAGAACTATTGCTTCACTATTACTGTGTCAGGCTCCTGGAATTGCCTTTCTAACAGCATTACGCTTGTACGAAACAACAGTTCACAAAGGTAGCTCATCACTACCTGCTCCACAGCAATTAACTGATGGGCAATAAATGTAGGCTTAACTAATGATGCCCACATCCTTTGAAAGAACAGAAAAAAAGCTATCTAAGTAAATGCTCTGATGAGTTATTCATTGCATGCCTTGTTAAAAATTCCTGCCACTGGCAAGACTGGTGTATTTGCCCAATCCATAGTTATAATTTGTTGAGGCCACTTCAGAGGGAGTTTCAAAGTCAATTCTATTGGTTTGTTGCCAGTATTCCTCCCCAAGGGACATTTGTGAACCAATTGAGATTTTGCTGGCAATTTAACTTTGTAGTCACCATATTGATGCAGGTCAGGTGTCCTTTTGCTGCCCATCTGAAAACTGAAAGGTCTTTTCAAAAGTGAACCTGAACAGCCCAGTAGACATGCTGGGTTTGTGCCTTTTGGATAAAAACTGAGCTTCACTTGAGCAGGTTGAAAACTGAAGCTATTTTTCAAAGGTGTGAACTCAACATGTCTACAGGTCTGATCAAGTGTGTTTGGTTGGTGGGGGGCTTTTAGGTCCACTCCGATTAAGCAAAGTTTCTTTCCCAAAAGACCTAAAAAGACCTGTAGTAGACTCAAGTGTATCTTAGTAAATGCTGGTCTATTGGTGATTGTTTTTTATGTGATTCTTCTCCTCTGCGAATAGTTACTGATATACATAGCCTCATCAATAATAGTTGGGTGCAGACATTGCAGGAGGTAATAATTATTCTGAATTATTTAACTGATCCATTAAACGAGGTGACAAAGATCTCTCAATACAATTGACAGATCTCAACATGTCCCAGAAATACGAAAGGACATCGCAAATTATTTTAACCCTACTTCCCAAGTTAAGAAAAGCGATTTTAAAAAAAAGCTGTGCAAATCTATTTAATGCCTTGTATTGGAAAACTAAAAATTTTGGAAATATTACTTCTGTGGGGGGGGTGGGGGAGTTGATCCAGAGGTTTTCAGGTAAAGGATACCCGATCTGTGCCAGCTTTTGTATTTCTGGATATGAAAACTGTCCACTTTTAATCACCCACGTTGAGATTTGAATGCTAGATTGCTAATCAGCACTGTAACCACAACCCCACCATATATAATGGTGTCATCAGTACAGATACAAATGCTTCGTGCTTATGCTGAATTTTGTTCTACAGGTTTAATGAGCATTGGAGGTTCGTGCTGCAACGCCTCATCTTCCTTGCAGCGTTTGTCGTCTATCTGGAGTCTGAAACCCTGGTGACCCGAGAAGCTGTTGCAGGAATACTAGGAAGTGCGTGACATTGCTATTTTTCTTTATTAGTGTTCTTGGATGTGGGAATCATTAGCAAGGCCAGCACTTGTGTATCCCTCATTGTCCTTGAATTGAGTGGCTTGCTGGGTCATTCTGATTCACAGCACTTATTAAAGATGTGGAAAAGGGAACTAAATATAATCGATTTATTGGTGAATGTTATAGCTGTACTGATGGAGGACATGTGGTGGTGGGGGTGGGCCATACATGTAGAGCTCAGGAATAGGAAGGGTGCAATCACTTTGATGCAATTGTACCACAGGCTTCCCAACAGTCAGCATGATAGAGGAACAGATGTGTGGACAGATCATGGAAAAGTGTAAAAACTTTGGTGATTTTAACTTCTGTACTGACTGGGACTCCCTTAGAGGGGCTTGAATATTGGGGGTGTTTGTTAGGTGTATCCTTGGTAGTCTTTTGAAACAATATGTAAATAGTCTAATTAGGGAAAGGGCCATATCACACCTGGTACTGGGGAATGAGCCAGGCCAGCTGATCAAAGTTTCAGTGGGGAAGCATTTCAGGAACAGTGAACATAATTCTGTACGTTTTAAATTACTTTTTGTGAAGGTTAAGAGTAGACCTTGGGTGAAAGTACTAAATTGGGAAAGACTAGCAACCACAATATTAGGCAAGAGCTGCAGAATATATCTTGGGAGCGACTGTTTGAGGGTAAGTCCACATCTGGCACATTGGAGTCTTTTAAAGTCCAGTTGATTAACGTTCAGGCCCACCATGTTCCTGTGAAAATGAAGGATAAGGATGGCAAGATTCCTTGGATGAAAAAAAGAACTTGGTCAAAAAGAAAATGGAGAAATGAAATTTAGGAAACTGAAGACAGACAGAGTCATTGAACAATACAAAGATAGCAGGAAAGAACTCAAACAAGGAATTAAGAAGGCTGGAAGGGGCCATGAAATCCCTTTGGCAAACAGGATTAAGAAAAATCCCAAGGTGATTTTTACACATACAACAAACTTTTTACTAGTTGGCACCTATGGAACAAGGAGTTTACCAGTTGATCAAATATTCTGCTTAATCACGAGGTCCAAATAATCTGTGTAAAAAGTAATAGAAACATAATGCAGGGGGTATGCACATCACTGCTATACTTTATTCATGGCACAAAATAATAATGCAACTTTGCCTTAAAACTTATTGGCAGAGAGTGTTCCAACACGCACCTTTGGAAATAGCAATAATACAGTAAACTTCTGGTATTTCAGGTGTATAATTTTTGCCAGTTTACCGAGTGCACTGGTTTAAAAAGTGCCAGGTAAAACAAAGTAAAGAGCAAGAAGGTAGCTAGGGAAAGAGTAAGTCCACTTGAGGGCAATGGAGAGAATTTATGCATGGAGTTGGAGGAGGTTGGTGAGGCCCTTAACGAATACTTTGCATCGCTATTCACAAAAGAACATGGTGGATGGTGAAGCTTGAGAGGAGTATGTTGATATTCTCGGGCAAGCAAGAAATTTGTTGGGGCCTTGTATGAAATCTCTATCCTGTTTAATCACAGAACAGGTCCCAGGTAACTGGAGAATGGCAACATTATTCCTGCTGTCCTTCTTAAACAAAAGAACAATCTGGGAAATTACAGGCCAGTGAGCCTTGCATCAGTGGTTGGGAAATCATTGGAGAGGATTCTTAGGGATAGGATTTACTCCCATCTGGAAAAATGATGGACTTGTTAGTGATGGGCAGCATAGCTTTATGTCAGGAAGGTCATATCTCAGAAACTTGATTGGGTTTTTTGTGTAAAAGATGATTTGAGGGCTGGATAGATGTTTTTATATGGACTTTAGCAAGACTTTTGACAAGGTCCCTCATGGCAGGCTGATAGAAAAGGTGAAGTCACATGGGATGTGCAATGAGCTATTAAGATGAAAACATAGTCATGGAAAACAGAAAGTAGTGGTGGAAGGGAATTTTTCTGACTGGAAATCTATGAGCCAGTGGTGTTCTGCAGGGATAAGTACTGGGGCCCCTGCTGTTTGTATTAAATATAAATGATAATAAGTTTGCAGATGACCCAAAGAATGGTGGAGCCGATAGTGAGGAGGGTTGCTGGACGATACAGTAGGATATAGATAGACTGGAGACTTGGGCAGAGAAATGGCAGCTGGGGAATCCAGGCAAATGCAAAGTGATGTGTTTTGGAAAATCTAATGGAAGAGGGAAATATACAGTAAATGCCAGAACCCTTAATAGTATCAACATACAGAGTGATCTAGGTGTACAGGTCCATAGCTGCCTGAAGGTGGAGACATGCAGGATGCTTGCCTTCATTGGTCAGGGTATAGAATATAAAAATTGCCAAGTTACGTTGCAGCTGTGTAGAATTTTAGTTAGGCCACGTTTCGAATATTGTATGGAATTCTGGTCGCTTTGCAGCCAGACTAGCCGTATAAATGCTATAACAACCAGACAAAATCATAGACTAAGAATTCTGCAATGGGTAACCTTCACTGCCTGCAGATGCTGGAAACCTGGTTTCCAGCATCTGCAGTCATTGTTTTTACCTTGTTGATTTCAACCCTACTGCAAATCCTCTTGCAAGGATGCCTGCCTTGAAGAAGTTTTCCTCCTCTCTCTACAAGCATCTCAGGGAGTCCCTCTCCCACTGCAACTCCCAGGTCATTTCCTCTGCCCTGAAGCTCTTCCCTGACCTATCACCTTCATCCCCTCCCCCACTTACCCATTGTACTCTATGCTACTTTCTCCCCACCCCCACCCTCCTCTAGCTTATCTCTCCACGCTTCAGGCTCACTGCCTTTATTCCTGATGAAGGGCTTTTGCCCGAAACGTCGATTTCGAAGCTACTTGGATGCTGCCTGAACTGATGTGCTCTTCCAGCACCACTAATCCAGAACTTTCACTGCCTGACTCCCCAAAACTATCCACCTGTACTAGGCACAGATCACAAGTGTATTGCATGGATGAATGCAGCTCCAACAACACCAACAAAGCTGAACATCATCCAGGACTCAGCAGCCCATTCTTCATCTGCAACATTCACTCCCTTCATTAATGCACAGTGTCAGCTATGTGTACCATCTACAAGATGCTCTGCAGCAACTCATCCAAAGTTCCTTAGACTGCATCATTCAAATCTGTACCTTTTTCACCTGGAGGACAAGGGCAGCAGATGCATGGGAACACCACAATCTGCGCGTTCTGTTCCAAGTCCGACACCATTCTGATTTGGAAATATATCACCATTCCTTCAATGTTGCTGGGTCAAAGTTCAGCAAGCCCCTCTCTCAGCATTATAGGAGTACCTACATCAAATAGGCTTCAAGGCAGCAACTCACCACCACTCTGGAGTAACTAGGGGCCAGCAACAAATGCTGGCCCATCCAGCAATATCAATATCCCAAGAATAAATAAATAAAGTCCCATCTGGTTTGCTAAGATTCTTTTAGGAAATTTGTCTCGTTGGGCTTACCTTCAGACCCAGAGCAACATAGGTGACTCTTCACTGCCCTCTGAACTGGACAAGCAAGTCACTCAATTTGAGGACAATCAGGGAAGGACAACAAATACTGTACTTGCTAGTGACCCCCAGATTCCATGAAAGAATAAATGAATCAACATTGATATAATTGTAATAGGTTGCTGTAGTAGAGTAAGTTATGGTTCATATAAAGGAGCATTTTTTGAAGGAGAAAGTATAACTTGAAGTAAAACTGGATCCTGGGCATTACAAGCAGTGTATAGTAGAAAAAATTATACCAAAGCTTTATACTTCAGTAATTAGGCTTCAAACAGAGCCAAGTCTGTCTTGAATGGTTTGGGACGGACTTCCTTTAGAGAGAAAAATTTACATGGGCTGAGGGATTTTTGTTGTTGGGAGAAGCTGAGATTTCTCCCCTGCTATGAGGGAAAGGTAAAGGTAATGTAATGGACGTACATGAAAACAAAAGAGATGTTTGATAGAGTAAACAAGCAGAAACAGTTCCACTACAGCAGACCTCTCAGTACGGAAAGATCACTAGCAGAAGTAATAGATGGGGAATTAAAGAATTTTTTTTTAAACAGCAAATTATGATTTTGAATTTACTCCTGAAGAGAGCAGTGGAAGCAGATTCGGTACTCCACGTTGAAGGGCAAAAGGTTGTCGGAAAGGGCAAGTGAATGTGATTAACTCTTTCGATAGCCCTTGCAAAGAGCTGACACAGGCATGATCGGCCAAATGGCATTCTTGTGTCTTGTACTAGTTTGTGTTTTGCACCTTATTTAGAGGATATTTTAATTGTCTAAAGATACACTCGCTAAGTCTCTAATTCTAACTTTCTTTTGGGAAACTGGGATGCAGTTGAAGTGCACCGAGAGAAAGGCTTTCATCTCGATATTGAGGACTATCTTTCAGGACTGCTGATCCTGGCGAATGAACTGGTAAGACAGAGCAATGATTGAAGGAATGCCACCTCGAGGTGGACAGACCAGCAGAGCAAATAACTGAAAGATTGATTGTTCACACAAACACGAGGATTGTGGATCTCTTGTACTGTAGTTTTGATCCCCACAAACTATTATTCTGTAGGCAAATCATGTTAACTAACCATCAGATTCCTGTCCCTAGCTCATGCCCACAATAAGTGCAAATGATTTAATATTTGTTTAACATCTCAATGAACTAGTTAGATTGGAGTCTAGTTGATGATTAAGAAATTATAATTAAATGGTCAGCTATTCACATATATTCATTTGGGTCTTGTGGTGCTGTGTTTCTGTCTCTGGGCTAGAAGATGCAGGTTCAAATCCCATCTAGGGCTGATGGCCACGGAGGTGTCATAACTTGTCCAAGCAGGTTAGATTTTTCTTAAATTCGATAAATCCTCCATTGATCTGTGATTAAACCACTAAATAAGACTAGTAGAAAATGAGGACCGCAGATGCTGAAGACCAGAGTAGAGAGTGTGGTGCTGGTCACAGCAGGTCAGGCAGCATCCCAGGAGCAGGAGAAGGACTAATGCCCAAAACGTCGATTGTCCTGCTTCTTGCATGCTGCCTGACCTGCTGCGCTTTTCTAGCACCACACTCTTAATTCTAAATAGGACCACAATAACTAGCTCCATGTAGTCATTCTTGATTTGTTCTAAAACTAACATTGCTAGGTATAAGTTATAAAATATCACTGGGAGAAATAAATGATTACACCAGTGTTTGACTGCAAACTACCTGCTTTCCGGTTTCAGTCCACCTTGTAAGACTCTTTTTAATAGTTCTTGCTTTGTCCATCAGGACTTTAACATGCAGAACTTGAAGTAGTTGCTTTCTGCAGTCCCATACAATAAGATTTAGTCAGTTTAAGAGGGTTAAAAACAAGGACCGCAGATGCTGGAAACCAGAATTTAGATTAGAGTGGTGCTGGAAAAGCACAGCAGGTCAGGCAGCGTCCGAGGAGTAGGAATGTCAACGTTTCGGACAAGAGGTGCAGTGTCTTAAGACACTTAAGAAAGTGGAGTTAAGGATTATCAGATCAGCCTTGATCTTATTAAATGGTGAAACAGACGTAATGGGCTGAATGATCTAATTCTGCTCCTATGTCTTAGGGTCTTATTTGGAGCAGGCCATTCAGCCCATCGAGTCTGCTCTGCTATTCAATAACATCAGGCTGATCTTTTGATTGAAGCCTTAACTACACTTTCTTGCCTGTTTCCCTTTATTAATAATCTGTCAAACTCCAGCATCTCCACTGTTCACTGAGGAAGAGAATTCTCAAGAGTAATGACTGTCCTGTAAATGGGAAGCCTCCTATTTTTAACCTGTGATCCCTAGTTCTAGACTGCTCGGGAGAGGAAACATCCTCTCAGCATCAATTCCATCAGGCCCATTCATAATCTTATAGACAGTATTTCAATATCGCCTCTCTGGACTAGGCAATGGAGAAATTAGACAGAATGCATGCTACCAATTGCTGCACAATAACTCATTAATCTTTGATTCTTGTGATCTCTTAATCATTGATGACGCTCCATGTAACCAGTTTATTAAATTAATACTAACACTTCCTTCAAATACCACAGCAGTTATACTGTTTGCTGTTCTCCTGGAGTTTTCATTTGTACTTGATCCCAACCCTGGTCAAAAGTCTATGTGCTGGATTTTTTTTGGGAATGTACAATTCGGTCATGCTACTCACACTGTCTCTTATGGGTGAGATTCCTTTATTCCAGTGTCTCCAAGGAGAGATTGTCTAACCAACACTTCACACTGCTAGGTGGTAAGAGTGAGCTACGGAAGGACATATGTTGGGCAGAATTCCCACACTGCCTGGCGACCTCTGTTAGAGAGGTTCCTAAATGTGAAGAAAGGACTGGCTCAGCCATGATGGAACAGGTCATTTCAGCCCAACTGGTCCATGTTGTGTTTATGGTCTATGTCTGCCTTCTCCCTCCCTACTTGATCTCACCCTGTCAACATATCTATCTTTTCCTTTCTATCTATGATATTCACTTTAACTATTCCTTGTGGTAAAGAGTTCCACATTCTCATGACTCCCCAAGTAAATTAATTTCTCCTGATTTCACAGTTATATTTGTCTGTGATTATCAAATAACGAAGGACTCCCTGCTGGAAATATCTTCCAACATTTGCCTAGTATCCATTCCTAATCTTAACGCCCTCTATCAATTCACCCCTCAGATTTCTCTTTTCTACAGTCAAGAATCTATTCAGTCTTGCTGACAATCACTGCCAATATTTGCATCTGAAGCTTTGTCCTGGACTTCACTATGTGGATGAATTATCAGAAAATAGTTGAGCTACACTGATAGGTAAATTTCTTGGTTTAAGTCCTGGCAAGGAAACTGTCATGTGGGAGTGGGGGCAGGGTGACCAAATGTCCTGGATTTGAGACCAGTATCTTTGTTTGATTCCTGCTGAGACACTGTTTGTCCCACTCTGTTTGTGCTGTAATTTCCTTTTTAGACTTGGTTCTTTTTCTTTTGCCTGTGTGCAGTACATCTTCCTGGTTGACCACTATAAAACCTCCAGAGACTGTTTCCCCCATCTTCCTTGCTCTTACATCAGACCCACGTTGGATTTAATGACAAATGTTTCCCTTATTACCAATGAGTTATCCATCTTTGGAGAGCAGGACAGGGTGGGGGTGGGTCTAGGAGAGGAAAATGAGCAAAGCTTCTTGGTCTTGACAACTTTCCAAAGTTGTCTCCATTTGTGGGTGATGTATGAGTGACAGGGCCTGTTTGTATTAAATGTCCTCCCTGCATTTTGCTCCTGAGGCATAACTTGCTGTTATTCACTTGTAATGAAAGCAAAAGCAAAAGCAATGGCCGCATAAGTGGGGAACCTGAGAGCAATTCTTTCTTTTATATCCTTCTTTACCCCTGCTTTCCCCATTATCCCTTCCCACTTTACTATCGTGTCAGCCAGCCTCAACTCCTTGTTCTTGGAGGTGAGGTGAAGGTGGAGAGGGGATTACCTCAGATTACAACAGGATCTGGACCAGATGGGCCAATGGGCTGAGAAGTGGCAGAAGGAGTATAATTCAGATAAATGTGAGGTGCTGCATTTTGGGAAAGCAAATCTTAGCAGGACTTATACACTTAATGGTAAGGTCTTAGGGAGTGTTGCTGAACAAAAGGACCTTGCAGTGCAGGTTCATAGCTCCTTGAAAGTGGAGTCGCTGGTAGATAGGATAGTGAAGAAGGCATTTGGTATGCTTTCCTTTATTGGTCAGAGTATTGAGTACAGGAGTTGGAAGGTCATGTTGCGGCTGTACAGGACATTAATTAGGCCACTGTTGGAATATTGCGTGCAATTCTGGTCTCCTTCCTATTGGAAAGATGTTGTGAAACTTGACAGGGTTCAGAAAAGATTTACAAGGATGTTCCCTGGAGCGTCGGAGGCTGAGGGGTGACCTTATAGAGGTTTACAAAATTTTGAGGGGCATGGATAGGATAAATAGACAAAGTCTTTTCCCTGGGGTGGGGGAGTCCAGAACTAGAGGGCATAGGTTTAGGGTGAGAGGGGAAAGATATAAAAGACCTAAGGGGCAACTTTTTCACACAGGGGGTGGTACGTGTATGGAATGGCCTGCCAGAGGATGTGGTGGAGGCTGGTACAATTGCAACATTTAAGAGGTATCTGGATGGGTATATGAATAGGAAGGGTTTGGAGGGATATGGGGCAGGTGGGACTGGATTGGGTTGGGATATCTGGTCGACATGGACAGGTTGGACTGAAGGGTCTGTTTCCATGCTGTACATCTCTATGACCCTAAGGTTTCCTTGAGTAATATCTGGCTTAGGCAGGTTGTCTAATGAGGAAACATTGGACAGACTAAGCTCTCATCTACTGGAGTTTAAGAGGATAAGAAACAATTTTATTGAAACAGGTATGAACCTGCAGAGTCTTTATAGGCTAGTTGTGGAGAGGATGTTCCCTTTTGTGGGAGAATCTAGAACTTGGGGTGATTTTCAAAATAAGGGGTCACCCATTTGAAATGTTTTCTCTAAGGATCGCGAGTCTTTGGATCTCTCTTCCTCAAAATCTGGTGGCATCAAAGCACCTGAATATTTTTAATGCAGAAGTGGATAGATTCTGGTTAAGCAGTAATTAAGAACGTGGAGTGATCAGATCCACTTGATCGTACAGAAGGATGGAGCGGTCTTGAGAGGCCAAGTAGCTTCCTCCAGATTTGTATGTTTGTGAGAGGAGGGTAGTTGGAGGGGTAATGAAATGGATTTGCTTACACCAACTCTTGTAATAACACAATATTTCCCAATTCTCTTCCTCCTTGCCACTGGGTAGTCAAGGCTCGCGCTGAACAGCGTCACCGCTGGTGACTACTCCCGGCCACTCCGAATCTCCTCCTTTATCAATGAGTTGGATTCCGGATTTCGCTTGCTGAATCTGAAGAACGACTCCCTGCGGAAGCGCTATGACGGCCTGAAGTACGATGTGAAGAAAATAGAGGAAGTGGTGTACGATCTGTCAATACGCGGGTTAGGAAAAGGAGATGCACCCATTGAGGGAAAGGTGCCAGAAAAATAACTTCTGATGCAAGTTGGGGGGGTGGGGGGGGGAGGTGAAGGGCTGATGGCGTGTTGAAGGACAAAAATACAGTATTGACAGACATGGGTTTGTGATAGAACCATGTCAGTGGAAAGAGGGAAGATTTTGGTTGTATGGCCAACGGAATGAACTTAGCCCATACTGCCACAATCTAGTTGTTAAGAGGTTAAATTTCCCTCTGTGTTAAGCGGCGTTGGGCGCATCTTTATTTTCTTCAAAAGAAATATCCATGCCATCGATTATTTTTCTAGTGATGAGGTTTCTTGGAAATATATAATACATTCTTACCGTTGTCACTGAAGGTTTGCTCAATTCATTTAATTTTAGAATAGGCTTTTTATGTACTGCAAGTGGAATAAACCAAATGTAAAGGATTGCATGTGTTCTTATTTTTGGGAGATGTGCTGGGAGAAAGAAGATTTTTTTTGATAGAACGGCATTGTGTAGAAGGATGCCATTTGGCTTGGAATTTGAATTCCAGCCGAGAAGTGGCAGATGGAGTTTAATTCAGATGAATGCGAGGTGCTGCATTTTGGGAAAGCAAATCTTAGCAGGACTTCTACTTAATGGTAAGCTCCTAGGGAGTGTTGCTGAACAAAGAGACCTTGGAGTACAGGTTCATAGCTCCTTGAAAGTGGAGTCGCAGGTAGATAGGATAGTGAAGGAGGCGTTTGGTATGCTTTCTTTTATTGGTCAGAGTATTGAGTACAGGAGTTGGGAGGTCATGTTGCGGCTATACAGGACATCGGTTAGGCCACTGTTGGAATATTGCGTCCAATTCTGGTCTCCTTCCTATCAGAAAGATGTTGTGAACCTTGAAAGGGTTCAGAAAAGATTTACAAGGATGTTGCCAGGGTTGGAGGATTTGAGCTATAGGGAGAGGCTGAACAGTCTGGGATTGTTTTCCCTGAGCATCGGAGGCTGAGGGGTGACCTTATAGAGGTTTACAAAATTATGAGGGGCATGAATAGGATAAGTAGACAAAGTCTTTTCCCTGGGGTGGGGGGAGTCCAGAACTAGAGGGCATAGGTTTAGGGTGAGAGGGGAAAGATGTAAAAGAGACCTAAGGGACAACTTTTTCACACAGAGGGTGGTACGTGTATGGAATGAGCTGCCAGAGGATGTGGTGGAGGCTGGTACAATTGCAACGTTCAAGAGGCATTTGGATGGGTACATGAAAGGAAGGGTTTGGAAGGGTATGGGCTGGGTGCTGGCAGGTGGGACTAGATTGGGTTGGGATATCTGGTCGGCATAGACAGGTTGGACTGAAGGGTCTGTTTCCGTGCTGTGCATCTCTATGACTAATAAAATGGGAGATCTGAGGGAATCAGGTTGGGTCTGCATATATTGTTGTTTAGAAAAATGTGAGATGATCTTTCTTAATGTATAAAAATCCTAAGGAGGCTTGACAGAGTGGTTGGTGAGAGGATACCTCTGCTTGAGGGAGAGTCTAGAACTGGGATTAGTGATTAAATTAAGGGGTTCCCCATTTTAAGGAAGTGAAGAGAAAGTTTCTGGAATGTTGTTTGTAGAATTTTCTTCCCTTGAGAGCAGTAAAGCCTGAGATCGATTAATTATCGACAAGCAAGTTAAAGGGCATGGCACGATTGAAGAATTTTGACCGTTATTTGTAGAATGTGAACATTCCTTACCTGTACTGGCTAGAATGCGATTCCGGCCACATCGGTTTAAATGGTGATGCTAATGTACAATTTTCTTATAACGCGGGATAGCACAGGAATGGGACTATCATGTTATATCAGAACAGACTGTATTTGTCCACCCCAAAAGCACAATAAAAGCTTATAAAATCATGAAGGGCATGGATACGGGGAATAGCCAAAGTCATTTCCCCAGGGTTGCGGAGTCCAAAACTGGAGGGCTTAGGTTTAAGGTGAGAGGAGAAAGAATTAAAAGGGACCTAAGGGGTAACTTTCTCATACAGAGGATGGTGCACGTACAGAATGAGCTGTCAGTGGAAGTGGTGGAGGCTGGTACAATTCCAACACTTAAAAGGCATCTGGATGGGTATATGAATAGAAAGGGTTTAGCAGGAGATGGGCCAAATGCTGGTAAATAGGACTGGATTAATTTGGGATGTCTGGTTGGGATTGACAAGTTGGACCGAAGTGTCTGTTTCCGTGCTTTACATCTCTTTCCCTCTATGTAACAAGATGGGGTTGGCTGGCTTTGATTACATTGTGACCGCAGTAACTGGAACTGAAATAATTTTCCACCAGAGGGCTCTGTCCTCCCACAATCTAGAATGCCAGCTTATTAACATGTTTACAATTGATTATATTTCCACATTTCCCTCTTTTGACTCTTGTCTCCTTACTTTCTTGGCTCCTCTCCTGCACACTGTCTCAGACTGCCATCTTTTGTGTGTGCTTTTGGAAAATGGATCATTCAAGTGGTCAAGGGAGCCCTCAGTTATGTGCAGAAGTTGGGGTTACTGCCCTTAGAGCAGAGAAGATTAAGATGGCAATTCAGGAGAAACATTTAATATCAGGAAAGACTGTGACAATAAATAAAGAGAAACTGTTTCCACCGACAGAGGACACAAAATTGAGATCACTGGCAAGAGAACCGAAGGGTCCATGAGGAATATGCAGAGTTATGATCATGTATACATTGCCTGAAAAGGTGGGGGAAGCAGATTCAGTATAACTTTAAAAAGAAATTGCATAAATACTTCTAATGGAAAAAAGTAGGAAATCAGTGTAAACAGAGAGTGCTTTCAAAAGGCTAGCTCAGATAAAATGGGCTGAATAACCTCCTGTCCTGCAAGAGCCCTATGATTCAGAGTACACTATAGTTCAGAATTGTAACAAATAAACAGGCTTTTCAGATGATATCAGCTGTTTAGATGGTTTTTCCAAAAACAAAATCAACCTATCTCGATGTATGATGGCACATCTCTGGAGCAGGTGGTTCTTGAGCCCAGGCCTTCTGGACCTGTGGTAGAAACACTATCATCTCTACTACAAGCCCTGCCTAGCTCCTCTTGATCTGGAAGAAAGGTGAGGGTTTCCTGAAGAAGGGCTTATGTCCAAAATGTCGATTCTCCTCCTTTGATGCTGCCTGACCTGCTGCGCTTTTCCAGCAACACATTTTTAAGCTCTGATAAGGAAAGAGTTCCAGGATTTTGACCAAGTGACAGCGAAGGAATGGTGATATATTTCCAAGTCAGAATACTTGGCGATAACTTGCAAGTGGTGGTGTTCCAATGTAACAGTGGTGGTGGAGATCACTGGCTTGGAAGCTGCTGTGTAAGGGGTGTTGTTGAAGTGTATCCTGTGTCTCTGTGGTGGAAGAAGTGATCGTTGAAGGTGTTGGATGTGCTGCCGGTCAAGTGGCTGTTTTGTCTTTTTTGCTCTATTTTAAGAATGTATCCCGTTTACCACATTGGATAGGGGTCATCTTGTAGTCCAAAGGTATGTAATAATATCTCTGAACAGGTTGATTAGAAAAATAGCTTAAATTTTAAAGAAAGGAGCTTGAAAGTTGGAATGAAAACCATATGGCACAGAACCAAGGTGGGTCAGTGGAGTTAAGATAGAGAACAGCCAGGGTTTCACTGAATGGCAGAATGGGTACAAACAGCTGAATGGCCTCCTCCTGTACCTTTTTAAATAATTTGTAAAGAAGTATTTGACAGTACTTAGGAACTGTCTCATGGGAAACAGTATACTGTTTCTAATAACTTGAGTTTTATTTTTTCTGGGATAATTTTGCAACCGTGTTCATTCAACAGTTTTGAGATTAGCTGGGCTCAATGGTAAACACTGTCACCTCTGTGTCAGACGATCGTGGATTCGAGTATGACACCAAGGACCTGAGTGCAAAATGTAAGCTACCAATTCATGCTTTCAGATGAAATATTAAACCAACTCACCGTCTAACCCTTGGGACAGTTGTAAAGGTACTCATGGCAGTATTCTGACAGCAGTAGAGTCTTCTGCTTTGTCAAGGCTGAGAAGTGTCCCTGAAACCCCATCACTGAAAACAGAATTATCTGGTCATTATCATCAGCATTCCCACTAATTTTGTTTCCTTCTGCATGAGCCTCCAGAGCTCTGTGCGCAGCTGTTAATTCAGGAACTGGAAGTCCATGCCGTGAATGGTATTGACGCATTGAATGGTACGCACAGACCATCTGAGCAGCTGCACGTAGAGGAAAAGTTGATTATCGTATTGTTGCTTGAGGTAGATCACGTTACACGAACTGGTTGCCACACTTCCTACACTGCAACAGTCACTACACTTCAAAAGTACTTCATTAGTAATAAAACAATGTAACTACTGAACCAAGGCAGGTAGATAGATTTAAGACAAAGAACAGCCACCATTTGAGTAGTAGTCAGACTCGATGTTCTGTGCAGCTCCTTAAAACATTTAGAATAAAGTATTAAATGTCTATATAGAGATTGTTGGAAAAGGGAACAGCGTAAAATTTCAAATAAAATTCTGTTGTAAACTATTTTTACTTACTGAGGTGCAAAGTTCATTATAATTGTGAATATTTCACTAACTTTGTTTTTTCTGAGTTATCTGGCCTTGACTAGATTTGGTGAAGGAGACTCAAGTGTGTGTGGCTGTGCAAAAAAGAAATTAGAAGTTCTCACACTAAGTGTTTAAAAGGAACTTCTAATAAAGATATTTGGTCTACTAAGGCCAGATGACTCAGGTCATCAACTTTTCCAATATCTACACTCCTGCTTACTGTAGAAAAGAGATACAGTTTGCCTAAGGTTTTTGTCTTGCACTTAGCAAGACAAATGCGAGAATGCCAAATTTCAAGCAATCACACTAACGTATGCCAGAGGACAGCAAGATGCTGCTTGGTTGAAATGTTGACTCAGATTCGCTGACCTGTAGCAGAGAAAGCAACAAGGAGCAACAGCCTCCTCAAGCTTCTGTATAATACAATATTGACAGAAGGCTTTCTGACAATACTTCACAACATTAATGCTGTATTTGCATCCAATTCATGACTCCGGTCTATCCCACGACATATTTTGTAAATAAATTATTTCGAAGTTTTTTTTGTGGGGCAGCTGGTTCAGAGACAGTCCCCTTCCCCTCTGACACCTTCAAGGAGGAGAGTCCTTGAACACGCACACACTGATCCAGCTCCCTCAGAGCCAGCTCTCAGAGTGAACAGAACCTCTGACACTCCTGTTTATTTTTTTTTTAAATGACCCTCTGACACTCCTGTTCTTTTTTTATGTTTTAAACCCCCACACTACCACCTAATTGCGGTAGTGCTTATTTTTTCCCCAGCACCCATGGTGTGTGTGTGTGTGTGTGTGCAGGTGTGAGACACAAGGTGCACGAATCTTTATTCAATTTCTACCACCAGGAAGATAGGAAAACACCCGAGTGGCCAGATTTCTAAGTTTCTATTTTTTCATAGAATTGGAGGGGGACTCTTTTTTTTACAAAAAAAACATTTACAGCTGTACAAAAGAGACAGCAATTTTACAAGGGAGAGGAACACTCCTGTTCTTTTTTTTTCTTTTTTTTAATTTTAACCCCCACACTATCGCCTAACTGCGGTAGTGCTTATTTTTCCCCCAGCACCCATGGTGTGTGTGTGTGTGTGTGTACAGGTGTGAGACACAAGGTGCACGAATCTTTATTCAATTTCTACCACCAGGAAGATAGGAAAACATCCCAGTAGCCAGATTTCTAAGTTTCTAATGTGCAAATTAGATATCAAAATACTTAATTTTTGAAAATCACCTAACATTCCAATTTAGCTTTGCTTGGCTCAATGTGCATAAATCAGTTAATGAGGCTTTTGATGAATATTAATGTTCAGCAAAGAACCTCATTAGCGAGTTTTGAGAAGATATGTTGCTCAGGTTGAGGTTCTGGATGTAGGTTTGCTTGCTGAGCTAGAAGGTTCATTTTCAGACGTTTTGTCACCATGCTGGGTAACATCTTCAGTGGGCCTCCGGGCAAAGCACTGCTGATGATTCCTGCTTTCTATTTATGTGTTTGGGTTGGTGATGTCATTTCCTGCTCTTTTTCTGAAAGAAAGAACAGGAAATTACATTACCATAGGAAATGACATCACCACAAGAAATGACATCACCAACCCATTCATTCTAGTAAATGAATTCTAGATATCATTCTAGTAAATCTCCTTTGCAGTTCCTCCAGGCTTTAACATTCTTCCTTAAATAAGGTGTCTAGAACTGAACACAATATTCCAGATGTGGTCGGCCAGTTGTCAAGTTACAGTTTCACTTCCTTGCTTTCATAATCTATGCCTCTATTTATAAACTCAAAAATCTGTTTCAACTTGTCTGGCTACCTTCATAGAATTACGCACTTACATTCTGAGGTCCCTCTGCCCCTGTACTCCCCTCAGAGTTGTACTATTAATGTTGGTTGAGGGATAAGTATTGGACCGGCTGGGCTTTTCCAGAAATTTCTGCTTTTGATTCAGATTTCCATTACCTGCATTTCTTAGTTTTAGTTGAGAGAATCTGGGTATGTGAATTTCTCAGTAGTTTGGTTTGGACACTCTCACCAAGTATAGTAATGGATTAGATTAGATTACTTACAGTGTGGAAACAGGCCCTTCGGCCCAACAATTCCCCCCCCCCCCCCCGCCGAAGCGTAACCCACCCATACCCCTACATCTACATCTACCCCTTGCCTAACACTACGGGCAATTTAGCATGGCCAATTCACCTGACCTGCACATCTTTGGACTGTGGGAGGAAACCAGAGCACCTGGAGGAAACCCACGCAGACATGGGGAGAAAGTGCAAACTCCTGAGGCGGGAATTGAACCCGGGTCTCCGGCGCTGTGAGGCAGCAGTGCTAACCACCGTGCCGCCCACATTACTATACCAGTCAGACACTGGACCAACTGAGCAGCAAGACAAGACAATGAATGTCTTCCAGAATTATCAAGAAAGCCACCTGCATCAGAATCCAACCATAGAAATTTAGATATCAACATGGGAATGGTAGAGTTTGGTTTTTAAGATTTTGTTCCTTAACTAATGAGGTAGTATGGTTGGGATGCCTGATTTGTCCAACTTAAATGCAGTGATTACCTGATGATGAGGATAACATTTATTATAGGAACACAAGAACAGTAGTAAGTCATTCAGCCCCTTGACCCTATTCTGCCATTAACTGAAATCATGGCTATTTGTGGGTTTACTCTATATACCAGCCTTTGGCTCAGATTCTTTAATACCTTTGCTTAACAAACATGTATGAATCTCAAACTTAAAATTAACAACTGATGTAATATCAACTGCCATTTGTGGAAACGTGTTCCAAAACTCTCTGTGTGTAGAAGTGCTAACATCTCTCCTGAACATTTTTGAGTTCCAAGCAATTCAATAATTCAAAGTCACCGGCAGTGAAGGAAATATGTGATTTATAGTCACACTTCAAGATTTTCCAGAATCAATTGAACTGTTCAAGATTATACAGGGCAGAAATCAACTGAGTTCCAGTAATGTCTGATAAATTCTGTAAACTCTGATGTACAGATCCTACTTGGACAGACAGTGGAATTTAAATTCAAGTCATAAATCTGTGAGGCAAACCATTCAGTTCAATAGCAATTCAGGATGGGCAACAAGTACAACAGCACCACCCACATCCCATTAAAGACCAAAGAGAACAGAATGGGAAGTATTCTCATGTACATGCTGCTTTGTGCACTAAAATTGTGAAATCTTGTTGACAGCATTCTCAGCTCTCGGAGGTTTTTGGATTCAAATCCCAATCCTGGATTTCAGCACAAAAAATCAATGCTGACACTCTAGTGCAGAACTGAGAGAGTGTTGTACAGTTGGAAATACAGATGTTTGGATCAGCTATTAAACCGACATTCATCTGGCTGCCAGGGTACTATATCAAAACTCCCTGGCATCCTGGCCAATATTTATCTTCAATTAACATCACAAAATTAAATATTTCAAGATCATTGTTACAGTACTGTTATAGAGCTTCTTTACATTTCATTACAGGATGCGAGTGTTGCTGGAGAGTCAAGCATTTATTGTTCAGCCGTAATTCCCCACAGGGCAGTTAAGAGTTAACCACGTTGTTGTGGGTCTAGAGTCACATATAGAGCAGACCAGATCTTCCTAAATGGGCATTAATGAGCTAGAAGGTACTTTTGACAATCAGACCACCATTAGGCTAGCATTGTTGTTGCAGATTTTTATTGATGCAAGTTTCACAATCTGCCATGGTGGGAGTGACCCCGATTATCAACCTGGGGTTCTGGATTATTAGTCCAATGATATTACCATGACATCACTGCCTCCCTTGCCACATCTCTGATGCTGCAACGTGATTACACTTCAAACATACAACATTGAACGTAAAGCTTTTGCAATATATGCTGGTCATGGAAAGTGCGATATAAATGCAAAAATTTCTGATGCTAATATTGCACATAACTAATTGTGGTTCCTCTTGTAATGCACAGAGACAATTTTGTACTCCTTTTCAAAGTCTTCCTTTAACATTTCCACTATACAAATAATTGTTTCATCGTACAGAGCCTTAGTATTGTCACAAAAAGACACATTTTATTGAGACATTTTGTCTTGCACTCATCTGGACAATTTGCAAGACTTCATTTTTACAGAGTGAGAGCAGAGTTCTGATTGGTTGGCAGAGGGGTGCTGATCAATGGAAGCATTACCATGGAGAACAAGCATGGTATTGCCAAACAGTCAGCATTCTCTTTTCACATAATATAAATTTTGGCTTCTCTTCCCATCCACATTTCTTGAGAATTGTCCGAAGAACAAGATGAAAAGCTTTGACAAAGTGTGCCTTTTATCAGAAATTTCCATTATAAACCCACATTTATGATGCAGTAATAACAGAAAATGCTGAAACATCTTGGGTCATCTTAGTCCATTAAAGGCACTGTTCAGTAGCATCCAAGGGTTGAGGAATATAACATTTCAGGTCATTAGACTCCAATTGATTCTTATGGTTTAGTTATAAACTCTTCTTGTAAACATCTCACACTGTAGTATAATTTGCTACCAACAGCAGCACTATTGAGCCTTCATTTGATGAGGGACTAATGACTGTGGCGAAAGTGAGGACTGCAGATGTTGGAGATTAGAGTCGAGAGTGTGGTGCTGGAAAAACACAGCAGGTCAGGCAGCATCCGTGGAGCAGGAGAGTCGACGTTTTGGGCAAAAGCCCTTCATTCAGGAATGTCGATTCCCCTGCTCCTCGGATGCTGCCTGACCTGCTGTGCTTTTCCAGCACCACACTATCGAGACTAATGACAGTGTGACATGTTTACACTGGCCTCTCTACTGTGAATTAGGTTTTCTCGTGAAATTTTGTGCTCGCCAAGTGGAGAACTGTTAATACTAAGGAATGCAAGTCAGGAGACTGTCTTCCTGTTAACTCAGATCCCGGTGAGTGATAACCCGCTGCAGCACCAGTTTCTGTTTATTGCTGTTTTTAACCCAACTCAGGTGAGGTAGCAGACCTCTATATTGCTGAGAAATGTGACACTTTTATATATACAACACCCTGTGGCTGATCTGCTCACTGCAGTGTGGGGTCTGGAGTAAAGGTTTTAACGTGTGCTGTGCTTTTCGATACTTTTGAACCAACCTGGGAGCTGTTATTACACACCTCTGCAACAGGTGGGACTTAAACCCAGGCCTCCTCTGGTCCAGAGGTACAGATCCTATCAAGGTGCCATAAGAACCCCTGGACAGTGCTTGAAATTCATAAATATTAACCACACATAAACAGGCTGACATCATTCAGAGGAAAGTTGCAATAGCTTGTACATTTCAGATTCTGGATCAAAATGGGTCTGTTTTTTCCTTCTTTCCACCCCCACCCCCAATCCAACCCCCATCTCAATTGTTGTCCATTTGTTGCAAAGTAGGATTCCAGAAGAAAAACTTGCAAATGACTAGTATTTTCTGTACGAGTACTATTCATTTTCCATGTATTACCGCTTTTGTTACTATTTTGTTATCCCCTGGAACATTCTACAGTGTGACATCTACACAGCATTAAAGCAGTGGTTCCAAAACATTTCCGGGTCTATGGGTCGTTTGGGGAGTGGGAAGCAACAAAATCACAGGCATGTTACGGCGTAGAAAGGACCTATTCGGCCCATCGTGTCTGCTGCTCTCTTACCTGGTGCCAAATCTCCTGCCTTTTCTCTATATCCCCCATGCACTTTCTATACAAATAATCATCCAGTACTCTCAGGAATGTCTCAATTAAACCTAGTGCCGTCAGATTTCCAGGTAGTGCATTCCAAAACAACTAGCCAAGTGAAAATGGTTTATCCTCTCACATCACCTTTGCTTCTTTTATATACCACTTTAAAGAACCTGGCCAGATCACCCATTGGTCCAATTACCCCGTTGCCCACCCACCAACTTTCAACTGCCCCCTCAAAAACAAATGGATTTTCAAATGTTATCCTTAATGGGGCAGTTGGTAAAGGGAGGGAAGCAGCAGAATCACAGAATTGTTACAGCACAGATGGAGACCATTCAGCCCAACAGTGGTTGCGGGAGGAGTGAGGCCAGAATGGGACTGTTTTTTGATGACCGATAAGCCAAGACCTGTCTCCAAATTGGAGGGTTTTAGTCTCGAATCTGGTTCCACGTTCAGCCTTCCCCCCCAAATGTGGCAGGGAGAAGGGGCAGATGGAAATCCAAGATGGTGGTTTTAAAGATCCTGCCGAAGAGAGAACCCAATGGACTCCGGTCGCTCGCGCCACTGGCGTGCGAGCCCAGTCTCACCTGACCTCCCACATTAACCTTAGGAAGAGCTATGTTATTTATTCGAGAGGCCTCCTGAGGCCTGGAGAAGGCGTCTAAGGGCTGCCAGTAGGACCCCAAGAACACAAGCTCATACCAACCACCAGTGAGACCGGTCTGGGTACGACATGACAGACATGCAGAACAGTTCTGAAGAAGTGTTGGTGACCTTCTTCACCATTTTAACTGACCCTCTGCCTCTCTCAAATTTCCCAACACCTTTCAGTTTCGGACCCTCGTTTCTCTCGCCCCATGGATGCTGCCAGGCCAGCCGACTTTCTCCAGCATTCTCTGTACTTGCTTTGGACATAAAGTGGAGCCCGTCAAAAAATAAATAAATACTTGGAACGAATAAACAGACTGACAGAAACCAGTTCCGCCTCTGGATAGAAATATTGAACAATGTTAAATAAGCATCAAATACTGTGACATTGATGTGCCTAAACTGTTGGGTTCAGTCAAAGATCAACCAGAGTGGACACTCCTGGAGGAGAGATACCAACAGAGAATGTATCATGAACTAGACTAATACACAGAACATAATTGTGCACAGTCAACTTTCCTGGTGGGTAGACCAATGTGAAGACAGGAAAGTGTATTCAATACTGCACTGTGCTTTTATTGGAGGTAGTAACCTGATATGTCTCAGGCTCAAATTTATATCCACGCACTTCTGACATGTAAGAGGGACGTGTGAAATGTTTGTATTTTTAAACACACAAATGCTCATTTTTCTCCCCATACCAGCACTTCAGTGGTGTTGCCAACTCTCCAGGATTCGTCCAGATGTCAGAGATTAATCTCCAGGACACTACTGTGGGCAAAACCGGTGGTGGATGAGTCATATAAGAACATTTTTCCTTTCAATATTTCAGAAGACATTTGTTTATTCATCACAATAATATTGGAGATAGTATATTGGGAAGTGTGGGGGTTGACAATTGGAGGTCATGCGATGCAATGCACCCTCCTTCCCTACCCCTACCCCCACCCCCATCCCTCCAGGAATATGCAACTAGAGTCTTGGTAACCCATTCCCACCTGCAGGTCCTTCCCAAAATGACCATAACCTGCCATAGAGTCATGCAGCACGGGAACAGACTTCGGTCCAACCAGTGCATGCTGACCATAATCCCAAACTAAACTAGTCCCATCTACCTGAACTTGGCCCATATCCTTCAAAACCTTTATTATTCATGTACTTATCCAAATGTCTTTTAAACGTAACCCACATCCACCACTTCCTCTGGAAGTTCATTCCTTACACAAACCACTCTGTGTAATAAGCTGCCTGTCATGTCTTTTCTAAACCTTTCTCCTCTCACCTTAAAAATATGCCTTCTCGTCTTGAAATCTCCCCTCTCGCGAAAAGACATCTGACATCCGCCATCCATCTTATCCATGCCCCTAATGATTTTATAAACCTCTATAAGGTCACCCCTCAACTTCCAATGCTTCAGGGAAACAAGTCTCCTTTTACTACAAACCTTCCACTCTCAACATCCTAGTAAATCTTTTCTGAACTTAATGATATCCTTCCTATAACAGAGTGACCACCAAATTAATTAACAGCAATATCATGAGAATATGATGACTTTCCTAGTTTCCCATCAAACATATGGAGTGTGTCTACCATTGCTGGTCACTATCCTAGAATTGCAACTGACCATTACTATCAAAAACTCCAGTGACTCAAGAAGCTTGGCAAAAGTTTGTGTTCTGTCTGAGGGCAAGAGTTGAGAGGTTTTCAATTCGGCATCAGTGAAGCAGATCCTCCCAACCTCCCCAGCCTCACTGAGTTGTCCCCATGTAAGAGCCTCACTCAGCTCTATTCTGTGTTGTACCACCATCACCATTCAGTCCAGAGGAAAAGGTTGGCCAGTCTCAGAGATTGGGTGGCCAAGGGTGGTTTGATGTATTGTTGGAGGTTTGATCTCCTACCTTTAACTTCCCCATCTCAACCCTTTTGCTGTTGGTTGTTAAATACATCATGGAGGCTAAGCCATTCTGTCATCAAGTTACAAGCTAATGAACTCCTCATTGCCTGATTGAATAACCTTTGACCAATATCCCTTCTAATAGGGGTGGCCCAGTGGTTAGCACTGCTGCCTCACAGCACCAGGGACCCAGGTTCAATTCCAACCTCACTTGACAGTCCATGTGGAGTTTGCACATTCTCCCTGTGTCTGTGGGTTTCCTCTGGGTGCTCTGATTTCTTCCCACAGTCCATGCTAAACTGTCCATAGTGTTAGGTGCATTAGTCAGGGGTAAATATAGGGTAGGGGAATGGGTCTCGGTGGGTTATTCTTCGGAGGGTTGCTGTGGGCTTGTTGTGCCAAAGGTCCTGTTTCCATACTGTAGGGAATCTAATCTAATATTTGGTTGCTGTGTGTGTACTATTTAAATGCATGGATCTTTTAAATGTTGTTATACGTGTCTTAAAGGCAACACTGTGTGGGCAGACTGTGCACATACAGTTTAAAGGGGACACGGCTCTTGACAGTTACTTGAGTCTTTTTTGTTTTTGTTTCCAATATTTTTATAAACAAGATCATTTGTTTGAGGAGATTTTGTTTGCAGAATCATAGAATAGTAGTGGCATAGAAAGAGGTCATTTGTGTCAGTTCTGGCCCTCTGAGGCACAATTCATGAAGTGCCTTTCTCTTGCTTTCTTCCTATAGCCTTGCACATTCTCCCTCTTCAGACCACAACTCAGTTCCCCTTTGAAAGCCTTAACTGAACCTGCCTCCATTATTTTGACAGTACAAACTCAATGGACCGAGATGCCTCTTCTATACTGTATGTGATGATGCTTCTCCTTTAACAAGGTTATGTTCTCCTTGTTTCTTTTTTCAGAGAGATTGTAAAGACACCAGTTCCATGGTGTCCAGGGTTGAAGGTTTTTAGGTCAATTTGATTATAGCTAACAGATACTGCCTCAGGCAAAAGGCTACCAAATTTTAAAAAAACACTGGTGCTGTGGTTGGGCCAGCTGCATCACTCCTGAAATATCCACTCTGCACCTGCTTAAAACAACGAGCAAAGTTAGGGTCTGGGACACTTTCTAGAAATGTTTTGGGGGGGTCTGGCCTGGTCCATAACAGATGAGGGGCTCGTCCAGTATTTGTTATATAGTTCTGATTTGGGATTAGGGTGGTTGGACTCAAAGGCAGCGAGTGGTAGGTGTTAGTGTCTTTTGTTCTGAGTGTTGAGTTTGGTTGGTTTAAACAGTGGTTGGGAGAGCAATGGCTCTTTCAGTCACTAAGGATGTTCTGGGGGTGGAGGAAGTGACTTTGGGGGTTTTACAAAAGATAAGTAAAACCATCAGAATCTTTAGAGATGCTAAAGTTCAATTGAAAATGAAGCAGCTTGAGTTAGAAATAAAAGAAAAGGGAAAAAGAAATTAAATTGTTCGAATTAGGATTAAAAGCAGAGGGAAGAGAAAATGAACGAATCGCTTGAGCAGAAGAAGAGAAAGAAAAAGAGAAGAGAAAGAAAAGGAGAAAGAAAGGAAAGGAAGAAAGCGAGGAAGTTTGATCTTCAGAAATTGGCACCTAGCCAGGAAACTCAGCTTAAAAGGATGGAGATGAAAGCTGAAGTGAGGAAGAGAGTGAGGATGAGCAAACCCATGGTAGCCAAAGGCCTGGTGAGGATGTTGAAATATATTCAAACGTTGCCTAACTTTGATGGAGAAGGATGTGGAAGCCATTTTCATCTCATTTGAAAAGGTGGCTAAACAAGTGCAGTGGCCAGTGATCATGTGGGTTTTGTTGATCCAAACAAAACTTGTAGGTGGAGTTAGTGAGGTATTTGTATGTGGGCAGTATGAGGAGGTGAGGAAAGCCATCTTAAGTGCATATGTGCTTGTACCAAAAACCTACAGAGAATGTTTCAGGAATCGAAGGAGGGACCTTGTCAAATCTACACTAAGTTTAAAAGGACCTAACAAAGTAATTTGGATAGATGGATAAAGGCATTAAAAATAGAGCAAACCTATGGTGCTCTGAGAGAGACAATTATTTTGGAGGAGTTCAAAGATTCACTTCCTGGTGTACTGAGAATTCACGTGGAAGAGCAGAGAGTTAAAATGGTAAGTTTAGCAGATGGAATGATTGACAATTATGAACTGGTCCGTAAATCAAAGTTTGGCTTCCAAAATCAATTTCAATCCATGAGGGTTAGAAATCGAGTAAAAGAGAAATCTTCGCATGGAAAGGGTAGATCTTGGTGAAAATCATAATGTTAATTTACCACAGAGTAAAAATGAAACCCTTGAAGGGGAAAGAGAAGTTAAAAAGCTCTGGTGTTTCATTGCAATAAAGTAGGCCACATGAAATCACAGTGTTGGTGGGTAAGGAAAAGCACTAGGATGCCAGATGTAGGAAAACAGAATAAGCCAGTGAATGTTATTGGAGTGGTAATGGAAAGCTTAGTGGAGACTTGAAAGCTGCACCAGAATGTACAAGCTGGTCAGAGGTTTGGTTAAGGAGGTTCCAGATCTTCTTAAACCATATACCTGTGAAGGTAATGTTTACTCGCATAGGCCAGGAGCAGCAGGTAAGGAGGTTACAATATTAAGTGATACAGGATCCTCTCAATCTTTGATGTTGAAAAATGAAGAATATGTACCTCTGAAGAACAATTTTCTTGAAAAGGTTGCTAGTAATGGGAATTCACAGTGAGATAAGAAGCACCAATTATGTAGATTGTCCAGTGAAGAGTGGAGGAGTCGTGGTATGAGTACTGGACAAACTGTCTGCTCCAGAAATACAATTTGTCCTTGCTAACGATATAGCTGGTTCACAGGTAGGAGTGCTGCCTACTGTGGTTGAAAAGCCAGTGGAAACTCAGGCAACTGATCTATTGCAGGACTCATATCCTGGGATTTTTCCCGACTGTGTGTGATAACAAGGTTACATAGTCACCATTTGAAATCAGAGCGATCAAAAAGTATAGATAAGAAAGTTGACGTGGAATTAGCAGAGACCCTATTTGATCAGATGGTTGAACAAACCAGAAGCAGGTAGATGACAAAGCAGACATCATTAGCTCAAATAAATTAACTGAAGATGAAAATTTAAAGCAATTGTATCAAAAGGCATACATGGAAAAAGAATCCGAATGTATCCCTGAAAATGCTACTATCTTAAAAATGATGCCTTAATGAGGAAATGGAGACCATTGTATATTCAGGGAGATGAGAAATGGGAAGAGGCTCATCAAGTCGTATTGCCAGAGGGTTACAGAAAGGACATGTTGTGAGTGGTGCATGAACTACCAGGTCATTTAGGGGTAAGAAAAACCCAAGCTAAAATACAAATACATTTTTTTACTGGCCTGGACTTCACAAGGATGTAGTTGAATTTTGCCAGACATATCATACATATCAGGTAATTGGAAAACCACAACTAGTAATAAAACCCGCACCGTTAATATTTATTCCTGCATTTGAGGAACCTTTTGAGTTGGTTGCTGTTTTGACAACTATTTGAATTTAACCAATGAGTTTAAATTATCCCCAAACCCAATCGAGTTGAAATTTATTGTTTTGTCAACATCGAACCAATCAGACAATCCGATGTTGGAGATATAAAATTGGCTGGCAGTTTGAAAATCAGACAGAGCAACTGCTATCAAAAGGGACCCAAGAGATTAGGAAACAATCTCTATCAAAGGTACCTTTTAATATGAAACATCTTCTCAGTAAAAAGAAAGAAGACGATCCAGGGAGGTTTTCAGCCAGAAAAAGACAGATACTGAAATGACAGCCGCTGCTAAATGGTTTAGAAATTAAGTTGATGTAATTTTAATTAGTGTTTTATTGGAACAGAATATTGTTATAGAGTTGGAGGCAGGTGATAAGCAGTTAAGAGAAAGGGGGTTTAGAGTTGTCAATAATTGTTGCTTAATGTTCACTTTTAGAGTTCAAGAATAAATTTATATTAATTTCTTTTAAAAGTGGAATTTGGGAGGTCTCTATCACTCTTATTTTAACAATTATGAGGTGAGGTGAGCTCTTCTGGGTGTTTGGTTTAATTAACAGGTGGGTTCACTGCCATGTCTTCACATTATCAAGTTGAAAGGAAATTGAGTGAGGTGAACTATTTGATAAGGATTCCAGACAGAAATAAATCTCATTAGAGTTTGTCATGTGAATATGCTCAAAAGGAATTTTGACAGGGAAGGAAAGCAAAAGAAGTCTGTGTTATTGATTACAACACAGAGTGAAGAACCAAGTTAAGAGGATTTTGAATTAGACATGCCACAAGTTAAATTGGACAATAAAGGTGTTGTCAAAAATTGGGATAAATTATTGAGTTACCTTCCAGAGGAAAATCGAAAAGACCTGGAAGAGTTATTACTATCACATGGGGGGATATTTGGAAATAAGCTGGGAAGTACTAACCTAACTATGCATGCTATAGATATTGGAGATGCTGTTCCGATTAAGTAACATCCTTATAGGCAGAACCCTCTAAAGTTGGCACAGGTTCAGAAGGAGATTGAATGCATGCTCCAAGATGACTTATTGAAGTGAGTTATAGTGACTGGAGCTCACCCATAGTCATGATGCCAAAACCAGATGATACCCAATGGTAATGTGGATATCGCAAAGTCAATGCTGTTACAAAGTCTGATGCATATCCGATTCCATGTTTGGAGGACTGTGTTGAAATGTGGGACGAGTATCTTATGTTTCTCAGTTGGACTTGCTCAGAGCATACTGGCAGGTACCTTTGTCCGAAAGAGCGAAGATGATTTTGGTTTTCATAATGCTGAATTAACTTATTAGTTTAAAGTCATGCCATTTGGTATGAAAAATGCACCAGCCACATTTCACAGATCACGCAATTGTATAATTTATATTGATGATCTGGTGAATTTTAGTCACAAATGGAAGGAACATTTGCAACATTTAACAGAATTATTTGACCGACTTTGGGAGGCAGGCATGGTGATAAACCTGGTTAAAAGTGAACTTGCCAAAGCCCAACTCACTTTCCTGGGCCATGTTATTGGACACAGACAAATGGCCCCACGGGATGCAAAAACAAAGGTAATTGGTGAGTTTCCCATATCATCAATGAAAAGAGCAGTCGTATGGTTCCTGGGATTACGTGGATTTCATTGAAAATTCGTACCAAATTTTAGCAGTCTGATTACTCCACCAAATTGCTAAAGAAAGGTAAGAAGTTTCAGTGGACAGCGAACTCTCAGAAGGCATTGACATCCTGAAAGCTGTGTAAACTATTGCCCCAGTGTTAGCCACACCTAATAGCGCAAAGCCATTCAAGGTGGCTACCAATGCAAGTGATGTGGGTGTCGGTGCTGTGCTCTTGCAGGAAGATGACGAGAAGATAGAAAGATCTATCGGGTACCTCTCCAGGAAGCTGAACATTCACCAGCAGAAATATTCGACTATTGAGAAGGAGATTTTGAGCTTGGTGTTGGCGTCACAACATTTCAATGTTTATGTGACCAGTAATGTATCTGAGACAATCATATACAGTGATCATAAACCACTGAAGTTTATGGAGAAATTTAAGGACAAAAATTCCAGACTGTTCAGATGGAGCTTGTTGTTACAGCCAATCAATTTGAAAATCGTGCATGTGGCAGGACGAGAAAATGTGATTGCTGATGCGTTGTTGAGACTTCAATGAGAAATGGAGGCGTTCAATGGCAGGAGTAAAACACACTGGAACAAAATGGTGTATGTTTGCATGATTATTGTCAAGAGTTGAAAAAATGTGGTGCTGGAAAAACACAGCAGGCCAGGCAATATCCGAGGAGCAGGAGAATCGACGTTTCAGGCATAAGCCTTTCTTCAGGAATCAACTCTGGTACTCCAGCATCTGCAGTCCTCACTTTCTCCTACATGATTATTGTCAATGTAATGTATATAGGTATTGTTGTGTACTAACAATTTAATATAAGGGGTTTTAAAATGAAGGCATCCTTAGATATTGATGGTTCGTTTTTTAAAAGGGGGAGGTGTGATAATGCTTCTCCCTTCACGAGGTTATGTTGTCCTTGTTTTTTTTCAGAACGGTTGTACAGACACAGGTGCTGGGGTGTCCAGGTTTGAAGGGTTCTAGGGCCAATTTGATTATAGCTAACAGATACTGCCTCAGGAAAAAAGGCTTTCAAATTAAAAAAAAATCCCTTACACAATGAAAGGAGAGTGGCCAGTTCTCCCAGCTCAGCTTCACTCTGGTTTGGTTTGGTTTGAGAGGTCAGTCAGTTTTGAGGCTGCTGGTCCAAGAGACAGCTCCATGGAAGAAGGTGTTCCATGCTGAATCTCTCTGCCATCTCTCTCTCTCCTGCAAGACCCTGTGTTTGATTTTATCTTTTGTGCCAAGGGGTGTTTATGAGGATTGTTGCAAGTATCTGGAACAGCATCATTAAGTTGGGATAATCTGTTGGGTTTTCGGACGGGTTAAGTTATTATATATTCTGTTCTTTCATTCAGTAATCTTGCAAATAAATTCTGTTTTGTTTAAAACGTAGTGGTTGGGTCAGCTGCATCAGTCCCTGAATATCCACTATACACCTGCTTAAAACAACTAACAAAGTTAGGGTGCAGGTTACTTCCTTGAAATGTTTTGAGGGGCTTTGGCCTGGTCCATAACATGTATGATTCCATAATTTTCTGGCTCCCTCAGGATACACATTCCAGATCCTAATCACCCTCCATGTGAAACTGTTTCTGCTCATATCCACTAATTTACTAAAATGGGTGCCCTCTAATTCTGGATCCTTATACTAGTGGAAACAGTTTATTCTGATCTACACTGTTTGGATCTCTCATGATTTTGAACACCTCAATCAAGTCCACTTCCAACCTTCTCCAAGAAAAACAGTCTTAACTTCTCAAATCCATATTCATAACTGAAGTTTCTCATCTTTCAAACTGTTCTCATGATTCGTTGCTGCACTCTCTCTAGTGTCTTCTTATCCTTCCTGAAGTGTGGTGCCCAGAACTGGACATAATAGTCCAACAGAGGTCGAGCCAGTGTTTTCTCCCAGATTTAATACAAAAACAAAATACTGCAGATGCTGGAAAGCTGAACATTGTAAAAAAAGGTCACTTCAACCTGCAAGGTAGAGCCTGATTCTCTGCTGCGCACTTGTAGCTTTTTTCTTTTTTCTTCTATGTTCTTTACATAGTTTCCTTTTTTTTGCACTCTATACCCCTGTTGACAAGGCCAAACATGTCTTATGCTTTATTAACCATGATCTTAACCTTCAATGACTTATACACATATACCCCCAGGTTCCTATGTTTTAGATTCCCATGTCTCTACATTGTTCTAACTGAAATGAATCACCTCATACTTTTCCAAATTGAACTTAATCTACCACTTCATTGCCCATTCCACCAACCTGTCTGCACCTTTTTGAACTCGGTAAAAACAATGACTGCAGATGCTGGAAACCAGATTCTGGATTAGTGGTGCTGGAAGAGCACAGCAGTTCAAGCAGCATCCAAGTAGCTTTGAAATCGACGTTTCGAGCAAAAGCCCTTCATCAGGAATAAAGGCAGTGAGCCTGAAGCGTGGAGAGATAAGCTAGAGGAGGGTGGGGTTGGGGAGAAAGACCCATTGTACTCTATGCTACTTTCTCCCCACCCCCACCCTCCTCTAGCTTATCTCTCCACGCTTCAGGCTCACTGCCTTTATTCCTGATGAAGGGCTTTTGCCCGAAACGTTGATTTTGAAGCTACTTGGATGCTGCCTGAACTGCTGTGCTCTTCCAGCACCACTAATCCAGAATGCACCTTTTTGAAGTTCTACACTTCCTTATTTACAATTCACAATACTTAACAAGTTCTGTATTGTTGGTTAACTTTGAAACTGTGTCCCATACTCCAAAAGCTAGGTTATTGATATATCAGGAGCATTGACCCTTGGGGAAGTCCACTCAAAACCTTCATCCAGCCCAAAGAACATCCATGAATCATTACTCTCTGTTTCATGTCATTTGGCCAATTTCATATCCATGTTGCTACTGTCCCTCTTAGTGCATAAGCGCTAATCTTCCTGCTAGGTCTGTTACACGACACTGTATCTAATATTTTGGAGAAGTCTATACGCACCACTGCAGCATTGACCTCTGGCCACCAAGACATCTTGGCCGGACTCAGGCTGACCATTTGGAGCATGTGCAGGGTCTGGATCTTTAAACGACTGACAGTGAGGAAACAGGCCATTTGGCCCAACAAGTCCACACCAACCCTCCGAAAGGTAACCCACCCATTCTCCTACCCTATATTTACCCCTGACTAATTCACCTAGCACAATGGGCAAATTAGCATGGCCAATTCACTTGACCTGCATATCTTTGGATTATGAGAAGAAACCAGAGCAGCTGAAGGAAACCCACGCAGACACGGGGAGAATGTGCAAACTCCACACAGACAGTCACCCGAGACTGGAATCGAACCCATGTTCCTGATGCAGTGAGGCAGTAGTGCTAACCACTGAGCCACCGTGCTGCCCCCAACTTGATGACCCACTTCCCTTCTTGGCCCACTTCGTTGCCTTCCTTATCAAAAAAAAACACCAGTGAGTTACTTAAACACAATTTTTTGTTAATTAATCATGCTGTCTTCAATTAATTAAGCTGCAGTTCCCCAGGTATTTCTGAATGTTTTGTCCCAAATTATTGTTCCCGTGGCTTAATGCCCCAATTATTTTGCCCTCTTGCTGCACAGTATTGTTGATGAGATTAACCTTCAATCCCTGGGAAACCTGGACGTTGGCAACTCTATCCAGAAGGGCAGGTATTTATGCCCTCCCTTATATGTTGCTCCCAAACCCCACCTCTCCCCCGACTGCTTCTGTCCCACTTAGTATCCATTCCCGTAATGACGTTGCTTTATTTGAGAGGGGAGGGAATGGGGTTGGCAAGATGGACTCCATTTCACTCTGGGGCTCAGGACCGGCTGTAAGTCGCATTAATCATGATGTTAGGGAGTGCATTACGTCTTTTACGCCAGGAGCCCAGATCCTGTGAGTAGCGCTTGATCAGCCTGAACCAGTGCCGGGTCCGGTGCTTGTCGGTGTCGCGGAAGACGAATGCCTCCTTTCGGATGTCCAGCAGCTCAAACGTGTCATCACAGTCTGGGTCCGAGGACACCACGCAGTGGCTGAGGTGGATGGGGCGGCGGAATAGGGAGAACTTGCCACCGCTCTTGTCCCTGATCAGTACCAGCGCAGCGTCCCGCACAGGTGGATCCCACCTGCTCCCAGCCACTGTGCCATCTTGGCTGGGCTCTGGCTCCCGGCCCACGTTGACCATCAGGAGCACATGAAGGGTCTGGAACTTGAGTGACCTGCTTCCCTTCTTGGCCCACTGGCCATCGCTGGGCTGAGAGGACTGTAGCGCACCCTCCATCGGGAAGCGGGTATCCTCCCTCGGCCAGCCCAGAGCCTTGATGGCGATCTCCCTCATCTCAATGTTGACCACCTCCCGGTTACGCCGGCTGTCCCGGCGGAAGGAGCGCAGCGACCAGGGTGGGGCAGCCTCCTGCTTGGTCTTCATGTTGATGTGCTCCAGGTGGGACTCCACCCTGCTCTTTGCCTCCCGCAGACTGCAGTGGTCTGGGTGGTACTCTGGCGTGGAGTTACTGATTCGACTAAGGAGGAGTGGGTACTTGGTGACCCGTTGCAGTGGAGCCATCAGGAATGACCGCAGATTCATCCGGCGCAGGGCGGTGTTGTCATTCTGTGACACGTCAAGGAAGATTCTGGAAGTAAGTCAAAGAATACTTGGTTAATGGTGAGAGCAAATTGCTTCAAGATCATTGACTGGCATAAGAGGCAGTCCAGAGAAGGTTTTCACTAGCCTGGTATTGGATGTGGGAGGGACTTTCTTATGAGGAAAGGTTGGGTAAGATTTGTTTGTACTCAGTGGAATATGAGAGGTGAGTGGCCTGATTGAAAAATGCAAACTATTTAGGGAACTTGACAGGGTAGATGCTGAAAGGTTTCTTTTCCTTGTGGTTGTGTCTAGGTCCAGAAGGCATGACCTCACAATAAAGATTCGGACATTTAAGACAGAGATGAGGATTTTTTTTCTCTGAGGGTTGAGAATCTTACCACACAAGGTTATCAAGGTTGGCTATATTCAAGGCTGAGAAATACAGATGTGTAATCAGTAAGGGAATCAAGGGTTTTGGGGAAAGGGCAAGAAAGTGGAATTGAACATTATCAAATCTGATCTCATTGAACAGCTTACTTCAACTCTTACATCTTACAGACTTAGTATTGCAAGTCACTAACTTGCATAATCAATATACTGACATAGAAGAAAGTGAGGACTGCAGATGCTGGCGATCAGAGTCTAGAGTGTGGTGCTGGAAAAGCACAGCATCCATAAGTCCCACCTGGAGCACATTAACATGAAGACCAGGCAGCATTCCTGATTTCAGGCTTATGCCTGATACATCGATTCTCCTGTTCCTCGGATGCTGCCTGACCTCCTGTGCTTTTCCAGCTCTGCACTCTGAACTCAATATACTGACCACCATAACAACTACTCTGATGGCTTGCCACCTGAAAGTTTTTCTAGACTTGAGTTTGAAGGATTACAAAGGTACCTGGATTTATTTTCAAGGATAATAATAAGAAATATTGGCAGTGATTCCACATAATTGCTATTCCTGGTTGCTTGAACTCACTTCAGAGAGAACAGCACGGAAACAGACCCTTTGGTCCAACTCATTGATGACGACCGGATATCCTAAACTAATCTAGTCCCATTTTCCAGCATCTGGCCCATATCCCTCTAAATCCTTCCTATTCACATGCCTATTCAGATGCCTTTTAAAATGTTGTAATTGTACCACCTCCATCACTTCCTCTGGCAGCTCATTCCATACACACACCACCCTCTACATTAAAAAAAAGGTCCCCATTAGGTCCCTTTTAAATCTTTCCCCTCTCGTTTTGGGCTCCCCTACCCTGAGAAAAATGCTTTGGCAATTCACCTGAGCCATCCCCTTCATGATTTTATAAACCTCTAGAAGATCACCTTCAGCCTCTGACGCTCCAGGGAAAACAGCCCCAGCCTGTTCAGCCTCTCCCAACAGCTCAAATCCTCCAACCCTGACAACATCCTTGTAAATCTTTCCTGCATCCTTTCAATTTTAACATCTTTCCTATAGCAGGGAGACCAGACTTGAATGCAGTATACAAAAACTTATTTGACTAGGTTTTACTACTTTTGTCTTTGAACGGTATTTTGTTGGATTTGGAGTTTGCCTTCACATTTCAGATGAGAGAGGCCTGTTACAAAACAAGCTGCTCAGCTCATGTCTCTAATTTCTGTTGTGAAATGAATATGAAAACTGCTTATCCTTTTGAAGACTGACTAGAAGACTTCTCGAGACTGTTTCTTAAGCAATTTGCATCTGCCAATGTCATAGAGACAGCTGGCGTCAGTTGGTGACATCATCTACATGTGCGAGAAAATCAGACCAACAACTATCTCTGAACATCTCAAACTTATCCTGTTTGCCTTCAAGCACTAAGACTTATTGGACAAAGGTTAATTTCTGCAGAAAAAAATCTTTTTATCCCTTTAACCTGATGTTTCTTTTATTCTGTTGTGGAGTATGGCTGTAGCTAGTTGGGTCAGTATTTATTCCTCATCTCTCAATGCCCTAAAGAAGGTGACAAACTGTCTCTTTGAACTGCTGCACTATGTTTGATGTTAGTACCACCACAACGCTGTTAGGGAAAGATGTTCAGGATTTTGATCCAGAGACACTGAAGACACAGTGATATATTTACAAGTTTGGATGAGAGCATGCAGATGGTGGTGTTCCCATGTATCTGCTACATACAGTGGCACAGTGGTTAACACTGCTGCCTCACAGCACCAGAGACCCAGGTTCAATTCCCGCCTCAGGCAACTCTCTGTATGGAGTTTGCACATTCTCCCCATGTCTGCGTGGGTTTCCTCCAGGTGCTCCGGTTTCCTCCCACACAGTCCAAAAATGTGCAGGTAAGGTGAATTGGCCATGCTAAATTTCCCGTAGTGTTAGGGGAATGTGTCTGGGTGGGTTGCTCTTCAGAGGGTTGGTGTGGATTTGTTGGGCCAAAGGGCCTGTTTCCACACTGTAAGTAATCTAATTGAAATTCATAAATCCTTGTAGATGACAGTGGTCGTGAGAAGGGAAAGTTACTGTATCACAATAGTCTTACCAGACCATAGGGGCTGCTCACTCGTTAGAGAGAAGCGACTGGTGGTGACTTAACCTGAGGGCCACCAGACCTCAGGTGAGGGAAGAGGTTGAGAAGGAGAATCCTTCATGGTAACCTCAAACTGGTGACGGGAATTGAGCCCCCGCTGTTGACATCACACTGTAAACCAACAATCTAGCCAACTGAGCTAAACTGATTCCTGTCGGGAAAGTACTGTTTAGGGAGTATTGAATTTCTGCAGTGCATCTTGTTGATGGTATACTCCTGTTTAATAAAAATCAAACAATTTCAGATGTAAATGATCGATTGACCCAGCGTCAGTTACCATTTGCAGAAGAGAGTTCTAAATTTCTATCAACCTTTGTATGAAGAATTCTTCCTTAATTTCACTTCTGAAAGGTATGGCTCTAATTCTTTCTCCAAACTCCCCAACTAAATAAGAACTCTGAATAAGGGTCAAAGAATGAGTTGCTCCATGGTTCAATTTTCTTGTGAACTTTTGTCAGCTTCATCCTCTCCTGTCTCTCTTCCATATGTAACTTACTACACTAGTCAGGGAGTTGTGTTATTACCAGGATGGGAAGAGTGCACCATTTTACTCGAGTTCCCTTACTCTGCAGGTCACAAGACCAATTTAATTTTGTTTCACCCAATTTTTGATATGACAAGTCGTTTGCTTTGTCTACTGTTTAAATAAAGATTAATCAACACAAAATTATTAATTTGTTATAAAATAGGGCTTATTGAAAGGAAGTGCAAAACTGAGTAACACACTCAAGTTTATTATATGGAAATATAAATATTTAATCTCTAAATAGCCACAAACACACACACACACATAAGCAATGTGGAACATTACCATGTATAAAAAAAGCTGGACAAATCCAACTAGCTAATCATCAGTAAAGTGATGGAAGAGATCACTAACAAAGCCATCAAGCAGCCTCTGCTCAGCAATAACCTGCTCACTGACACTAAGTTTGGGATTTGATTTGATTTGATTTATTATTGTTGTCACATGTACTGCGATACAGTGAAAAGTATTGTTTTGCCTGCCAACCAGACAAATCATAACTTGCATGAATGCATCAGGGTAAGAGAACAGAATGCAGAATATAGTGTTACAGCCACAGAGAAAGAGCGGGAAAGATCAACTTTCAGATACGAGAGATTCATTCACAAATCTGATAATAGCCAGGAAGAAGCTGTTCTTGAATCTCACAGGGCTACTTAACTCCTGAACCCAGTACAGTCTTAGTTCAAACACAGACAGAAGAGCTGAATTCCAGAGGTGAGGTGAGGTGAGAGGAGAGTACACACTGCTGCTACTGAGTTTGGTGGTGGAAGGAATTAATATTTGGGGATGTGGTGCTATTCAAGTGGGCTGGTTTACCCTGGATGGTGTCTTGAGTATTGTTGGAGCTGCACCCATCCAGGCTAATGAGGAGTAATTCATCAGACTTCCCTGTGTCTTGTAGATGGTGTACAGGTTTTGATCCCTTCCATCACTTTACTGAACTCTGAATAAGGGTCAAAGAATGAGTTGCTCCATGGTTCAATTTTCTTGTGAACTTTTCTCAGCTTCGTCCTCTCCTGTCTCTCTTACTACACTAGTCAGTGAGTTGTTTATGTGTGTGTGTATCTGGGGCTATTTAGAGGATTAAATATTTATATTTCCATATGGTAAACTGAATGTGTTAGTTGTGTGGATATAAGGCAATGAGGTGTTCTACCATCCATCATTGTAGTAAATGGTAGAGCAGTCCCAATAGGCTGAATGGCCTACTCTGCTCCTATGCTTCTCTGTGATTTATGGTTCTACAAATTGTGAAGAGGTTTGGTGGTTTTTACCTGAGGAGTTCCTTCTCTTTCTCCAGTGTGTTCAGCATGTTGATGGAGGTAGACTGATGGATGCAGTAAGTCTGAAATGCTGGCAGCATGTTGACAAACTCAAGGAACATTTCGCCAATGCACACAGTTAAAAAGTCCTCATCATCCTGGCAACATATTCAAAAGAAAGAACAGTAAGAAGACAATGACAACTGGCATTGATAGAGTGCCATTATCACGGTCAAATGTCTGACAACATTTTGCATAACCATTTCAACAAAAATCTGACACCAAGTCACAGGATCGCCTTGGTCAGAAAAGTTGGTTTTATGAAGCATCTAAAAGGATAAGTGATATGTAGAGAGGTTTGGGAAGGAGATTCTAGAGCTTCAGGCCTCAGTAACCAAGGATGTCATCAACGATTGGGCAGTCAAATTTGTTAAGCCCGGAAGTCCAGTACTTGAGGAGCTGCAGATATTCCAGAGGATTGGAGGCAGTTAGAAAGGATAGTGAGGCCACAGAGGGAATTAAAAATAAGTGTTCGAATACTAGAGTTGTTTGTTTGAATGTTTGAGCAGGACTTAGCACAACTAAGGACAAAGACCACAGTGACTGGATTGCGAGTGCAAGGTATAATAATATCGTTTGACCTTTTCATTTCTGTCCTTTCCTCTCCTGAACTTGCTGATGAACACTGACATACAATTTCCACACTCTCCCATGATCTCTAAAAGTGACCCTTGTTCACTTGACAGCCTTTGTCGTGAAAGTCCTCAGGCTCTGAATCAATCAAGGCTATGGCCCCTTTTCTGTGTGTGCCCACCCAGGCAATACCACCCAATGGGATTCTCTGTGGGGTATTTTGTCCACCTAGCTTGGAGATCTTCATGATACTTAATAGGATAACCCCATTCCACTGTTCGCATCAGCCAAATCTGTAAAAATGAGAGATCTTCTTTGTACAGTTCAGCATCACACTCAGACTCGTTTCCCTTAAACACTAGTCAGCAGCATCCATGGTATCTTCATAAGATCCTCTTTGATAGGTAAATATAAGTAACCATTGAGTGTGGAGAATGTGAAACTCATGTGGGATTATTGAGAGGAATATCATGGATGTGTTTTAGGGGAAGCTGGATAAATACCTGATGGAGAATGGAATAGAAAGAAATGCTGTTGTGTTAAATGGAAGGAAGTGGAGCATGTGTACTAGCAGGGACCAGAGAGCTGAATGGCCTGTTTATGTAAACACTGCTGTAAATTATGTGGTCATTGCAGATTAGATAAGGAGAAAGTGTTCCTATTGGTGGAAGGATTGAAAATAAAAGCACACAGAAATAGGATAATTGGTTAAAAAAAAGAGGGAGAGTTATAAGCCTATAAACATTTTCACACAGTCAATGGTTAGGGTTTGGAATGCACTGCCTGAGAATGTAGTGGAGACAGGTCCAGTCGAAACAGTCAAGGGAATTGATTATAATCTGAAAATAATGTGAAGGGTTACGAGGTAAAGGAGAAAGAGTCGAGAGAGTGGTGCTGGGAAAGCACAGCAGGTCAGGCAGCATCCGAGGAGCAAGAAAATCGACGTTTCGGGCATAAGCCCTTCATCAGGAATGAGGCTTGTGGGTCGTTGCTGAGCGATAGATGGGAGGGGGGTGGAGTTGGGGGAGAGGTAGCCGGGAAATTGATAGATGGATGAAGGTGAGGGAGAAGGTGATAGGTCAGGTCAGGGAGGGCAGTGATGGAGAGTCTGCTAGAGGACGTGACGGAAGAGCTTCAGGGCAGAGGAGAGGACTTGGGGGTTGCAGTGAGAGAGGGACTCACTGAGATCTTTGTAGAGAGAGGAGGAGAACTTCTTCAAGATGGGCATCCTTGGAAGAGGCTTTGCAGTGAGGTTGAAATCAACTAGGAGAGAGAGTGAGGGCTGCAGGTGCTGGAGATCAAAGGCAGGATGATGGAATTAGGTTCCTTCAAAGGGCCAGCACTATTAAAGTTGGTTGAATGGTCTCCTGTGTTGTAACTATCCTATGATTCTTTGGTTGGAATTTACTGTCTCTGCTATCTATACACAGACAGATAAGATGCAGAGGATAGAATTGAAATTATTATAACTACAGGATTCGTATTTTGAGTGTGGTTAGGGCTTCTTTGAAATTGATCACTGATTTCATTAAGTTACATTTCCTGATCACTGCTTAGATGCCAATTTCCCCCAGTCACTAGGCAGTGTGAGCAAAGGTGGCTCAGGCTAATAATAGGGTGCTTGGCTGAGGTCAATCTCTGGGTCATTTGGTGTTTACCAATTTCAGCCAGAATTACCATTTGTGGATTACTTTTTGCCTTATGATTAGTTATATCAAAGATTGGGAGGAAAGGGCCTCTTATTCTAATTGCTTTCCAATGGAAGGTGCTCACACGTGATTATTTGTCAAGTTCAAATGTGAGGGTCTCCTCTTTCTCTTGGACACTTATGAAGGTGTAAAGGTGTACTGTACCTTTAAGAGAGTTGAAAAGCCAGCAAGGACTTAGAGAAGCACAGAGAGTACTGGAAAATTTACAATGTAACAATTGGTCCAGCAGTTAGCAGTACCTGGGTTGCTATGAGACAAAAACAAATTCAAATTTGGCCAATCGGTATAAATTATGCTGAAAATGTGTTGCTGGAAAAGCGCAGCAGGTCAGGCAGCATCCAAGGAGCAGGAGAATCGACGTTTTGGGCATAAGCCCTTCTTCAGGAATGAGGAAAGTGTGTCCAGCAGGCTAAGATAAAAGGAAGGAGGGACTTGGGGGAGGGGCGTTGCGAATGCGATAGGTGGAAGGAGGTTAAGGTGAGGGTGATAGGTCAGAGTGGGGGTGGGGGCGGAGAGGTCAGGAAGAAGTTTGCTGGTCAAGAAGGCGGTGCTGAGATCGAGGGATGGGACTGAGAAAAGGTGGGGGGAGGGGAAATGAGGAAGCTGGAGAAATCTGCATTCATCCCTTGTGGTTGGAGGGTTCCTAGACGGAAGATGATGCGCTCTTCCTCCAGCCGTCGTGTTGCTATGGTCTGGCGATGGAGGAGTCCAAGGACCTGCATGTCCTTGGTGGAGTGGGAGGGGGAGTTGAAGTGTTGAGCCACGGGGTGGTTGGGTTGGTTGGTGCGGGTGACCCAGAGGTGTTCTCTGAAACGTTCTGCAAGTAGGCGGCTTGTCTCCCCAATATAGAGGAGGCCACATCGGGTGCAGCAGATGCAACAGATGATGTGTGTGGAGATGCAGGTGAATTTGTGGCGGATATGGAAGGATCCCTTGGGGCCTTGGAGGGAAGTGAGGGGAGAGGTGTGGGTGCATGTTTTGCATTTCTTGTGGTTGCAGGGGAAGGTGCCAGGAGTGCGGGAGTGGAGGTTGGGTTGGTGGGGGGTGTGGACCTGACGAGGGAGTCACGGAGGGAGTGGTCTTTTCGGAACACTGATAGGGGAGGGGAGGGAAATATATCCCTGGTGGTGGGGTCCATTTGGAGGTGGCGGAAATGACGACACATGATATGATGTATATGGAGGTTGGTGGGGTGGTAGGTGAGGACCAGTGGGGTTCTGTCCTGGTGGCGGTTGGAGGGGTGGGGCTCAAGGGCGGAGGAGCAGGAAGTGGAAGAGATGCAGTGGAGAGTATCGTCGATCACGTATGGGGGGAAGTTGCGGTCTTTGAAGAAGGAGGCCATCTGGGTTGTACGGTTTTGGAACTGGTCCTCCTGGGAGCAGATGCGGCGGAGATGAAGGAATTGGGAATATGGGATGGCGTTTTTACAGGGGACAGGGTGGGAGGAGGTGTAATCTAGGTAGCTGTGGGAGTCGGTCAGTTTATAATAAATGTTCGTGTTGATTCGGTCGCCAGAGATAGAAATGGAGAGGTCTAGGAAGGGGAGGGAGGAGTCTGAGACGATCCAGGTGAATTTGAGGTTTGGGTGGAAGGTGTTGGTAAAGTGGATGAACTGTTCAACCTCCTCATGGGAGCATGAGGCAGCGCCGATACAGTCATCGATGTAGCGGAGGAAAAGGTGGGGGGTGGTGGCAGTGTAGCTGTGGAAGATGGACTGTTCCACATATCTGACGAAGAGGCAGGTATAGCTGGGGCCCATGCGAGTGCCCATGGCTACTCCTTTGGTTTGGAGGAAGTGGGAGGATTGGAAAGAGAAGTTGTTCAGGGTGAGGACCAGTTCAGTCAGTCGAAGGAGGGTGTCAGTGGAAGGGTCCTGGTTGGTACGGCGGGAAAGGAAGAAGCGGAGGGCTTTGAGTCCTTCGTGATGGGAGATGGACATGTACAGGGACTGGATGTCCATGGTGAAGATAAGGCGTTGGGGACCGGGGAAGCTTCCCCAGTCTTTCCTCCGCTACATCGATGACTGTATCGGCGCTGCCTCGTGCTCCCACGAGGAGGTTGAACAGTTCATCCACTTTACCAACACCTTCCACCCCGACCTCAAATTCACCTGGACCGTCTCAGATTCCTCCCTCCCCTTCCTAGACCTTTCCATTTCTATCTCTGGCGACCGAATCAACACGGACATTTATTATAAGCTGACCGACACCCACAGCTACCTAGACTACACCTCCTCCCACCCTGACCCCTGTAAAAACGCCATCTCATATTCCCAATTCCTTCGTCTCCGCTGCATGAAGGTTGATAAGTCTCCGGGACCTGATGGCCTGCATCCCAGGGTACTGAAGGAGGTGGCTCGGGAAATCGTGGATGCGCTGGTGATTATTTTCCAGAGTTCAATAGAATCGGGGTCGGTTCCTGAGGATTGGAGGGCGGCTAATGTTGTGCCACTTTTTAAGAAGGGTGGGCGGGAGAAAGCAGGAAATTATAGACCAGTTAGTCTGACCTCAGTGGTGGGAAAGATGCTGGAGTCCATTATAAAGGATGAAATTACGGCACATCTGGATAATAGTAACAGGATAGGACAGAGTCAGCATGGATTTATGAAGGGGAAATCATGCTTGACTAATCTTCTTAAATGTTTTGAGGATGTAACTCGGAAGATGGACGAGGGAGATCCAGTGGATGTAGTGTACCTGGACTTTCAGAAAGCTTTTGATAAAGTCCCACACAAGAGGTTAGTGAGTAAAATTAGGGCGCACGGTATTGGGGGCAAAGTACTAGATTGGATAGAGAATTGGTTGGCTAATAGGAAACAAAGGGTAGTGACTAATGGCTCCATTTCGGAATGGCAGGCAGTGACCAGTGGGGTACCACAGGGATCCGTGCTGGGACTGCAGCTTTTTACAATATATGTATTTGATATAGAAGATGGTATCAGCAATAACATTAGCAAATTTGCTGATGATACAAAGCTGGGTGGTAGGGTGAAATGTGATGAGGATGTTAGGAGATTACAGGGTGACCTGGACAAGTTAGGTGAGTGGGCAGATGCATGGCAGATGCACTTTAATGTGGATAAATGTATGGTTATCCACTTTGGTGGCAAGAACAGGAAGGCAGATTATTACTACCTCAATGGTATCAAATTAGGTAAAGGGGCTTTTCAGAGAGATCTGGGTGTTCTTGTCCACCAGTCAATGAAGTCAAGCATGCAGGTACAGCAGGTCGTGAAGAAGGCTAATAGCATGCTGGCCTTCATAACAAGAGGGATTGAGTATAGAAGCAAAGAGGTGCTTCTGCAGCTGTACAGGGCCCTGGTGAGACCACACCTGGAGTACTGTGTACAGTTCTGGTCTCCAAATTTGAGGAAAGACATTCTGGCTATTGAGGGAGTGCAGCATAGGTTCACGAGGTCAATTCCTGGAATGGCAGGATTGCCTTACACGGAAAGATTGAAGCGACTGGGCTTGTATACCCTTGACTTTAGAAGACTGAGAGGGGATCTGATTGAAACGTATAGGATTATGAAAGGATTAGACACTCTGGCAGGAGGGAACATATTTCCGCTGATGGGTGAGTGCCGAACCAGAGGACACAACTTAAAAATACGGGGTAGACCATTTAGGACAGAGATGAGGAGAAACTTCTTCACCCAGAGAGTGGTGGCTGTGTGGAATGCTCTGCCCCAGAGGGCAGTGGAGGCCCAGTCTCTGGATTCATTTAAGAAAGAATTGGATAGAGCTCTTAAAGATAGTGGAGTCAAGGGTTATGGAGATAAGGCTGGAACAGGATACTGATTGGGGATGATCAGCCATGATCATATTGAATGGCGGTGCAGGCTCGAAGGGCTGAATGGCCTACTCCTGCATCTATTGTCTATTGTCTATTGTCTATCTGCTCCCAGGAGGACCAGTTCCAAAACCAGATGACCTCCTTCTTCAAGGTCCGCAATTTCCCCCCAGACGTGGTCGACGATGCCCTCCACCGCATCTCTTCCACTTCCTGCTCCTCTGCCCTTCAGCCCCACCCCTCCAACCGCCACCAGGACAGAACCCCACTGGTCCTCACCTAACACCCCACCAACCTCCATGTACAGCGTATCATCCGCCGTCATTTCCGCCACCTCCAAACGGACCCCACCACCAGGGATATATTTCCCTTCCCTCCCCTATCAGTGTTCCGAAAAGACCACTCCCTCCGTGACTCCCTCATCAGTCCACACCCCCCACTAATCCAACCTCCACTCCCGGCACCTTCCCCTGCAACCGCAAGAAATGCAAACCTTGTGCCCAAACCTCCCCCCTTACTTCCCTCCAAGGCCCCAAGGGACACTTCCATATCCGCCACAAATTCACTGCACCTCCACACACATCATCTATTGCATCCGCTGCACCCGATGTGGCCTCCTCTATATTGGGGAGACAGGCCGCCTACTTGCGGAACGTTTCAGAGAACACCTCTGGGACACCCAGACCAACCAACCCAACCACCTCAACTCCCCCTCCCACTCCACCAAGGACATGCAGGTCCTTGGACTCCTCCATCGCCTGACCATAGCAACACGATGGTTGGAGGAAGAGCGCATCATCTTCCGTCTAGGAACCCTCCAACCACAAGGGATGAATGCAGATTTCTCCAGCTTCCTCATTTCCCCTCCCCCCACCTTTTCTCAGTCCCAACCCTCGAACTCAGCACCGCCTTCCTAACCTGCAATCTTCTTCCTGACCTCTCTGCCCCCATCCCACTCCGGCCTATCACCCTCACCTTGACCTCCTTCCACCTATCGCATTTCCAACGCCCCTCCCCCAAGTCCCTCCTCCCTACCTTTTATCTTAGCCTGCTGGACACACTTTCCTCATTCCTGAAGAAGGGCTCATGCCCGAAACGTCGATTCTCCTGCTCCTTGGATGCTGCCTGACCTGCTGCGCTTTTCCAGCAACACATTTTCAGCTCTGATCTCCAGCATCTGCAGTCCTCACTTTCTCCCCGGTATAAATTATGCCCCAAGAGACCAAACTGCAATCAAGTTTGAATTTGGTATTTTGACAATATTAAAACCAATGAAACAATCTGATGCTTTGCAGTGACAGTTACCTAGAGCAGCAAAAAGAACAGCCAGCACCAACAAGACAGCTTACAGAAACAGTGCTCTCCTAAAGGTACCTTTATCTCTCAAAGTCCCATGAAGCAGAATCCCCACAAAGAAGAAAAGAAGGCAGGGATACAGAGAAGAACTGAAAGCTGCCTGGTTTTGAGGTAAGAACTTTTGTTTTGCAAACATTAATCGGGATTTTTATCACACCAGGACTGTAGAGGGGAAAGTAAAAGATAGAGAAAGGAGTTGTAAATAATTGTTAGCTAATTATTCTCTGTTAGAGTTTAAAAAATAAAGTTGTTAATTTTTACTTTAAATAGGTCTTTGCCTCTCAAATTTTCACAGATTCCACACAGACAAATCTTTCCTGTGCTGCTGGTTGAAATTAGTAGGGGAGGTTTACCCAGTGTCGTAACAACCACTTCAAACACTTCTCAGACAAGCACAGCAGGGCGTTAGATTCAGAGTAAAGCACCCTCTACACTTTTAAACAGAAAATAAAGCTCACTCTACTCCTTTAAACTGAAAGTAAAACTTTCTCTACACCTTTAAACTGAAAGTAAAACTTTCTCTACTCCTTTAAACAGAAAGTAAAGCTCTCTCTACTCCTTTAAACTGAAAGTAAAACCTTCTCTACTCCTTTAAACAGAAAGTAAAGCTCTCTCTACTCCTTTAAACTGAAAGTAAAACTTTCTCTACTCCTTTAAACAGAAAGTAAAGCTCTCTCTACTCCTTTAAACTGAAAGTAAAACCTTCTCTACTCCTTTAAACAGAAAGTAAAGCTCTCTCTACTCCTTTAAACTGAAAGTAAAACTTTCTCTACTCCTTTAAACAGAAAGTAAAGCTCTCTCTACTCCTTTAAACTGAAAGTAAAGCTCTCTCTACTCCTTTAAACTGAAAGTAAAACTTTCTCTACTCCTTTAAACAGAAAGTAAAGCTCTCTCTACTCCTTTAAACTGAAAGTAAAACTTTCTCTACTCCTTTAAACAGAAAGTAAAGCTCTCTCTACTCCTTTAAACAGAAAGTAAAGCTCTCTCTACTCCTTTAAACTGAAAGTAAAACCTTCTCTACTCCTTTAAACAGAAAGTAAAGCTCTCTCTACTCCTTTAAACTGAAAGTAAAACTTTCTCTACTCCTTTAAACAGAAAGTAAAGCTCTCTCTACTCCTTTAAACTGAAAGTAAAGCTCTCTCTACTCCTTTAAACTGAAAGTAAAACTTTCTCTACTCCTTTAAACAGAAAGTAAAGCTCTCTCTACTCCTTTAAACTGAAAGTAAAACTTTCTCTACTCCTTTAAACAGAAAGTAAAGCTCTCTCTACTCCTTTAAACAGAAAGTAAAGCTCTCTCTACTCCTTTAAACTGAAAGTAAAACTTTCTCTACTCCTTTAAACTGAAAGTAAAGCTCTCTCTCCTCTTTTAAGCTGAAAGTAAAGCTCTCTCGACACTGTCCCAACCAAACACTTCCAGGACAGGTTTTGCACAGGGTTAGATTCAGAGTAAAACTTCTCATCGCTTTTAAAGTGAAAGTAAATGTACCTATACTCTTTTAAACTAAAAGCAAACCTCTCTGTCCTGTTTAAAACTGAAAGTAAAGCTCACTGTCCCCCCATCAAATGCTCCCAGGGTACAGAAAGCACAGATTTGATACAAAGTAAAGCTGCCTCCATATTGACCCCCATCGAACACTCCCATGACAGGCACACCTCTGCTTTAGGTGGATACTGCACTGGTATCTGACCAATATGTACCCCTCAATCAACAAAAGGTAGGTAATTTGGCTAATATCAAATTTCTGTTTGTCGGGAAAAAAAAACCCAAAGAACCGGAGATGCTGGAAATCAGGAACAACATCAGAAATTGCTGGAAAAACTCAGCAGGTTTGGCAGCATCTGTGCAGAGAAAGCGGAGTTAACGCTTCAGGTTCCGTCACCTTCCTGAAGAAGGCGCTTCTGTTTGTGGGACCCTGATGTTTTCAAACTGATTGCTGTATTTCCTACCTTGCAATGGGGATTACATATCAAAATGTTTAATTGGCTATATTGCTTTGAGTGTTGACAAAGGTGCTATTTAAGCAAAGTAACTTTATTTCCAAGTCTATCTCAAGTGTTAGGGAGGAAGAGTTGTTACTTCAATGCTCCATCATTAAGGCTATGCGACACAAAGATTTTTGGTGTATTAGGGAATCAAGGAATTCAGGGAGCAGGAAGGGAAAGTGCAATTGAAGCTGAAGATCATTATATTTAATGACAGAGCAAACTCGATGGGCTGTTTCATTTACTCCTGCTTCCACTTCTTAATTCTTTGTGTTTTAACATAGGGCTGAGCTCACCTGATCAAAGGCTTGTTCAGTGGAGTCATGCAGCCTCTCCAGAAATTTCTCATTGACCTCTATGAGTTCCTGTATGTTACTGAAGATCACCGCTAGCTGATCTGGGGTCAGGAGTCCAGCCGCCTGCATGGGGAGGTGAAACTCCTCCTTGATAATGCGTAGGTCCTCCCCATAGCTCGATTCCGTGTTGACAAATTCCAAGATGGCCTCCTTACGCTCAGTCCTGCGCTTTGCACACTGTCCACAGAGGTTCTCTCGTATCTTCATGGCCTCCCTCAGGTCTGCCTCTGAGATGTCTCTCTCTCCGCAGTCGACACAGGGTCGATGGACAACCCAGGCCTGCACTGAACGTGCTGTCTCCCCCACCCGACTTTTCCATTTCTTGGCCATAGCTGGCCCAATACCGCTGTCCGCTCTCTCGACTTCTGCTGTTCTGCTCTTCCTTTCACGCTCAGCCTCTTCCTCCTCCCTCTCTTCACTTCTGTCATTCAGTCCCACCACACCACTGTCTGTGCTGAGGTTACTCCAGCGATGCTTTGATCTGTTGTCAGAGCCGGTTCTTCCCAGGTGACCATCTCTTGGCTTTGAGCTAGAAGAGGAGTCAGCCAGCCTGATGGAGGGGTTGGAAAGTGGATCTGTGTATTGGAGATGATGAAATCACAACCATTAGTAGATTTCTTGGAGCTGAGAAGTCTGATCATTGCCAATGTGGTACCAATGCTGGAGAGACCGACACAATGGTATAAGGTAGTAACACACCATGTCAGGGGACAGTAATAGTGTCAGGGGATAGTAACACACATGGGCAGGGAACATTAGCACACAATGTCAGGGATAGTGACATACGGTGACAGAGAGCGCAAGACAGTGACAAGGACAGTAATGCATAGTGTCAAGGGATAAAAACACATTGTCGGGATATTAAAACACAGTGTCATTAATACATAATGTCAGGGGATAGTAACACAGTAGCAATGCACACGATCGGGTTAGTATCCATCGGTGATAGTAGCACTTGGTGTCAAGGGATGCAAAACAATGTCAGGGGACAGTAACCACACCATCAGCAGATAGTAACACACTGTCATGGAAAAGAGCACACGTTATGGGATATTAATACACATGGCTATGAGATACTAGGAGAAAGTGAGGACTGCAGCTGCTGGAGATCAAAGTCGAAGAGTGTGGTGCTGGAAAATCACAGCTGGTCAGGCAGCATCCGAGGAGAAGGAGAGTCCTGATGAAGGGCTTAAGCCCGAGACGTCGACTCTCCTGTTCCTTGCATGCAGCCTGATCAGCTGTGCTTCTCCAGCACCACACTCTTCGACATGGTTATGAGATGTTAACATGTACTGCCATGGCATGCTAACATACATGGTCATTGCAGTAGTAACACACACTGTCACAGGATGTTGATACACACCACGAGACGGTACTACAGGATAACAACAATAGTCATTATTGGGATAATACTGTGTGATATTATAAAGTAATAAATGTGAATACTTTAGAAATCAGTGCAGGTTTAATTATAACTAAATACCCAAGGGGTAGCTTTACCGGTAAGTACTCATTATTCAGTGATTACACCCATTTCCATAGTCTCTCAAAATCAGTTAACATTTCTTTCAATATTTCAGGTCTATCAATCTCTAGACTTCACAAGGGCAAGAGGACAAACAAGAATCCGAACATAAATCCACTTGCAAGAGTTCCCCTTACACCAGGCGGCCTCTGATACCTCGACATTAAGAAGTAAAAGCTGGAACAGGCCATTCACTCTCTCAAGCCTGCTTCACTCAGCAATATGATCATAGCTGATGTTCACAGCAATTCCATATTCTTGACACACCCCATACCTTTGGATATCCTCATTGCCCGAAAATCTATCAATGACTGTCTGTGTATCAGTCAATGACTGGCCTCCTTGAGGGAAGGAAATCTGCTGTCATCACCTGGTCTAGCTTATGTGTCACTCCAAACCCACCATAATGTGGTTGACTCACTTTCCCTCTAAGATGAGTGAAGATTAGAGTGGTGCTGGAAAAGCACAGAAGGGCAGGCAGCATCCGAGGAGCAGGAAAATCAACGTTTCAGGCATAAGCCCTTCTCCTGCTCCTCGGATGCTGCCTGACCTGCTGTGTTTTTCCAGCACCACACTCTTTGACTCTGATCTTCAGCATCTGCAGTCCTCCAAGCTAATGATGCAAGCAAAGAAATGAAAAGGTGGACCCTTCGTATGCAAACAACTTCTCCCATTATTTGTGCTGAAGCAGAACTCGACACCACCACTTCTCACTCAAGAGAGACCAATGCGAATTGAGCTATCCAACATATGGAAGTCCAACAGCCGGTGTTTTACTCACTCCCACTGTTGCCGTCCTTCTCTTGGCGTCTCTTCTGACCAAGGCCCCAAGCGGCAGCCGCTATCCTCATCTCCAACTGCTTCCGTTTGACTGCGTCAGCTGGCATGGGGTCGCTGAAATGGGGGCGCAGGCGGCATTCACGTTGGGCCTTGGCACTCTCCGTAGTCCCATAGGCTGCGTCAGAGCTTGACCTTCGACATCCAGGGAGGGAATGCTGAGGAAGCAAGGGAAAGAAATGTTAGAAAGAGCGTGAAATGAAGAATTGATCCATTCTTCTCCGGCCAATGGTGATAATAAAGGGAGCTTTACCATGGCCAATAAGAGGAGAGACTGTTTGGGTGCTGCTGATGCAATCTGGGGACTCCCCCATGACATAATAGCTAGCAGGGTGGCCTGCTCCTTGGGCAAGTCACAATCACTTTTGTCTTTCTTTATTCTTTCACGGGATGTGGCACCACTGGCACCCCAGCATTTGCTGTCCATCCCATAATGCCCTGGAAATTACAGACGTGTCTCGTCATTTCTGAGGGCAGTTGAGAGTCCACCGCATCGCTTTGGGTCTTAAATTACATGTAGGTCATACCAGGTGGTCAGCTGATTTGCTTCCCTAAAGGCTACTGATGAACTAAATGGGTTTGTAAACAATTAATGATAGTTTCGTGGCCACCAGCTTTCAATTCTATATTCCTGAACCAAATTTAAACACACCAGTGGGTGGTCGGATCCTTCTCATCACATTCCCAGCCAACCGAAGCCATGATCTTCTTGTCCTTTCCCCTCTGCCATTCCACTCTCACCATTTCACATCATCTCCAGATCCAAACTTTGTTTCTTGTCTTGCCTCATTACTGTCCTTTATTTGCTGCAGATGCTGGAGACCAGAGTTGAAAAATGTGATGCTGGAAAAACACAGCAGGCCAGGCAGCATCCAAGGAGCAGGATAATTGACGTTTCGTGCATAAGCCCTTCTTCAGGAATATTCCTGAAGAAGGGCTTATGCCTGAAACGTCGATTCTCCTGCTCCTCAGATGCTGCCTGGCCTGCTGTGTTTTTCCAGCATCACATTTTTCAACTTTATTTGCTGGTACCAACTTCCCTTCCATCAGTTCATCACTCTGCCCTCCATCTGACTGTAGACAATCACTCTGCCCTTTTCTCCCCCTCTCTTCCAGTGCTCGGTGGCTCCAGGCCTGCTTAGAAACTGTTAAATCTATTATATCTTCCAGTACTGATGAAAGGTCATCGACCTGAATTGTGAGCTCTGTTTCACTCTTCCAGATGCTGCCAGACTTGCTGAGGGTTCCAAGACCTCTACTACCTGAGTCTTGTAATCCCATCATTCTAAATCTCCAGATGGGATGTCCCCATCCTACTTCCCTGCCCTTACACCTTCTCTCTCCTAGCACCTTGAAGAGGTTCCCCTTGTTCTCATTTTCCTCCCTTCCAGTTTCTGTAGTCAATGGTGATGTTGCCACTAAACTCATTTTGTCTTCCCCTATTAGCCTTTGAGAGGAACCATTCCTGCATAAAGCCTGGTCCACTCCTCAATTACCCCTCAGCCCTCTCCCTTCCATCAGCATCTTCTCTCACAAGTGCAAGGGGGTCCACACCACCTGTTTCACCTCCACCTTTCCCCACTGTCCAGGGCCTCTAACATACCATCCAATTTAAATTTCATCTTTTGATCTAGTACTTTCTCTGCTCACAATATTGTCCCCTCTGAACCTGGGAGAGTCAGTGCAAATTGACTGCTTGCATTTAGTCTTTAAGTGTGACCTCAAGTAATTAGTCGCCTGTTGTTTTAATTGTTTATCCCATGCTCACTCCGACCCCTCTGTCTGCTGCAGCCTTCCAATGAAGCTCAGAGAAAGCAGCATCGAGGGGCAACATCCCGTCTTTATTCAGGAGCAGCAGCAAACTCAACAGTTTCCGTTCATAACAAGTGACCTAATTTTCTCTGATGACAGCCATTGATAAGTATTTTTCACACATTCTCTCAACCAATTGTGTCTTTATTTGTCTCATCACCACCCATTTGCCTTGTAACATTATCTCTTCTGTCATTCAATCTGTCCTGCCTTCCACTATATCCTTATGACCTTTCCTTTCTCCCTCCTGCACCTTTTCCCTATCTCTGCAGTTGTGTAAAACAGGTCACATTTCTAAATTCCAATTGTGAGAAAAGGTAATTGATCTGAAATATTAGCTTTGATTTTGTCTCCCCACCCCTGCTTCCTGACCCAATTCTGTTTTTATTTCAGATTACCAGCATCCACAGAATTTTGCTTTGTTGTAAGCATAAACGATCTCAAGCCTTTCTGGTTAGATTCTAGTCCATAACTCTCTCCTTGCTATATAAACCACCCCAACCTCTCGAATAGATTCTAGTCTATAACTCTCTCCTTGCTATATAAACCACCCCAACCTCTCAAATAGATTCTAGTTTATAACTCTCTCCTTGCTATATAAACCACCCCAACCTCTCAAATAGATTCTAGTCTATAACTCACTCCTTGCTATATAAACCACCCCAACCTCTCGAATAGATTCTAGTCCATAACTCTCTCCTTGCTATATAAACCGCCCCAACCTCTCGAATAGATTCTAGTCCATAACTCTCTCCTTGCTATATAAACCACCCCAACCTCTCGAATAGATTCTAGTCCATAACCACCCCAACCTCTCGAATAGATTCTAGTCCATAACTCTCTCCTTGCTATATAAACCACCCCAACTTCTCGAATAGATTCTAGTCCATAACTCTCTCCTTGCTTTATAATCCACCCAACTTCTTGATTAGATTCCACTCACTAACTATCTCCCTGCTGTACAAATGAGCACACCCCCTCAATTAGATTGCAGTCTGTAACTCACTCCTTGCTATATAAACAATCCTAAGTTTTGACAAAGGGTCAGTTAGACTCGAAATGTCAGCTCTTTTCTCTCCTTACAGATGCTGCCAGACCTGCTGAGATTTTCCAGCATTTTCTCTTTTGGTTTCAGATTCCAACATCCACAGTAATTTGCTTTTAAACAAGCCTAATGCCTCAATTAGATTGCAAGTTGCAATTTACTCCCAGATATCCACTATGTAAACTATTGATTAGATTCCAGTTTGCAACTCACTGCTTGCTGTCTTGCATTCTTTTTTAGAAACAACCTAAACTTCTCAATTAGATTCCAACTTGTACATTATCCTGGTGATCCATCATTTTATTATACCTTTTGGTTTGTCTCTCAAAGTGAGAAAGATATTTACCATAAAGTACAGGCTAAAGTGGAGCCTTTTAGCATGGGGAGGCTGTTGCATTGGAGTTAACCCAGGTGGGGTTCTGGCTGACCAGCAGACTCTGAGGCTGTTACTGTCTGCCAGGAGAAAGTGAGGACTGCAGCTGCTGGAGATCAGAGTCCAGAGTGTGATGCTGGAAAAGCACAGTATGTCAGGCAGCAGCCGAGGGGCAGGAGAATCAATATTTTGGGCATAACCCCTTCCTGATGAAGGGCTTCTGTCCGAAACATTGATTCTCCTGCTCCTCAGATGCTGCTGATCTGCTGTGCTTTTCCAGCACCCCACTCTTCAACTCATACTGTCTGCCATTGGGCATAATGGAAGGAGTAGCAGGTGAGTCATCGATCTGATGTGACCGTGCCCTCGCTTTCCATGGTTATCAAGGCTGGGACTTGAACACGCAACTTCTGGCTAAGTGGTAGAGATGCTACCCAGTGTCCCACGAGACCATCTCTTTTACTCTGCTTATAAACCATCGCAACACTAGACTAGATTCAAGTCTATACAAAAACCACCCAAACCTCTTGATTAGATGCCAGCTTGTAATGCACTCCTGAGTATCCAGTATTCTATATATGTAAACCACCTGAATCTCTTGATACAATTTTCCTCACCACATGTCTGGGCCTGCTGCAAGCTAATTGATAGAGATTGATTGCCAGATGAACCAACCACTCCATTAACATTGTTTTATATGACTATCAGGATGACCGAAGACAATATTCAATAGGCTGTGGTCTGTCTACGTCTAGCAATGCCCTACGATGCTGCACTTCCACTGTTATCTCTCTCAAGGGTTCATCAATAACATAATGCATCACGTTGCCACACCACTGACATCCAAGTGGATTGTATCGGTTCAAGCTGCAATTAGTCACCACCACCAAGCTGTTCCTGCCTTATTCCCTTGCCTGTGAGGGTAAATCTCTGGGTCAGCCGACTGTAAGTGTTCTCGACTCGCAGCCAAAAGCAATAAAGTAGCACTTATTTACACAATCTGTCTGCCGACGAACACCAGCGAGCTTCTGATTGCCTTCTGCGCCGCAGTCCAGCGTCGCCGTGGAAACCGGGACTGATTGATTGTCCTGTTCATTGACGGTGATGTCACCCAGCTCCTGGAGATGGGCTGATGGTACAGCCGCAGCTTCTGCAGTGCAGCTGTTAAAGGAAGCAGAACGCACTGATCAGAACAAAGTCCCACATTGCAGCCTTTTAGAACACCGGTCATGCAGTCATTCCTGTTCCAGACTCTCACACAACCTGTTAGAAGCTTGTGGTGATACTTCCTCTTACTGGGGTTTTTCGTTGCTGCATGAATTTATTGAAGGGAAAAATCTTGCATTGCTACAGCACCTTATATGAATGTCCCATGATGCTCCATGGCCACCTTTGAAGCGTAATGCCTGTTGTAATGTACAGAAGTATGGTAGTCAAACAGAAGACTCGGGGGTGGAGAGATAAATGGGAGGGGGTGGGGCTGGGGGAAGGTAGCTGAGTGTACGAGAGGTAGATGGAGGTGGGGGCAAAGGTGACAGGTTGGAGAGGAGAGTGGAGCAGATAGGTGGGAAGGAAGATGGACAGGAAGGACAAATCATGAGGGTGGTGCCGAGCTGAAAGGTTGAAACTGGGATAAGGTGGGGGGGAGGGGGAATGTGGAAACTGGTGAAGTCCACATTGATGCCATGGAGTTGGAGGGTCCCGAAGCAGAAGATGAGGCATTCTTCCTCCAGGTGTCAGGTGCTAAAGGAGTGGCGATGGAGGAGGCCCAGGACCTGCACATCCCTGGTGGGGTGGGAGGGGGAGTTGAAGTGTTCGGCCTCAGGGCAGTGGGGTTAGTTGGTGCGGGTGTCCTGGAAATGTTCCCTGAAGCGTTCCGCGAGTAGGTGTCCTGTCTCCCCAGTGTAGAGGAGACCACATCGGGAGCAATGGATACAGTAAATGACACTGATGGATGTGCAGGTGAAACTTTGAAGAATGTGGAAGGCTCCTTTGGGGCCTTGGATGGAGGTGAGGGAGGAGGTGTGGGCGCAGGTTTTGCAATTCTTGCGGTGGCAGGGGAAGGTGCCAGGACGGGAGGGTGGTTTGGTGGGGTGGTGTGGACCTGACCAGGTAGTTGCGGAGGGAACAGTCTTTACAGAAAGTGGATGGGGTGGGAAGGGAAATATATCTCTAGTGGTGGGGTCTGTTTGTAGGTGGCGGAAATGGCGAAGGATGATGTGATGTATACAGAGGTTGGTGGGGTGCAAGTTGAGGACTGGATGTTCTGACTTTTTTTATACTGCTACATAGGAGGGGTGAGAGGTGACTTTATAGAAGTTTACAAAGTTATGAGAGGTATGGACAGAGTTATTGGTAGTGTCTTTTCCCTGGGATGGGGGATTTCAACACTAGTGGGCACATTTTTAAGGTGAGAGGAGAGAGATTTAAAAAAGACATGAGAAGCAAAATTTTACATAGAGGGTGTTCTTGTGTGGAATGAAATTCCAGAGGAAGTGGTGGATGTGGGTATGATTACAATATTTAAAAGATAATGTGGATAAGTACATTAATAGGAAAGGCTTGGAGGGAAATGAGTCAGGAGCAGGTAGGTGGGACTAGTTTAGTTTAGGATTATGTTCGGCATGGATAGGTTGGAGCGAAGGGTCTGTTTCCATGCTGTATAATTCTATGACTCTATGAGACTGGGACTGCCGTAGTGTTAAAGGTTTAGATGGCGAGGAATTTATCAAGCATGTAGAAGAACATTTTCTGTTTCAGTATGTGAATGTACCTAGTGTCATAGAGATATACAGCATGGAAACAGACCCTTCGGACCAACCTGTCCATGCCGACCAGATATCCCAACCCAATCTAGTCCCACCTACCAGCAGAGAAGGTGCAAAACCTGACCTACTCTTGGGAAATAAGGCAGGGCAGGTGACTGAGGTGTCAGTGGGGGAGCACTTTGGGGCCAGCGACCATAATTCTATTAGTTTTAAAATAATGATGGAAAAGGATAGACAAGATCTAAAAGTTGAAGTTCTAAATTGGAGAAAGGCTAAATTTGACAGTATTAGGCAAGAACTTTCAAAAGCTGATTGGGCATAGCTAATCACAGGTAAAGGGACGGCTGGAAAATGGGAAGCCTTCAGAAATGAGATAACGAGAATCCAGAGAAAGTATATTCCTGTCAGGGTGAAAGGAAAGGCTGGTAGGTATAGGGAATGCTGGATGACTAAAGAAATTGAGGGTTTGGTTAAGAAAAAGAAGGAAGCATATGTCAGGTATAGACAGGTATAGATCGAGTGAATCCTTAGAAGAGTATAAAGGTAGTAGCAGTACACTTCAGAGAGAAATCAAGAGGGCAAAAAGGGGACATGAGATAGCTTTGGTAAATAGTGTTAAGGAGAATCGAAAGGGTGTTTACAAATACATTAAGGACAAAAGGGTAACGAGGGAGAGAATAGGGCTCCTCAAAGATCAGCAAGGCGGCCTTTGTATGGAGCTGCAGGAGATGGGGGAGATACTAAACGAGTATTTTGCATCAGTGTTTAGTGTGGAGAAGGACATGGAAGATATAGACTGTAGGGAAATAGATGGTGACATCTTGAAAAATATCCAGATTACAGAGGAGGAAGTGCTGGATGTCTTGAGACGCATTAAAGTGGATAAATCCCCAGGACCTGATCAGGTGTACCCTAGCGCTCTGTGGGAAGCTAGAGAAGTCATTGCTGGGCCTCTTGCTGAGACATTTGAAACATCAATAGTCACAGGTGAGGTGCTAGAAGTCTGGAGGTTGACTAATGTGGTGCTCCTATTTAAGCAAGGTGGTAAGGACAACCAGGGAACTATAGACCAGTGAGCCTGACGTTGGTGGTGGACAAATTGTTGGAGGGAATCCTGAGGGACAGGATGTACACGTATTTGGAAAGGCAAGGATTGATTAGGAATAGGGAACGTGGTTCTGCGCGTGAGAAATCATGTCTCACAAACTTGATTGAGTTTTTTGAAGAATTAACAAAAAGGATGGATGAGGGCAGAGTGGTAGACATGATCTATATGGGCTTCAGTGAGGCATTCGACAAGGTTCCCCATGGGAGACTGTTAGCAAGGTCAGATCTAATGGAATACAGGGAGAACTCGCCATTTGAATACAGAACTGGCTCAAAGGTAGAAGACAGAGGGTGGTGTTGGAGGCCTGTAACCAGTGGAGTGCCACATGGATCGATGCTGGGTCCACTGTTTTTCATCATTTATATAAATGATTTGAATGTGAACTTCAGAGGTATAGTTAGTAAGTTTGCAGATGACACCAAAATTGGAGGTGTAGTGGACAGCAAAGAAGGTTACCTCGGATTACAACTGGATCTTGATCAGATGGGCCAATGGGCTGAGAAGTGGCAGATGGATTTTAATTTCGATAAATACAAGGTGCTGCATTTTGGGAAAGCAAATCTTAGCAGGACTTATACACTTAATGGTAAGGTCCTAGGGAGTGTTGCTGAACAAAGAGACCTTGGAGTGCAGGTTCATAGCTCCTTGAAAGTAGAGTTGCAGGTAGATAGGATAGTGAAGAAGGTGTTTGGTATGCTTTCCTTTATTGGTCAGAGTGTTGAGTACAGGAGTTGGGAGGTCATGTTGCGGCTGTACAGGACATTGGTTAGGCCACTGTTGGAATATCGTGTGCAATTCTGGTCTCTTTCCTATCGGAAAGATGTTGTGAAACTTGAAAGGGTTCAGAAAAGATTTACAAGGATGAACAAAGGATGAAAACAAGGATGTTTTCCCTGGAGCATCAGAGGCTGAGGGGTGACCTTATAGAGGTTTATTAAATCAGGAGGGGCATGAATAGGGTAAATAGTCAAGGTCTTTTCCCTGGGGTTGGGAAGTCCAGAACTAGAGGGCATAGATTTAGGGTGAGAGGGGAAAGATATAAAAGCGACCTAAAGGGCAACGTTTTCACACAAAGGGTGGTGCATGTGTGGAATGAGCTGCCAGAGGAAGTGGTGGAGGCTGGTACAATTGCAACATTTAAGAGGCATTTGGATGGGTATATGAATAGGAAGGGTTTGGAGGGATATGGGCCAGGTGCTGGCAGGTGGGACTGGATTGGGTTAGAATATCTAGTCGGCATGGACGGGTTGGACTGAGGTGTCTGTTTCTGTGCTGTACATCTCTATGACTCTTTAACAACATTGCTATGACCAAATTATTTTGTTTTATTGAGGATGATCAAGGGATTAACATGGCTGGCAAGCTGAAAGAACCCTCCTGCCCTTCTTCATGGTAGTGCCAGGTGACCTTTTGCCTTCACCTGAAAGGGTAAATAGGGCCTCCGACAATGTCTCATCCAAAAAGACCGTACCTTTGACCATGTAGCATTCCCTCCATGCTGACATTGCATGCCCTAGGCTGGATTTTATACCTGAGTCACTGGAGTGGGATTTGAACTCACAACTTGTTGACACGGCAGAACATTGGATGTTACGATTCACTATTCTGAAGAAGAGTCACCGGACCTGAAAGGTTTCGTTTGATTACTTTCCACAGACACTGCCAGATCTGCTGAGTTTTTCCAGCAATTTCTGTTTTTGTTTTTGTTTAGGAATGTATACCCTGGCTCAAAAAGTGGTGCTGCCGATTAGGCAGCGTCCAAGGAGCAGGAGAGTCACGGTTACAAGCATAAGCTTTTTGTCAGGAATGTCATTCCCTATGAATAGCTTATGCTCGAAACGTCGACCCTCCTGCTCCTCAGATGCTGCCTGACTGGCTGTGCTTTTCCAGCACCACACTATTTGACTCTGATCTCCAGCATCTGCAGTCCTCTTTTTTCTCTCTTGTATACCCTGGCTCTTAGGATAGAATGGCTGTTGGATGAACTGCTGCCAATAAAGGCGCTTAATACCTAAGTTTTAGCTATTACAGTAAGAGAGCAGGTTTCTCACCTCTACTGGACCAAATTTGGCCTCATCCTTTGCAACGAGCAATGGTCCTAACCAGCACTATGTGCCTGTTACATTTCCTCATCTCTGTACCTCCCCTCTTCTTAAATCATCTAGCCCACTCTTCAATGTTGATTCGGTCTTTGCTTCAAACACTCACTCTGGTCAGAGCCTATTATAAAAGAAAATCACCCACTCTCTGTCCTTAACCTGTTACACTTAATCTCATATCTACATCTTTTTACTCCAAGCCCCTTATCATTTTAAGTAGCAAATTTAAAACTGAGTTGGGGGGAAACTTCTTCTCCCAAAGGGCTGTGAATCTATGGCATTCGCTGCCCCAAAGTGCGGTGGATGCTGAGACAGTGAGTAAATTTAAGGAGGAGTCAGACAGATTTTTAATTGGTGATGGGTTGAAGGGACATGGAGAGAAGGCAGGAAAATGGGGGGTGAGGAACATATCAGCCGTGATCAAATGACGGAGCAGATTCTATGGGCTGAATGCCTTAATTCTGCTCCTATATCTTATGAACTTATGAACTTAAGTGTCATATGCACAGCATAAGTTTTCGAAGGTGACTCACCCACCACCTTCTCATGGAAAATTAGGGATGGGCAATAAATCCTGCAATGCCCATTTCACACCTGAATGATTTTTTTTTAAATTGCATTTCTTATTGCACTGTTCAACCCTTTACTTCATCTCCCCTCCCTGTTAGTTCAGGGGAGTCTTTAATTCGCTTGTAATAGATGATTGAATGTCTTAAATAGCAGAGAGATGAATACGTTAATGAATTTCCCATTCCTCAAGGTCATTTGTTCGAAACCAAAGGCTAATCTAAAATCCTCGATCACCCCTCACCACATATCCACAGTGCCTATGTAACACTGAATCAAACTGCAGAAGATGTAGTCTCACAAAAGCCAGCAATGACTGCTGATTATAAATATCAGCACTTTCTCAGACAGGAAAACCTGGACTTATGAGATTGTTCTTCAGGTTTCAATTCAGATCCAGAGGGCCTTGTTACTGCTTTTCTCCCATTGAATCATACAGCATGGAAACAAAGCCTTCAGTCTAACACATTCACGCTGACCAGACATCTCAATCTGACCTATTCCTATTTGCCACCATTTGGTCCATATCCCTCTAAACCCTTTCTCTTCATATACCCATCCAGATGCCTTTTAAATGTTGTAATTGTACCAGCCTCCACCACTTCCTGTGGCAGCTCGTCCCACACATGCACCACCCTGTGCTTGAAAATGTTGCTCCTTTTCAAATCTTTCTCCTCTCACCTTAAACCCTCTAGTTTTGGACTCAGCCACCCTAGGTTCAAGACTTCCTGACCTCCATCATTTTGTCTGAATTGCCTATTGAACTTAGCAATGGCATCCACAGGTGGGCCTATGGAATTCATTGCCACGGAGCGCAGTGGAGGCCGCAACATTAAATGTCTTCAAGGCAGAGATTGATAAATTCTTGATCTCACAAGGAATTAAGGGCTACAGGGAGAGAGAAGTTGAAATGCCTATCAGCCATGATTAAATGGCAGAATGGACTTGATGGGCCAAATGGCCTTACTTCCACTCCTATGTCTTATGGTCTTATAAGAGTGTAGGTGCCGCATACGGTGAAGAAGGCAAATAGTATGTTGGCCTTCGTACAGAGGGGATTTGAGTACAGGAGCAGGGGTATCTTATTCCATCTGTACAGTGGCATTTGTAAAAGTGCAGCTGGAGTATTGTATGCATTTTTGGTCTCCTTCTCTGAGAAGGGATATTCCAGCTATGGAGGAAGTATAACAATGGTTTACCAGACTGATTCCTGAGGTGGCTGGACTCACAAACAGGGAGAAACTGGATTAGCCAGGAGTCAAGAGAGTGGTGCTGGAAAAGCACAGCAGGTCAGGCAGCATCCAAGGAGCAGGCGAATCAATGTTTTGGGCAAAAGCCCTTCATCAGGAACTATATTCATGAAAGCTTAAAAGAATGATGGCAGCTCTCATAGAAACCCATAAAATTCTAACATAATTAAAGATGCCGGAAGGATGTTCTGGATAACTGGTGAGTCCAGACCCAGGATAAAGGATAAAGGATTAGCCTTTTAGGACACAGATGAGGAGGAATTTCTTCACTCAGAGAGTGGTAGGCATGTGGAATTCTCCACCGCAGTAAACTGCTGAGGCCAACTATTGAAAACTTTCAATAAAGATGTAGAAACAGTTCTTAGGACTAAAGGGATCAAAGAATTGTGTGTGGGGGGTGGGGAGAAGAGGAACAGGACACCGAGTTGGATGATCAGCCATGATCATGTGAATAAAAGAATATTATTGGGCCTGGAGGGTCTGAGTTATACAAAGAAGCTGGACAGGCTTGGTCTGTTTTCCTGGAGCGTAGTAGGTTGACGAGTGACCATATAGAGGTTTATAAATGATGAGGGTCACAGGAAAGAAGAAGAGCAAAGGGCTTTTCCCAAGGTTAGGGGAGTTCAAATCTAGAGGGCATTTAAGGTGAGAGGGGAAAGACTTCAACGGGTTCTCAGGGACAATGTTTCACACCGATGATGGTTCATATGTGGAATGAACTACAGTCATAGAGATGTACAACATGGAAACAGACATTTTGGTCCAACCCATCCATGCCAACCAGATATCCCAACCCAATCTAGTCCCACCTGCCAGCACCCGGCCCATATCCCTCCAAACCCTTCCTATTCATATACCCATCCAGATGCCTTTTAAATGTTGCAATTCTACCAGCCTCCACCACATCCTCTGGCAGCTCATTCCATACACGTACCACGTGAAAAGGTTGTCCCTTAGGTCTCTTTTCTATCTTTCCCCTCTCACCCTAAACCTATGCCCTCTAATTCTGGATTCCCCGACCCCAGGGAAAAGACTTTGCCTATTTATTCTATCCATGCCCCTCATAATTTTGTAAATCTCTATAAGGTCACCCCTCAGCCTCTGACGTTCCAGGGAAAACAGTCCCAGCCTGTTCAGCCTCTCCCTATAGCTCAGATCCTCCAACCCTGGCAATATCCTTGTAAATCTTTTCTAAACCCTTTCAAGTTTCACAACATCTTTCTGATAAGAAGGAGACCAGAGTTGCATGAAATATTCCAAAAGTGACCCAACCAATGTCCTGTACATCCACAACATGACCTCCCAACTCCTGTACTCAATACTCTGACCAATAAAGGAAAGCATACCAAACGCCTTCTTCACTGTCCTATCTACCTGTGACTCCACTTTCAAGGAGCTATGAACCTGCACTCCAAGGTCTCTTTGTTCAGCAACGCTCCCTAGGACCTTACCATTAAGTGTATAAGTCCTGTTAAGATTTGCTTTCCCAAAATGCAGCACCCCGGATTTATCTGAATTAAACTCCATTTGCCACTCCTCAGCCCATTGGCCCATCTAATCAAGATCCTGTTGTAATCTGAGGTAACCTTCTTCACTGTCCACTACACCTCCAATTTTGGTGTCATCTGCAAACTTACTAACTGTACCTCTTATGCTCGCATCCAAATCATTTATGTAAATGATAAAAACTAGAGGAGCCAGCGCCGATCCTTGTGGCACTCCATTGATCACAGGCCTCCAGTCCGAAAAACAACCCTCCACCATTACCCTCTCTCTTGAGGTAGATGCAGGTATAGTTACAACATTTAAAAGACATTTGGACAGGTACATGAATGGGAAAGGTTTAGAAGGTAATGGGCCAAGTGTGGGAAAATTGGACTATTTCTAGTCTGAGAAACCTAGTCAGCATGGATGAGTTGGACTGAAGGGTCTGTTTCTGTGCTGTATCACTCTATGACTCTTAAGACAGAGCAGGCTTGAAGGCCCGAATGCCAACTCCTGCTTCTATATTCTACATTTCTATTTATATGTACCTCGAGTCTCTGGCTTCCACAATTAACTGGAAACTGTTGGATAAAGCAGTTAATATCTGAAAGGGTTAACTAGCATCACAACATAAACTCCACCCATCCAGCCTGTTCTTGAGAGGAGTTAACCAGTTATAGTACCAATTGTTCCAGTGTTAAATCCATGTAGCTCTCACCAATGTGTACTTAACTGTTAAATTGAGCCTGATATATCACAAGAGACAACTGTGTATATTATATGTAATGTAATTAGCCATTCAGTACAATGTAATAAATATGCTGTTTATCAAGATGAGCTTTACTTCTGCTGAAAACCTCATATGAGCATACTTCCCCACAAGCTATCAGTAAATTAGATGAATACCAATAAGAAAGATTGGTAATAGTGAATCTACCCAAACGTCTTACATGGTTCTGGTGACCACAGCATATACCATGCTGACCGATATGCAGATTTGGTAAAATATATATCAGAAACATTCTCTTTATGTCTAACAGAGTAAAGCCTTTTAGAATCATAAAGACAGCTATCAGGTCACCCTTCAGGCTTCCCTTTACAAGCAATAATACCCCAGCCAGTCAGTCTTTCCTGATTGTTATAACCAAGTATTGATCTTCTAAATCTTATTTGCACCATATTGATTGTTTTTCAGCCAGAGGCATTGAAAGTGTTATTCGATGCTACAAAGTGATTGCGATGGTTAATCACTCCTGCTGTTGGATTCACCATGTCCTGAATCTAACCATTAAGATCCTCCACATCCACAATCAGAATTAGAATTGGACTTTATTCTCACAGATACTCAATGTTTGTCACCCAGGACAAGAATTTTCCCTGCACTGATTCGAAATCACCATCAGTGTTTGAGGTTATTCTTGAGCAGGAAGAAGATTGTGTTCCAACATATTTTCTTTAATGGGGTGTGGACAGGAGCAGCATTTGCTGCCAGTCCTTAATAGCTCTTGAACTGAGTGGCTGGCTAGGACCACGTGAAAGGACAGCTAGAGTCAACCATATTACTGTAGGCTACAGGAAGAGTCACTGGACCCGAAATGTTAACGTGGATTTCTCTCTACAGATGTTGCAAGACCTGAGCTTTTCCAGTAATTCCTTTTTTTGTCTCTGATTTCCAGCATTCACAATGCTTTCAGATTTTACTGTATGCCCAGACCAAGAAGGGGCAGATTTCCTTCCCTAAAGGACACCAAAGAACCAGATAATCTTTTACAACAAGCAATGATGATTCCTTGGCCATCATCACCGATTTTATTAATCAAATTTAAGGACCACCAACTGCTTTGATAGGACTTGAATCCCAGTCCCCAGTGCTTTAGTTGGGCCTTTGACTTACTGGATCATGGACAGTACCATTACACCATTACTCCACAAAACTGAGGAGACATTTGTTCAGCCAGAGAGTGGTGGGCCTGTGGAATTCATTGCCACAGAGCGCAGTGGAGTCTGGGATGTTAAATATCTTCAAGGCAGAGATTGATAAATTCTTGATCTCGCAAGGAATTAAGGGATATGGGGAGAGTGCGGGTAACTGGAGTGGAAATGCCCATCAGCCATGATTGAATGGTGGAGTGAATTCAATGGGCCAAATGGCCTTACTTCCACTCTTATGTCTTATGGTCTTATCTCCCTGATTTTAAACCTTCTCCAAACATTCATATCTCTCAACCTCCCTTAAGATTCTCCTTTGACTAGACTTTTTAATCACTTGTCCTAATATCTCCAAATGTGTCTCAGAGTCAATACAGCTCCTGGGTTACTCTGGCCAAGTGTGTGTGTGTGTGTGTATGTGTGTGTGTGTGTGTGTGTGTGTGTGTGTGTGTGTGTGTGTGTGTGTGTGTGTGTGTGTGTGTGTGTGTGTGTGTGTGTGCGCGCGCGCGCATGTGCACGCGCATTGTGGCATTGCATTAGGATAACACTGGGCGAAGTGATGCCACCATAGTTAAACTGTCTCTTGGTGAAGTTGTTGGAAAAGTGGCAGTGACCATCAAATTGTGACCCAGAGTGAAGAGGATGTGAGAAAAGTGGTAAGGAATGATGCAAGGGGAGAGAAAATTTGGCCTCGCAAACACATGATGACAAAGGAGAGAACAGTCATCCTGGATCAAACCACAATGATGGAATTACACTTGAAACACATCAGCTGGGATACCTTTTAAGTGTTAGCCCCTCTGGTAACATTAGCTCGTATCAGTCAACATTAGGTCAACAATAAGCGATCAGGGGTCACACTTCACAATTGATGACACCATTAGTCACCAAGAAAGGAAATTGCTTCGTAAATAATTAATATTTGGAGACGCAGTGGAACATCATGAATTAGAAATCGTTGCTTCTGTAAGGTCTTGCTTACATGATTGTAATTCACTGCAATCAGAGATTAAATCTCCTTTGAAGGTATCTGATTGTCACATACTCCATTTCTCCACTCTCAGCAAGTCACTTTGCTGTGTTAGACTCTGCATGTTTGAGGTAGTGTGTTGCCACTATTTATCCTTCTTAAATAATAATTATTAATCGATCTGTTCAGATGTGTAATGAAACACCTCTGGCTCAGAAATAGGGACACGACCACTGTGTCACAAAAGCCCCGAAATGCCCTTTCTAAAAATGGGTTAAACAGCTCCTGGTAGGGCACTGTAATATAAATAAAACCTAACAATTAACAGAAACTTATCAAAATCAAATACAAATTGCATCATCCTGCGAGATTATGCACCTCAGGAAAAAGTGAGGACTGCAGATGCTGGAGATCAGAGTTGAAGAGTGGGGTGCTGGAAAAGCACAGCTGGTCAGGCAGCATCTGCGAGGCAGGAGAGTTAACATTTCGAGCATAAGCCCTTCTTCATGATGAACATCGACTCTCCTGCTTCTCAGATGATGCCTGACAGATTATGCACCTCTGCTATCCAGTCTCTAAAGGTCTCAATCCTGCTTTCTGCTCTTAAAATAACAAATGTTAACGGATTAAACAGCTGTAAAACAGCATCTCTTTTTTTCCTAACACCAGTGCTAGCTCCTCTGTTGAAACCAGGCAATACTCAATAGCCCCACAAGAAATAGGGAAGATGCCTGATGGATTAGTGCCACCTGATTCCAATGGCATCAAATCTGTCAGGATGTTCATGTTCTCTTTGAGTATTTCATGAGTAGCACAGCATTCATGCTGAGTCAGGACCTGACAATTGACTCCAGACCCATAGAAATGTGGTTGGCTCTTAATTGCCCTCCAACCTGGTCTAGCAGGCTACACTCAGTTCAAGGACAATGAGCAAATGTTGACATTGTCAGCGACATGCAGACCCTATGATAGAATGGAAGAAAGTTGTGATTAATTCTAATGCCCTTCAAGGGTGGCACGGTTAGTACTACTACCTCACAGCATGAGGGTCCCAGGTTCGATTCCAGCCTTGGGTGGCTGGCTGTGTGGAGGTTGTATGTTCTCCCTGTGTCTGTGTGGGTTTCCTCCAAAGACGTGCAGGTTAGATGAATTGGCCATGCTAAATTGCCTATAGTGCTAGGTGCATTAGTTAAAGGGAGATGGGTCTGGGTAGGTTACTTTTTGGAAGGTTGGTGTGGTCTTGTTGGGCCGAAGGGCCTGTTTCCACACTGTAGGGAATCTAATCTAATTGACTTGCACCAAGACTGTACTAACCAAACAGAGGCAAAAGGAATGAACATTACTTACAATTGCTTTGTTGTGTAGAACATAAACATTGCTAAACAGAGACTGAAGGTGATACATTTTGTCTCCTATCGAAAATTGCCTTCTTGCTTTTCAATTCCGATATGTGTAAGACAACATCCTTCGACTTCACCTCTCCTTTTAGCAGTGTTTACAAAAATAACTTATATTTACAAAGCACCCTTAACACAATAAAACATCTGAGGCACTCCCCGAGAGCAATTATCAACCAACGTTTGAAACTATTGTCACAAAGCTAATCCCTTTTTTTTCTAAGAGCTGTTCCTTTTCTCAAGGGTACTCTGTCCTTGACTTTTTTCAAAGGGGTCGTCAACCTCTGATCGGTCTGGTTTGGTACAGAGAGGAAAAGGATTTTGAGAGACTTTTTGTTTCTCTGTAAACAGATGAGACTTCAGGCCCAAAGTGGTCATGCTTTAGAAGTGACCTGTATAATGAAGGGGGAGTGGTCAGCTCTCTAGCTGAGCAGTTCAGTCTAGAACTAGTTAGAAGTTCAACAGTGAGCTGTGTGGAAACTCTCTCACTCTCTTTCTGAACTTCTAACTTCAACCTGTAAGCATCTGTTCCCTTTTTTTACTGTTTTAAGAGGGTTTGCTTATTGGGACTATTGTGTATATTCGGAACAGCATAATTAAGTCTAGTTTGGATAGACTGAGTTCTGTAGGGGTTCTTTCTTCTGTTCTTTGTGTTTCATTGTGCAATTTTGTGAATAAATTTTTGTCTGCTTTAAAACCTAGCTTATTCCGGGTAATTTTCACTATACACTTACTGAAACAAATTGCAATGTTATGGTCTAGGCTGCCTGCTTAAGAATGTTTTGAGTGGTTTGGCCTGGTCCATAAAAGACTGGGGGCTCTTTGCGGAATTTTAAACAGCGAGTGGTAGGTGCCAGTGTCTTTATTTCGAGTGTTGGTTTGGTTGGGTAGACAAAGTTTGGGATAGTAATGGCTGTTTCAGTTGCCACAAGTTTTCTGGAAGTGGATGCGGTGACTTTGGAAGTTTTGCAAAAGCTGCAGGAATTAGCGGACAAAGTGGAATTGGAACTGCCTACTTCTGTGAGGAAAGTAGAGGTAATTACAGCAGCAGCTCGGCATTTAAACTTGCTGGAGAAACCATCAGAATCAATCGAGATAGCAAAGATTCAATTGCAAATGAAGTAACTTGAGTTAGAGGCAATGGATAAGGAAAGGGCAGCAGAAATGAAACAGTTTGAGTTATGATTGAAAGCAGAAGAGAGGGAAAAAGAGCAGGCAGCAGAAGAGAGGGGAGAGAGAGCAGCAGAGGAGAAAGAAAAGAGGGACCTTTTGAACTTCAAAAACTGACACTTAAAAAGGAAAGTCAGCTTAAAAGGCTGGAGATGAAGGCTGAAGATAACCTTAGTGAGGAAGTAGTGCGATCTCATGTGGAAGAGCAGAGAGTTAAAATGGCAGGGTTAGCAGCTGAAGTGGCTGATGATTCTGAGCTGGTCCATAAAAACATGGTTTGGCTTCCAGAATCAGTTTCAGCCCATGCTAGAGAGAAACTGGGGCAAAGAGAAATCCTCACGTGGAAATGAACAGGTAAATCTCAGTGAAGATCATAAGGATAACTTACCACAGGGTAAAAAAGAAACCATTGAGCTGGACAAAGAAGTTAAAAAGCTCCGATGTTTTCATTATAATAAAGTGGGCCACACAAAATCACAGTGTTGATGGGCTAGGAGAAAGACAGATGTAGGAAAACCATACAAGCCTGGGAGTGTTGTTGGACTAGTAACAAAAAACACAAGGGGAGTTAGACAACTGCCTCAGAATGGACAAGATGATCAGAGGTTGATTAAGGAGGAAGAGCCAGATCTGCTTAAAAATGTATACATGCAAGGTTAATGTTTATTCACATAGGCTAGGAGCAGTAGGTAAGGAGGTTACAATATTATGGGACACAGAATCCTCTCAGTCTGTGATGCTGAGGGATGAGGAGATATATATTCTTGAGGGACTATTGCCAGAGAAGATACTGGTAACGGGAATTCATGGTGAGACAAAAAGCGCTCAACTATGTAAAGTGAGGCTAGAAAGTCCAGAGTCATAGAGTCATAGAGACATAGAGATGTACAACATGGAAACAGACCCTTTGGTCCAACCCGTCCATGCTGACCAGATATCCCAACCCAATCTAGTCCCACCTGCCAGCACCCGGCCCATATCCCTCTAAACCCTTCCTATTCATATACCCATCCAAATGCCTCTTAAATGTTGTAATTGTACTAGCCTCCACCACTTCCTCTGGCAGGTCATTCCATACACGTACCATCCTCTGTGTGAAAAGGTTGCCCCTTAGGTCTCTTTTCTATCTTTCCCCTCTCACCCTAAACCTATGCCCTCTAATTCTGGATTACAGCAGAAAGATGAGAACTTAAAACAGTTGCATCAAAAGGCATTTACAGAGGAGAGTGAATACATCCCTGTGTGTTATTACTTAACAAATGATGTCTTAATGAGGAAATGGGTAGAGATTCAAGATATCACACATTCAAGCTGATGAGAAATGGGTAGAGAGTCATCAAATTGTTTTGCCAGTAGCGTATAAAAAGGAGGTGCTGCGAGTGGCACATGAGCTACCACTTGGAGGTCATACAGGAAAATACAGGCTAAAATACAAAGACATTTTTACTGGCCTGGACTACACAAAAATGTAGTTGAATTTTGCCAGACATGTCATACATGTCAGCTAATCGGAAAACCTCAGGCAGTAATAAAACCTGCACCTTTAAAACCTATTCTAGCGTTTGAGGACCCTTTTTTACAAGAGTCTTGATTGATTTTGCAGGTCCCCTACCTCAAACAACAAGTGGGAATAAATATTTATTAACAATAATGTCTGTGTTGACTAAACTTCCAGAGGCAATCCCATTACATAACACAGCAGCTAAAAGGAAGGTAGAAGAATTACTTAAATTTTTTACAAGATATGGACTACTAATAAAGATGCAGTCAGATCAAGGATCAAAGTTAACATCCAAACTATTCAAGGAGGTTATGATAACTTGGGAATAAAACAATTCAAATCTACTGCATACCATCCACGCCCACAGGGAGTGCTAGAGAAATGGCATCAAACATTAAAGATCATGTTGAGAGCTTACGGTCAGGATTATGCAAATAATTGCAATAAGGGAATTCTGTTTTTACTTTTTGCGATCAAAGATGCACCAAATTAACCGACCAAATTCAGGTCCATTTGAATTAATTTTTGGATATGAAGTAAGAGCGATTAAAATTAATTAAGGAGAACATAGTAAGTCAGAATTCAGAGACCACTCATTTGGACTATGTGTCAAATTTTAGACAATGATTAAATAGAGCTGGAGAGATGGTTAGACAGCATTTAAAAGTAGGCAAAAGATGATTGCCTCCTGCCCGAAACGTCGATTCTCTTGCTCCTTGGATGCTGCCTGACCTGCTGAGCTTTTCCAGCACCACTCTAATCTAGCATTTAAAAGTATCACAGCATACAATGAAACAGGAAGCGGATAAGAAGTCACAAATTCGGAATTTTGCAATTGGGGATAAGGTATTGGTGTTACTTCCAGTAACAGGTGCTTTAAAAGCAAGGTTTAGTGGACCGTATCAAATCGATAGGAAAGTGAGTGAGGCGAACTATTTCATAAGGAGTCCAGACAGGAAGAAATCTCAAAGAGTGTGTCATGTGAATATGTTCACATGGTATTTTGACAGGGAAGGAAAGCCAGAGGAGAAGGTGTTAATGATGACAGCACAGAAGGAAGAACCAAGTTCAGAGGATTCTGAATTGGATATTCCTCAAAAAAGGCTGGACAATGAGGAAGTTGTCAAAAACTGGGATAAATTATTGAGTCACCTTCCATAAAAAAATTAAAATGACTTGAAAATTATTGTCACATGGGCAAATATGCAGAAATAAACTTGGAAATACTAACCTGATTGTGCATGCTGTAGAGATAGGAGGTGCTGTTCCAATTAAGCAACATCCTTATAGGCATAACCCTCTAAAGTTGGCACAAGTTCAGAAGGAGGTAGCGCGCATGCTCCAAGATGTCATAATCGAAGTGAGTTACAGTGACTGGAGCTCACCCGTAGTCATGGTGCCAAAGCCAGATGGTACCCAACAGTTATGTGTGGACTATCGCAAAGTCAACGCCATTACAAAGACTGAAACATGTCCAATTCCATGGTTGGTGGACTGTGTCAAAAAAGTGGAACAAGCAACTTACATTTCTAAGTTGGACTTGCTCAGAGGTAACTGTCAAGTACCTCTGTCAGAGAGAGCAAAGGCAATTTCACTTTTGTAATGGCAAAAGGACTATATGATTAGACTAGATTCCCTACAGTATGGAAACAGGCCCTTCAGCCCAACAAGTCCACACCAACCTCCTGAAGAGTAACCCACCCAGAGCCATTCCCCTACCCTATATTTACCCCTGACAAATGCACCTAACGTTATGGACAATCTACCATGGCCAATTCACCCGACCTGCACATCTTTGGATTATGGGAGGAAACTGGAGCAAACCCATGCAGACACGAGGAGAATGTACAAACTCCACACAGTCACCCGAGGCTGGAATCGAACCCAGGACCCTGGAGCTGTGAGGCAGCAGTGCTAATCACGGAGCCACTGTGCCACCCTAACCCTCAGTTATCAATTCAGTTCAAAGTTCAAAGTCATGCCATTTGGTATGAAAAATGCTCCAGCCACATTCCAGAGACTGACTAATAAGGTCATTGCCGGATTACCCAACGGTGTGGTGTATATATTGATAACCTCCTGATTTTTAGTCACTCATGGAAGGAACACTTACAGCATTTATTGGACTTGTTCAATCGACTTCGGAAGGCAGGCTTGGTGATAAATATGACTAAAAGTGAATTTGCCAAAGCCCAAGTCACCTGCCTGGGGCATGTTATTGGACAAGGACAAGTGGCCCCATAGGACGCAAAAACGAAAATTCCCACTCTGTTGATGAAAAATGCAGTACTACAGTTCCTGTGACTGGGTGGATTTTACCGAAAGTTTGTGCCGAACTTCAGCAGTGTCTTTAGCTCCAATTACCGAATTGTTAAAAAGGGGTAAGAGGTTTCAGTGAACAGCGGACTGTCAAAAGGCATTTGACAGCCTAAAAACTGTGTTAACCACTGCCCCAGTATGAGCCACACCAGATTACACAAGCCTTTCAAGGTGCCTATCGATGCCAGTGATGTGGGTGTCGGTGCGGTGCTCCTGCAGCAGGATGACGAGAGAGTAGAAAGACCCATTGGATACTTTTCCCGGAAGTTGAATGTTCATCAACAGAAATATTCAACGGTGGAGAAAGAGACTTTAAGCTTGGTGTTGGCCTTACAACATTTCAGTGTTTATATTTCCAGCAATGCATCTGAGACAGTCATATACACTGATCATAACCCATTGACATTTGTGGAAAAATTTAAGGACAAAACTGCCAGACTGTTTAGATGGAGCTAGTTGTTGCAGCCATTCAATTTAACAAGTGTGCACATGGCAGGTCGCGAAAACGTGATTGTCAATGCGTTATCGAGACTCGAATGAGATATGGAGGCGATCGGTGGCAGGTGTGTCATGGCCTGAATTTGCATGTCGTTGTGCATGTTTGCATGTGTATCGTTAGTATAATGTATAGGTGTGTTTAGACTACTCACCAGATTATTTTTGAAGGGTTTTGTAAATGAAGCCGTCTTTTGGTTCATTTATTTTAAGGGGGAGGTGTCACAAAGCTGGTCCCTTGCTTCTAAAAGCTGTTCCTTTTCTCAAGGGCACTGTGTCCTTGGTTTTTTTCAGAGGGGTCGTCAACGGGCCAGACTCTGATCAGTCTGGTTTGGTACAGAGATGAAATGGATTTTGAGAGGCCTTTTGTTCCTCTGTAAACAGATAAGACTTCAGGCCAAAGTGGTCATGCTTTAGAAGTGACCTGTATAATGAAAGAGGGGTGGTCAGCTCTCTAGCTGAGCAGTTCAGTCCAGAACTAGTTAAAAGTTCAACAGTGAGCTGTGTGGAAACTCTCTCTCACTCTCTTTTTGCGCTTCTAACTTCAACCTGTAAGCATCTGTTCCTTTTTTTTACTGTTTTAAGGGGGTTTGCATAGTGGGACTGTTGTATATATTCAGAACAGCATAATTAAGTCGGTTGGATAGGCTGAGTTCTGTAGGGGTTCTTTATTCTGTTCTTTGTGTTTCATTATGTAATCTTGTGAATAAATCTTTGTTTTAAAACCTGGTAGTTAACCTAGCGAACTTACTCTGGGGAATTTCCACTGTACACTTACTGAAACAAATTGCAAAGTTATGATCTAGGACTGCCAGCTTAACAATGTTTTGAGTGGTCTAGCCTAGTCCTTGTCTCAACTGTAGAGATATTAAGATAGATAATCAAAAGCTTGGTTGAAGTGGTCAGTTTTAAAGGAGCACTATGAAGGAGAAGAGAGAGATGGAGAGACACAGAACTTTATGCATCAGTTCCTGGTGCAGACATGCTTTGATTTTAATATTCTGGTCATGGGGTTATTTAAACCTCTTCATAGTTGCGATCCCTTTCCATCTCTGTAACCATATCCAGGGTCTCACAATCCTCTAAAATCTGCACATTCTTTCAACCCTTACCTTCCTCATCTTAACCACTCTACTATTGGCAGCTGTCCTTCAGATGCCTTGGCCCTAAATCACAACAATCAGGTCTTGGGACCTTAGCCAAGTTCCCTCTTTCTGGTCTAAGGCCAATTATGTACAGACGCTATTAGCTTTCTGAATTAGCCCAACTTTAGCACTGACCAGGTATTAACCTGGATGAACAAGGTCTAAAGAGCTTGGAGATTGTGGGATTAACTTTGGGAGATGTGCTCTTCTCAATTTCCTTGTGCATAGTCTTTAGGAGCTTCAGATGCACAAGGACTGAATAGAGTTCCCTTGCTCTGGCATGCACTCAGTGTCATGGAAGTTTTTCCTAGTGAAATATAAGATCGCGAGAAAACTTGGGTGCTGATAAAATGTTTCCCTTTTGGGGGGAGACTAGGTGCAGGGGGCATAGTTTATAAATAAGAGGTTTCCCATTTAAAATGGACACAAAGTGACATTTTGTTTGCTCTCAAAAGTACTGCTCATCTTTGGAATTCTCTGTCCCAGGAAGCACAGGTAGCTGGGTCATTGAATATATTCAAGTCTCTGTTTAAGACAGATTTCTGATCAGCAAGGGGTTCAAATGTTACTGGGGGTGGACAGGAAAGTGGAGGCAAGACCACAAACAGTTCAGCCACAAATGGCGAGCAGGTCTGAGGGTTTTTTTTTATTCACTCATGGACGTGGCCATCGATGGCTGGGCCAGCATTTCTTGCACTTACCTAGTTGCCCTTGAGAAGATGGGGGTGAGCTGCCTTCTTGTACCTCTGTAGTCCACATGTTATAGGTTGACCCAGAATACTATTGGGGAGAGAATTCCAGGATTCTGAAGGAACGGCGATATATTTCCACAGCTGGATGATGAGTGACTTGGAGGGGAATTTGTAGCTGGCCTGAATGGCCTGCTCCTCTCCTAACGTTTATATATGCTATGTCTGCATATTCATATGTTTACTCTAAAGGCACAAGACCAAAAAAAGCTTTAGAAAACATAGACCTATTGCAATTAGACTGGAGGGTTTGAGCTATAAGGAGAGGCTGGATAGGCTGGGACTGTTTTCCCTGGAGCATAGGAGGCTAGGAGTTATAGAGTCATAGAGTCACAAAGATGTACAGCATGGAAACAGACCCTTCGGTCCAACTCGTCCATACTGACCAGATATCCCAACCCAATCTAGTCCCACCTACCAGCGCCCGGCCCATATCCCTCCAAACCCTTCCTATTCATATACCCATCCAAATGCCTCTTAAATGTTGCAATTGTACCAGCCTCTACCACTTCCTCTAGCAGCTCATTCCACACAGGTACCACCCTCTGTGTGAAACAGTTGTCCTGTAGATCTCTTTTATATCTTTCCCCTCTCACCCTAAACCTATGCCCTCTAGTTCTGGACTCCGTGACCCCAGGGAAAAGACTTTGCCTATTTATCCTATCCAAGCACCTCATAATTTTGTAAACCTCTATAAGGTCACCCCTCAGCCTTTAATGCTCCAGGGAAAACAGCCCCAGCCTATTCAGCCTCTCCCTATAGCTCAAACCCTCCAATCATGGCAACATCCTTGTAAATCTTTTCTGAATCCTTTCAAGTTTCACAACATCCTTCCGATAGGAAGGAGACCAGAATTGCATGCAATATTCCAAGTGGCCTAACCAATGACCTGTATGGCCGCAACACGACCTCCCAACTCCTGTACTCAATACTCTGACCAATAAAGGAAAGCATACCAAATACCTTCTTCACTGTCCTATCTATCTGCGACTCCACTTTCAAGGAGCTATGAACCTGCACTCCAAGGTCTCTGTGTTCAGCAACACTCCCTAGGACCTTACCATTAAGTGTATAATTCGTGCTAAGATTTGCTTTCCCAAAATGCAGCACCTCTCATTTATCTGAACTAAACTCCATCTACCACTTCTCAGCCCATTGGCCGATCTGGTCAAGATCCTGTTGTAATCTGAGGTAACCCTCTTCGCTGTCCACTACACCTCCAATTTTGATGTCATCAGCAAACTTACTAACTGTACCTCTTATGCTCACATCCAAATCATTTATGTAAATGACAAAAAGTAGAGGACCCAGCACCGATCCTTGGGGCACTCCATTGGTCACAGGCCTCCAGTCTGAAAAACAACCTCCACCACCACCCTCTGTCTTCTACCTTTGAGCCAGTTCTGTATCCAAATGGCTAGTTCTCCCTGTATTCCGTGAGATCTAACCTTGCTAATCAGTCTCCCAAGGGGAACCTTGTCGAACGCCTTACTGAAGTCCATATAGATCACATCTACCACTCTGCCCTCATCAATCTTCTTTGTTACTTCTTCAAAAAACTCAATCAAGTTTGTGAGACATGATTTCCCAAGCACAAAACCATGTTGACTATCCTTGCCTTTCCAAATACATGTACATCCTGTCCCTCAGGATTCCCTCCAAAAACTTGCCCACCACTGAGGTCAGGCTCACTGGTCTATAGCTCCCTGGCTTGTCTTTATCACCCTTCTTAAACAGTGGTACCACGTTTGCCAACCTCCAGTCTTCCAGCACCTCACCTGTGACTATCGATGATACAAATTTCCCAGCAAAAGGCCCAGCAATCACTTCTCTCGCTTCCCACAGAGTTCTCGGCTACACCTGATCAGGTCCTTTTCCACACTAAATACTCATTTAGTATCTCCCCCATTTTTTGCGGCTCCACACAAAGGCCACCTTGCTGACCTTTGAGGAGCCCTATTCTCTCCCTAGTTACCCTTTTGTCCTTAATGCATTTGTAAAAACTCTTCGGATTCTCCTTCATTTTATTTCACTTCCCTTTCACCCTAACAGGAATATACTTTGGTAGAGGTGAGTACAATTACAATATTTAAAAAGACATTTGGATAGGAAAGGTTTAGAGGGATATCGGCCAAATGCAAGGAAATGAGACTAGTTCAGTTTAGGAAATCTCGTTGGCATCAACGAATTGGGCCGGAGGGTTTGTTTCAGTGCTGTTTTTCTGTAGCATTACAGTTAAAAATGAAGGGAAACAGCAAAATAAGACATTGATCATACTACATTTTCCCTCATCTCTATTTCTTTCTTCCCTCCTCCCCCTCTTCATTATCCCTCTATCCTTGTTTACTATCTCCATCACTGTTTACTAACCCCCATCCTTGTTCACTATCTCTCCATCTCTGTTCACTATCCTTCCACCCCATTCCTTATCTCCCTATACCATTCTCTATCCCTCCATCCCTGCTCAGTGTCCCTCATCCATGTTCACTATTCTCCCATATCTGTTCATTATCCCACATCCTGTTCACAATCCCATTCACTGTCTCTCCATTCCTGTACCATTATCCCTCCATCCCTGTATGCTATACCCCCACTCTGTTGTGGTTTGCTCAGGATTCCTCCACTAACCATGTATGTTTTAATGATTTGCTGTTAAAATCCTTACTATGAAGAGGAGTAGGATTCACTTGGGTCACCATGTGCAGAGTACCGATGTCTAGATTAGAGTGGTGCTGGAAAAGCACAGCAGGTCAGGCGGCATCCAAGGAGCAGGAAAATCGACATTTCGGGCAAAAGCCCTTCATCAGGAATAGAGGCTGGGGATCAGAGTCGAAGAGTGTGGTCCTGGGATGCTGCACCACACTCTGCGACTCTGATCTGCAGCATCTGCAGTCCTCACTCCCCCCACCCCCCCCCTCCCCCCAATTGATATTATTGGTCCTGCCAGTGCTTCTTAAATTCCCAAGTAATCAGGAGGAGTGAGGAAGAGCAAGCTGTGTAGCTGCTAAGGGTCAAATATGCAAGTGATTAATTTACTACCTGGTCAAGATGGCATAGGGTCAATTGAAAACTGGGGTCCCCTTTAAAACTATGTTCTGTTAGTATTCTATATTTAGTATTTCCTGTGCAGCAAGAGACCTCACCTAACTGTGGTACAGCAGTCACCAGGCTTCTACAAAGATGAATAAAGTATTTATCAGATGCCCCACCGTCCTACAGTGAAGGCAGTGTTTTAGAAAATATTACGTTTTTGTCCTTAGAAGGAATGAAAACCAACCGTCGCTTGGAGACGGGCAAGGGCACAATGATCATCCTGGCATCATGAAGTCACTAACCAATTGAGCTACCGTCTTCTTAAAAGAAGACCAGGGGCTCCCCTATATCTGTCCGAGGAAAAAGCAAGATTGTTACCACCAAAGACTGCACGATGTCGCGAACAAACACTCTCCCACTCCAAAACTACTGCCCCACTCCTCCATTCTACAGGACAGCTTTGGGGTTGGAGAACTGTTCTCATCTCTCATGGCTGCACACTCTCTTTGTCTAATTAACAAAAGCATCATATTCGGATTGCTGGTACTTAATAAGTTCAATAAACTTGCAGAAAATAGCTGCAAATGGTTGACTAGGTGGAAGTGGATATTGCAGATGCTGGAGATTAGAGTCAAGATTAGAGTGATGCTGGAAAAGCACAGCAGGTCAGGCAGCATCCGAGGAGCAGGAAAATTGACTTTTCAGGCAAAAGCCCTTCATCAGCTCTCCTCATGAAGGGCTGTTGCCCGAAATGTCAATTTTCCAGCACCACTCTAAGCTTGAGAAATGGTTGACTGCCTATCTGGGTGACTGTGATGATGAACTGTTTTAAGTCAAAGGTTGAGTTAATAACTTGCCTTACCTTTTTTTGATGAGGTCGATGGCTGAGCCTATCAGGCCGTCTTTCATCTGCTGAAACCTGACGCCATAGCCAGAAAGATCGGCAGCCGTTTCCAACAGGAGCGAAGGGCAACACGACAACTGGGCCTCGCCTACCATGTTCTTCTCCACGTGGTTGAAATCCTGACTGAATCCTGCATGGTTTGTGGGCTCTGGCCTCTTCGCCAGATCCTCACACCCACGGGGCAGAGTCACTTCTGTCTGCAAGGGTGACCCAGGAGCCGGGCTGGTGCAGATTGGGTCTGGGGAAGCATGATGCTCCACCAGGCTGGTCGTCGCCTGGATATGTGGGGCTGGAGAGGCCTTCCCAGGGCTTCTGTTCCCAGTGGGCGTAAGGCCAATCTGTGAACAAAGCTGTTGGGCTTCCAGCTGACAGCGGCAGGGTCTGGGGTCACAGCAAGCGAGTCCTTGGCATCTGGTCAGCTGCCTCTTCCACGGGTTGTGGTGGTCCATCTTAGTCAGTGATGGACAACTGCCACCAGTCGTCCTCCTCACTGTGCCACAGAGAGTGGCAAAGTTCTTGCGTTCCTGCAACTGGATGTCAGTGCTTACAGCCTGGCATTTCTCCCTCTTCCTCAGCTTTTTGAACTCTTCGAACGAGGGAATGTGGACCCGTGCCTTGAAGTTTCGCCTCCGTTCAGACGCTGCTGTTGACAACTCTTTGGGCATGTTCTTCTCAGGCTCGGCCAGTGGCTCTGTGGTCTGGGATTTGACCACTTCGCCACCTTCCTCCTTGGAGGGGAGGGCTATCAGATTTGGTGTGCTGTTCTGACGGCGTAGCTTCAATCTCCGCATGGCTTCCTCCTTGATCTCCGCAGGATTGCTCAATCGCTGTGACCTTTGCTGAGGAGCTGAGCAGCCATTTTGAGAGGGCTTTCTTGCCAAGGGGTTGCTCAAGACCTTGCCATACCGCGACGGGCAGTGCCCGTAGTTCACTCTTCCAGTGCAGTCTTTTGAAGCAGAAAGATCCTCAGGAAAGGCCTGAGGGCGGACAGGTTTGCTGACCTCTGTTGCCTTATGGCTCTGGAACCGGAGTTTCTCTTTCAGCCCCCTCTTAGCATCACCGTTCAGGACCTTCTCAGTCATTGACGGGAAAAGCCATTGCGGCACTTTGGCAAAAGTCGGTGAATGTCCCACCTCGGGCCTCCCTGACCGTGGACTGATGCAAGCACGCAACAGGCTGTTGATGTCAGGGCGCCCTGTCGAGACCTCGTACCAATCGCTCGTCGTCCGGTGGTGGAAGACGAACTCCCTCCCGGTGCCCTGGCAAGGTGGGCTAAACGAGTGAGCGTTTCCCTCGGCCACCGCAGTCCAGTGGAGATTCTCCAAGCTCCTGTACAGCCTGGCCTCTGGGCCCACAGCCACTGCGCACCCAGGCACGGCATGGCAGAGTGAGCGCTCCGTCACCAGGTGGCAGCATGCCAACTGCTGGGTGGAACCCGAACACCCCATTGAGCCTACGTCTCTCAGAGAGACACTGTCCTGGAAAGAGGGGACCCCCTGACTCTTGTTCGTGCCTGCAGTGTATGTCATAACGGCTCCCCTTGGGAAGGTGAGGTCTGGTTCTGGAACAGGAAAGTGCGCCGGCAGGTCATCAGAACAGTGACCAATGTCCATGCCACACAGAATGGGTAAGACTGCTACTGCTCCAGAAAAGTCAAATGGGTTTGACCTTCACATCTGGCATTAAGACTGTGAAAACAGACTCCAGGGTATTCAACGTTGAGAGGAGGCGGAGTTTCGTGCTGTAGAGAGACACAGAGAGACTGTTACTATTGTCCCCAATGATGTCACGCAACACAAAGCACATTGACTGAATATGCATCGAAATGAAACGGTTTTTTTTCTGGTAGAATGCAGTGTTTAATCACTCCTTTGATTATAGGGACTGAGACAAGGAGAGGTTTCTTCACTTGGAGATTGGTGAACCTGTGGAATTCTCTGCCAATAAAGGTTGTGGAGGCCAAATCACTGAATATATAGAAGAAAGAAATAGATAGATTTCAAGGGACTAAATTGTCAAAGGGTTTTAGGAGAGAGCAAGATGGCAGATCAGTCAAGAAAATGCTGAACAGTGCATTAGGCAGAATGGCCTACTCCTCTCTTCAGTGTTTCTGTTTGGATCTTTTGATTTCCCAAACTGGACAGAAAACTCCTGATCCTCTCAAATATATTCCAGTAAGTCACTCTCTCCTGGAGTCTATTATTCTATTTATAAATCACCCCAAACCTCTTGGTTATATTCCAGTTTGTAACTCAGTCTCAGGTATCTGTTATTTTATATATAAACCACCTCAAATCCCTCAATTATATTCAAGTCTGTAACTCTCTCCTGGGTATATGTTATTGTACATATAAACCTCCCCAAATCCCTCAATCAGATGACAGTATGTACTCCTGGGTGTCTATCCTATATACAAAGCACCCAAACCCCTGGATTAGATTCCAGCATGTAACTCACTTCTTGGTATCTGTTATTCTATATACAAGTCATTCTCGACTAGATTCTGCATCTCACTCCTGGGTATTTGTTATTCTTTACATAAACAATTTGAACCTCTCAAATAGATTCCAGCCCATAACTCACTCCTAGAATCTGTTATTCTATTTACAAATCATTCTGAATCCCTTGATTAGGTTCCAACCTGTAACTCACTCCTGATCTCTGTTCTCCTATATATACGCTATCCCAAACCCTCAATTAAATTCCAGACTGTAACTCACTTGTGGTATCTGTTATTCTGTATGTAAACCATTCTGAACCACTCATTTAGACTCCAGACTGTAACTCACTCCCAGGTATCTTATTCTATATGTAAACAGCCCCGAAACCCTCGATTAGATTTCAGGCTGCAGCTTACTTTCTGGATCTGTTATTCTATAAAGGCCACCCTGGATTCCTTGATTAGATTTCATTCTGTAACTTATTCTTGTGAATCTATTTTTCTACCTATAAAGCATATGAATCTCTCAATACAATTGCAGTCTTTTGTACACTCCTTATCACTCATTATTACAGATATAAACCATGATTAAACTCCAGCCTGGAGCTCACTCCTGTGTATCCATCATTCTGCAAACTATTAATCAACAAATCCTGCGACAGGGCTAGGGTTAGTATTCTCCTGATCCTAATCCAACATCAACATTACAAATATTATAGATGGTTCTGTGGATTGCCATCTTGCTGAGGTGAGAGGTTTGAGTGCTCTGTTGATCCTGACAGCAATGCTGTTGGGAGATCTCCAACTCCTGGTAGGGCCACCCATGATAAGTAAGGTTGGAGGGAGGAAAAGACAAAATGCAATCCAGAACAAGTCATCAACAGTAATCCAGGCAGAAGATACTCATATAATATCGATGACAGCAACAGCGGAAGAACACTACAGCAGTTAGGAGATCTCCACTCATCAAGATTTCATTACAATGGAATTAGATCTACCTCTGTCAAGGACTGTCTGCCAGTTGATGTGCAACAGCAGTTAAAAGATGTCACGCACAAGGCAGCTATCTCGAGGAATTCAAACTCCCCCACCCTGTACCCACCACACACAACACACGGTGGCACGGTGGCTCAGTGGTTAGCACTGCTGCCTCACAGTGCCAGGGACCCGGGTTCAATTCCCACCTCGGGCACCTGTCCGTGTGGAGTTTGCACCTTCTCCCTGTGTCTGCGTGGGTTTCCTCTGGGTGCTCTGGTTTCCTCCCACAGTCCAAAGATGTGCAAGTCAGGTGAATTGGCCACGCTAAATTGTCCATAGTGTTAGATGTAGGGGAATGGGTCTGGGTGGGTTGCTGTTCGGAGGGTCAGTGTGGAGTTGTTGGCCCAAAGGGCCTGTTTCCACACTGTAAGGAATCTAATCTAAAACAAACCCCTGCGGTGGTCGGTGAGAGGTGACAAGAAGAGATTATGAGATCCAGAGGTCCCTAGATTCAGACTAGCGCAGAGGCGGTGGAGTTTGACGTGGTTGTTTCATTTCTGGAATAGAAACGGGAGTGTTTCAGCAGGTTTCTTCTTGGTTGAGCAGCAGGATCCATTCTGCTCACCTGGCATGAGGAACAGGCTAGAAAAGGTGCCCTGTTCCATCATCAACCTGGCTAGAAAATTGCATCGAGCGGGCTCATCTATCTGTGGCCTGAAACCAAAGTCAAGCTCAGTCTTGGAACCTGGAAATATAGGAACCCTTATGGACAACAAGCAAAACAATGGTCTGGAATGAAGAACATCCCTTGTTGCTGGTAAGTTCAGGCACTTTCACATTGATACCACTGCCCTGCAGGAGACTTGAAGAGTAGGCGAAGGGCAACTGAGGGAAGAAGGTGGTGATTACAACTTTTTCTGGAGAGGAAAACCTGATGATTGACACAGGATACACGATGTTTCTTCAGTGCCACTAAGGCAATATACAGACCCAATAGCCTTGGCCTCAAACCAGTGCGGAGTGAGGAGAGCCCCCTTTTGAGAGACAGAGAACATCAGCCTCCAAAGGAAGGAACATTTCAAAGAATATTTAAATTGCAATACAATTGTAGTCGAGGATGTGTCTGAGGAAATACCCCAACTCCCCACCAATGATGATGTTGCATTCCAACCTAATGTTGCAGAGCTGGAAGCCTCCATTGGACACATGAAGAATGGAAAAGGTGAAGGAGTAGATGGAATCTCAGCAGAGATTTTCAAACTTGGAGGAGCAGAGCTTACCAATCATCTCTGTCAACTGTTCCTCAAAATCTGGGATAAGAAGAAATCCTTGCCGATCTCAGGGATTCTACCATCACCACTCTCTTGAAGAAAGGAGAGAAAGCAGACTGTGGGAACCACCAAGGAATCCTCCTATTCTCCATCGCCAGCAGCAGCATCACCTCACTAAGCACCTTCTCCCAGTCTCAGAATAGATCCTTCCTGTGAGCCAGTGTGGTCTTCTGACCAAAGTGTGGAACTATGGACATGATTTTCACTGTTTTGCAACTCCAAGGAAAATGCCTGGATCAGGACTAACTATTCTACACAGCTTTCAATGACATGACCCAAGCCTTTGACTCAGTCAAACAGGAAGTGCCAAGGAAGAGTTGAAAATGTGTTGCTGGAAAAGCGCAGCAGGTCAGGCAGCATCCAAGGAACAGGAGAATCGACGCTTCGGGCATCAGTTTCCTGAAGAAGGGCTGATGCCCGAAACGCCGATTCTCCTGCTCCTTGGATGCTGCCTGACCTGCTGCGCTTTTCCAGCAACACATTTTCAACTCTGATCTCCAGCATCTGCAGTCCTCACTTTCTCCTCAAAGTGCCAAGGAAGAACCTTGTCAAAGGCTAGCTGTCCAATGACATTCACCAATATCTTTCATCTCCTCCAAATTCAAGGTGTCAGCAATGGTGCTCATGGCAGTATGTAATAGAATGCTGTGACTTCCAAGATAGGGATCAAACAGGGTTGTGTCATTGCCTCTAACATTTTTTTCCAACTTCATCACCACCATTCTTCATCTTGTCAAGAACAAGTTTCCCAGTGGTGTGGACATTGTCTACAGGATGGACAGAAAGCTTTTCAACCTCAATCAATGGAAATCTAAGAAAGAAATTACACTACTTTGCTGGTGGAACTTCAGTATGTGGATTACAATATCATTTCTGCTCTCTCGGGATAAAATCTTCAAGCTTCACTTCGTGACTTCATGGAAGTATACTGAAGAATTGGCCTCTGCCTTAACCTCCAGTAGACTCAAATTCTTTACCAACCTGGCCCTGGTCAGGTTTTAGTCCATCCCTCCTTTAAGATCAATGGCTGGTTCAGTTCAGTTTCTGCTCACTATTGATATTGGGCGATTGAGTCATGGTAATGCCAGTGAATGTCGAGGTAGTTAGCTACACTCTTGTTTGAGATGATCATTGCCTGGCACTGTAGCATAAATAATACTTGTCTGACCAAGTTTGAAAGCTGTTGTGCTGTCAGGACTGGGGTGTGTAATTCTCTGAGTGGAATCAAGGAGATGTTGGGAGAATAGAGTTGAGAGAGAGGGTCAGCCATTGTCACAATGAATGGAGGAGTGGGCCCGAAGGGCTGAATGGCATCTACCCCTCCTGTTTCTTGTGCTTGTATGTTTTACAATCAGCTATGACCTTGATGATCTCTAGCTGATCAACACTGTGGGAAGGAGTGTGTGCACCTATCACAAGTGTGTAAGCCAGCCCGCAGGAATCAAGGGGGCAATTCATTTGTATCGCTGGTGGTCGCTACTTTCTGGAAGATAATGCCATTTTTATTGCTGAAGCATGATGTTGAAGCTTTTCATCCTGCATTCTTTAGGATAAGTGCAAGAATGCCAAATTTCAAATGAACTCAAATGTTGACTGAGCATGCAGTGCCAACCACTGCAGGTATATGACTGTATAGATTGATATCACCATCCCCCTTTGTTGACTGGGTCTATAAAGCCTACTTGGTTGAAGTGACAGTAGAAAACCATTAGGCAGTCAAGCAAGAAGATGCACTTTCCTTTAAGAAGATGCAGTTTATCACATGGGTATATGAATAGGAAAGGTTTAGAGGGATATGGATCAATGCTGGCAAACAGGACTAAGTAAGATTGGGATATCTGGTCAGCGTGGACAAGTTGGACCAAAGGGTCTGTTTCTGACTGTAAGACTCTGTGATTGTCTGGATGAAGAAATTTCTCCTCATCTCAGCAGTTTGGAATGCTTTCTGGCAGCTTTTGTCTTTTATCCGTGGAAATTGGTTTCAGGTGCAAGTCCATGCAGCCTGACCCAGTGGGAGGATCTCCCTAAATCCTATGCTAATCTATTACAGGGATCCTTTACTGAATTCCCACCGGTCTCCTGGTACACTCACAAAGTGCTAAGGGTTTAGTTTACTTGATCCAAAAGTGCCCACTCTCTCAATCAACACCAGTCCCTAAGGACTAAACATATCAGTCACGATAATTTCTAATACTTGTAATCTGAGAGGGTTATCAGGAGAAAAAGCTTTCATTTACAAAACATCTTGTCATGTGGGCAGCATGGTGACTCAGTGGTTAGCACTGCTGCCTCACAACTCCAGGGACCCAGATTTGATTCCAGCCTCAGGCAACACTGTGTGGAGTTTGCACATTCTCCCCGTGTCTGCGTGGGTTTCCTCCGGGTGCCCTGGTTCCTCCCACAGTCCAAAGATGCGCAGGTTAGGTGTATTCAGCATGCTAAATTGCCCATAGTGTCCAGGGTTGTGCAGGCTAGGTAGACTAGCCATGGGAAAGTGCAGGATTACAGGGATAACATAGGTGACTGGGTCTGGGTGGGATGCTGTTTGGAGGGTCATTGTGGACTCAGTGATCCGAATGGCCTGTTTCTACACTCTATGGATTCTATTTCTCACAGAAGCAATATAAAAGATTTCATAAGGAAATAGACCAATTCTGAAGGGCAAACTGCATTGCAACATCACAGAATGACACATTAAGTAACAGGCAATGGCTTGAAACTCATAATCCCTAAAGTATGGAAACAGGCCATTCGGCCCAACAAATCCACACCCATCCTCCAAAGAGGGAACCACCCAGACCCATTTCCCCTAGCACTCCACATTTACCCCCACTAATGCAGTTAACCTACACATCCCTGAACACTACAGGCAATTTAGCATGGCCAATTCACCTAACCTGCACATCTTTGGACTGTGGGAGGAAACCGGAGCACCCGGAGGAAACCCATGCAGACACCGGGAGAATGTGCAAACTCCACACAGACAGTCGCCTGAGTGTGGAATCAAACCTGTGCTCCTGGTGCTGTGAGGCAGCAGTGCTAACCACTGAGCCATCGTGCCACCCTTGAAGGGCATTTGAATTAATTACAATTTTCTTCCATTCTATCACAGGATCTGAGTGTCGCTGACAATTTCAACATTTGCTGACCATCCCTGATGACCCTTGAACTGACTGTAGCCTGCGAGATCGGGTTAGAGGGCGATGAAGAGCCAAACGCATTTCTATGGGTCAGGAGTCAAATGTAGGCCAGACCGGGTAAAGGTGAAAGTTTTCCATCTCTGAAGGACATTAGTGAACAAGATGGGTTCTTAAAACAATCAATGATGGTTCCATGGTCATCATGAATGAGATCAGCTTTCACCCCAAATTATTTCCCTCAACTGAATTAATGAAGTAGATTTGAAGTGTACTCAGTTGTAATGTAGGAAACATGGCAGAGGAGGCAGTGGTATGGTGGTAATGTCACTGGATTCATAATTCAGAAACTCGGGTTAATACTCTAGGGGCATGGAGTCAAACCACATCATAGCAGCTTGCGAAATTTGAATCCTAAAAGCTGGCTGTGTAACCATTGTCCATTGATGATTGAGGTAAGAACTCATCTGGTTCACTAATACTCTTAGATTAGATTACAGTGTGGAAACAGGCTCTTCGGCCCATCAAGTCCACACCGACCCGCCACCCACCCATACCCCTAACCTAACACTACAGGCAATTTAGCATGGCCAATTCACCTGCACATCTTTCGACTGTGGGAGGAAACCAGAGAACCCGGAGGAAACCCACGCAGACGCGGGGAGAAGGTGCACACTCCACACAGTCAGTCGCCCGAGGCTGGAATTGAACCCGGGTCTCTGGCGCTGTGAGGCAGCAGTGCTAACCACTGTGCCACCGTGCCACCCCTAAGGAAGACAGTCTGGTCTACATGTAATTCCAGACCAGCAGTTTAGTTAGCTCTTCACCTAATTCTAGGTAATTAGGGTTGGGTGATAAATACTGAACTTGTTAATGATGCTCACATTCAGTGAACAGATGAAACAATATTTAATTTAAATTCCACCAGCTGCTACAATGAGATTTGAATCCACGTTTGAGTGCATTTGCCTGAACTATTAATCGAGTAACATTGCCATTACACTACCTCCTCTGCCATGACATTCCCTGCCAGCCTGCATTTTACTCCCATTTTCAAGTGACATGAATGGTACTTGCCACTTATCAGCCTAAACCTGAATATTGTCCAAAAATAGATAAAAATAATTTATTTTTATTCATTGTGTTGTTGTGTTTTGGAGTAAATCATCTGACAGGGCAGTGGAAGCAGATTCAATAATTACTTTTTAAAGTGATTTGCATAAATAGTTTTAGTTTAGATTAGATTCCCTACAGTATGGAAACAGATTATTTGGCTCAACAAGTCCACACTGACCCTCCAAAGAGTAACCCACCCAGACCCATTCCCCTACCCTCTAATACCTCTGACTAATGCACCTAACACTATGGGCAATGGAGCATGGCCAATCCACCCTAATCTGCATATCTTTGGATTTAGGAGAAAACCAAGCACCCAGAGGAAACCCACGCAGACACAAGGGTATCCTCTCAAAATCCGAAGATGTACAAGTCAGGGGAATTGCATACTAACTTGCCCACAGTGTTAAGTGCATTAGTCAGGGGTAATACAGGGTAGGGGCATGCGTCTGGGTGGGTTACTCTTTGGAGGATCAGTGTAGACTTGTTGGGCCAAATGGCCTGTTTCCACACTGGAAGGAATCTAATCTAATCTAAAAGTATTTATGCAAATCACTTCAAAACATAATTATTGAATCTGCTTCCACCGCCTGTCAAATGATTTATTCCAGAACACAACACAATTAGAAAAGAAATTATTCTTATCTATTTTTGGACAATATTCAGGTTAAGGCTGATAAGTGGCAAGTACCATTCATGTCACACAAGTACTAGGCAATGATCATTTCCAACAAGAGACAATCTACCTATTGCTGCTTGATATTCAAAGGCATTACCATCACCGAATCCTCCATTATTAACATCCTAGGAGTTACTGTGGTGACAAATGCAGGTCAGAGGCTGTGAGTAATTTACCTCCTAACTCCCCAAAGCCTGTCCAGCATCTACAAGGCACACATCAGGAAGCTGTATCTTGGTACAATCCAGATGGTTCATTGGAGTCAGAGATGGACAGTGCAGCCCTTGTATTAAGGTGTGATGTATGGTTTATTACAAAAGGATGTTACAATCTTGGGGTTTGAATAACAAAGCGTGAATGAGTTTGTTCAGCAAGAATTGGAGAAGGTGCAACATTACATTATTGACAAATCTCATAGTCACAAGAAGTTCTTCCCAATTACTTATTTATCACAAAGTCTTTACAAAAATGATTTCCATTCTTCAAGATGAAAGCTCCCATAGCAAATTGTGTGCAACAAAGCATGCAGAACAATTCATTACAGATTCAAACACAAAATTCTGGAGAAGATCAGCCAGTCTGTCAGCATCTGAAGCAGAACTAATGTTTCGATTCCAGAATGATCCATCCTCAGAAATGGTCTAGATTCAAATCTGTATGAGTTAATGTAAAAGATCTGCATTGTATAGTGTCATTTATGACCACCATTAGCTCAAATGTTTTTAAGCCAAATGTTGTCACTGTCACAATGTATAGAATGCAGCAGCTAATTAATGCACAGCAAGCTCATACAAACAGAAACGATAATGGCCAGATTGTCTGCATTTTGTGATGCCAATTGAGGCACAAATATTGGCCAGGAAACTGAACAGAACTCCCATGTTATTCTTCAAAATAATGTATGGGAGCTTACACATAAGCCTGAGTGAGAAGATGGAGGCCACTGTACAGCACCTCACCTAAAAGATGGCAGCTCCAACACTGCAGAGCTCCCTCAGTACTGCATTGAGTGTTATCCTAGATTTTTCTGCTCGAGTCCTGAAGTGGGACTTGAACCCAAAATCCTGCGACTCAATGTTAGCTGATTTCACGGTGCTGAGGTGGTGACAAAGGCACTCAGGATTGGGCAGAAACATGGCAATTAACATTTGTGCCAGGCAATTACCATCTTTAAACTTTGACATTCAACAGCATTACGCTCTTTAAGTCCTCTGCTATCAACATCTTAAAATTGACAAGCGAAATCAGAGCAGCCTTATCAACACTATGGTTACGTGAGCAGGTAAGAGGGATTTCTGAAGTGATTTCTTTCTCCCCACAGCCTATCCACCATCTGCAGACCTCGAAGGCCTGTGCAGGGCAGTGATTTCTGCAACTAGAAGTCAATTCATTGGCACAGCACTGGCACGTTGATCCAGATGCATGGAATCTTGCAGCAGCAGCAAGCCCAGAGAGGACAGCGGTCAGGAGTGTGATTTACTCACAATCAACACTGGTTTGCTATGGGATTTTTAAATGTTACCATTCCTTTGCAAATGCTTTGTGAGAAGTAAGTATTTTGGGAAAAAAAAGCTCCTTGTGGCTGTGAAATCTGTTCATAATGACATTATACCTCTCGTCTGCATCTTGTGTGAGTATAGTTTCAGTAAGACTTTAGAAGCTTGAAACCATACAGAACAAAGCAACCTGTTTGATCAGAATTCCATCCACCACTTTCAACGTTCACTTCCTCCACGCCTGGCACACAGTGGCCACAGGGTGTGCCAACTACAAGGTGGAGCTGCAACAGCTTTGACCATAACTTCCAAATCCATGACCTCCATCCCCTGGAAAGACAAAGGCAGCAGACTGAAGTACGTAGGTCATGGGCCCTGTCATCGGGCCCTGGTATACCTCACATTTCATGAACTTCAGCAGTCAAGGTGTCAACTCACCACCACCTTCCCAAGGCAATTTGGGACGGGCAACAGACTACTGTGTCCCGTGAATTAATAAAAAAAGAGTGATGGTCTGTGTTTAGTAATAAAATAACACTTCAACCACCTTCCCTCAGGTATTTGTCCTGACACCAAGAAAATGGTTCACGACCAAACAATGCTGTGAACAAAAGCGAACTTTGAGAAATCACCTTCACCGCCTCTAGTGGATTCAGGGCCTTTTGGCTTCCTGTCCTTAAGCTAGAGCCTCATGTGAAACACATTTTCACATGTTCACACACTGTCACTCCCTCCTCTCTGTATGATTATTGGAAACTTCTGTTGCTTCAGGGACAAAGGCCCTGGTTGAACATGTCTATGAGGAAGGGTAGAAAGGTTGCCACGGAGACATTGACAAGCTGCCAGTCACATTACTGTCTCTGTGAGAAATAGACAGAATGACAGACATCAAGAAGTAAACGAACCGTGAAAGCCAGAAGCAGTCTCTCACAGCCAACTGCACTGAACAAGTGGATATAGTTACAGAGATGGCCTTAGGACTGATGGCAGGACTTTGTTGTTTTAATTGAGTGAAGAAATCTTCAACATTGCTGAAGTGGGAGATTGATATGAGCTGCAAATTATATATGTACATGACGAGGAGCTCCTTATATTGAGATGAGCTTTATCACATAAAAGAGGCTTATACACTGGGCAGGAACACTAGCCGAAGGATATGTGACTGTCAAGAGTTGATCACTTTAGAGATTGCCATTAATAGGGCAGTGGAAACTTTGTGAATCTGGAGCTGTATTGCCCTGGGAAATCACAAACTGCTGTCCAACCCAATATTGGATGTGCTCGATGAGTCCTGGAATTGTTGAGACAAAGGCTGACATTCATGTAGCGCCACTTTTCACAATTTCTAATGTGCTTTACAGTCAATGAAGTGTAGTCACTGTTATACTGTATAGAAAACATGGTAGCCAATGTGTAAACTCCAACAACCAGTAGCAAATAGGAAAAGGTAATGGCATTGTGGTGATGTCACTGGACTCATGACCCAGTGGTCCTGCCTGATCCTCTAGGAACTTAGGTTCAAATCCCATTCCTATTGCATCTGTTGGAGTTTCAGCTAAATGAATGAAACTGAAAGTTGATCTCAGTAATGTCATTTGTTGTTTGAAAACCTATTTGGTTCACTTGTTCACTTCCTTTAGGGAAGAAAATTTGCTGACTTTACCTAGTCTGGCCTACATGTGACTTCTGACCTACAGCAATATTAACTCTTAACTGCCCTCTGAAATGGCCAAACAAGCCACTCAGTTTAAGTGAAATTACGTATGTGCCATGATACTCACAGCCAATGCAGGAGTTTTTAAAAATCAGATAATCTATGGTTGAGGAACTAATCTCAACCCAAAGGCACTGGGCAAGATTCCTGTATTCTTTCATGGACCTAAAACCATGGGATGTCAGAAATTTCCTTTTCAAAATTACCAAAGAGGAAAAGGGCAGCTGGGTGGGAGACTCCAGTGCAGGGTAAATGCCAGTAAGGAGGGAGATGTGTCACTCGGTACAGATTGCAAGGTAGGATGATGTGAAGCTATAGACTGAGGGGCAGGTGAGCTTATACATTGAATGTATAAAACAATAGATTGTGCATCATGAGACAAAGAAGCATTGGTGTAGTGATACACAATAGACAATAGGTGCAGGAGTAGGCCATTTGGCCCTTCAAGCCAGCACCACCATTCACTATGATCATGGCTGATCATCCACAATCACTATCCTGTTCCTGCCTTATCCCCATAACCCTTGATTCCACTAACTTTAAGAGCTCTATCCATCGCTTTCTTGAAAGTATCCAGAGACTTGGCCTCCACTGCCTTCTGGGGCAGAGCATTCCAAATATCCACTACTCTCTGGGTAAAGAAGTTTCTCCTCAACTCTGTTCTAAATGGCTTACCCCTTATTTTTAAACTGTGTCCCTGATATTGTCACTGGACTAATAATCCAGGACCCCAGGACTCCTGGGACAAAGGTTCAAATCCAACCATAATTTAATTCAATTTTTTTAAAAATCTGGAATTCAAAGATAACCTGTTGGTGACCATGAAAGCATTATTGACTGTTGTAAAAAACCATCAGCCTTAAGGGAGCAATAAATGCTGGGCTAGCCCACACCGCACCAATGAATTACAAAGCAAACAGTGGTGGTAAGTGAATCTCTAGATTGGGGTTTAACGGCCGGAAGCTGGGGATTGAAGTTTATAAGATGATGGGGCAGCACTTGGTCTGAGGTGACACAAGATGGTCGCCTGTTGGCATAAATATGGCTTCATCAGCAGAATTAGCATTCCTGATTCAGTATTTAAGTGAGGCCATAGGTTAGTGCAATTGTAACTTTGACAAGGAGTTATCTCAGGTAACAAAGTCTACTTTGAACAGAGAATCTTACAAATTAATACACAGGGAGTTCTGTACAAACAGCAGCTGCAGAAGTCTGTAGGAGTCAGTTTGATTACAGTGTGGAAACAGGCCCTTCGGCCCAACAAGTCCACACCACCCCGCCAAAGCGCAACCCACCCATACCCCTACATCTACCCCTTACCTAACACTACGGGCAATTTAGCATGGCCAATTCACCCAAACCTGCACATCTTTGGACTGTGGGAGGAAACCGGAGCACCCAGAGGAAACCCACGCAGACACGGGGAGAATGTGCAAACTCCACACAGAGAGTCGCCTGAGGCAGGAATTGAACCCAGGTCTCTGGTGCTGTGAGACAGCAGTGCTAACCACTGTGCCACCGTGCCACCTAAGAACGGACAGCCTGAAGTTTTGCAGCAAGCATTAAAGAGAAAAGTAGGATCCCACAATAACAGAAATAGATGATCAGGGTGGGATTATGATTCCTAAAAATCTAGGAGATCAGACAAGTTCATTGAGCTGTGAGAGTGAGTGAGCTTTAACCATATCAATGAAAAAGATGTTGTCTTATTAGGTAAAAAGAGTTAGTCAGAGTAGGGGCAGTAAAGTTTATCTCAGAAGACAGTATATGATTAGAATGAATTTTAATGCAGCTGAAAGACAGAGGGGCGGTGTCTAACTGAGCCTCCAAGGTCAGGTGGGATCAAAGCTGCTCACAAATTATTTGCGAAAGAATGCTATCAGTAGGTGTAAACATAAAACTTTACATATAACTAACTTTATAGTAGAACTAGTGTTATGAATCTTCTAAAAAATAGTAAAAACTAACTTCCTTTTGTATCTCCTGTGATTAAGAGAGCGGGAAATATAAGGTGAGTAACTGAATTGAATAGGGATAACAATGAAAAACAGAAGACGAACAGCTCTTAAGAGTAAGCAAGTCTGAGAATTTTCTGAAAAAGAGTATAACTGTTAACATTAGAATGTGAATCAATGGGATATATTTTAAGATCCCAAGGCCTGATGATTACAATGTCTGGTAAACATCAATGAGATATCATGGGAACCTAGGGCTGTCTGTAGGAGTGTCCATCATGGGTTAGGGGCTTACAGGATTGGATATAGAGAAAAAGGGGGAAGGAACAATGACAATGTTGCATATAATTACTGTAACATGAAATGTATACAAATGCTTTATCCCACTGGGGAAATCATAGCATCACTGATCTCTCTTCTGATTTATAAGGGGGCGACTGGGCCCCACATAAAGGCCAGCTTCAGAGTAGTCCCTGGCCTCCCCACTGCATGTGTGGTAAAGAGCTTGAATAAAGATCAATTGTACTTCTGAACACAGAATTTGAGGCTGTTCTTTGACATCTCTCCCCAACAGAAGAGGAGTAGAAGTTCCCCTGCCATTGCTTCTGCATTATCCTTCAGCCCCATCCCTTCTTCCTACCAGTAAGATGGCAGTGGAGTAGAGCTTCTGAGCCCGTGGTTCGTCCACTCCATCCACTTTTCTTTTTGTTTCTTTTCTTTTTTCTCTCTCTCTTTTGTCATTTTTAAAAATTTATCTCTTGCTGAAGAGCTCAGTCAGGTGGCGACATTAGCGGCAGTGAGTGGGCTCAGAAGCACGGGCTTGAGGAGATCCAGCAGCGCAGATGCGGGTAGGCCCAGCAGAGTGGGCTTGAGTAGGTCCAGCAGTTTGGACTCAATTGACCCAGCAACATGGATTTGGGTAGGCCCAGCAGCATAGGCTCCAGTAAGCCCAGCAGCATGGACTCGAGTAGACCCAGCAACACAGACTTGAGTGGACCCAGCAGCACGATCTCGAGTAGGCCCAACAGCATGGACTCAAGTAGGCTCAACAGTATAGTTTCAAGTAGGCCCAACAGCACGATCTCGAGTAGGCCCAACAGCATGGACTCAAGTAGGCTCAACAGCATGGACTCAAGTAGGCCCAACAGCACAGACTCAAACAGGCCCAGCAGCATGGTCTCAAATTCACACAGCAGCACAGACTCAAGTAGGCCCAGCAGCATGGACTTGATTAAGCCCAGCAAAATGGACTCGAGTAGGCCCAGTAGCACAGACTCAAATAGACCCAGCAGCATGGATTCGAGTAGGCCGAGCATCACAGACTCGAGTAGACCCAGCAGTACGGACTCGAGTAAGCCCTGCAGTGCAGATTTGAGTGGCCCAGCAGTGCAACTCAAGTGGGCCCAGCAGTGGAAACTTGAGTAGGCCCAGTAGTGCAGACTCGAATAGGCCCAGCAGAATGAACTTGGGGTGGCAGTGTTGGAGGTGAGCTTGGGTTTCCGTTGGCGTCTGCATCCTGTGCAAATTCATGGAGATGACAGAGGAGGCACGTTTGGGCCCAATACAAGACAAGGTGGCATCAGCAGCTGCTGCATCAGTGAGGTGGGCCCGAAGTGGACTCATGGAGGTGGCAGAGTTAGGTTTGCACAACCGGTGCACAACCTGGCGGGATTGATGGCATGGCGGTATGGTTCAGAGGACCAGGTTCTGGTTCAAAACAAGGCTGGCAAACAAGGTCTTTAATAATTTACAAAGGGGCAGGTAATAAACGGAGCTTTGAGGGAAATATCTATCCTCAAGGTTCCCTTTCCAAATCCCTCAGGATTGTGACGGCATCAGGAGCTTAGCTCTTTTAGCAGGAACAAAGGAGCAATAGGCCATTCAGCCTAACAAACCTGCTCTACCATTTAATACAATCATGGCCTGATGAAAACATACTTTTACCCATCTAATCCCTTTCTAATTAAAAAAATTTAACCTATGCTTTAAAAATACTCAATCACTGAGCATCCACAGCACTCTGGGTTGGAGAATTCCAAAGACCCACCAGTCTCCAAATCAAATAAATTCTCATCTTTGTCCTAAATGACATTTTTAAATTGTAACTGCTGGTTCTTGGTTCTTCAGCCAGGGGAAATGTCTTAATTGCATCTACCCTGTCTATCGTTAAGTTTAAGACATTCCAGAGGGTATGATATTTTTCTGGATAGTAATGGTATGCAGGGATATGGAGAAAAGGCAGCAGATTGGCACTCGATAACGGAGGTGGGCTAGAGAATGGAGCGGACGCCGACACAATGGACTGAATGGCCTCCTTCTGCACTGCAATAATTCTGTGATCCTGTGTAGTTTAATGCAGCAAAATTGGCTTCAAATAATGCATACAATTGGAAAAAAAAAACAGAAGCAGAGACATTGTCAGTCAACTGAAGGCTTGTTCAAAGTGGACATTTGGGAGGTTGAGAGGGAAAGTACTAGAGAGTGAGGCCTCTCAGCCTAATTGTATAAGACGCTATAACTGCAGCATCCACTCACCTCTCACTTCCGGATAACTCAGACAGCAACACAATGGCACTTCTTGAATATCCTCCATTCGCATTTATTTTCGACCAGAATTCCATGAAGTCCAAGTCAGTGCCCTTTCAGATGATGCAGCATTTGATCCCACAATTACACTCCTGCCACACAGTGATTCAGTGCCCCGGCCAGTCTAATTGAAAATGAGCAGTGCTTAAAGACTGTGCTACCTTTACTGATTCCCTGTCGTTGACAAAAAGCTTTCGTTGATCTACATTCTCCTCCAGAGGAAAAGGTTCAAACAGCGACAACGCTTTGTTAAGTGGTGGCTGGGTCTGATGGGATGGGAGGGTTACAGTGGCAGAGTTGGGAGAAAAGAACTTGCACCAGTGTAACACCCTTTACAATCACTGGTCATCGCAAAGCACTTCACAGCCAATCAGGAGTTCTGAAGCACTGCTGCAAAGTAGGAAGAAGGCAGCAGCCAATTAGCACGCAGCAATGTCCTACTGGGATAATGTTTGTCTTTTGATGCTGAGGGGATGAATATTGATCAGGACACTGGCAATAGAGTGTCAGGTTGGGGCGAGGACAGGGCGATGAGAATAGCTCTGAACTTTATGGTAGCACTACACAATCTGACATCTGAGTCCTGGAAACTTCTTAACCTTCAGGCCTGTTAATCTCTCCACTTGCAAAGCTTTGTTTTAGTTCGTTACATTATTTATTCTTAACAAATTTTCAGCAATAGCTTATAATAAGCCTTTAACCTGTTCAAAGAAAAGCTTACCTACTGGTCTATATCAAGTTGAATCAAGTGGGCTGCTTTGTTTTGGATGGTGTCTCGCTTCCCGAGTGTTGTTGGAGCTGCATCAGCTAGGCAAGTGGGAGTATTCTCTCACACACCTGACTCATGCCTTGCAGATAGAAACATAGAAACATAGGAGCAGGAGTTGGTTTTTCAGCTCTTCCAGCCTGCTTCATTATTCAAAATGATCACCAAACTCAGTACCCTGTTCCCGCTTTCTTCCCAAATGGTTTGGGCCTTTTAGCCCTAAGAAATAAATCTAACTCCTTCACGAAAACATTCATTGTTTTGGACTAAACCGCTTCCTCAGGCAGGGAGTTCCACTCTCTGGATGAATAAGTTGTTCCTTTTTGAGAGTTAGTGAAAGACCTTAGGGAATCAGGAGTCCAGTTATTCGTTGCAGGATTCCCGCCCTCGGACCTCTCTTCAAGCCACAATACTTGATGGCAATACCCCAGGAAGTTGACAGTGGGGGATTCAGCTATGGAGTGTCAAGAAGATAGCTAGATTCTCTCTTCACAGAGAAGGTCTTTGCCTGGCACTTGTGTGATACAAATATTACTTAAATGGTGGACAACTGTAGAATTCTGAGGTGCAGAGGGACCTATGTTGTAGTGCATAGATCACAAATGGTTAGCATTTAGGTACAGCATGTCATCCAGAAGGCCAATGAGATGTTGGCCTTTATTATGAGCAGAACATAAAAGGTAAGATGTTATGCTTAAGTTATACAGGATATTCATGAGACAACTTGCAAATACTACATGCAGTTTTTGACATTTTAATTCATTTGTAAGACACAGATGTCACTTGCTGGACCACATTTACTGCCTGTCCCTAGTTGTTTTGGAGAAGGTGGTGGTGAGTGGCCTTCTTGAACTGCTGTAGTATGTGTGCTGTCAGACCCCAAATGCTGTTTGGGTAGGAGTTCCAGGATTTTGACCGAATGGCAACGATTTATTTATTTCCAAGTCAGAATGGTGAGTGACTTGAAGGGGATGATTTGTTTTATTCATTTATAGGCTGTAGGCATCATTATCCAGGTTTGATTTGATTTGATTTATTACTGTCATGTGTACTGAGATACAGTGAAAAGTGACATCTTACATGTTTCACAGATAGATCGTACTATACAAGTACATCAGGGTAACAGAACAGAGGGCAGGACACAGTGTTACAGCTGCTGAAAAGGTGCAGGGAGAGATCAACATTAACATTAAAGAGGTCCATTTAAAAATCTGATAACAGCAGGGAAGAAGCTGTTCTTGAATCTCTTTGTGCATGTTTCCAAACTTTTTATCTTCTGCCCTAAGGAACAGGGTGGGAGAGAATATAACTGGGGTGGGTCTGTGATTACGTTGGCTGCTTTGCCAACCCAGTGGGGAGTATAGATGAAATCAGTGATGGAAGGCAGGTTTGCATGATGGACTCGGCTGTGCTCATGACTCTCTGTAGTTTCTTTCAGTCTTGGGAAGAGCAGTTACAGAGTCATAGAGTCATAGAGATGTACAGCACAGAAACAGACCTTTCCGTCCAAATCGTCCATGCTGACTAGATGTCCCAAATTAATCTAGTCCCATTTGCCAGCACTTGGCCCATATCCCTCCAAACCCTTCCTATTCATATACCCATCCAGGTGCCTTTTAAACATTGCAATTGTACCAGCCTTCACCACTTCCTCTGGCAGCTCATTCCATACACGTACCATCCTCTGTGTGAAAAAGTTGCCCCTTAGGTCTTTTTTATATCTTTCCCCTCTCACCTAAACCTATATCATCTCATTTTGGACGCCCCCACCCCAGGGAAAAGACCTTGCCTATTTACTCTATCCATGCCCCTCATGATTTTATAAACCTCTATAAGGTCACCCCTCAGCTTCTGACGCTCCAGGGTGTGTACCCTCCCATGCCTGCCTCTGCTCTCTCCCCACCCATTGCTTTGAACTGCATTGGCAACAGTGCTGCCCAGTCTATCTCCTCAAAGACCCCCTTCCCTCTCCAGACCATTTTCCGGAGTCTTCCCCATCGGCATGTTGACTAGACCATTTCATGTTTGAAAAAAGCACCGCTGGAATCGCTTGGGGGTGGGGAGGATCCCCCAAGTACTGAGAGTCGGAGGCAGGATTGCTTCTGGGAACGGAAATCGCCCTGCCCTGAGTGTTCCGGGATCCGATTCTGCCCTTGGTCTCAGGCCAGGGCTCTCACCCGCCTCCTTTATGACCCTGACCCATCAGCCCAGACGTGCGGTCTGCCCACTGGCCACCCCTCACCCCTGCCTCCCTCCACCCCTTCAGGGCTTTGGCCGATAATCCAGCCGAGATATCCGTGCCCCTCAACCTTGGTGTGGAAGGTTTGATTGACACCACCCCTTTCCTCTATCACTCCCCACCCACCTCTTATCAGAGTAGCCAGGGAAGATGGAGCTGCCATAGAATCATAGAATCACTACAGTGTGGAAACAGGCCCTTTGGCCCAACAAGACCCTCGGAAAATTATCCCACCCAGACCCATTCCCTACCCTATTACCTGACATTTCCCCTGACTAATGCAACTAACCTACACATCCCTGAACACTACGGACAATTTAGCATGGCCAATTCACCCAAACCTGCATATCTTTGGACTGTGGAAGGAAACTGGGACGTCCCAAGGAAACCCACGCAGACACGGGGAGAATGTGCAAACTCCAAACAGATGGTCACCCGAGGCGGGAATTGAACCCAGGTCTCTGGCGCTGTGAGGCAGCAGTGCTAACCACTGTGCCACCATGCCACCACTCAGCTGAGTTTTTGGTTGAGCAAGACCCAGGACAAAACCAGGGACAGTTCCCAAGGGACTGAGAAGCAGCGGAACACATTGAAAGCGAGACAGAGACATGACGGAGGGAGTGGGGGAGGAGGCATGTTGTCCCACAGCCAGTGGGGTTAGGATTGGGAATTCAAAACACACATACAGCACACGCACACACACACACAAGACTAGGAGCTGGGAAAGAGAGAGAGAGAGAGAGCGAGAAAGAGAAAGAGAAAGAACGCCTGGGCGAGTGCAGGGTCACAGGGAGAAGGCAATGGGCACTAAACTGCTCATCACAGAGAGGGCTAGCACTGCCATAGGATAAACAAGGGGTTGGAAGGCCACAGTGCAGAGAGCAGGCATTCAGTGACTGCTGAAGATAATGCCCTTGCTCCAGGCCAGAACAGTGCCTGGAATGGGAAACGCCAGGATCCTATTTGCCATAGCACCTGTAATGCCCCAGACAGGATGCTTTCAATGGTGCATCAATACAAATTTGTAAGAGTCTTTACGGATATGTTGAATTTCCTTAGCCCCCTGGGGAAGTAGAGGTGTTGCTGTGCTTTTTTGACCATAGTGTCAACCTAGGTGGACCAGGACAGATTGTTGGTGATTGTTACTCCCAGGAACTAGATGGTCTCTACTATTTTCACCTCAGCACCATTGATGGAGACAGCGGCATGCCCTCCACTCCACTTATGGAAGTCAATAACCAGCTCCTTTGTTTTTTGCGAATGTTGATGGAGAGATTGTTGTCTTTACGCAATGTTATTAAGCACTCTATCTCCTTTCAGTACTCCATCTCATTGTGGTTTGAGATTTGACCTGCAATGGTGGTGTTGTTGACAAACTTGTTAGTGTGGAATTTGACCACACATATGGGTGTGTATAAGGAGTATAGTAAAGGGCTGAGTACTCAACCTCGCGGGGCACTGGTGTTGAGGATTATCGTGAAGGCGGTGCTATCACCTATCCTTACTGACTGCAGTCTGTCAGTCAGGAAGGAGAAAGTGAGGACTGCAGATGCTGGAGATCAGAGCTGAAAATGTGTTGCTGGAAAAGTGCAGCAGGTCAGGAAGCATCCGAGGAGCAAGAGAATCGATGTTTCGGGCTGCGCTTTTCCAGTGTCAGTCAGGAAGTCAGGAATCCAGTTACAGAGGAGAGAGAAGAGTCAGATTCTGGAATTTGGAGATAGGTTTGTTTGGAATTACAGTGTTGAAGGCAGAGCTGTAGGAAGAAGTAGGAACCCGAAACGTCGATTCCCCTGCTCCTCGGATGCTGCCTGACCTGCTGTGCTTTTCCAGCACCACACTCTCGACTCTGATCTCTAGCGTCTGCAGTCCTCACTCTCTCCCCATAGGTATCCTTGTTGTCCAGATGCTCCAGGGATGAGCGCAGGGCCAGGGAGATGGGGTCTGCCGTGGACCTGTTGCATCAGTAGGTGAATTGCAAGGGATCAAGGCAATCTGAGAGGCTGGAGTTGGTGTGAGCTATGACCAATCTCTCGAAGTACTTCATAATGTGGTTCAGAGGAGGTCTATTAGATTGATACATGGAGTGAGCAGGTTGTCTGATAAGAAAACATTGGACAGACTTGGCTTGTTTTCAGTGGAGTTCAGAAGAGTGAGCAGTGATTTGACTGATCTTCATAAAATCCTTCATGGTCTTGACAAGATGGATGTGGAAACGATGTTTCTTCTTGTGGTTGAGTCCAGAGCTAGGTGACATTGTTCAAAATTCGAGGTCATGCTTTAAGGCAAAAATGAAGGAATCTTTTTTTGCTCATAGGATAGTATTACTTTGGAACTCTGCCTCAGAAGGCCATGTAGGTGGAGGTTATTAAACCTTTTTAAGGTGGAACTAGATAGATTCTTGTTAGAGAAGGAAATCAAGCATTATTGTAGATGTAGAGTCATAGAGATGTACAGCACAGAAACAGACCCTTCGGTCCAACCCGTCCATGCCAACCATATATCCCAACCCAATCTAGTCCCATCTACCAGCATCTGGCCCATATCCCTCCAAACCCTTCCTATTCATATACCCATCCAGATACTTTTAAATGTTGCAATTGTACCAGCCTCCACCACTTCCTCTGGCAGCTCATTCCATACACGCACCACCCTCTGCGTGAAAAGGTTGCCTCTTAGGTCTCTTTTATATCTTTCCCCTCTCACCCTAAACCTATGCCCTCTAGTTCTGGACTAACCCACCTCAGGGAAAGGACTTTGCCTATTTACCCTATCCATGCCCCTCATAATTTGTAAACCTCTATAAGGTCACCCCTCAGCCTCTGACACTCCAGGGAAAACAGCCCCAGTCTGTTCAGCCTCTCCCTGTAGCTCAAATCCTCCAACCCTGGCAACATCCTTGTAAATCTTTTCTGAACCCTTTCAAGTTTCACAACATCTTTCCGATAGGAAGGAGACCAGAATTGCACGCAATATTCCAAAAGTGGCCTAACCAATGTCCTGTACAGCCACAACATGACCTCCCAACTCCTGTACTCAATACTCTGACCAATTAAGGAAAGCATACCAAACGCCTTCTTCACTATCCTAAATACCTGCAACTCCACTTTCAAGGAGCTATGAACCTGCACTCCAAGGTCTGTTCAGCAACACTCCCCAGGACCTTACCACTAAGTAGATAAGTCCTGCTAAGATTTGCTTTCCCAAAATGCAGCACCTCGCATTTGTCTAAATTAAACCCCATCTGCCACTTCTCAGCCCATTGGCCCATCTGATCAAGATCCCATTGTAATCTGAGGTAGCCTTCTTCGCTGTCCACTACACCTCCAATTTTGGTGTCATCTGCAAATTTATTAACTATACGTCTTATGCTCACATCCAAATCATTTATGTAAATGAAAAGTGTGGCACTCCACTGGTCACAGGCCTCCAGTCTGAAAAACAACCCTCCCACAATCACTTTCTGTCTTCTACCTTTGAGCCAGATCTGTATCCAAATGGCTAGTTCTTGCTGTATTCTGTGAGATCTAACCTTGCTAAACAGTCTCCCATGGGGAACCTTGTTGAACGCCTTACTGATGTCCAGATAGATCACATCTACTGCTCTGCCCTCATCAATCCTCTTTGTTACTTCTTCAAAAAACTCAATCAAGTTTGTGAGACATGATTTCCCATGCACAAAACCATGTTGACTATCCCTAATCAGTCTTTGTCTTTCCAAATACATGTCCATCCTGTCCCTCAGAATTCCCTCCAACAACTTGCCCACCACCGACGTCAGGCTTACTGGTCTATAGTTCCCTGGCTTGTCCTTACCACCCTTCTTAAATAGTGGCACCACGTTAGCCAACCTCCAGTCTTCCGGCATCCCACCTGTGACTATCGATGATACAAATATCTCAGTACGAGACCCAGCAATCACTTCCCTAGCTTCCCAAGGAGTTCTAGGGTACACTTGATCAGGTCCTGGGGATTTATCCGCTTTGATGCTGTCAAGACATCCAGCACTTCCTCCTCTGTAATATGGACATTTTCCAAGATGGAGAAAGTGAGGACTGCAGATACTGGAGATCAGAGCTGAAAAATGTGTTGCTGGAAAATTGCAGCAGGTCAGGCAGCATCCAAGGAGCAGGAGAATTGACGTTTCGGGCATAAGCCCTTCTTCAGGAATTTTCCAAGATGTCACCATCTATTTCCCTACATTGTATATCTGCCATGTCCTTTTCCACAGTAAATACTGATGCAAAATACTCGTTTAATATCTTCCCCATTTCCTGTGACTCTACACAAAGGCCGCCTTGCTGATCTTTGAGGGGCCCTGTTCTCTCCCTAGTTACCCTTTTGTCCTTAATGTATTTGTAAAAAACCCTTTGGATTCTCCTTAACTCTACTTGCCAAAGCTATCTCATGTCCCCTTTTGGCCCACAGATAAGAATGTGATTGTGGAAAGGATTGATGCACTTTTTAAGTACCTGACACTTATTGAAATTGCTGTTTGCACAGATGTTTGATGAAGCAATGGGGAGGTTATGCAGATAGGTTGCAGCCAGGGTGTCTGTACAAAGGGAATTTGTCCTGCACTAACTAGCTGGTTGGCCTGGGAATTGGAGACCCATTATCGATGACAAAGGCCTTCTGCCTGTCAACAACTTGGGTTTGGCTCCCAGGGTGCTGAACAACTTGTGCCTCGAGAGGATTTGTCAAAAGCCATCAGACTGTTGAAAAGGAAGAAGTTGTCCTTGCTGTGCATGAAGAAACATCTGCAGCCTGAAGAAAGCCAATTTACTTCTCTTTATCAGGTGTTACAAGCTGTGGCTTTTAACCAATCAGTCAAAGACTTTATGCATGTGAACCAGTTACTCTTTGCCTCCTGCAAAAAAAAGTGAAAGTACAAGCGAGAAAGATAACCTTCTAGGATACTTCAGCCAGTGCAGGAATTGAACCCACGCTGTTGGTGTCACTGTGCATAGCATCCGAGCTAACCATCCCCCTCCATAGAGCTATACAGACTGACACAAAAAAGGTGGTACAGGTGCAGGGAAAGCCTGGAAAAGCAATTCATCAGTCGTATCCAAAGGGTTCACACAAACTACTCAACCTTTCCCCCATAAAATGTCCTTCCATACCTGGGATCAACCCAGTGAATCTGCTCTGGATCACCTTCAATGCCATACATCTATCCTTAGATAAGGGGTCCACATATTATCTGGTATTACCTACTGAACGTAGATGCTAGCTTGTTGTGATTTATGCACAAAGACTCCCAAAATGCCCTGTGCTGCAGCTTTCTGTAGTCTTTCCCCATTTAATTAATATTCAGCTCTTCTATTCTTCCTGCCATAGTGCAAAAGCTCACATCTTCCAACGTTATGTTCTATTTGCCAAATCTTTGCCCAATTAACCTGTCTATCTTTGTGTCACCTGCAAATGTGGCTGTTGAACACACACTTTCCTCATCCAAGTCATTAATATATATTGAAAATAATTGTTGCCCCAGCACTGATCTCTGTGGCACTCTGCAGCACGATGCCTCAGTGGTTAGCACTGCTGCCCCATGGCACATTCTCCCCGTGTCTGCATGGGTTTCCTCCAGGTTCTCTGGTTTCCTCTGACAATCCAAAGATGTGCAGGTTCGGTGAATCGGCCATGCTAAATTGCCCATAGTGTTCAGGGATGTGTCGGTTAGGTGCAGTAGTCAGGGGTAAATGTAGGGTAGGGGAATGGCTCTGGGTGGATTACTCTTCAGAGGGCCGGTGTAGGCTTGTTGGGCTGAAGGGCCTGTTTCCACACTGTAGAGATTCTATGATTCTAAGTTAGAAGTTGCCATCCTGAAAATGCCCCCCTTATCCCAACTCTCTACCTTCTCTCAGCCAATCCCATATCCATGCTAATATACAACCCCCAGGACCAAGGAGGGAAGGGGTATCTTATTGTGTAGCCTTCTTTTTAACACACTTTCTGAAAATGAAAATATAGTGTATCCACAGCTGCTCCTTTAACAATCTTCTAGTTATCTTCTCAAAGAACTCTAATATTTTTGTCAGGCATGACCTTCCCTTCATGAATCCATGCTGACTCAGCTGATCATATTAAATGTTTCCAAATGCTCACTGTCTTCATAGACTATAACATTTTCCTAATAACAGGACATTAAGTTAATTGGCCTACTGTTATCTTTTTTTGTCTCCTTCCATTTTTAACTCTGGGTGTTACATTGGCAGTCTTCCAAACCTCTGGGTCTTTTCCAGGGCCTAATGATTTTTGAAAGGATTCCGTCATCATGTTTGATTTTATATTTGTACCACGGCTTCTACTTTTTAATGATCGGTATACAGGCACTGGCAAAGGATTAAAACTGAATTGCTAACCTGTCAGAGATTGACTAAACTGCAGGTCCATGCATTCTACACAGTGATTACTGCCCCCACCGTTCACTCAGAATAGATAGGAAGACTTGCTTGCTTGTGAGAGCTAAGAATAGCTGGTTTTAGTCTTTATTATGGATTGCATTTAAGTTTACACAAATGCAAAATGACAACGTGCCCAGTGCAAGGGACCAAAGGGTTATTGCCTGGTATCAGCACAGCATAATGGTAAATGCTTAGAAAAGCAGAAAGACATTGCTTTTTGAACTGGAAGAGGAACGTGATTGCACTGGATCCTTCTCATCTTGGAAAATCTTTTGGAATTGATCCAGATGCTGCAGAGGGAAGAGATGCTATTTAATAACTTTGAGATTTCCGCACTCATCCAATTCTGGTCTTTTGAGCATCATTAGCTTTAACTGCATGACCATTGATGATTATGCCTTCAGCTCTCACTCTGAATTCCTGCCCGTGACCCAAACTGTTTCGCTTTCTTTAAGATTCTCTATAGAACCTTATGCTGTGACCAAGATTTTGTGATTCGCCATAACCTGTGGCTTATTGTCTGATGCTGTGTTGTAATGCTCCAGTCACCATGAAACCGCAGAGGTAGGTGCATAAGTCAACCATTCATTTGATAGAGTCTGCTGTGCCATTCAATTAGACCATGATTGATCTGGTAATCACAACTCCATTTTGCTTTCTTTTCTCCATAATCCTTAATTTCTTTACTGATTAGAAACATATTTATTATAGCCTTGAATTTACTTAACAACCCAGCTTCGACAGCCCTCTGTGGCAAAAGGTTCCACAGATGCACTGCCCTCTAGGAAAATAAATTCTTCCCTGTCTCTGTCTTAGAAGTGCAAAAACATATTCTGAGATTATGCCCTCTGGCCCCAAATTCTCCCACAATGGGAAATCTGCATCCACTTTGTCAAGCATGCTATGAGTCTTGTATATATCAATAAGGTTATCTCTCATTTTTCCAAACCCCAATAAATACGTGCCTAGCCTACTCAAATTCTTCTCACAAGACAGTTCCTTCACCCCCAGGATCAACCTCGTGGATCTTCTCTGGATTGCCTCCAATGCCAGACATCCTTTCCTAGTTAAGGGGACCAAAGCTGTTTTACAATATTCCTTATACTCCATTCCCTTTGATCTAAAGGCCATCAATCCATTTGCCTTCTGTGTCACCTGCTGAACTGGATGCTAGCTTTTTGTGATACATATTTCCAAAGCCTTCTGTTCCATAATTTTCTGCAGTCTTTCTCCACTTAAATAATATTTTATTCCTCTATTCTTCCTGCCAAAGTGCATAACCTCACATTTCCCACATTATATTTCATCTGCCAAGTTTTTGCCCAATTCTGATATCCCCTTGCAGTCTTTTTGTGTCATTCTCATTGCTTGCATTCCCATCTATTTTTGTGTTATCAGCAAACCTAGCTATAGTACATTCACTTTCCTCAACCAGGTCATTAACAGATATTATAAATAATATCTATTGGATGAGGGTGGCACGGTGGCACAGTGGTTAGTACCGCTGCCTCACAGCGCTAGAGACCTGGGTTCAATTCCTGCCTCAGGCAACTGACTGTGTAGAATTTGCACATTCTCCCCGTGTCTGTGTGGGTTTCCTCCGGGTACTCCAGTTTTCTCCCACAGTCCAAAAATGTGCAGATTAGGTGAATTAGCCATGCTAAATTGCCCGTAGTGTTAGGTGAAGGGGTAAATGTAGGGGAATGGGTCTGGGTGGGTTGCGCTTCGGCGGGTCGGTGTGGACTTGTTGGGCCGAAGGGCCTGTTTCCACACTGTAAGTAATCTAATCTAAGTAATTATGGCCCCAGTACTGAAACCTGTGGCACTCCATTAGTTACAGGCCGCCATCCTGAAAAACTCCTTGCTTATTCCCAATTCTCTGTATTTTATTAATTAGCCAATTCTCTATCAATGCTAAAGTTGCCGTAGGGCTGCTCTCTCATGAGACAGAAGTGAATCTTAGTGGGTTTAACGCCAGGGTCACTGGTCCTCAGCCAAATTGGAGAATTATACAACTATACAAGAGGATGGTGCGGCCACACTTGGAATATTGTGTACAGTTCTGGTCGCCCCATTACAGGAAGGATGTAGAAGCATTGGAAAAGATGCAGAGGAGATTTACCAGGATGTTGCCTGGTCTGGGGGGAAGGTCTTATGAGGACAGGCTGAGAGACCTGGGTCTGTTCTCATTGGAAAGGAGAAGGCTAAGGGGGGATTTGATAGAGACATACAAGAGATCAGAGGATTAGGTAGGGTAGACAGTGAAAGGATAATGATATCAGTGTGTACGAGAGGGCATAGCTACAAATTGAGGAGTGATAGATTTAAGACAGACATCAGAGGGAGGTTCTTTATGCAGAAAGTGGTAAGGGCATGGAATGCCCTACCTGCCAATGTAGTCAACTCAGCCACATTAGGGAGATTTAAACCATCCTTAGATAAGCATATGGATGATTTTGGGATAGCGTAGGGGGACGAGCTGAGAATAGATCACAGGTCGGCGTAACATCGAGAGCCAAAGGGCCTGTTCTGCGCTGTATTGTTCTATGTTCTATTTGAGACCTTTGTGGTGACCTTAGCTGGTAGAGAGGATTGAACCCATGTTAGAATCACTACATCAGGTAGCCCCTAGCCAGTGAACTGAGCAAAACAGCCCCTATGCCAATATACTACTCCCAGTACTCTGAGCTTATGAAGATACTTCGGATATTTTAATATGTTAAAGGCACTATGTAAATGAAATGTAAGTTGTTCCAGTTTTGGATGACAATTGGACTAGTAATCCAGATGTCTGAACAAAAAAATATTCCGAACATAGGAGCTAAAATCCTTGCAGGACAGCTTGGGAATCCAAATTCAATTAATTAAATCTAGATTAGAATCATAGAAACCCTACAGTGCAGATGGAAGCTCATTGAGTCTGCACTGACCCTCTGAAAAGCATCCCATCTCTCCCCACCAGATCCTCACATATTCCATAGCCAACCCACCTAACCTGCACACTACGGGGGAATTTAGCATGGCTTATCCACCCCAGCAGAAACTCACACAGAAATGGGGAGAATGTGCAAACTCCACACAGACAGTCACCCATGGCTGGAGCTGAACCTAGGTCCCTGGCACTGTCAGGCAGCAGTACTACCATTGTGCCACTCTGCTGCCCAAAAAATGTTTGTATCAGTCTTTGTGACCATGAATTACTGAATTGTTTTAAAGACTTTTTGGCTCACTATTGGAGTAGAAATCTCCTGTCCTTGTCTGGTCCACCTGGGTATCATGTTTCATAGAATGCCTACAGTGTGGAAGCAGGCCATTCAGTCCAAACTGACCATCCGACCCCTTTCCCCATAACCCTACATTTCCCCTGGCTGACCTGCACATCACTAGACACTATCGGCCAATTCACCTATCCTGCACATCTTTGTGATTGTTGGAGGAAACCACAGCAGACCCAAACATCTACGGGGAGAATGTGCAAACTTCTCACAAACAGTTGCCTGAGGTTGGAATCGAACCCAGGTCCCTGGCACCATGAGGCAGCAGTGCTAACCACTGAGCCACCACACCAACCCACCATCTGACTCTTGGATCTTCTCTGAAATGATATGGCAAGTCACTGAGACATATTCAAGAAAACAGCTCACCATCACCTTCAAGGGAAAATAGGGATGGCACTAAATGATGACCTTAAATTTTTCCTCATTCATTCATGAGATTTAGGTGGCATTGGCTAATCCAGCATTGATTGCCTTTTCCTATTTGACCAGAAGGCAGTTAAGAAATTGCTGTGGATCTGGAATTGTATGTAGGCCAGACCAGATAAGGATGGCTTTCCCAAAATGTCATTACTGAAGCAGATGGATTTTTCTGACAATCAACAATGGTTATCATTAGGCTAACTTTTAATTCCAGGCTTTATTGAATTCAAATTTCCCAATCTTCCATAGTGCAATTTGAACCCATGTCATTAGAACACTAGCTTGGGCTCCTGGATTACTAATACACCAGTACTGCCATCAACATCTTAAACAATGAAGAGAGAGAATACAGGAAAGAGATAGATAGCTTAATGGCACGGTGCAGAAACAACTCTGTCTATACTTCCACTGACTTTATGCTGCAGCTGTACAAAGCTCTGGTATGGCCACACTTGGAGTATTGTGTACAGTTCTGGTCACCGCATTATAATAAGGATGTTGGAAGCTTTGGAAAGGGTGCAGAGGAGATTTACTAGGATGTTGCTTGGTATGGAGGGAAGGTCTTACGAGGAAAGGCTGAGGGACTTGAGGCTGTTTTCGTTAGAGAGAAGGTTGAGAGGTGACTTAATAGAGACATATATGATAATCAGAGGGTTAGATAGGGTGGACAGGGAGAGCCTTTTTCCGAGTATGGGGACGGCGAGCACGAGGGTGCATAGCTTTAAATTGAGGGGTGATAGATATAGGACAGATGTCAGAGGTAGTTTCTTTACTCAGAGAATAGTAAGGGTATGGAATGCTTTGCCTGCAACGGTAGTAGATTTGCCAACTTTAAGTACATCATTGGACAAGCATATGGGTGTACATGGAATAGTGTAGGTTAGATGGGCTTCAGATTGGTTGAAGATAATTGATACAAGTTAAGACTAGCATGCAATTTAAATACACTTCCTTAGTAAATGGTATCTAACAATGCATCCATTTGGCAACCTTGCAGACACTGACAAAACCAGGAGTACAAAGTTAAAAATCACACAACACCAGGTTATAGTCCAACAGGTTTAATTGGAAGCACACTAGCTTTCGGAGCGACGGTCCTTCATCAGGTGATTGTCAAGATGAAGGTGCGTTGCTCCGAAAGCTAGTGTGCTTCCAATTAAACCTGTTGGACTATAACCTGGTGTTGTGTGATTTTTAACTTTGTACACCCAAGTCCAACACCGGCATCTCCAAATCAAAACCAGGAGTTACATGGTATCATTTTAAAGCAAAGGTTTGGCTTCTGCATAATTATCGTTCAAGACTCAAAAGAATTTTGAAATTCATACTGAATTAGATTTCTGCCTGTAACAAACTGAAATGACAAATTTCATCTAATCTTGTCAAAAACATTTTCTTGATATCAAAAGCTGAGGTAAAGATACCTGAGGCATGATCTGATTCAAATGTATAAAATGTTTCAAAGATTTAACAGAGCAGACTCCTTATTTCGTCTGGCCAGAGATTAATGAAGGATGGGGCAAAATTTAGATTAGTTTAATTAAGAGCCAGGTCATTTAGAAGTAAAATCCCTTTTTCACACATAGGAAATTTTCACTATAAAGCTCTTGTATTTAAGATAGAGATGATGGAGAATTTAATTTCTTGAAGGGTCTTTAGTGTTTGGAATTCTCCTCCCCAGTCAGCAGTGGAGGCTGGGTCATTGAACTGAGGTTGACATCTTTAATTGACAAAGTAGGTTTAGGGGCGGGGCAGGTCAGAAATTGCTGTTAGGGCCACAATCTGATTAGCCATAATCTTGGTGTGGAGAACAAACTTGAAGGGCTGAATGGTCTACTCCAGATCCTATTTCTGATATTCTTATGTTGTGAAAGATCATGGAATATTGACATGAGGATGCTGAGGAACCAAGTGGAGTTTTAAAGACAAGAATTATAGGATTTTGCTGGGTAAGGATATCAAGGGATATGGAGCAGGGGCTGGAAAATGAAGTCGAGATACAGATCACACGCAATCTAATTGAATGGCTTCCTCCCAAATACTAGTTCCTGTGTTACTTCAAGCTATGTTAACAATTATGTTTGTGTCTGACTCTAAATTGGGAGACTCAAAATATAACAAAATATTGTTTGTAGTTTGCAGTCAATATTTTTCGACATTTCACCAAGGTTACCTTTCCTTTCTATTTGATTTTTAATAGTGGCTTTGATATTATTGTTTCAGTTTACCCTCTCTGTGCTTTTCTGCTTTCATTTTCGCTGACCAAGGCTACAATTTCTGTTTAGCTGAAGGGCTTTCTCTGCAGTACATTTATCACAGTCAGCTGTAACATTAGTGCTCCCTATGACTACTGTTTTCCTGTAGTGCTGAGTTTCCCAGGACTGATCAATCAGCACTATACCCATGATATATGGGCATTTCTATTTGTCACCCAGACAGGGAAGTGCACCAAGCCCCAACCCAAAAGGTAATGGCCTGAGTAGTAAAATATACCACAAGGGCTGCAACCATGAAATGTTCAGAACCTAGGGAGGTAACAATATCCAGAAAAGATGAATAGGGAGCTAAATCATCATACCATACAATGCTGCACTGTTAAGCTAATTAGCCCTGGAATCTCTCCCTATTTGAGAGATAACTGGTTATATTTTTTATTTGTTCATGGAATGTGAGTGTTGCAGAGTACAGCAGCATTTATTGTCGTTCTGTAAAATCCCAGAGGGCAATTAAGAGTCAGCTACATTGCTGATGGTCTGGAGTCATATGTGGGGCAGATTTCCTTTCCTAAACCACATTAGTGAATCAGTTTCACTGAATCACAGAATTATTACAGCGTAGGGGGAGGCCATTCGGCCCACTATGCCTGCACCTGCTCAGTAAATGGTCATCATTATGCAGTGCCAGTCTCCTACTTTTTCCCCATAGCCTTGCATGTTGTTTCTACTTAAATAATCATCAAATTCCCTCCTGAAAGACTCAATTATTCCTGCCTCCACCACACTTGCAGGCAGTGCATTCCAGACACTACTCGCTAAATTAAAAAAATTGTCTTCAGTTCACACTTGCTCCTTTTGCACATCTCTTTAACTCTAAGCTCTCTATTTCCTGTTCTTTTTAAGAGCAGGAATAGTTTCTCCCTGTCAATTCTATTTAGTCTGCTCATGATTTTGAAAATCTTCTTTCAGATCTCCTTTTCGCCTTCTTCCTCCCCACCCTCCACAAAAGGGGAATGTTCCGAACACCATCAATATACAATCATGATTGAAAATTTTCTTCCCTGGAACCATTCTTGGTAAATAGTTTCTGAATTCTCTCCAATGTGTTCACATCCTCAGAACTGTACACATTATTGCAGCTAAGGTCAATTGATTGTCTTATACAAGTTCAGCAGCACCTCCTTGCTTGTGTATTCTGCGCCCCTATTAGTAAAGCCAAAGACACTATACTTTACCCTTACTGCATATGTTTCAATTTTTGCAACAATCAATCAACTGGCATTAGGCTAGTGTTCTTTTACTCCAGATCTTTACTTCCTTTTCATTTCACCACTTATAATGGTGTGATTCAAATCCATATCCCCAGACCAGGAGCTGGGAGTTCCACATTATTAGCCCAAAGGTAACACCAGCATGCTACTTGCCTTCCTCCAGCTCTATTCCATGTCAAGCATAGAGCAAGGCAAGTAGGCAACCATCCATAACTACCAACAAAGCAATTGTGTAATTGAACCTACATCACACTCTAGCCAACTGAGCCCACCTCCTACCCTATACCCCTATTGCACCAGACATTGTGCTGTTACCTGGCTACCCCAAGTCACTCTAGGCCAGCCTTTCACATACTACCCTCTAAAACCTTCAGGTCTTCCAAATCTCCACTGTCGAAGTCTGAACTCACAACCAGTCCAATTTGTTCAGCATCCCTTTCCAATGATTTACATTGTCTCCTGGCTAAACAATGCCTCAATTTTAAAATTATCCAATCCCTATCTGTAGTCTCCTCCCACCCTACGAAACTCTGAGATAGCCACTCTCCACCAACACTAGCCTCATGAAACAGAATGGTTCCACCATTTGGCAGTCATGCCCTTAGCTGCTTCGACTCTAACCTGTGGAGCTTCCTCCTTAAATCTCTCCAACTGTCTTCCCACCTTGAAAGCATTCCTTAAAACCTAATATTTGACTAAACGTCTAGCCATTTGTCCTAGTTTTGCCATCTGTTGTTAGTCCTCATCAACCTATATACGACAATGCTGTATAATATTAAATCTTACTGTTCAGTAGCATGTTATGTTATTATGTAATGGATCATGTACTGCATCATGCAGTTAAGAACTGTGCCATTACATTCTGTATTATGTTGTCCTATAACATGAAACACTATCTTGAATTATACTGTACTTTACTGTTCCATATGCCATTCAGTTCCATACAATAGAGTGCAAGACCATTTTATTTGTCATGGATTGGGATATATATGTTGACCTGATCACAGGAAGAACTTTCCTTCTGATCTTTATGTTTGCTAAGACAAGGGTTTGGTTTAGTTCTCCATCTGAAATATGGCATTTGCAATATTGCAGCATTCCCTCATTACAGTGATGAAACATGAGTCTAAATCATCAATTTTAGCACACGACTCCAACAGACTGTAACAAAAGCTGAGTAGACATCCTAACATATCCAGGATCAACAAGCTCACATAGCTGGAATAAAACAAAGAACTGTGGTTGCTGGGAATGTAAACCAGAAACAGAAATTGCAGGAGAAACTCAGCAGGTCTGACAGCGCAATGGAGAGAAAGCTGAGTTAACATTTCGAGTTGAGCAATCCTTCGTCAGAAATTCAGCTCACATATCTGATCTTTTTACACATTCTTTCCATTATGAGAAGTTGTAATATATGGTTAATAGCCTTCCTTGCTGACTGCTTACTCTGACCTTCCCTGAGTGTACTGAAGCCACAGACAGACATTAATCACAATGAAATGAATTCTGTCGGTTTCAACTTGGACATCAATCTTTTATAGATATGATTAAGGCTGACTGTCTAGGCTCTACAATACTGCATTGACTCTACACTTTATAAGTATTTAATTGACTGTAAAATACATTGGGACATCCTGAGGTCATGAAAGGTGCTATATAAATGCAAGTCTTTCTTCCTTCCTTTGAACAAGAGGGAAGGCATGTTATGACGAGATGAAAACAAAGGATTCAGTTGATAAATGAATTCCCTCATGTGGAACTGAGAAATCCAATGCATTGCACTACCCCCAGCCCAACACCAAACACCAAACACCCCCAGTTCAGTTCCCCCCTGGTCACAGTTTTTACTGTACTTGCTGAACTTGGTCAGAACAACAAGCCACAGGTCCCCCAGGCTCGATGTAGGTAAATCAGGGTCACTGAGTCACTCATTCCTGTTGCTCGAAACAGATAGAACTTTATTTTTGCATTCTCAGAAACTTATAGTGGACCTTCCTCCACGATCTCTCCCCTTGTGGCACTAAAATGAAGATATATCAAGTTTTAACACAGTGCAGTTCACAACTTTGACAGGATCTTCAAACCTCAGTCTCCCCTTTCTCAAAGTGTTGAATAGCTTCCTAGCTCCTGCGGCCTCTGTCCAGCTCTACATGCTTTTACAGTATTACAGAAGAACAGACCCAATAGACAATAGACTATAGACAATAGACAATAGGTGCTGGAGTAGGCCATTCTCCCCTTCGAGCCTGCACCACCATTCAATATGATCATGGCTGATCATCCTTAACCAGTATCCTGTTCCTGCCTTATCTCCATTACCCTTGATTCTTGAGAGCTCTATCCAACTCTTTCTTAAGTGAATTCAGAGACTGGACCTCCACTGCCCTCTGGGGCAGAGCATTCCACACAGCCACCGCTCTCTGGGTGAAGAAGTTTCTCCTCATCTCTGTCCTAAATGGTCTACCCCGTATTTTTAAGCTGTGTTCTCTGTTTCAGCACTCACCCATCAGCGGAAACATGTTTCCTGCCTCCAGAGTGTCCAATCCTTTAATAACCTTATATGTCTCAATCAGATCCCCTCTCAGTCTCCTAAACTCAATGGTATTCAAGCACAGTCGCTCCAGTCTTTCAGCGTAAGGTAGTCCTGCCATTCCAGGAATTGACCTCGTGAACCTATGCTGCACTCCCTCAATAGCTAGAATGTCTTTCCTCAAATTTGGAGACCAGAACTGCACACAGTACTCCAGGTGTGGTCTCACCAGGGCCCTGTACAGCTGCAGAAGAACCTCTTTGCTTCTATACTCAATCCCTCTTGTTATGAAGGCCAGCATGCTATTAGCCTTCTTCACTACCTGCTGTACTGGCATGCTTACCTTCATTGACTGGTGTACAAGAACACCCAGATCTCTTTGTACTGCCCTTTTACCTAAATTAATTCCATTGAGGTAGTAATCTGCCTTCCTGTTCTTGCCACCAGAGTGGATAACCATACATTTATCCACATTAAACTGCACCTGCCATGCATCTGACCACTCACCTAACCTGTCCAGGTCACCCTGTAATCTCCTAACATCCTCCTCACATTTCACCCTGCCACCCAGCTTAGTATCATCAGCAAATTTGCTCATGTTATTACTAATACCATCTTCTATATCATTAACATATATTGTAAAAAGCTGCGGTCCCAGCACTGATCCCTGCGGTACCCCACTGGTCACTGCCTGCCATTCTGAAATGGAGCCGTTTATCACTACTCTTTGTTTTCTGTCAGCCAACCAACTTTCAATCCAAGTTAATACTTTGCCCCTAATACCATGCGCCCTAATTTTGCTCACTAACCTCCTATGTGGGACTTCATCAAAAGCTTTCTGAAAGTCCAGGTACACTACATCTACTGGATCTCCCTCGTCCATCTTCAGAGTTATATGCTCAAAAAATTCCAGAAGATTAGTTAAGCATGACTTCCCCTTCATAAATCCATGCTGACTCTGACCTATCCTGTATCTACTATCCAGGTGTGTTGTAATTTCATTCTCTATAATAGACTCCACCATCTTTCCCACCACTGAGGTCAGACTAACTGGTCTATAATTTCCTGCTTTCTCTCTCCCACCTTTCTTAAAAAGTGGTACAACATTAACCACCCTCCAATCCGCAGGAACTGATCCCGAATCTGTCGAGCTCTGGAAAATAATCGCCAACGTATCCACGATTTCTCGAGCCACATCCTTCAGTAACCTGGGATGTAGACCATCAGGCCCCGGAGACTTATCAACCTTCAGACCTAACAGTCTCTCCAACACCAATTCCTGGCAAATATAAATTCCCTTAAGTTCAGGTCCTTCAGCCACTGTTACCTCAGGGAGATTGCTTGCACAGCACAGCACAGAAGGAAGCCATTTGGTTCATCGTGTCTTCAAGACTCGCCAAATGAGCATCATAATTTCGTATCAATCTCCTGCTTTATCCCTAGACCTTGCATATTGCTTCTACTTAAATAATTCTCCAAAGTTCTCTCGAATGTCTCAGTTGAACCAGCCTCCACCACATTTCCAGGCAGTGCTTTCCAAACCTTAACTACTTGTCGTGTGTAAAAGTGTTTTACCTCATTGTGTTTGCTCCTTTCGCACAAAGATGGGTTGGAAAGTAAGTTATGGAGACGGTATGTGGAGGCTATAAAAAGAAGTGAAGGTAGGTTGAGTGAGTGGGCAAAGCTGTGGCAAATGGAGTATTTTATGGGAAAACGTAAAATTGTCCATTTTGGTAGGAAGAATAAAACAGAAACATATTCTCTAGACACAGAGATTGCAAAGCCCTAAGATGAAGAGAGAATCTGGGTGTCCTATGAATGAAACATAAAAGGTATGGAAAGCAAATAGAGTACTATCATTTATTGAGGTAAAAACTATCATTTATTGCAAGGGGTATTGAATACAAAATCTGGGAGATTATGCTTCAGTTAAAGCAGACAGTAGGGAGACCACATCCAGATGTGTGTTGGTCTCCTTATTTAAGAAAGGATGTAAAAGCATTGCTCGATGTTCAGAGATGTTCTATCAGACTAGTACCTTTGAGTATGATAGAACTATCAGTGGCTTGTCTTATGAGGAAAGGTTGGACAGAAAGGCTCATACCTGCTAGAGTTTAGAACAGTAGGAAGTGACTTGCCTTCAACATAAAATCCGGAAGCTTCCAGATAGGGCAGATGTGGAGATGATGTTTCCTCTTATGGGAGATTCTAGAACTAGGGGTTTAAAAATCAGTGGTCGTCCATTTAAAATAAGATTAGGTGTGTTTTTTTTCACTCCGAGGGTTGAGAGTCTTTGGAACTCTGCCTATGGTAAGCAAAGTCCTTGAATACTTTAAGGCAGAGGTGGCTGGATTCTGGGTTGAGAGTGTGGTGCTGGAAAAACACAGCAGGTCAGGCAGCATCCAAGCAGCAGGAGAGTCAACGTTTCAGGCAAAAGCCAGATTCTGGTTAAGCAAGGGATGAACGGTTATTGGGGGGAGGCAGCAGCGGGGATTTGAAACTACAATCAGAGAAGCCACGGTTTTATTGAATGGTAGAGCAGGCTGGAGGGACTGATGTGCCTAATCCTATGTTGTCCTATGTTACAGGCTCAAGGGGTCTGTGTTCATTTTTGTGATAACCCGTGATTCCCTTGTTAGTCAACAATCTACTTACTTCTGCATTAAAAATATTCTACCTCCACTAGAAGAGTTACGTGATACATGACATTCTGAGAGAAAAAAAATCCTCCTTATCGAATTTTATATATAAGATCCCTTAGATTTTAAACTGTGTCTACTTAACTTTAAATTAAGGGGGGGTAGATATAGGACTGATGTTAGGGGTAGGTTCTTCACTCAGCGAGTCGTGAGTTCATGGAATGCCCTGCCAGCAGCAGTGGTGGACTCTCCCTCTTTATGGGTATTTAAGCAGGCTTTGGATAGGTATATGGAGGATAGTGGGTTAGTGTAGGTTAGGTGGGCTTGGATCGGCGCAACATCGAGGGCCGAAGGGCCTGTACTGCGCTGTATTCTTCTATGTTCTATGTTCTATGTAACTCTTGTCTCTCTCACAGGGAAAACACCCTTTCAGCTTCCCTCAGGGTTTTATACGTTTCATTAAACCCATCTCTCATTAGTCGAAACCCCAAAGTTTGCAGGCCCAGTCTGTCCAATCTTTCCTCATAAGACAACCCCTCCGACCTAAGTTCTCAGAGGCTACAGCTGAGGATTTAATATCAGGATCTTGCCAAATATGTACAGTGCCACTTCTGTACAACAGGATTGAGGAGGCTTGGATGCAGCTCTTGCTCATGTGCTGGTGCCTTGCAGAACTTCAGTTTCACTGAGTTTGATGTGTTTCAGATTAAAGCAGAAAAGCACTGCTTGTTAACATAAGTGGCCAATGAGGATAGTAAAATGCGGACTGACATAAACCATAAATTATTCACTCCTTGCAATTAAACGCAACACTTAAGCAGCTGTGTTTTTCTCCCCATAGTTTTTATGTGGTCCTTAATAATCTCAGAGATTACTTACGCAGAGAGAGCAGAAGCAGATGTGACATAGGAAGTCTATGACATAGATGGAGAGACAGAGCAAGACACATAGATGAAGACTTATGAAGGAAGGCTGACAGGCAAAAATGGGAGCTGCAGTGCTCACCAGACCCTGCTAGAATAAGTCATACAACACTGAAGCAGGCCCTTCGATCCACCATGGTAAAAACAATGACTGCAGATGCTGAAAACCAAATACTGGATTAGTGGTACTGGAAGAGCACAGCAGTTCAGGCAGCATCCAACGAGCAGCGAAATCGACGTTTTGGGCAAAAGCCCTTCATCAGGAATAAAGGCAGTGAGCCTGAAGCGTGGAGAGATAAGCTAGAGGAGGGTGGGGGTGGGGAGAGAGTAGCATAGAGTACAATGGGTGAGTGGGGGAGGAGATGAAGGTGATAGGTCAAGGAGGAGAGGGTGGAGTGGATAGGTGGAAAAGAAGATAGGCAGGTCGGACAAGTCAGACAAGTCATGGAGACAGTTACTGAGCTGGAAGTTTGAAACTAGGATGAGGTGGGGGAAGGGGAAATGAGGAAGCTGTTGAAGTCCACATTGATGCCCTGGGGTTGAAGTGTTCCGAGGCGGAAGATGAGGCGTTCTTCCTCCAGGCGTCTGGTGGTGAGGGAGCGGCGGTGAAGGAGGCCCAGGACCTCCATTTCCTCGGCAGAGTGGGAGGGGGAGTTGAAATGTTGGGCCACGGGGCGGTTTGGTTGATTGGTGTGGGTGTCTCGGAGATGTTCCCTGAAGCGCTCTGCTAGGAGGCGCCCAGTGTCCCCAATGTAGAGAAGACCACATCGGGAGCAACGGATACACTAAATGATATTAGTGGATGTGCAGGTGAAACTTTGATGGATGTGGAAGGCTCCTTTAGGGCCTTGGATAGAGGTGAGGGAGGAGGTGTGGGCACAGGTTTTACAGTTCCTGCGGTGGCAGGGAAAAGTGCCAGAATGGGAGGGTGGGTCGTAGGGGGTAGTCACGGAGGGAACGGTCTTTGCGGAAGGTGGAAAGGGGTGGGGAGGGAAATATATCTCTGGTGGTGGGGTCTTTTTGGAGGTGGCAGAAATGTCGGGGGATGATTTTGTTGATGCGAAGGTTTGTAGGGTGGAAGGTGAGCACCAGGGGCGTTCTGTCCTTGTTACGGTTGGAGGGGTGGGGTCTGAGGGCGGAGGTGCGGGATGTGGACGAGATGCGTTGGAGGGCATCTTTAACCACGTGGGAAGGGAAATTGCGGTCTCTAAAGAAGGAGGCCATCTGGTGTGTTCTATGGTGGAACTGGTCCTCCTGGGAGCAGATACGGTGGAGGCGGAGAAATTGGGAATACGGGATGGCATTTTTGCAAGTGATAGGGTGGGAAGAGGTGTAATCCAGGTAGCTATGGGAGTCGGTGGGTTTGTAAAAAATGTCAGTGTCAAGTCGGTCGTCACTAATGGAGATGGAGAGGTCCAGGAAGGGGAGCGAGGTGTCAGAGATGGTCCAGGTAAATTTAAGGTCAGGGTGGAATGTGTTGGTGAAGTTGATGAATTGCTCAACCTCCTCGCGGGAGCACAAGGTGGCGCCAATGCAGTCATCAATGTAGCGGAGGAAGAGGTGGGGAGTGTAATTACGGAAGATCAACTGTTCTACATAGCCAACAAAGAGACAGGCATAGCTGGGGCCCATACGTGTGCCCATGGCTACGCCTTTGGTCTGGAGGAAGTGGGAGGATTCAAAGGAGAAATTGTTAAGGGTGAGGACCAGTTCAGCCAAACGAATGAGAGTGTCAGTGGAAGGGTACTGTTGGGGACATCTGGAGAGGAAAAAACGGAGGGCTGGGAGGCCCTGGTCATGGCGAATGGAGGTGTAGAGGGATTGGATATCCATGGTGAAGATAAGGTGTTGGGGGCCGGGGAAACGGAAGTCTTGGAGGATGTGGAGGGCGTGGGTGGTGTCTTGAATGTATGCGGGGAGTTCCTGGACTCGGGGGGATAGGACAGTGTCAAGGTAGGTAGAGATGAGTTCAGTGGGGGAGGAGCATGCTGAGACAATGGGTCGGCCAGGGTGGTCAGGCTTGTGGATCTTGGGAAGGAGGTAGAACCGGGCAGTGCGGGGTTCCCGGACTATGAGGTTGGAAGCTGTGGGTGGGAGATCTCCTGAGGTGATGAGGTTCTGTATGGTCTGGGAGATGATGGTTTGGTGATGGGGGTTGGGGTCATGGTCGACTGTCTGTGCTGATCAACAAACACCAAATTACAGAGGATTGATGAGGGCAGAGCCTGGTGGACATGATCTATATGGACTTCAGTAAGGTGGTCGACAAAGCTCCCCATGGGAGACTGGTTAACAAGGTTAGATCTCATGGAATACAGGGAGAACTAGCCATTTGGATACAGAACTGGCTCAAAGGTAGAAGACAGAGGGGGTGGCAGAGGGTTGTTTTTCAGACTGGAGGCCTGTGACTAGTGGATTGCCACAAGGATCGGTGCTGGTCCACCGCTTTTCATTATTTATATAAATGATTCAGATGTGAGCATGAGGTACAGTTAGTAAGTTTGCAGATGGCACCAAAAATGGAGGTGTGGTGGACAGTGAAGAGGGTTACCTCAGATTACAACAGGATCTGGACCACATGGGCCAATAGGCTGAGAAGTGGCAGATGGAGTTTAATTCAGATAAATGCGAGGTTCTGCATTTTGGGAAAGCAAATCTTAGCAGGATTTATACACTTAATGGTAAGGTCATAGGGAGTGTTGCTGAACAAAGAGACCTTGGAGTGCAGGTTCATAGCTCCTTGAAAGTGGAGTCACAGGTAGATAGGATAGAGAAGAAGGTGTTTGGTATGCTTTCCTTTATTCATCAGAGTATTGAGTACAGGAGTTGGGAGGTCATGTTGTGGCTGTACAGGACATTGGTTAGGCCACTGTTGGAATATTGCGTGCAATTCTGATCTCTTTCTTCTTGAAGGATGTTGTGAAACTTGAAGGAGTTCAGAAAAGATTTACAAGGATGTTTCCAGGGTTGAAGGATTTGGGCTATAGGGAGAGGCTGAATAGGTTAGGACTGATTTCCCTGGAGTGTTGGAGGCTGAGAGGTGACCGTATAGAGATTTATACAATCAAGAAGTGCACGGATAAGGTAAATAGACAAAGTCTTTTCCCTAGGGTAGGGTAGTCCAGAACTGGAGGGAATAGGTTTAGGGTGAGAGGGGAAAATTATAAAAGAGACCTAAGGGACAACATTTTCACGTTGAGGGTGGTGCATGTATGGAATGGGCTGCCAGAGGAAGTGGTGGAGGCTTGTACAATACCAACATTTAAAAGGCATCCGGATGGGTATATGAATAGGAAGGGTTTGGAGGGATATGGGCCAGGTGTTGGCTAGTGGGACTAGATTGGGTTGGGATATCTGGTTGGTATGGACGGGTTGGAGCGAAGGGTCTGTTTCCGTGCTACACATATTTATTTCCCTCTGACTTTATACTAATCATATTTATCTGTGGTTGGTCCACAGCCTACTATGCCCTGTATTCATCCCGATGCTTCTTAAATGTTGCAAGAGTACATGCCTCCACCATCCTCTCAATCTATCTCTGCTACTTCACCTGCCTCCCACCAATGCTCATTTTCTACCCCTCCCATTGTAGTATTGAGCATTCTCCTTCATCCACTCTCACCCACTCGATTCTCCGACTAGCACAGCATGCCGTCTGCATTTCCCATTTATACAACTGGTACACCTCCCCACCTACACCAGCACTAACAGCTGTGCCATCCACGTTCCACTCACTCTGTCTCCCTCTCATTTCAGGAGGCAACAAACCATAGCAGGGTTAAAAGGGCCAGGATAGATGGTGGGGAGGCTGACATTTGGCTCCTTGCTCCCTATGAGGGGACAAATGTGACGCTGGCTGGCGAGGACTGGGACCAGTCCTGTGAGGATGCAGAAACCTCAATTTCCCAGCACCCAAGTAAGACGCATTGTTCATTATCATGCGACTCTCCCACTGGGGTCAGTTAGCTCAGTTGGTTCAGTGGCTGGTTCAGGGTAATGCCAACAGATTCCGCAAAGATACCATCTCCTCAACCTCTCCCTTCAGCTGAGGCATGGTGACAAACAAGTTGAACCACCACCAATAGTCTCTCTTTAACAAGGGAGCAGTCTATGGTCAAGGAGGATTATGGTGACTTTACCATTTTACTCTCTCGTTATGCTCAAAGTACATTTAATATTAACATGCCACAATATTTACCTCTTGGTAGCAACATTCGCCCTCTTGTTTCCTGCAGGTACCAGCAGGGTACCCATGACGTCACAGTCAAGAGGGCACCCCTGCAAGACATGGCTTGGAGAGGGTGGACGCTGGGAAATTGTTTCCGTTAGGCGAGGAGACTAGGACCCGTGGACACAGCCTTAGAATTAGAGGGGGTCATTTCAGAACAGAAATGCGGAGACATTTCTTCAGCCAGAGAGCGGTGGACCTGTGGAATTCATTGCTGCAGAGTGCAGTTGAGGCCGGGACGCTAAATGTCTTCAAGGCAGAGATTGATAAATTCTTGATGTCACAAGGAATTAAGGGCTATGGGGAGAATGCAGGTAAGTGGAGTTGAAATGCCCATCAGCCATGATTGAATGGCGGAGTGGACTCGATGGGCCGAATGGCCTTACTTCTGCTCCTATGTCTTATGGTTTTATGGTCTTGTGGTCTTATGCCCTCATTTATCTCTGAGGAGGACAAGCATGGATGTTTCGGAGAAAACACTATTAAGGCTGCCTCCTCCCCTCCCCCAACTCAGACAATGACAGCTTAGTGGGTATTTTAAATTAGATTAGATTCCCTACAGTGTGGAAACAGGCCCTTTGACCCAACAACTCCTTACCGACCCTCCGAAGAGCAACCCACCCAGACCCATTCCCCTACATTCAGCCCTGGCTAATGCACCTAATACTACGGGCAATTTAACATGGCCAATTCACCTAACCTGCACATCTTTGGACTGTGGGAGGAAATTGGAGCACCCGGAGGAAACCCATGCAGACACTGGGAGAATGTGCAGACTCCACACAGACAATCGAGATTAATGTCAGGAGTGTCTACTGGTGAGCACTCCAATGCCCCAGCTCTGTAGTTGGTTGAAAAAAATGCCCCAATTCTCTGGCTCTGGCAACTGCTCAGCTACAGACAAGAGAGGACCCCATCATGTTGGGAAGTTAACAACTTCAATAAACACACACAGACACAACAGCAGCGGGCAGGTTTATCAGGGGCACTGGTCAACTAAACACGAAGGCTGCAAGACTCCAGTAATGCAGTCAAAACCTTGCTGCTTCAGATTGCAAGCATCTGGCTGCTTCCATGGACAGGTTGGCAGCTGCCACGGAGAGCCAGCTCCAGCAGTCTCAGGGTGCGCTGGATAGATGCACAGGCCTGCACTCCTTCCCTCCTACCAAAAGGGCTCAAAACCAATGACAAAGCAAAAGGGGGATGAGGCGACCTTGAGGTTCCTCCAGTGCCCCTTCCTCATGAGGAGACAGGGTGGTGCTAGTAGACACCCAACTGGAGGAGGAACCACCCCCAGGTTCTTCCCACAACAGAAACCTCTCCTCAGGACACTCCAGCCGTAATCCTCCCCCCCCCCCACCCCCAGCCCTGTGGGAGGTCAAGCCAAGGAGGATGCATTTGCCTCTGGGCAGGACATATTCAAATTGTCTGTGTCCTTGAAACACAAATGGCACTGGGCTCACCATTAGATCAACCCAAATATCCAAGACCAACAGGTTCCAGTCCAAGGCAGGAACAAAGAAAATTTACAGCCCAGGAACAGGCCCTTCGGCCCTGCAAGCCTGAGCTGATCCAAATCCACTGTCCAAACTATCACCCAATTCCTAAGCATCTGTATCCCTTTGCTCCCCACCTACTCATGCATCTGTCCAGATGCATATTAAATGAATCTACCGGGCCTGCCTCTACCACCTCTGCTGGCAACGTGTTCCAGGCACCTACCACCCTCTGTGTAAAGTACTTGCAGCGTGTATCCCCCTTAAACTTTTCACTTCTCACCTCAAACGCAATGACTGCACTGAGATATAATGGGAAGGAAAGAAAGAAAGTCACGTGGATGGACTGTTCCAATGCAATTACATCCTTACATCATTAATATATTTGACAATAAATTCTGATTACAGGACACATCTCTCTTTCTATCTTTGTTATTGGTGCCAATGCTCCATCTGTAGCAGCAGCAGAAGCAATGAAAGCGAGGACTAGGGGGTGCTGCTGCCAGGAAGGTAACTGTTTCTCTTAAAGGTTTACCTTGTGAATAGACGGAGTGAAGGTTCAACAGGAGTGGATGCAGACATGGGGATGGCTGGGCACATGAACTGATATATTCGGGCTGTGAGTAAACCTGAGAGACTACACGTGTAGTGTCTCCCACCCATCCTCCTCCTCCTCCTCTAACCAAAAATAACAGACCATGTGTGGAGGCTTGGTAAGGTAAGGCTTTTTTGGGTCATTTTTCTATTTATTCAATCTCTCAGAGCAGAGGGGATGGAGGCTATGGCCGTTGCATGTTCCTCTTGCAGGATGTGGGAGGTAAGGCTCACCACAGGTATCTCTGCTGACTTCGCCAGCGAGAAGTGCACCCAACTCCAGCTCCACACAGACCACGTTAGGGAACTGGAGCTGGATCTGGATGAACTTTGGATCATTCGGGAGGCTGAGGCGATGGTAGAGAGGAATTATTGGGAGGTAGTCACATCTAAGTTACAGGACAAAGGTAGCTGGGTTACTGTCAGGAGAGGTAAAGGGAACAGGCAGACAATGTAGGGATCCCCTGTGGCCATTCCTCTCAATAATAAGTATACTGCTTTGCTTACTGTTGGGGGGAATGACCTACCAGGAGAAAGCCACAGTTGCCAGGTCTCTGAGTCTGGCTCTGTGTCTCAGAAGGGAGACGGGGGGTTGGGGGGATGGGGGGAGTGTTGAGGGGAGGTGGCGTGGAATAGAGAATGGTAGGAGACTCAATAGTTTCTGGAGATTCTGGTTGTGAGTGAGACTCCCAGAATGTATGTTGCCTCCCGGGTGCCAGGGTCAGGGGTGGGAGAGCAGTCAGAAGTCATGGTACCATGACATAGCTAGGGAAAGGGAGGTGGACCTTAAAAGAGAATATAGGGAGTTAGGTTGGAAGCTAGAAGGCAGGATGAGCAGAGTAGTAATCTCAGGATTGCTACTGGTCCCACCTGCCAATGTTCAGGAAGGGTTCCTGATGCAATCCATAGATAGGCCAGCTAGAGGGGAGGCCATATTGGATTTGGTGCTTGGCAACGAACTGTGCCAGGTGTCAGATCTCTTGGTGGGACAGCATTTCAGTGATACTGATCACAACTCCCTGACCATTACTCCTCCATGGAGAGGGATAGGAGCAGACGGTAAGGGAAAGTACTTAATTGGGGGAAGGGGAATGATAATGCTATTAGGCAGGAACTGGGATGCCTAAATTGGGAACAGATGTTCTCAGGGGAGTGTATAACAGAAATGTGGAGGTTGCTTAGGAAGCACCTGTGGATAGTGCTGGACAGGTTTGTCCCCCTGAGGCAAAGAAGTGATGGTGGGTTGAAAGAACCTTGGGTGACAAGGGACATGGAACATCTAGTCAAGAGGAAGAAGAAGCTTACATAAGGTTGAGGAGGCAAGGACCAGACAGGGCTCTAGAGGGTTACAAGGTAGCCAGGAAGAAACCAGAAGAATGGACTTAGGAGAGCTTGAAGGGGGCATGAGAAAACTTTGGTGGGTAGGTTTAAGGAAAATTCCAAGGCATTCTAACTTATGTGAGGAACAAGAGGATGGCCAGAGTGAGGGTAGTGTCGATCAGGGATAGTGGAGAGAACTTGTGTCTGGAGTCCGAGGAAGTAAGGCAAGTCCTTAATTAATTCTTTGCTTCAATATTCACTTCACAAACTCAGCGTTTCTGAGGACAGCGTGAAACAGACTGATATGCTTGAACATGTTGATGTTAGGATGGAGGATGTGCTGAAAATTGTGAAAAATATAAGGATAGATAAATCCCCAGGGCCAGATGGGATATACCCTAAGTTACTACAGGAAGCGAGGGAAGAGATTGCTGTGCCTTTGGCAATGATCTTTGCATCCTCACTATCCACTGGAATAGTATTAAATGATTGGAGGGTGGCAAATGTTATTCTCTTGTTCAAGAAAGGGAATAGGGATAATCCTGGGAATTACAGTCAGTATTGGGCAAAGTATTGGAGTGGATTCGGAGAAACAGGACTTATGATTATTTGGAAAACCATAATTTGATTAGAGATAGTCAGCATGGCTTTGTGAGAAACAGGTCATGCCTCACAAACCCTACTGAATTCTTTGAGGATGTGACAAAACATGTTGATGAAGGTAGAATGGTGGATGTGGTGTACATGGATTTCAGGAGAAAGTGAAGACTGCAGATGCTGGAGATCAGAGTCGAGAGTGCAATGCTGGAAAAACACAGCAGGTCAGGCAGCAGCCGAGGAGCTGGAGAATCGATGTTTTGGGCATAAGCCTTTCATCAGGAATTCCTGATGAAAGGCTTATGCCCGAAACGTTGAGTCTCCTGCTCCTCAGATGCTGCCTGACCTGCTGTGCTTTTCTAGACCACACTCTCATACATGGATTTTCACAAGGTGTTTGATAAGGTTCCCCATGATAGACTCATTCAGATGTTAAGGAGTCTTGGGATACAGGGAAACCTGTCTGTCTGGATACAGAATTAACTGGCCCATGGAAGACAGAGGGTGGTGGTTGATGGAAAGTATTTCAGTCTCAAGCTCAGTGATCAGTGGTGTCCTGCACAGAACTGTTCTGGGACCTCAGTTCTTTGTGATTTTTATAAATGATTTGGATGAGGAAGTGGAAAGGTGGGTTAGTAAATTTGCCGATGACACGAAGGTTGGTGGAGTTGTGGATAGTGTGGAGGCTGCAAGAGGACATTGACAGGATGCAGAACTGGGCTGATAAGTGGCAGATTGAGTTCAACCTGGAAAAGTGTGAAATCATTATTTTGGAAGGTCGAATTTGAATGCAGAATACAGGGTTAGAGGCAAGATCCTTGACAGTATGGAGGAACAGAGGGATCTTGGGGTCTATGTCCATAGATCCCTCAAAGTTGCCACCCAAGCTGATCGGCCTGATAAGAAGGCGTATGGTGTGTTGGCTTTCATTAGCAGGAGGATTAAGTTTAAGAGCCGCGAGGTTATGCTGCAGCTCTATAAAGCCCTGGTTAGACCACACTTAGAGTATTGTGTTCAGTTCTGGTCGCCTTATTACTGGAAGCTTTGAAATGTGGAAGCTTTATAAAGGGTGCTGTGGAGATTTACCAGGATGCTGCCTGAACTGGAGGGCACGTTTTGTGAAGGAATATTGAGGCAGCTAGGGCTTTTCTCATTGGAGCGAAGAAGGATGAGAGGTGACTTGATAGAGATGTACAAAATGGTGAGAGGCATAGATGGAGTGGATAGCCAGAGACATCTTCCCAGGGTGGAGATGTCTATCTCCGGGGGCATAATTTTAAAATAATTGGAGGAATGTTTAGGGGAGATGTCTGATGTAGGTTCTTTACATGGAGAGTGGTGAATGTGTGGAATGCACTGCCAGCAGTGGTAGTAGAGTCAGAGACATTAGGGGCATATAAGTGACCTTTGGATAGGCACATGGAAGTTAGTACAATGAAGGTTAGTCTGACCTTAGAGTAGGATAAAAGCACAACATTGAGGGTCAAAGGGCCTGTACTGTACTGTTCTATGTTCTACGGACCTCAATTTCTGGTAGTCCATCCTCCCCCAGAAGTCCTGTTCTGTGACATCCTTCACTTTGAGAAACAACATTACAACTACAGCCACAGAAATGTCTGTCTGTTCCCCTAAATAATGAACCTCCAAACACTACTGCTGCCCCACTCACCTTCCTTCTCTTCTGTACAGCTGAGCCACATGTGGTGTCAAAGGCTTGGATCTTGCTGCACTCCCTCGAGGGACCCTCAGCAACATCCAGAACAGAAAACCATGTGGTGAATGGGGACTCCTGCACAAGCTGTCTGTCCCTCTCTTTGGCTGCCTGGTAGTCACCCACAGCCTGTCTGTCTGTATGCCCTTACCTTGCAGAGTGGGGTTACTCATTCTATATTGCTTCAATATTCCTTCAGTCTGGATTATGCCTGAAGACTATCTTGATCTTACAGCCATCAGATTCAGAGGCATCCATTTGAATGCCTGGTTGGTCACAATTTCAAAGGACAGGTTTGAAAAAAATGCTAATGCAGATGTCATTTGAGTAAAGAGCAGTGAGGGAGTGGGGGCAAGGCAAGGGAGGTGCTCATTGAGGGAAGTGCTGGGTCATAGCAGTGTTAACCACTGAGCCACTGTGCTACTCTCAGGTGGGGTCAGGTGGGACTTGAACCCAAGCCTCTTGGTCTATGCATAGGTGCTATAACTCCGTGCCACAAGAGGGCCTAAACAGTATCTTCCAAACCCATTTTTCCCCATTTTCTGTCCTTTAATATCTTTTGAAATGTCAATCACATCTCTGGTCCAAATTCTAAAGGGCAAGATAGAATGAATAGCCAGAGACATTTTCCCATGATTCCATCTTATCAGTCCCATGGCGAATAGGTCTATTACGAGGGGGCATAATTTTAAGATAGTTGGAGGAAGGTTTAGGGGACACATCAGGGGTAGGTTCTTTAAGAGAGTGGTGGGTACAGGGAATGCATGGAAACACAACCACCCCTCCATGACACACAATATTCTGAACTGGAATTATATCACTGTTCCTTCACTGTGACTGGGTCAAAATCCTGGAACTCCCTTACTAACTGCAGTGTGGGCATAATCTATCTGACACAAAGAGCAATGGCTCAGGAAGAGGCTCCCCATCCCTTCTCAAGAGCAATACGGGAGAAGCAATAAGTGCTGGCAGTGTCAGCAATGTCCACATCCTATGAACAAATAATTATCTTTAGTTGTATAGTACAGCATTCTATTTCCTATATTGATTGCTCCTCAGAGATTGGATAAGCTGATAGCCATTCACCATTTGTTGTTTTTTGGTTTTTGGCTTTTCCTCAAAATGCGAGCAATTAGATTAGATTAGATTCCCTATGGTGTGGAAACAAACCCTCTGTCCCGACAAGTTGACCTACTCTTGGGAAATAAGGCAGGGCAGGTGACTGAAGTGTCAGTGGGGGAAGCACTTTGGGGCCAGGGACCATAATTCTATTAGATTTAAAATAGTGATGGAAAAGGATAGACCAGATCTAAAAGTTGAAGTTCTAAATTGGAGAAAGGCCAATTTTGATGGTATTAGGCAAAAACTTTTGAAAGCTGAATTGGGGCAGATGAAGGGACGGCTGTACAATGGGAAGCCTTCAGAAATGAGATAACGACAATCCAGAGAAAATATATTCCTGTTAGGGTGAAAGGGAAGGCTGGTAGGTATAGGGAATGCTGGATGACTCAGGAAATTGAGGGTTTGGTTAAGAAAAAGAAGGCATATGTAAGGTATACAGGATAGATCAAGTGAATCCTTAGAAGAGTATAAAGGAAGTAGGCATATACTTGAGAGCGAAATCAGGAGGGCAAAAGGAGGACATGAGATAGCTTGGACAAATCCAAAGGAGAATCCAAAGAGTTTTTATAAATACATTAAGGACAAAAGGGTAACTAGGAAGAGAATAGGGCCCCTCAAAGATCAGCAAGGCGGCCTTTGTGTGGGGCCACAGAAAATGAGGGAGATACTAAATGAATATTTTGCAGCAGTATTTACTGTGGAAAAGGACATGGAAGATATAGACTGTAGGGAAATAGATGGTGACATCTTGCAAAATGTCTATATTACAGAGGAGGAAGTGCTGGGTGTCTTGAAACGGGTAAAGATGGATAGATCTCCAGTACCTGATCAGGTGTACCTTAGAACTCTGTGGGTAACTAGAGAAGTGTTTGCTGGGCCTCTTGCTGAGATATTTGTATCATCGATAGTCACAGGTGAGGTGCCGGAATACTGGAGGTTGGCTAACATAGTGCCACTGTTTAAGAAGGGTGGTAAGGACAAGCCAGGGAACTATAGACCAGTGAGCCTGACGTCAGTGGTGGGAAAGTTGTTGGAGGGAATTCTGAGGGACAGGATGTACATGTATTTGGAAAGGCAAAGACTGATTAGGGATAGTCAACATGGCTTTGTGTGTGGGAAATCATGTCTCACAAACTTGATTCAGTTTTTTGAGGAAATAACAAAGAGGATTGATGAGGGCAGAGTGGTAGATGTGATCTATATGAACTTCAGTAAAGCGTTCGACAAGGTTCCCCATGGGAGACTGATTAGCAAGGTTAGATCTCACGGAAAACTAGTAGAATTAGCCATTTGGATACAGAACTGGCTCAAAGGTAGAAGACAGAAAGTGATGGTGGAGGGTTGTTTTTCAGACTGGAGGCCTGTGACCAATGGATCAGCCACAAGGATCAGTGCTGGGTCCTTGTACTTTTTGTCATTTACATAAATGATTTGGATGTGAGCATAAGAGGTACAGTTAGTAAGTTTGCAGATAACACCTAAATTGGAGGTGTAGTGGACAGCAAAGAGGGTTACCTCAGATTACAACAGGATCTGGACCAGATGGGCCAATGGGCTGAGATGTGGCAGATGGAGTTCAATTCAGATAAATGAGAGGTGCTGCATTTTCGGAAAGCAAATCTTAGCAGGACTTATACACTTAATGGTAAGGTCATAGGGAGTGTTGCTGAACAAAGAGACCTTGGAGTGCAGGTTCATAGCTCCTTGAAAGTGGAGCCGCAGGTAGATAGGATAGTGAAGAAGGTGTTTGGTATGCTTTACTTTATTGGTCAGAATATTGAGTACAGGAGCTGAGAGGTCATGTTGCAGCTGTACAGGACATTGGTTAGGCCACTGTTGGAATATTGCATGCAATTCTGGTCTCCTTCCTATCGGAACGATGTTGTGAAAATTGAAAGGATTCAGAAGAGATTTACAAGGATGTTACCAGGGTTGGAGGATTTGAGCTATAGGGAGAGGCTGAACAGACTGGGGCTGTTTTCCCTGGAGCATCGGAGGCTGAGGAGTGACCTTATAGAGGTTTACAAAATTATGAGGGACATGGATAGGATAAATAGACAAAGTCTTTTCCCTGGGATGGGGGAGTCCAGAACTAAAGGGCATAGGTTTAGGGTGAGAGGGGAAAGATATAAAAGAGACCTAAGGGGCAACCTTTTCACACAGAAGGTGGTCCGTGGATGGAATGAGCTGCCAGAGGAAGTGGTGGAGGGTGGAACAATTGCAATATTTAAGAGGCGTTTGGATGGGTATATGAATAGGAAGGGTTTGGAGGGATATGGGCCGGGTGTTGGCAGGTGGGACTAGATTGGGTTGGGATATCTGGGTTGGCATGGACAGGTTGGACCGAAGGGTCTGTTTCCATGCTGTACATTTCTTTGACTCTAAGTCCACACTGACCCTCCTAAGAGTAACCCACCCAGACCCATTTACCTCTGACTAATGCACCTAACACTACGGGTAATTGAGCATGGCCATTTCAACTGACCTGCACATCTTTGGACTGTGGGAGGAAACTGGAGCACCTGGAGGAAACCCACGCAGACACGAGGAGAATGTGCAATCTCCACACAGACAGTCACCCGAGGCTGGAATTGAACCCGGGACCCTGGCGCTGTGCGACAGCAGTTATTATTTCAATGGCCTCGTTAACCTCATCTCATGTTTTGCGATTGAACCTAGGTCAGCGCTGTACTATTTTGCAAAGGACTGCATCGCAGCCAAGTGCTCACTTGATTTTAAACAAAAACAACTTAAAGAACGACAGATTTTGGAAATCAGAAACAGTTACAGAAATTGCTGGAAAAACTCAGCAAGTCTTGCAGCATCTATGGAGAGAAAGCAGAGTTAACATTTCAAGTCCAGTGACCCTTCTTCAGAATCTTCCAAATACCTGCATTTGACCCCTATCCCCTAATAACTTTGATTATTAAAAACCTCAAATTTAAAACAAGTGATTTTTAGATGTTGTTCCTAGCCTTATAGACTCTGTGACCAACAACAATCCACTTTCCATGAATATCCTAAACACATTGATCATATCACCACTGAATCATCTCAGTCCCAGAGAACACAACCTGGCTGTACAAACCCGGCTTGCTATTTAACCCTTGCAGACCAGGTAAGATCACAGAGATGTTTTTGGATTGCTCAGTGTAACATTAAAACAGAATAATGAACAGAAATAATCTAACATTTTAATGAGGAACTGCCTCAGGAATTGGTGAATGTTTTCCTGCTGGGGCTGTGCAATTAAGTAGCAAATAGGGCAACCCCAGGAATATCCTTGCCACCATAGCTTTTAGTCCTATGGCATTTGCTGAGCGGCTCAGTAAGATATTAATTATTAATGAATTAATTAGTCTCTCAGTCAGCAGGCTATTCCCGTTCCATCAGTCATTCACATCCCTCATTATTTTACTGTGGCCAACATTTGGGATTTGAGGGGAAAATGCTCAAAACTCTCCCCTTGAGAATTGGCCCTCGGAATGGACAAAGCTGTTATAGTCTCAAATCTCAAATGATGTGCCAAATGCAGTATATTCCATACCCCCCCAATCTAATCTCACAGTCGTAAAGAAAACAATTTCCTCCCACCACCAAGCATTTAAAGTTTTATGAAATACAATTTGTTAAATTATTTCCAGCAAACTCTGGAAATCGTCTTGAATTGTGATAAATTTTGAAATGTGCACACTGATCACAAGATTGAACTGTATAAAATTTAAGAAGACCCTATTGCCTTTAGTTTAAGGATCCATAAATAGGGAGCATAGATTCAGGGTATGCATATGAACACAGAATATAGGGGCTGGAGATATCAGTATTAAATTTGCAATTCTGGTCCTAATGTAGTTTATAATTCAGTTCATTTGGCTTAAATTGCTTAAACGTGTCTCAAGGTTGTGAACAGCACCAAAAAATACATGTTGTCCTTTTAATTGTCGGAAAGCCAGCTTGAGGGGCTGCTGATTAGTGGTTTGGAAGGTTAGCACCCTACAAACTCACCACTCCTTCCACACCTAAAAGGACAAGGGCTGCAGATATATGGGAACACCACCCTCTGGAGTTGGAGGAGCTGCCTGGTGGCTCAGTGGTTAGCACTCCTGCCTCACAGCACCAGGGATCTGGGTTTGATTCCACCCTCGGGTGACTGTGTGGAGTTTGCACATTCCGATACTATTCAAAAGGTTAGTGTGGATTTGATGGGCTGAATAGCCTGTTACCACATTGTAGAGATTTTATGATTCTATAAAGGAGTCTTTTGAGCCTGTTCTGCCATTCAGTATGATCATGGTTGATCATCCAACCCAGTCCCTGTTCCTGCATTCTTCCCACACACCTTGTTCCCTTTAAACCTAAGAACTATATCTAACTTCAGAACAGTCAATCTTTGGTTTCAATCAATTTCTGTGACAAAGAATTCCATAGACTCGCTATTCTCTGGATGATGGAATATTGTGTCTTCTCAGTCCTAACTGGCCTTCCTGTAACCTTAGATTCTGACCCTGGGTCTGGACTCCCCCGTTATCAGCCATACTTCTTGCATTGGCCCTGTCTAGTCCTGTTAGAATTTTATAGATTTCTATGAAATTCCTCACAGTAGCTCAGTGGTTAACACTCCTACCTCACAGCACCAGGGACCTGGGTTCAATTCCCGCCTCAACCGACTGTGTGGAGTTTGCACATTCTCCCTGTGTCTGTGTGGGTTTCCTCTGGGTGCTCCAGTTTCCTCCCACAGTCCAAAGATGTACAGGTTAGGGTGAATTGGCTGTGCTAAATTGCCAGTAGTGTTAGGTGCATTAGTCAGGGGTAAATATAAAGTAGGGGAATGGGTCTGGGTGGGCTATTCTTCGGAGGGTCAGTGTGGACTTGTTGGGCTGAAGGGCCTGTTTCCATACTACAGGGAATATAATCTAAATGTTTGGAGAGGAGGGAAATTCTGGAACTCTCTACCTTAAGCTGCAATTCTAGGAATTGGCAATAAATGCTGGCCCAGCCAGTCATACCCCCATCCCATGCATGAGGATTTTAAAAACAGCATATGGCAGGTCAGATGCTGTCTGTCTTCCAACATCCTGCTCGAGTTTGTACCCTGTGGTGTTTAGCCACACTTAAAAGCGCAAATGAGTGAGCTACCTTCTCAATATCAGTATTAAATATGCAATTCTGGTCCTAACGCAGTTTATAATTCAGTTCATTTGGCTTAAATTGCTTAAACATGTCTCAAGGTTGTGAACAGCACCAAAAAATACATGTTGTCCTTTTTATAGTCGGAAAGCCAGCTTGAGGGGCTACTGATTAGTGGTTTGGAAGGTTAGCACCCTACAAACTCACCACTCCTTCCACACCTAAAAGGACAAGGGCTGCAGATACATGGGAACACCACCCTCTGGAATATGCCCTCCAAGCCACTCACTGTCCAAACTTGGAAAGATATTGCCATTCCTACAGTGTCACTGAGTTAAAATTCTGGAATTCCCACTTTAAAAACATTGTGGGTCTACCTACAACACACGAGCTGCAGCAATTCAAGAAGGCAGCTTACCATCACCTTCTCAAGGACAACTAGGGACAGGCAATAAATACTGGGCCAGCCAGTGACGCCCACATCCATTAATCATGTTTTTAAGAAAAATTCAAGCAACTGAACAATCATGTATACAAGTAGATACCGCACTTCAGTTAACAAAATAAATTCTAAACAGCAGATTAAGATATCAGTTAGTGGCTGATTTCAGGATTTTAGTCGATTGTGACAATACATAGAAAAGTACAGCACAGAACAGGCCCTTAGGCCCACGAAGTTGTGCCGAGGTTTAATCTAAATGTAAAATACAGTAACTTAACCTGTGCACTCCTCAACTCACTGCTACCCATGTGCATGTCCTGCAGTCACTTAAATGTCCCCAATGACTCTGCTTCCACCACCACAGCTGGCAATATATTCCATGCATTCACAGCTCTCTGCGTAAAGAGCCTACCTCTGATGTCTCCTTTATACCTTCCTCCTAATATCTTCAAACTATGACTCCTCGTACCAGTCAATCCTGCCCTGGGGAAAGTCTCTGGCTATTGACTCTATCTATTCCACTCATTATTTTGTACCCCTTCATCAGGTCTCCTCTCTTCCTCCTTCTCTCCAGAGAGAAAAGTCCGAGCTTATTCAACCTTTCTTCATAAGGCAAGCCCTCCAGTCCAAACAGCATCCTGGTAAACCTTCTTTGCATCCTCTCCAAAGTCTCTGCATCTTTCCTATAGTAGGGCGACCAGAACTGGACACAATATTCCAAGTGTGGTCTCATCAGGGACGAGTAGAGCTGTAGCAAAACCTCGCAGCTCTTAAACTCAATCCCCCTGTTAATGAAAGCCAAAACACCATATGCTTTCTTAACAACCCTATCCATTTGGGTGGCAACTTTGAGGGATCTCTGTACTTGCACACCCAGATCCCTCTGTTCCTCCACGCTGCCAAGAATTCTGTCTTTAATCCTATATTCAGCATTCAAGTTTGACCTTCCAAATTGCATCACTTTGCATTTATCCAGGTTGAACTCCATCTGCCATTTTTCAGCCCAGCTCTGCATCCTGTCTATGTCGCACTGCAGCCTGCAGTAGCCCTCAATACTATCGACGACACCTCCAACCTTAGTGTTTCAGGGAACACCTCTGGGACACCTGCACCAACCAACCCAACCGCCCCGTGGCTGAACACTTTAACTCCCCCTCCCACTCCGCCAAGGACATGCAGGTCCTTGGCCTCCTCCATCGCCAGACCATGGCAACACAACGCCTGGAGGAAGAGCGCCTCATCTTCCGCCTAGGAACCCTCCAATCACACGGGATGAATGTAGATTTCTCCAGCTTCCTCATTTCCCCTCCCCCCACCTTAACTCAGTCCCAACCCCCAGAAATTGGGCCCTTGGAGACAGAAACAGGGGAATATATTACGGGGAACAAAGAAATGGCAGAAGAATTGAATTGGTACTTCAGATCTGTGTTCACTGGGGAAGACACAAGCAATCTCCCTGAGGTAACAGTGGCTGAAGGACCTGAACTTAAGTGAATTTACATTTGCCAGGAATTGGTGTTGGAGAGACTGTTAGGTCTGAAGGTTGATAAGTCCCTGAGGCTTGAAGGAGGTGGCTCAAGAAATCGTGGATGCGTTGGTGATTATTTTCCAGAGTTCGATAGATTCAGGTTGGAGGGTGGCTAATGTTGTACCACTTTTTAAGAAAGGTGGAAGAGAGAAAGCAGGAAATTATAGACCAGTTAGTCTGACCTCAGTGGTGAGAAAGATGCTGGAGTCTATTATAAAGGATGAAATTATGACACATCTGGATAGTAGTAACAGGATAGGTGAGAGTCAGCATGGATTTATGAAGGGGAAATCATGCTTGACTAATCTTCTGGACTTCTTTGAGGATGTAACTCTGAAGATGGATGAGGGAGATCCAGTAGATGTAGTGTACCTGGACTTACAGAAAGCTTTTGATAAAGTCCCACATAGGAGGTTAGTGAGCAAAATTAGGGCGCATGGTACTGGGGGCAAAGTACTAACTTGGATTGAAAGTTAGTTGGCTAACAGAAAACAAAGAGTAGTGATAAACAGCTCTATTTTGGAATGGCAGGCAGTGACCAGTGGGGTACCGCAGGGATCAGTGTTGGGACCGCAGCTTTTTACAATATATGTTAATGATATAGAAGATGGTATTAGTAATAACATGAGCAAATTTGCTGATGATACTAAGCTGGGTGGCAGGGTGAAATGTGATGAGGATGTTAGGAGATTACAGGGTGACCTGGACAGGTTAGGTGAATGGTCAGATGCATGGCAGCTGCAGTTTAATGTGGATAAATGTATGGTTATCCACTTTGGTGGCAAGAACAGGCAGGCAGATGACGACCTAAATGGAATTAATTTAGGTAAAAGGGCAGTACAAAGAGATCTGGGTGTTCTTGTACACCAGTCAATGAAGGTAAGCATGCAGGTTCAGCAGGTAGTGAAGAAGGCTAATAGCATGCTCGCCTTCATAACAAGAGGGATTGAGTATAGAAGCAAATAGGTTCTTCTGCAGCTGTACAGGGCCCTGGTGAGACCACACCTGGAGTATTGTGTGCAGTTCTGGTCTCCAAATTTGAGGAAAGACATTCTGGCTATTGAGGGAGTGCAGCATAGGTTCACGAGATCAATTCCTGGAATGGCGGGACTACCTTACGCTGAAAGACTGGAGCGACTGGGCTTGTATACCCTTGAGTTTAGAAGACTGAGAGGGGATCTGATTGAGACATAGAACATAGAACATAGAAGAATACAGCGCAGTACAGGCCCTTCAGCCCTCGATGTTGCGCCGATCAAAGCCCACCTAACCTACACTAACCCACTATCCTCCATATACCTATCCAATGCCTGCTTAAATACCCATAAAGAGGGAGAGTCCACTACTGCTACTGGCAGGGCATTCCATGAACTTACGACTCGCTGAGTGAAGAACCTACCCCTAACATCAGTCCTATATCTACCCCCCCTTAATTTAAAGCTATGCCCCCTTGTAATAGCTGACTCCATACGTGGAAAAAGGTTCTCACTGTCAACCCTATCTAACCCCCTAATCATCTTGTACACCTCTATCAAGTCACCCCTAAACCTTCTTTTCTCCAATGAAAACAACCCCAAGTGCCTCAGCCTTTCCTCATAGGATCTTCCTACCATACCAGGCAACATCCTGGTAAACTTCCTCTGCACCCGTTCCAGTGCCTCCACATCCTTCCTATAGTATGGCGACCAAAACTGCACACAATATTCCAGATGCGGCCGCACCAGAGTCCTATACAACTGCAGCATGACCTCAGGACTCCGGAACTCAATTCCTCTACCAATAAAAGCCAGTACGCCATATGCCTTCTTCACTGCACTATTTACCTGGGTGGCAACTTTCAGAGATCTGTGTACATGGACACCAAGATCCCTCTGCTCTTCCACACTACCAAGTAGTCTACCATTAGCCCAGTAATCCATCTTTTTATTACTCTTACCAAAGTGAATCACTTCACACTTAGCTACATTGAACTCCATTTGCCACCTTTCTGCCCAGCTCTGCAGCTTCTCTATATCCCGCTGTAACCTACCATATCCTTCCTCACTGTCTACAACTCCTCCGACTTTCGTATCATCCGCAAACTTGCTCACCCAACCTTCTAACCCTTCCTCCAGGTCATTTATAAAAATGACAAACAGCAATGGTCCCAAAACAGATCCTTGCGGAACACCGCAAGTGACGGCACTCCAAGATGAACCTTTGCCATCAACTACTACCCTCTGTCTTCTTCCAGAGAGCCAATTCCTAATCCAAACCTCCAACTCACCCTCTATGCCATATCTCTGTATTTTCTGCAGTAGCCTACCATGGGGGACCTTATCAAACGCCTTACTAAAATCCATATATACCACATCTACCGCTTTCCCCTCATCTACCTCCTTAGTCACCTTCTCAAAGAATTCAATAAGGTTTGTGAGGCACGACCTGCCCTTCACAAAACCATGCTGACTATCCTTGATCACATCATTCTTATCCAGATGTGCATAAATCCTATCCCTTACAATTCTCTCTAAGACTTTGCCCACAACAGAAGTGAGACTCACTGGCCTATAGTTACTAGGATTATCCCTACTCCCCTTCTTGAACAAGGGAACCACGTTTGCTAGCCTCCAGTCCTCTGGCACTACTCCTGTCGACAAAGAGGACACAAAAATCAAGGCCAATGGCTCTGCAATCTCCTTCCTTGCTTCCCAGAGAATCCTAGGATAAATGCCATCAGGCCCAGGGGACTTATCTATTTTCACCCTTGCCAGAATTTCCAACACTCTTCTCTACATATCTCAAAGCCATCCATTCTACTTATTCATGCCTCAGTATTCATATCGACATATAATATTATCAAAGGATTGGACACTCTGGAGGCAGGAAACATGTTTCCGCTGATGGGTGAGTGCCGAACCAGAGGACACAGCTTAAAAATACGGGGTAGACCATTTAGGACAGAGATGAGGAGAAACTACTTCACCCAGAGAGTGGTGGCTGTGTGGAATGCTCTGCCCCAGAGGGCAGTGGAGGCCCAGTCTCTGGATTCATTTAAGAAAGAATTGGATAGAGCTCTCAAGGATAGTGGAATCAAGGGTTATGGAGATAAGGCTGGAACAGGATACTGATTGAGGATGATCAGCCATGATCATATTGAATGGTGGTGCAGGCTCAAAGGGCAGATTGGCCTACTCCTGCACTTATTGTCTATTGTCTATTGATTCAGCATCACTCTCTTGACCTGCAATCTTTTTCCCGACCTCTCCACCCCCACCCCCTCTCCGGCCTATCATCTTCACCCTCACCTCCTTCCACCTATAGTATTCCCAGCAGCCCCCCCCCAAATTCCCTCCCCCCTACCCTTTATCTCAGCCCGCTTGGCACACCAGCCTCATTCCTGAAGAAGGGCTTATGCCTGAAACGTCCGATTCTCCTGCTCCTCGGATGCTGCCTGTCCTGCTGTGTTTTTCCAGCACCACATTTTTCAACTCTGGTCTCCAGCATCTGCAGGCCTCACTTCCTCCCTCTCCCTGTCCTCTCTCCTGGAAGACCCTGTGTTTGATTATACCTTTTGTGCCAAGGGGTGTTTATGGGGAATGTTGCAAGTATTGGGAATAGCATCAGTAAGCTGGCGTAGTCTGTTGGGTTTTCAGATAGCTAAGTTATTTGGTATTCTGTTCTCTTTTGTTTGTGCTTCATTAGGTAACCTTGTAAATAAATTCTGTTTTGTTTAAAACTAAGTGGTTTGACCAGCTGCATCCCTCCTGGAATATGCACTGTACACCTGCTTAAAACAATGAGCAAACTAGCTACTTCCTTGGAATGTTTTGGGAGGTCTGGCCTGGTCCATAACATTATTATTTAATTTCTCAATGATAATTAAACCGAAGATTTGCCAATAAATCAAGGCAATCACAAGGTTTCCAACTCCTCAAAGATAATAATTGTTGTAATAAACAAAAAGTTAGCAGAAGCAGAGCTCAGGACCTGCCAGACAGGAAGGAATTTCAAACTGACATATGTGACAGTGGGATTAATGATCAGATGGAGTGAGAGAGGACTTGACACATTAGATGTGGAAAGGTTGTTTCCCTCTGTGAGAGAGTCGAGGACCAGAGGACATAACCTCAGAATAAAGGATCACAAATTTCAAACAGAGGACTTTCATATTTTAGAGGGTCGTGAATTTGTGCAATTCTTTACCAGAGAGGGCTGGCGATTCTGTCTCATTTGGTATGTTCAAGGCTGAGATGGAAAGATTATAATCAGTCAGGGGGTCAAGAGTCATGGGAAAAGGCAGAACAGTGGGGCTAAGGATCATCAGATCTCATTGAATGGCAGAGCAGACGCGATTGGCTGAAGGCAAACGTGAGGGGACTGCAGATGCTGGAAACCAAAGTTTAGGTCAGAGTGGTGCTGGAATGATGAAGGACGTTTGCCCGAAACATCGATTTTCCTGCTCCTCAGATGCTGCCCGACCTGCTGTGCTTTTCCAGCACCACTCTGATCTAAACAATTGGCTGAATGGCCTTGCTGCTACTCCTAAGTTTTATGGAACGATCATGAGTTTCCTTGGACTATAAATAAGAAGATCCCCTCTCGTGAAAGTTGACTTTCATAAGCAAATCAGTGACACACTGTACGGTCAACCTGACTGTGGGGGGAGTGCACTGATTGCCGATTCAGAGGCTTTCTGGTGTACCTTTAAGAGCAGTGTAACCCACCCTTTATGGCTTAAGCACACAGTCTGACATGGAGGGTAGAATCCAGTGCACTTTAAAGAGTAATTAAGGATCATTCCAGGGTTACAACCTGCCCTGGTTGCTGGCATGCCCACTTGGACATCTAATTGGAGGTGGTCAACTAGGAGGCTCCTGTGCAATTTCAGATCAGAGGGTCCATGTCACCAGGTCCTCCAGAGCTGTGATAAAGCAATATTTTAGGGATATTCCTGTCATGGTCAAAGACCCTCTGTGATTGAAGGCAGATCTCACCCATGTGAACATCCAAAATGGAGTGGGGTCAATCCGCAAGACTCCGAATCCATCAAGAGACTTGATCAGGAATGCACGGAGGTGAAGTCAAGGTTTCAGGAGAGGGCACAGATCTCCTATCAACCAATCCATCTGATTTTGTGGTGGTAATGAGGGTAACAAGCATCAAACACTACTTAACCCGTGGTGGTAGATTTGGCAGACTACACAATGGATATATCAGCCCATTGGGCTGGACTGGGATCAAGTCACCCTTGATCCCAAGGGATCTCCTGAGCAGGAGGAGCCCCTGAGAGCTAAGTGCCACCACTATAGCACTGGAGGAGTTTTAAGGCACCTCTGAAAAGGCATGGGTATCTTGAGCAGAAATCCTGGTCACTGCTGCAAGGCTGTCTCTGGGTGGGGAAAGGGATCAAAGACTATGAGGGTGTGGTGGTAATGAGGGTAACAAGCATCAATGATCAGCCAGAATTGTATTGAATGGCATTTTCTTCAACTGTATTTTCTTCAATGTTTCTATGATATTCTACCACCTTTAGACTTTACTCTGGTAGCTCTTTTAACTGTCACAAATCCAGGTCAGGACATTGTCCAGGTCATTTGTTGTCATCACATAAGGAACTGTCAATGGAACCAAACAGAAATCATTGGGAGAAAGCGACGACTGCAGATACTGGAGATCAGAGCTGAAAAAGGTGTTGCTGGAAAAGTGCGCTTTTTCAGAAATCATTGGGAGACATCTCCACTGATGAAGGACGGCCATTGACGAAACAAGCCATTGTTGGACTCCCTTCCGAACAACACTACAGATGTAGCTGCACCACTTGACTGCAACAGTTCAAGAAGGTGGCTCACCATCATTTTCTCCAGGACAGTCAGGGATGTGTAACAAATGCTCATCTTTCCAGCACTACCTATATCTTGCACAGGAATAGTAATAAAAAATTGCTTTCAACAGATTTTCATTTATTAGCCTACACGTTTCCAAGCGTCAATTACCTTTCTTTACAATCATTTGTCCCTCAAAGGTTACCTATTGCCAAGGTTGGGCTGAATGGCCCATACCACCACATTTACTCCTCTCTCCTATTACAAGCCTTCGTATTGAGAATAGCCTCCAGCGTGTTGGGTGGCACTATCACCGTGCTAAATGGGATACACTTCAAATAGATTGAGCAACTCAAGACTGAACATCCAGGAGGCGCTGTGGGCCATCAACAACAGCAGAATCGTACTCCAGCACAATATGCAACCTCATGTCCTGGTGGGGTAACTTTTTCATACAGGGGGTGGTATGTGAGTATGGAATGGGCAACCAGTGAAAGTGGTAGAGGCTAGTACAATTGCAACATTTAAAAGACATCTGGATAGGTATCTGAATAGGAAGGGTTTGGAGGATATGGGCTGGGTGCTGGCAGATGGGACTAGATTGGGTTGGGATATCTGGTCGGCATGGATGAGTTGCATCAAAGGGTCTGTTTCTGTGCTGTACATCTCTATGACTATATACGCCAGTCAACCATCACCCATCAAGTCAGTGGATTAATCCTGATTCAATGGAGATTGTAAGAGGGCATGCTGGGAGCAGGAAAAGGCATATCTGAAGATGGGGTGTCAACCTAATGAAGCCACCAAATAGGACTACTTGCGTATGAAATAGCATAAGCAGCAACTGATAGACGGAACTAAGCGATCCCACATCCAACAGATCAGGCCTAAGCAATTCTGCCACATCCAGTTGGAATGATGATGCATGATTAACAACTCATTTGAGGAGAAGGCTCCACAAATAACCCCATCCTCAATGATGGAAGAGCCCAGCACATCAGTGCAAAAGATAAGGCTGAAGCCTTTGTAGCAACCTTCAGCCAGAAGTGCTGAGTGGATGATCCATTTCAGCCTCCTCCAGTGGTCCCCAGCATCACAGTCTTCAGCAAATTTGATTCACTCCATATCATAGCAAGAAACTGTTGGGGACACGGGATACTGCAAAGGCTAAGTGCCCTGACAACATTCTGAGAATAATATTGAAGACTTGTGAATCTACCCGACAAAGTAGAAAATTGCCCAGGTATATCCTGTGCACAAAAAGTAGGAAATTCCAATGAAGCCAATTTCCGCCCCATCAGTGTATTCTCAATCATCAGAAAAGTGATGGAAGGTCTCAGCAACAGTGCCATCAAGCAGCACCTCCTCAGTGATGCCCAGTTTTGGTTCTGCCAGGTCCACTCAGCTCCTGACCTCATTACAGCCTCGGTCTAAACATGGACAAAAGAGTTGAATTCCAGAGGTGAGGTAAGAGTGACCATCATTGACATCAAGGCTTTATTTGACCAGGTGTGGCATTAAGGAGCCCTGGCAAAACTGAAAACAATGGAAATCCAGGGTCAAACACTCTGGTGGTTAGAGTCATACCTAACACATAGGTAGATGGTCATGGTTGCAGGCCAGTCATCTCAACTCCAGGAAAATCTCTGCAGGAGTTCCTCAGGGTAGTGTCCTCGGCCCAACTATCTTCAGCTGCTTCATCAATGACCTTCCCTCATCATAAGGTCACAAGTAGGGGTGTTTGTCGATGATTGCACAATTTTCAGCATCATTCGTAATTCCCCAGATACTGAAGCAGTCCATGTCCAAATGCAACAAGATCTGGACAGTATCCAGGTTTAGACTAACAAGTTACAATTAACATTTGTGCCACACAAATGCCAGGTTATGACCATCACCAATTAGAGACAATCTAACCACCACCCCTTGAGAATCAGTGATGTTACCATCATAGAATCCCCAACTGTCAACGTCCTGGTGGTTATCATTGACCAGAAGCTCAACTGGACTGACCATATAAACACAAAGGCTACAACAGTAAGTCAGAGGCTAGGCATACTGCAATGAGTAACACACGCCCTGACTGCCCAAAGCCTGTTCAGTGTGATGGAATACTCCCCACTTGCCTGGATGGGTGCAGGCTCAACAACAGCTTGACACTATCCAGGACAAACCAGCCCGCTTGATTGGCACCACATCCACAAGCATCTACTCTGTCCACCACCAACGCTCAGTAGTAGTAGTCTGTACTATCTCCAAAATGTACTGCAGAAATTCAACAAGGATCCTCAGACAGCACCATCCAAACCCACAGCCACTATCATCTAGAAGGACAAGGGCAGCAGATATATGGGAACACCACCACCTTCAAGTTCCCCTCCAAGCCACTCGCTATCCTGACTTGGAAATATATCACTGTTCCTTCATTGTCACTGGGTCAAAATCCTGGCATTCCTTCCCTAATGGGAATGTGGATCAACCCACAGCAAGGACTGCAGTGGTTCAAGGAGGCAGCTCACATTGGAAGATTATCACCAGAGGTTTCACAAGTCAGGAGTGTGATGGAATGCTCCCTATTTGCCTGGATGAGTGCAACTCCAACAATACCCAAGATGTTTGACACCATCCAAGACAAAGCAGTCCACTTGATTAGCACCACATCCACAAGGAGCCACTCAATGCATCCCAATGCTCAGTTGCAGGAACATGTACTATCTACAAGACACAGTGCTGAAATTTACCATGGCTCCTTCAACAGCATCTTCCACTACTTCCTACATAAGGGCAGCAAACACAGGGGAACAGCTCCACTACAATTTACCCTCCAAGTCCCTTCCCACCATCCTCAACCAGAAATATATCACCTTCTGATGGCATTGTGGATCTACCTACACTGAATGGGGGAACTTCAGTGGTTCAAGAAGGCAGCTTAGCACCACCTTGATTAGATTCCCTACAGTGTGGAAACAGGCCCTTTGGCACAACCAGTCCACACCAACCCTCCAAAGAGCAATCCACCCAGACCCATTTCTCTCTGACTAATGCACCTAGTGCTATGGACAATTTAGCATGGCTGATTCACCTGACCTACACCCCGTGTCTGCGTGGGTTTCCTCCGGGTGCTCCGGTTTCCTCCCACAGTCCAAAGATGTGCAGGTCAGGGTGGATTGGCCATGCTAAATTGCCCGTAGTGTTAGGTAAGGGGTAAATGTAGATGTAGGGGTATGGGTGGGTTACGCTTCGGCGGGGCGGTGTGGACTTGTTAGGCCGAAGGGCCTGTTTCCACACTGTAAGTAATCTAATCTAATCTTTGGACTATGGGAGGAAACCAGAGCAAATGTGGAGAATGTGCAAACTCCACCCAGACAGACGCCTGAGGCGGGAATTGAACCCGGGACCCTTGTGCCGTGAGGCAGCAGTGCTAACCACTGAACCAACATGCCACCCCATCTCAAGGGCATCTCGGGACAGGTGATGAATGCTGGCCCAGGCAGCGATGCCAATATGTGAGTGAATATTTCTTTTAAAATTTCCTTCATTCCATTTAAGATCTTGGGCGTATCCAACTTAAACTGAGTGAATTTTCTACCTTGAGAGCTATTGGCCTTCTAATAATCTCCTCTTTATCATTTTTTAATCCTCTCCTGTGTTGGCAGTACTTTCTTCTCTGGTGAAAACAAAGCACCTGCTTAGTCCCTGAGTTGTGTGTCTGCCTCCACAATCATACAGTCAAGTTCTGTTGTTTGCATGTCCATCGATTGCATATTTTATCTGTGCAAAGCTCACTGTACACCTTTGCATCTTGTTGTTGTGTCGCCATAATCTTACCAGACCATAGGGGCTGCTCTCTCATTAGAGAGAGTAGCGACTGGTGGTGATTTAACCTGAGGGTCTCCAGACCTCAGCTGAGGGAAGAGGTTGAGAAGGAGATTCCTTCATGGTAACCTCAAACTGGTGATGGGAACTGAACCCATACTGTTGGCATCACACTGTTCGACAAACTAACAATCCAGTCAACTGAGCTATAATCCTCTAGGCAAAAGTGAGGAATGCAGATCCTGGAGATTATAGCTCAAGATCAGAGTGGTGCTGGAAAAGCACAGCAGGTCAGGCAGCATCCGAGGAGCAGGAAAATCTACGTTTCAGGCAGGAGCCCTTCATCAGGAATCTTTGATTTTCCTGCTCCTCAGATGCTGCCTGACCTGCTGTGCTTTTCCAGCACCACTCTAATCTTGAGCTATAATCAGCGCCTATCTGTGGTTTTAGGCAAACACATTTCAAATTTATTTCCTGGAGTATGAAGTACTTGACCCACAGGCACATGTGACATGCCTTCTTTATTGACCAATTCCAAGATTTGTGAGGAACATAATCCCTGCTAACAGATTACACCATCTCTTTTCTATTTCTCACTCCCATCGACTATTCTTTGTCTTATTTATGTCTTCACAAAATATCTTACAAAGGTTTTGTTTAAATTTAGCTGCTGATCTATTCTCATGGCCACTCTGTGATCCCTTTATCAGAGATTCTCTGTCCTCCCTAATTTATTTTTTACATTCATCTGTCACCTGCAGGTTGCTAAACGACCGGAATATAAATTCAATGAAGTACCGCTGATCCGTCCTCGATGATTCTCTTCTTCCAATTGTGTTTCACAGGATGACTAATAGTCTCTGAAACACCTGGTTTCCAAGACCGGGCATTTATTAACATTTCAATCAATTACTCCTTTTGAGGATGTTGACAGGAAGGAAGATCTTTGCTGTCATCACTTGGGATCTGTAATGAGCTCTTGTATAGGTCTGAAGTTTACTCTGTGAGTTCTCTCACCACATCTTAGCAACCTCACCTCACTAATAACCCAGCCTGCCCCTGTGGTACTCTTCCTATCTGATCCTAGTGCCACCTTACCAAACACTGTTCCCAGAACAATCACCACTTCTGGGATATCAACAATTGACCCACATCCTCGGCGCCTCTCATTTAAGCTGGAGATGATGTGAATTTATTTCTCTCAGAGCATCATGAGGTTGCCCAGAGAGTACAGGAGGTGCAGTAACTGAATATTTTTAAGACTGAATTTGATATTTCCAACTACAGATTCTTGTTTGACAAGACAGTCAAAGGGTATAGGAGACAGACAGTAAAATAGGGGCCATTATCAGATCATGGCAAGGCGAAGGGTCATTGAACTAAAACACTCATTCTCTTTCTCTGTCCAAAACGCTGCTAATGCAGCTAAGCCCTTCTAGCCTTCCCTGTTTCTGTTTTAACTGTCCGGGATCCAACTGCATGCTATAACTGCAGCATGGAATTACTATAACACTGTGGTACAATGCTGCAGCACTGTTCGTACACTGCAGATCAGTGTCGATAGGTGCAGTTTGATACTACATGAACAAATGATGATTTATTGTCACTTCTACATTACAATGAACAACACATAAATTATAGTGAAAAGCTTCAATTGTTGTCATAATCCAGCTCCATTTTGAACAGCTTAAGAACAAAATGAATAAAAAGATATAGCGGCATGGTGGCACAGTGGTCAGCACTGCTGCTTCACAGCGCCAGGGACCCAGGTTCAATCCCCACCTTGGGCAACTGTCTGTGTGGAGTTTGCACATTTTCCCCGTGTCTGCGTGGATTTCCTCTGGGTGCTCCAGTTTCCTCACACAGTCCAAAGATGTGCAGGTTAGGTGAATGGGCCATGTTAAATTGCCCATAGTGTTAGGTGTAGGGGAATGGGTCTGGATGGGGTGCTCTTTGGAAGGTCGGTGTGGACTTGTTGGGTCGAAGGGCCTGTTTCCACACTGTAGGTAATCTAATATATCTGAAAATCTATTTTCTCTCTATCATGAGCCCTGAGCCAGAGCTGGCTCATGGTATGTTGTATGCAACCAGGCAGGGAAATGGAACTGCAAAATGTTCAGCTGTACTGGGAACATGCATATTTCTCACCACCTCCAGAAATGCAAAACACTGAGCATTGCATGTTTTTAAGACTATTCCAATATCTGGTACACTCACTACGGGCAATTAACAGGAATACTAAGTGCCAGCTCCATAAAACTTGTTTGCTCATCTCAGAATGTGCTCTCTGTTACTGGGATTCCCCACTGGGAGCACCATATGGCACATGTCTCCAAGAAAAAGACAAAGAGAAAAAGAAGTGAGGATTCCACTGCTTTGCAAGCTGTATCGGACAACCCCACAACTGGATGTATATGACCATGTGGATAAAGAACAGGAATAGCCACTTTGAATCTACTCTCCCACCCAGGCAGACCGTGGCTGATCTGACAGTAGCATTTACTTTCTTGTACCCTTTGACTTATCCCTTATACCCTTTGACTCCCTTGTCAGTTAAGAATCTATAGTTGGATATATGCAGCTCAGCCTCAAAAATATTCAATTTCTCCACCTCCTCTGCTCTCTGGGCAAGAGAGTTCCACAAACTCACCACCCTCTGACAGAAACAAATCTACACCATCTCCAGCTAAGTGGGAGACCCATTATTGTTAAACTGCATTCCCAGAGTTGTCGTCTGTCCCACAAGGGAAAACGTCCTTTCAGGATATCTACACTGTGAAGTTTGTTCAGTAATCTATATGTTTCAATAAGATCAGCTTTTTCTAAACTCTACCAGGTACAGATCTAACCTGTCCAACCTTTCCTCATAAGATAATCCTCTCATCCCAGCAAGCAATCACTGCCTGCAGTGCAATTATAACTTTCCTTAAATTAAGGGACCAAAATTATATCAGTACTCCATATGTGGTCTCACCAATGCCCTGCACAGCTGTCATAAAATATCCTCACTTTTATATTCTGTTTGCTTCACAACATACATTCAATTTACCTTCTTAAATACTTGCTGCAACTGCATACTGCCCTCTACCAGGATATCCAGGTGCCTCTGTACCTCAGAGATTTGTAATCCCAGTCTGTTTAAGTAATATGCTGCTTCCCAATTCTTCCTTTCAAAGTAGATGAGTTCATACTTTCCCATATTATTCTCCCTCTGTCACAGTTTTGCTCGCTCAAGTAGTCTGTCTTGCATCCCTTTGTAGACTCCTACTGCCTCTTTGCAACTTGCTTTCTTCATTATCTTTATGTCATCAGACATTAACAATTAGAGGGGATCTTATTGAAACAAATATTGAAACAAATGGCTGGACAAACCTGATGCAGGGAGGATCTTTTCTATGGTTGGGAAGTCTAGAACCAGGGCCCACAGTCTAAACATACAGAGTAGGTCATTTAACACTGAGATGAGGAAGCATTTCTTCACTCAGGGGGTGGTCAACTTGTGGAAGTCACTGCCATGGAAGGCTTGGAAGCAAGGTCACTGAGTACATTCAAGAAATATGCTCTGAATTACAGTATTAGATTTTTAAAGTCATCAAGGAGCATGGGAAGTAAACGGGGATATGGTATTGAGATAGAGGATCAGCCATGATATCACTGAATGAGAGGGCAGGCTTGAAATAGAGTTTAGATTAGAGTGGTGCTGGAAAAGCACAGCAGGTCAGGCAGCATCCGAGGAGCAGGAAAATCGACGTTTCGGGCAAAAGCCCTTCATCAGGAATGGAGACAGGAAGCCTCCAGGTACTGGCAGGTGGGACTAGATTGGGTTGGGACATCTGGTTGGCATGGACGGGTTGGACTGAAGGGTCTGTTTCCATGCTGTACATGTCTATGACTCTATAGCTATAACTGTCTCCTTTTTGAAAACATTCAATGTTTGGCCTCAACCGTTTTCTGTGGGAGCTTATTGCTCTCTGGGTGAAGAAATTTCTCCTCATCTCAGTCCTAAATGGCCCTCCCTGGATCATTTAACCATGACCCCTGGTTCTGTTCTCCCCAGTCACCAGTAATATCCTCCCTGCATTTATCTTGTCTCATCCAGTTCTTTGTTTCTGCGTTTCTGTCTGCAAACATAGCAATCATATCTTCAGACTCTTCATCCAGTTGATAGATATAAATTATAAATAGTTGAGGCCTCAGCACTGATCTTTGCAGCATGACACGAGTTACACCTTGCCAACCCAAAAAACGTTCCATTTAAACCTCTCACGGTGAGGGCAGGGGGGTGGGGGAGGGGAAATCATGGAAACCTATAAAATTTGAACTGGATGAGATGGGATAAATGCAGGGAGGATATTACTAGTGACTGGGGAGTACAGAACCAGGGCTCACAGTTTAAAAGATCCAAGCAAGGCCATTTAGGACTGAGATGAGGAGAAATTTCTTCACCCAGAAAGCAATAAGCTGTGGAATTCTCTCCCGCAGAAAGCAGTTGAGGCCAAACATTGAATGATTTCAAAAAGGAGACAGATATAGTTATAGAGTCATAGAGATGTACAGCATGGAAACAGACCCTTCGGTCCAACTCGTCCATGCTGACCAGATATCCCAACTCAATCTAGTCGCACCTGTCAGCACCTGGTCTATATCCCTCCAAACCCTTCCTATTCATATACCCATCCAGATGCCTTTTAAATGTTGCAATTGTACCAGCCTCCACCACTTCCTCTGCAGCTCATTCCATACACGTACCACCCTCTGAGTGAAAAAATTGCCCCTTAGGTCTCTTATCTTTCCCCTCTCACCTTAAACCTATGCCCTCTAGTTCTAGACTCCCCACCCCAGGGAAAAGACTTTGTCTATTTATCCTATCCATGCCCCTCATGATTTTATAAACCTCTATAACGTCACCCCTCAGCCTCCAACGCTCCAGGGAAAACAGCCCCAGCCTGTTCAACCTCTCCCAATAGCTCAAATCCTCCAACCCTGGCAACATCCTTGTAATCTTCTCTGAACCCTTTCAAAAGGGTAGGGGAAAAACAGGGTATTGAGTTGGATGATCAGTTATGAACATATGAATGGTTGAGGAAGGCTCAAAGGGCCAAAAACCCTATTTCTGCTCCTGTTTTACTTGTATTACTCTGTTTCCCATTGGCTAACCAATCCACTATCCATGCTAATATGTTATCCCCTGCAGCATTAGCTTTTGTACGATGTAATAACCTTTGATGTGGCACCTTGTTACTCTGCAGTGAGTCACGCCATGCAATATTTACGCTTGATGACGGCTGTCAGATCTAGACTTCAACATCACCTGCCGCCTGGAAATGCTACAGGTGGTGTGTGTGTGTGTGTGTGTGTGTGTGTGTGTGTGTGTGTGTGTGTGACAGACAGACAGAGCAGTATAGGGAAACCTGCCATGTCTCCCTCTCTCCTTCCCTGTCAAATCAGCTTGTGTGTGGCAAGTCAATTTCTGCAGTGTCCCAAGGTGGAGTAAGATGGAGGGAACAATTCTCTCCCCGAGACATGTTTTAATGCACATTAGCAGGCTGTCTAATGGTATCTATAGCAACTGCTCCTGATTAAAATAAAAGAAAGGGTCATAAGTACGGAGCATCTTCCAAATTCTCTGAATATACCAAAACACTTTCAAACAAAGAGGTGTAGCCACTGTTGCAAGGTAGATAGATAAATAATTGATTAATTGATAAGTGATCGTGAGGGAAGTCTGAACTGTGATGAAGATACAAAGAAAACATAATCATAATTCAGACCATCAATAAAATGGAAATGAAGTGTAAATGAATAAAGTATTTGCAATTATGAATATTTCAGTGTATACGTGATAAAATACATTGCGAAATGTAGGTCTTCTAAATTTACAGAATAAAGATGAAAAGTCTACTGTGCTGCAAAAGGCAGTTAGTGCTTGAAAGGTTAGTTGGCATTAAAAGATAAGCTCCATCCTTCAGGATATAAAGGTATGACCTGGGATGAGCTGACCGTTCCTTGTTACTTCCTGAGTTTTGCTCAGGTTCACATGAGGTATAGAGCTCCACTGATTGTTCTTAATGCTAACGCATCTAGCTAATGTGTATTTAACCTCAAATTGAGCCTGATGATCTCACAAGAGGCAATCATGTATCTGAGATATAACATAACTCGTTACGAAGTAATATGTTATAAACTCATTTCTTGTTCAGAAGTAACTTAGAATAATATCATTGAGAAAAATGGATGACAACAATACCAGCCAAGGCCAAAATTATCGCAGTAAAAATCAACATACAAAAAAAAGATGCTGCACTATTTATGTTGTACTGAAGACCATTGTGGATACATGGTCAAACTGAATTTATTAAATTCTTAGTCATTTACATACTGTTCAGTTGTAGGTGTTCACGCTGTCTCACAGACTATTGAATCTATATCTTATTTGTGGAATGGTGTCTTTACCCCTGAATTCTATTGCTTGTTTAAGAGATAGGAAATGCAGCAGCCAATTGATTCCACAAGCAGCAGAATAGTAACAACCAGATCATTTCACCTTTACCTTTTGGCCCAGGCCACTAGGGAGAACCTGTCAAAGAGTATCGGGGATCTTTACACATCAAGTTGATTCAAATTTAAATGCCCACATTCTGATTCACATCAGGTCTTGTCATCCGTTGCCTTCTGTCTTCGCTGATCTATGTATGATCCCGAGCTAATAATTCTCAAATTTAAAAATTCTCTGCCACATTTTAAAATCCTTCAGTAGTTTCACCCCTTCCTATCTCTGCACCTCCCCCACAGCTCAGCAATTTCCAAGACATCTGTGCTCCTTCAATTCCAGCTTATTCCTCATTTCCGATTCTCATCGCTGCATCATTGACAGCTGTGCCCTCAGCTCCCATGGTTCCAAGGTCTAGAATTTCCTTCCCAAACCTCTTGGCTTTTCTCTCCTCACTTTAAGATGTTCCACAAAACCTGCTTTCTTTAAATAAAATTCATCGACCTAAAATATTTTGTTTCTCTCCACAAATCTTGCCCGACCTGATCAATTTCTTCAACTTATTTTTGAGCTTATTTAGGAAAATATATTTAGATGCACCACAAACTGAGCGAGTTGGTGATAAATTTTACAGAGTCCTCTCGATGTCTCTTTAGAAGTTGAGCTTTGAAGCCTTGAAATTTCCCACCTAAAAGAGGGGTCAACTTATACACCATGTACAAAGGTCACTGTGGGATGGTTACCATTTTGTAAAGAGTTGGTATATCTTAAACTCTTGCGCATCTTCTCAACACAGCTTGTATTGCCTGCTTGATCCCTCAGACCCAGGTATAAGGCACTGATAAGCACATTTTGCATTTGTAAGCTGCAAAACTGAAGTTGAATCTTGTTGCATCAGGGCCGTGGGACAATCTTGTGATGACATCCCAAGGCTGCATATCACTGAGCACAAAAAAAGCACATGTGAGTGGCTTTAGAACCCTTTGGAAGACTCGAGATGGGCACATGGTCATGGACATATGAATGAGATAGTTTAATCCTTAATTATTTTTCTGTTATTCTTGCATTGGATATATCCGTTGCTGGTTAGGCTGCCATTTCTGGTCCACACCTAGGTGCTGTTGAGTGGTTGGCACTTGTGGTGTAGGGCTTATAAATGATATCTTCAAACCAGACCATTGAGGGATAATCATTCAAGATTAATTGGACATGACAACGACAACTGAAGTACAGTGGAAAAGTATATGAAAAACAGGCCTGATGTAAAAATAGCCCATTTTGACTTGGGAGGTAACCATGTGACAGTGAATTGTCTGTGAGAACTGTCCTGATGTGTAGTTACACAGGGCCTCCTGGATTTGTTTCTCAGCTTGTTTCAAAGGTCATTATGAAATGGAGAGTCAGCACATAATCTTAGATTCAGAATAGTCTCAATATCAGGGAGCTTTGCCCATTTGTGGGACTTTTCACCTTCAGTTGCAGTTCACAAGACTAGTGCCCTGAATCTGAGATAGAGCTTGCCACTGTCACCAAAGTCCCCAACAAGTAGAATGCAGCGTGAGACTCACTTGTTTGTGTATCTGAGTATTTTGTGTAGTTTCAGCTAATAGATTCACTCTTTAGTTTTCATTTGTCCTCTAATATATATTATGTAGATTAAGCTAATAAATTTGCTTTACATTGAAGTGCACATGTCTTCTTGTAATCATTTTGATCAAACCTTATGGGTGGCATGGTGACACAGTGGTTAGCACTGCTGCCTCATACCACCAGAGACCTGGGTTCAATTCCCGCCTCGGGGAACTGTCTGTGGATTTTTGCACGTTCTCCCCGTGTCTGCTTGGGTTTCCTCCCACAGTCCAAAGATGTGCAGGTTAGGTGAATTGCCCGTAGTGTTAGGTGAAGGGGTAAATGTAGGGGAATGGGTCTGGGTGGGTTGCTCTTCGGAGGGTCGGTGTGGCCTTGTTGGGCTGAAGGGCCTGTTTCCACACTGTAGGAAATCTAATCTAATCTAATCTTAAAGAACCTGGTAGGTACTTTAAGTCTAACAATACAGTTGATGCTGCAACAAAGTTCTGAGCAAAATGTTCAAGAAGTAGGATATTGTGGCTGGGAAGCATTCCATGTCTTAGACTGGTCCCCTAATAATGGGTTTGGTTTGCTATCAACCCCCCCCCCCCCCCCAAGGGGCTTCTCCATGCCAAGGTGGACTGTCTGGAGGAAGTCAGTTTCCCAAAGCAAACCAAGGGTGTTGCCGAAAGGGAAGATTCTGCCAGCCTGCCACTCTATGTTGTCTGAGGTGTTGTGAGACTTAAAGGAGGTGAATAGTACATTGATCACTGTGCTCACCACAGTAGAACAGCAGAAGTTGTGCTGGCACAGAGAGGCCAAACTGGTCATCGTCCAGCATAACAAGCAGGCAAAATTTGGAAGATGAATCTGATAAAAGTAAGCTGTTTATTAGCTTCAGCTGATTGACAGAAAGCGAGAGAGAGAGATCTACAATGAACCCTTTGATTCTGCAAGTAGACTCCAGGTGCTGAGTAAATTCATTTAGTTCTTCCTCTGGTCCATGCTATATCAAAGGGTGGTAGATAGTAAATTAGGTGTGTGAAGTGAAGGGGCATAACCTTTACATTTTGGACAGTTGAATGTTAGCCAGGCACGCAGCCACAAGTCCTGAGAGATAACCTCTGAGAGTGCCCACCCAAAGGCAGGACTTTACAGAAAAAGCCAAGCTGTGACCATACAAGGTAATCATACAGGAAACCAAAGAACCAATGTAATATCATGATTTGGAGATGCCGGTGTTGGACTGGGGTGTACAAAGTTAAAAATCACACCACACCAGGTTATAGTCCAACAGGTTTAATTGGAAGCACACTAGCTTTCGGAGTGTCGCTCCTTCATCAGGTTTGTAGGGTGAATTTGTACTTGGAGGGTTACATTGTATTTTGCTCAAAAACTGCATGCATTCATGTAGAACTCTGAGCTCAAAAACTGCATGAATTTATGTAAAACTCCGTTATCTCACTTTTTAGATTAGAATCAATCTAAACATCATGGCATAGACAGAGAACAGAGGGGGATAACACCTTCAACATATTGTCTAGCTATCACCATTGTTAACAGCTAACCCGAGAATGCAACTTTTTAAAAAAAGGTTTTGGGATTTACACATGAAAGAAGTGAAACTATCACTTTATTCTAACAGATGAAAGGCTTAACATACAATCAGTTTTTCAATGTATAATCTCAATTACATCACACTGTAAATTTTTACTATAAATTCTGTGTGTTAGGATTGAGACCTCCACTATCACCTGATGAAGGAGCGTCGCTCCGAAAGCTAGTGTGCTTCCAATTAAACCTGTTGGACTATAACCTGGTGTTGTGTGATTTTTAACAATGTAATATCATGATGTGTACAATATCTGCTGCTTTTGGAATGGTAAGTCATTTTTGTAAAACTATTTAGACATCTCACTCACACTGCAAGGAAAGGAAGAACACATTCACAAATTGTAGCAGGGGAGAGAGATGGAGAGAGACCAACTTTTGTGTTTGATTGAGGTAACAAATCATTTGCACCTGGATGTGAATTCTGTGAGTGTCCACAGTCTCTGAATTAACTGTTAATCCTTTGTGATCTGGTTCATTTGTGTTTTCATTCTTTGCCTGGCAAAATGCTGTCTTGTGTCATTTCTGTGTTTTAGAGTCATGGAGTCATGGAGATGTACAGCAAGGAAACAGACCCTTCAGTCCAACTCGTCCATGCTGACTAGATATGATACCTCATCTAGTCCCATTTGCCAGCATTTGGCCCATATCCCTCTAAACCCTTCCTATTCATACACCCATCCAGATGCTTTTTAAATGTTGTAATTATACCAGCCTCCACCACTTCCTCTGGCAGCTCATTCCATACACGTACCATCCTCTACATGAAAATATTGCCCCTTAAGGTCCCTTTTATATCTTTTCTATTTTCCTCTGTCGAGCTTGAGATCTGGGGAGGCTTTAAACTGGTGTCACTTTAAGGAAGTATCAGTGGCTATGTAAAAAAAATCCTGTCAGAGAGTGTTTATGCAGAATTAATTTCTTAATGACTTATTAGAAATTTATCTCTTGGAATTGATTGCAGTCATGTGAAACAAACTGAAGAAAGAAAATTAAGTTAAATGACATAACTTATTTCCTCTCTCCTTAAGATGCTGTACTATGTGTTGCACTGAAACATAGCAGGGTACTAGCATATGGAGAAAGGTACCACACAATGATAGAATCATCCACGAAATTGGCCCCAACCACATGTGTGTGGCTAGCACTCATCCTGTCTATCTTAATTATAAGAGAGAGGAACCAGCTGTCAACTTATGTAGAGATAAAATGTATGCTATCTATGCAAATAGACATAAACTTTACATCATCAAAGAATGGGAGGTGACAACTGCGTATCACACCACCAATCAACTGAATAGGGTTCCTCCCCATATGACTTTTAAGATATTGTGGACCTTCCTTGCATAGCATCTCATTTGGTGTCAATACACCATGACATCTTACGGCAAGAATCTGCCATGACATACTGCCAAAATCAACTGATTCATGTAGCAGATAATTTAGGAACTCTTACTGTGCATCATTGGTAAGAAATATTTAAGGAGTGTCACCTAAAGCTTCAGCAGTACTATCGCTCTTATGGCATCCAGTTATATTATTATTAATTGTTTGTGTCTTCTTCTTATGCACCTGTATTAAGGCCTGTAAATTTAATTGCATGTATAACCAATTTGCAGCTATTCAATAATATGCATGTGCTTGTATTAAGTTTTGATTATCTGGTTTGAAGACATTGGAAAAGTGTGAAGTGATACATTCGGAAGGTCAAATTTGAATGCAGAATACAGGGATAAAGGCAGGATTCTTGGCAGTGTGGAGGAACAGAGGGATCTTGAAATCCATGTCCCTTGATCCCTCAAAGTTGCCATCCAAATTGATGGGGTTGTCAAGAAGGCGTATGGTATGTTGGCTTTCATTAGCAGGGGCAATGAGTTTTAAGAGCCGTGGGGTTATGCTGCACACTTGGAATATTGTGTTCAGTTCTGGTCACTTCATTACAGGAAAGATGTGGAAGCTTTAGAGAGGGTGCAGCGGAGATTTACCAGGATGCTGCCTGGACTGGAGGGCATGTCTTATGAACAAAAGTTGAAGGAGCTAGAGCTTTTCTCACTGGAGTGAAGAAGAATGAGAGGGGACTTGGTAGAGGTGTACAAGACGTTGAGAGGCATATATAGAGTGGATAGCCAGAGACATGTTCCCAGGGCAGAAATGTCTATCATGAAGGGGCATAATTTTAAGTGATTGGAGGAAGGTTTTGGGGAGATGTCAGAGGTAGCTTCTTTACTCAGAGAGTAGTGGGTATGTGGAATGCATTGCCAGCCCTGATAGTAGAGTCAGATACATTAGGGACATTTAAGCATTTATTGGATAGGCACGTGGAAGATTGTACAATGAAGGATATGTAGGTCAGTTTGATCTTAGAGTAGGATAAAAGGTTGTAACAACATCAAGGCTGAAGGGCCTGTTCTGTGCTGTACTGTTCAATGTTCTATAGTCTTTCTATGTTCTATATCAGAGGATGTGTAGTGTTGAACTTAAAAATGATATCTTCAAACCCAGACCATTAAGAGTTAATTGGACATGACAATGTGCAATTGAAGTGAAATGGAAGGTATATGAAAAACGGACCTGATGCAAAAATAGCATGTTTTGACTGGGAGGTAACCACGTGACATTGAATTCTCTGTGAGTACTGTCCTGATCACCTGTTACATTGGCCCACTTGGATTTGCTTTTTATCCTGCTTCGAAGAATGGAAGAGTACTGCAGTCATTACAAAATGGAGATTCACCACATAATCTTAGATTCAGAAAGGTATTAATATCAGGGACTTTGCTGCATTCATGGGACTTTGCACCATCAGGGTGGGCTTGGAAAGACTGATGCCATAGAATCAAGATAGAGCTCCAAGCGCCACCGTCACCAAAGTTCCAAACGGATGGAAGGCAGTGTGAGACTCACTTGTTTGTGTATATTTATATATATATAATTTATGTTATGTAATTTAAGCTAATATATTCACTCATTAGTTTGCATTTGTCTCTGATAAATAGATTAAGCAGATTAAGCTTATAAATTTGCTTTATATTGAAGTTCTTGCAATCATTATGATCAAACCTTAAAAAACTTATTAGGTACTTTCAGCCTAACATTGCAGGTCTTTAGGCCATTTCAGAGAGCAGTTGGGAGTCAAACACATTGCTGTGAGTCTGGAGTCATATGTGGTCCAAATCAGGTAAGGATAGCAGATTTCCTTCCCAAAAGGACATTAATGTTCCAGGTGGGTTTTTATGACAATTGATAGTTCTGGATGTAGGTTTGCTCGCTGAGCTAGAAGACTCATTTCCAGACATTTCGTCACCATTCTAGGTAACTTTTTCAGTGGGCCTCTGGACGAAGCACTGCTGATAATTCCTGCTTTCTATTTATATGTTTGGGTTTCTTTGGTTTGGTGAGGTAATTTCCTGTGGTGATGCCATTTCCTGTGGTGATGTCATTTCCTGTTCTTTTTCTCAGGGGGTGGTAGATGGGGTCTATGTCAATGTTTTTGTTGATAGTGTTCCGGTTGGAATGCCATGCTTCTAGGAATTCTCGTGCATGTCTCTGTTTGGCTTGTCCTAGGATGGATGTGTTGTCCCAGTCGTAGTGGTGTCCTTCCTTATCTGTATGTAAGGATACCAGTGAGAGGGGGTCATGCCATCTTGTGGCTAGTTGATGTTCATGCTTTGCCCAGAGGCCTACTGAAAATGTTACCGAGTAGGGTGGCAAAAAGTCTGGAAATGAACCTTCCAGCTCAACGAGCAAACCTACATCCAGAACCTCAACCTGAGCTACAAATCTTCTCAAAACCTGCTAACACAATTGACAATGGTTACATGGTCATCGTTAGGTTAACTTCTAATTCTAGATTTTTAATTGAATTCAAATTTTACTGTCTGACATAGTGGTATTTGAACTCCATGTTCTCAGAACACATTAGCTTGGACCTCAGGATTACTAAACCAGTCTATGGCATTACCGTTATGCCACTGCTCCCCACAAAGTAATGATAAGTCAGAGCATGGTACATCTATGATTGCCAGACACAGCAGTATTTAGTATTAATGTTGAATCAATAGTGATTGTGTAAAGTCCAAGCCTGAAGGCAAGTTCTTGTATTTGCCTTTCCCATGACCAGTCTGTCTGGAACCCAATCCATAGTGTGGCATCAAACCATCTGATTAAGAAACTTGTGGTGTGAATATATTAGGTCATGGCTGAATGGAAGTGGAGGTCAACCAATGAGCTACACTGTACAATTATTGGCCCTCCGTTCCTATCTCTTTTCCTTTTCCTGTCCTGGGAGATTAGATATGGGTGACAGGACAGCAGTGGGTATGAAGTGGAGGAAGGAGAGGGAAGATTGTTTATAGAGTCATAGAGATCTACAGAACAGAAAAAGGCCCTTCAGCCCATCATACCTGCATTAGCCAAAACAACCACCTAATTACTCTAATCCCATTTTCCAGGATATGGCCTATAACCTTGTGTTGGAATCGCAAGTGCACATTTAGTACTTCTTCAATGTGAGTTTCTGTCTCTACCACCCTTATAGGCAGAGGTTCCAGATTCCCACCACCCTCTGGGTGAAAAAGTTCTTCATCAAATCTCCTCTAAATCTTCAACCTGATACCTTAAATCCATGTCTGTTGGTCATTGATTCCTTCAACAAGGGGAAAAACTCCTTCCTGTCCGCTCTATCTATGCCCTTCATAATGTTATACATTGCAATCATGTCCCCTTTCAATCTCCTCTACTCCTAGGAAAACACCTCAGTCTGTCCAATCTTTCTTCATAATTGAAACTCTCCAGCTCAGACATCATCTTGATGGTTGTCTTCTGCACCCTCTCCAGCACAATCACACCCCTGCTTATAATGTTGATTCCAGAACTGCACATTACACTCTAGCTGGAGCCAAACCAACATTTTATACAGTTCTTCCCTGCTCTTAAACTCCATGGTAAAAACAATGACTGCAGATGCTGGAAACCAGAGTCTAGATTAGAGTGGTGCTGGAAAAGCATCCTCGGATGCTGCCTGAACTGCTGTGCTTTTCCAGCACCACTCTAATCTAGACTCTTAAACTCCATGTCTAGGCTAATAAAGGCAAGTATCCCATATCCCTTCGCAACTATTTTATCCATTGATCCTGATACTTTAAGGGACAGATATACCTCAACACCAAGATCCCTCTAATCCTTCGTGTTTCCCAGGGTCCTACCATTCATTGTGTATAGTAATCTGTTGCCTTGTTTGTCCTGCCCTACCTCACACTTATATGGATTGAACTTCCAGATTGAGTTTCACTGACTATTCATAGTCAGTGGAATAGGCTTCACTGACTAGCTAGTCTTTCCTGTCTACCAGTTTTATCCAGTCCTGTTACGAAGCAGGCTCCATTTATTTTACAAACAATACACCATTCTCTGCTGCACAGATGTAGAGTATACTTATCTAGGTCCGGGCATTTAAGAGCTACAATTTGGGGACTGCTACTAAGTACGTGACCGGACAGACTAAGCAATCATCAAAAGCACCCTGGAGTGGTGCTGATCTGCCTGGCTCAGGTATTGGATTATCGAATCTGCAGGAGATATAAGGTTCTCATCTCCTTGGCACGCTACCTTGGAACCAACTCAACACCATTAAGACCCAACTCACATCTCCCTTTTGTTTGCACAACTGAGTTTAATTTACCAATGTCTGTGGGAGATTTCATAAATCATTTTAATTCATGCTCAAAAAAGGGCTTCCACCTCCTTCTCTGATGTGCACAATTACAGGCCAGACAGTCAGATTTCGATGCAGTGATCTCCTCAAGGTCCAGTCCATAATGAACCACCATCTGGATGGTCTGAATGAGAACGATATTTAAAAATGGCCCTTGCAGCTGTGCATTCCACATCCTTAAACCTTTTTTACATTGATGTGGGATTAACATCAATGCCTATATTCATTTACACTGCAGCCTCAACACAGTAACATGTCCTCAGGAGCTTTGCAGGAGCAACAATTATCATATGAATCTTGACACAAATCAAAGGAGAAGCCATTATAGGTCACAGTGATCAAAAGCTTGGCCAAAGAGACAGGACTTCCATCTCAAAGTGGATATAATGAAATGAAAGAAATCCAGAACTTTGGCAACTCTGGGCAAACCAATCACTGATGGGATAACGGGTTGATAACAGAATTACAGGAGCAGAGAGATCTGGGAGGGCTGCAGGAGATTTTGGAGAGAGTCCTTGGGGAGGCTATATGGAAAAACTTGCTGACAGGGATACGACCATAAAAGATCAGTACTTATTCTCGGGCATGACTCTAGACTCAATTTCCAGCATATTTGAAAAAAGGTACAAACATTGTCTTTTGTGGATATTTGACTCTACATAGTCGGGTACCCTGCAGAGCTGGTGTGAACTGGCCTCTTCTAATTATCGAGATAAGATGTTCATCCTTGTTTCAGATTTCTAGCATCTGCAGTACTTTGACCCCCAAATCCTTCTATTCCATAGCTTTCTGAAGTCTTTCTCCATGATTTTAATCACTGTCTAGCCCTAACTTCAGGAATTGTCTACCTAAACCCTTTCCTCTCCTCCTTCCATTGAGGCATTCCTTAAAACCTGGCATCTCTTTGATCAAAGCTTTGCTTACCAATTCTTAGCAGGCCCCAATGATTTCACTGCTCGTTGGATGCTGCCTGAACTGCTGTGCTCTCCCAGCACCACTAATCCAGTATTTGGTTTTCAGCATCTGCAGTCATTGTTTTTACCTCAGTATCTAAGGTTGTTTGCTGTGAACACCCATGAGATTTATAGATATTTTAAAAAGCAAACTGTTCCGACACATGTCTGGGGTAGCTAGGTCTTCTGCCCTAAAGGTAGGGACATTACCACTGTGCCACAAAACATGACAGGTACTACATAAATATAAGACATTGTTGTTCTGGTGTCCTTGTTAACAAGATGCATGAGTGACCTCTGTGTGGGACTGTGGATTAAGTTTTTTTTTAAATAAAGCAATGCTGGAGAGGTATCTAGTGCAATAGACAGCTGGCTGATCTCCACTCCCTTGCTACTGTATAGACTGCGAGGTGAACAGCTTCATTGATTCATTATTGGCAAGGGGACAATTGCAGCATTATTAACCTACATTTTTATTCAGATCTCAGAGATAATTAGCTTCTAGGTGAAGAACGTCTTTCACTTGCTCTCAGTGTGAGGGCTGCACTACTTCTCTGTTGTGTGTTAGTCCTTGCAGCCATCCACGAAGGTTGCCCACACCTGCAGGATTGGCTTGAGACTCCTGATTTAAAAGTTAACCTCGATAATGGTAATACAAGGGTGGCACAGTGGCTCAGTGGTTAGCACTGCTAGGTAAAAACAATGACTGCAGATGCTGGAAACCAGATTCTGTTTTCCTCCTCTCTCTACAAGAATCTCAGGGAGCCCCTCTCCCACTGCAACTCTCAGGTCATTTCCTCTGCCCTAAAGCTCTTCAACCATGTCCTGAAACAAACTTGCTACTACAGCCACATTTGCTTCCTCAGTGCCTGCCTCCGTAACCATCTTCCGCCTCGGAATACTTCAACCCCAGGGCATCAATATGGATTTCAACAGCTTCCTCATTTCCCCTTGCCCACCCCCCCCACCCCAGTTCCAAACTTCCAGCTCAGCACTGTCCCCATGACTTGTCCTACCTGTCTATCTCCTTTTCTACCTATCCACTCCACCCTCCTCCCTGACCTATCACCTTCATCCCCTCCCCCATTCACCTATTGTACTCTATGCTACTTTCTTCCCACCCCCACCCTCCTCTAGCTTATCTCTTCATCCTTCAGGATCTCTGCCTGTATTCCTGATGAAGGGCTTTTGCCCGAAACGTTTATTTTACTGCTCCTTGGTTAGCACTGCGGCCTCATGGGACCCAGGTTTGATCCCAGCCTCGGGAAACTGTCTGTGTGGAGTTTGCACATTCTCCCTGCGTCTGCGTGGGTTTCTTCCCACAATCCAAAGATGTGCAGGTGAGGTGAACTGGCCATACTAAATCGCCAAGGAGCAGGAAAATCAATGTTTCGGGCAACAGCCCTTCATCAAGAACGCTGATGATGAGAATTCCTGATGAAGGGCTTTTGCCCGAAACATCGATTTTCCTGCTCCTTGGATGCTGCCTGACTTGCTATGCTTTTCCAGCACTACTCTAATCTTGACCCTAGATTTTCAATCAGAAAGGGAATCAAGGATTATAAGGAAAAGACAGGAAACTAGATTTGAGGATTATCAGAGCAGCCATGATCTCGTTGAATGGTGGAGCAGACTTGATGGACTGGATGTTCTACTTCTGCTCCTACATCTTATCGTCTGATATTATGGTGGAGGCAGGTTCAGTTATAGCTTCCCGAAGTGGAGTTTAATGATTTTCGTGGACAAGTTGGATAATCGCCACATCTGTTGAATGATTTTTTTAAAAAAAGTGTCTGAAGAGAAAAATATGTAGGGTAATGGGGAAAGGCAAAGAATGGAGAGTGGGGTGAGGAATTACTCTTGCAGAGACATGAAAAGTTTACGGTTAGGCATTCTTCTGTCTCCAGCAAGAGAGAATACAACCACCATCCCAACACTGAGTCCCTTACTATAAAACATCCTGAGGGTAACCATTGACCATAACCTGAAGTCATATAAATACAGTGGCTACAAGAGCAGGTTAAAGGCTATGAATCTGACAGGGAGTCAATCATCATTTGTCCCCCTCAAGCATGTCCACTATCTGAAAGGCACAAGTCCGGAGTGTGATGGAATATGCCCCATTCGCCTGGATATGTGCAGCTCCAACAACACTCAAGAAGCTTGACACCATCTAAAACAAAGCTTGATTGGCACCACATCCACAAACAACCACTCCTCCATCACTGAAACACAATAGCAGCGGTATGTACTATTGAGAAGACGCACTGGAGAAATTCAACAAGGGGTCCTTAGACAGCATCTTCTAAGCCCACGCCAATACCACCAGCTCCACTCCAAGCCATTCACCACCCTGACTTGGAAACATATCATCATGCCTTCAGTGTTGCTGGGTAAAGATCCTGGAGCTCCCTCCGTTCTTAACAGCATTGCAGGTCTATCGATATCAAACGGACTTTGGTGTAGGTTCAGGAAGGCAGCTCACCATCACCTTCTCAAAGGCAATTAGGGATGGGAAATAAATACGGTACACCCAATGGTACTCACATCCCGTGAATGAATTTAAAAATTCAATGATTCCATACTCAAGATTAATATATCTCAAGATTAATATATCTCAAAAGGATTGGAATGTAAAAGCAGCGATGTGCTACTGAGACTTTATAAAGCTCTGGTTAGGCCCCATTTGGAGTACTGTGTCCAGTTTTGGCCCCCACACCTCAGGAAGGACATACTGGCACTGGAGCGTGTCCAGCGGAGATTCACACGGATGATCCCTGGACTAATAGGCCTAACATATGACGAATGGCTAAGGATCCTGGGATTGTATTCATTGGAGTTTAGAAGATTAAGGGGAGATCTTATAGAAACCTACAAGATAATACATGGCTTAGAAAGGGTGGACGCTGGGAAATTGTTTCCGTCAGGCGGGGATACTAGGACCCGTGGGCACAGCCTTAGAATTAGAGGGGGGGTAAATTCAGAACAGAAATGCGGAGACATTTCTTCAGCCAGAGTGTGGTGGGCCTGTGGAATTCATTGCCATGGAGCGCAGTGGAGGCTGGGACATTAAATGTCTTTAAGGCAGAGATTAGTAAATTCTTAATCTTGCAAAGAATCAAGTGATATGGGGAGAGTGCAGGTAAGTGGTGTTGAAATGCCCATCAGCCATGACTGAATAGCGGAGTGTACTCGATGGGCTGAATGGCCTTAGTTACACTCCTATGTCTTATGGTTTTATAGTCTTATGGAGATGAGGTTTCTCCATTGCTCTGTATAGTTCTAGCAAGGCCTCCCTACTTTTAGGGAGGTAGATAAATGTGTGAGGCCATGGAAGGTCTTGCACAGAGGGACGACGCACTTGAATGTAATTGTCAGCAGACAGGAATCTTTGTAATGATTCCAGTGGGAACTTCCTAAATTGGAGCTTTGCTTTCTTTCATGAAATCTAATCTTGGCACCTAGAAATGGAAGGAATGCCTGCCCATATCTTGCAGAGAGAATTAAACCACTTTCTGACTGCTATAAATTATAAAGTTAAACATCACAAGCGTTCAAATAAATCTGTTGGGACTTTAACCTGGTGTTTTGTGAGATTTTTAACTTTGACCACCCCAGTCCAACACCAGCACCTCCACGTCATAAATTATAAAGTGGCTTTACTGTAGCTGAGCAACATGCTGGAAATGGATACGGTAGCTTAGTGGTCATGTTACTACCCTAATAAACCAGAGACATGAGCTCAATCACCACCACAAATTCAAATGAAGCAAGATTGATGTGAGAATCAACTTTCAGCTGTACGTCAGGAAGTAGTTTGGGTCTGGAATGCACTGCCTTGAATTGTGATGGAGATAAGTTCAATTGAGGTATTCAAAAGGGTGTTGCTTGTATGTGTGCAGGGATAAGGGGGAAAAGGTAGGAGATTGGCAGTAGGTAATAGAACCAGTGCAGGCATGATGGGCCAAATGGCCTCCCTCAGTGCCCTAGCAATTCTGCGATTCTGTGAAATCTACATTTAAAAGTGCTCAGGAAACAATTGGAATTGTTGTAAAACCCCATCTGGTTCACTAGTGTCTTCTGGGGAGGGAAATCTACTACCCTGGCCAGGCTTATCTGTAACTCCAGAGCCACAGCAATGCAGTTGACCTTTGATTTTACGACACTTAATTGTGTGGAAAGTTATAATCCACACAGACTGCAGTGATTCAAAATGGTGGTTTACCATCGCCTTCTTAGGCCTGAGGCCTAGGGAATCAATGCTGACCTTGCCATTGGTAAGACCATAAGATGTGAGGGCAGATATAGGCCACTCACTCTGCTCTGCAATTCAATGAGGTTATGGCTGATCTGACAATCCTCAATTCCACTTTCCTGCCTTTTCCCTATAACCCTTGATTCCCACTTATTAGAAATCTATGTCAGACTTGAATATATTTAATGACTCAGTCTCAAAAGCCCTCTGCAATTAAAAAAAAGTCACAGACTCGCTACCCTCTGATAGAAGAAATTACATCCCATCTCTGTCTGAAATGTTACCCCTTCATACAGAGATTGCGTCTGCTGGTCCCAGACTGTCCCACAAGGGAAACAGCCTCTCCACCTCAATGCTTTACCCTCTTCCCAGAAAGACAGTGTCATTGAAACATTAAAAAAAAATTCAACCCCCGCTAAGAATCTTTTAAGTGTGTGGAGTTTTGTTTATTGACTTTGAGAACCCAGGGCTCGATAAGTATCTTCACTGCAATAAAATTGGTCATCTGTAGCTTAAACCAGTATATAAGAAGCTGCTGGGAAATGAGTGAATTGGGGGAAGGGCATGACATTATCTTTTAATCTGCTGTTAAACTGCAGCAGAAGTGTGCAGACATCTGCAGGCTCGAGAAAAAAAATCTGCAAGGATTATTCTGCTGTCTGCCGACGCTAATTGGAGAAGTGTAAAAGCCTTCCTCTTCATGCACCCGGGGCCATGTACACTGTATGAATCAGTGGTAATCCACTGCAATCCTTTCATATTGAATGTCGAAAACTAGATATATAGATGGGTGCATCACATGCCATTGCTCATAGCTGATGCACTGCCTTTAATGATCTGTGTGATAAGGCCACTTTTCAAATTTGCAACCTCTGACAAAAGCTCCCGAACCATCTTGACTGTCTCTTTCATCATGTCCATCTCAGATCCCTCCAATTTAGAACTTAAATTGGATGTGCTCACTCCTGACTCGTGCTATCTGTCATTATTTTGCGGTCGGCTGGAAATTATTTTTCCAGTTTCTCTTTGTTCCTTCCCTCTCCCTTTCAGGAACATTTGGGTAGAAATTGAGCAGCGGTACAGCTTTCAGGTAAAGGCCATGGGCAGGCATCACTGTGTCACAAGGTGCTGAAGGTCCAAAATTGGACCTGATTTTAATTACGTGCCATACCTGCCAATCAAACCCATCACCTTCACCAGCGACTGCAGTGTAAAGAGTGAATGATAAATATATTCAATCAGTCCTCATTCGTGATGGAAGATCACATGGCAGCAGAGGTTATTGAGATGGTTCCACGTGCAGTCTCACGTTGGACTTTATCCTGTATATATTTTTAAAAAGCCATCCATGAGATGCATGTTGGTGCCCTTGGCTAGACTGGCATTTATTAGCCATGAATTGCACAGAGGGTAGTTGCTGTTGGTTTGATGTCTCAGACTGCATAAGGACAGTAGATTTCTTTCCTAAAGGACATTAGAAAAGTAGATGGGTTTTTACAACAATCAATGATGGCTACATGGTCACCATCAGACTACCTTTTATTCCAGATTTTTATTGAATTCAAATTTCACCATCTTTCGAGGTGGGATTTGAACCCGTGACCCCCAGAACAATACTTTTGGAGCTCTGGATTAAGAGCCCAGTGATATTACCAATATGCCAAAGCCTCTATTTAAAGGTAAAAATAAACAACGTTAAATAAAAGGTAAAATTTGTCAGCTGCTTTGCTTTCTACACTCTCTATCTAATCTTACTAAGGCCACAACCCAAACTAAGACTCGCAACGACATCGTAGAGGTGTCAGCATTGAACTAGGCTGAACAATGTCAGAAGTCAGGATTAGCGTGGTGCAGGAAAAGCACAGCAGGTCAGGCAGCATCCGAGGAGCAGGAAAATTGACGTTTCGGGCAAAAGCCCTTCATCTGGAATGAGGCCTCACTTTGCCCGAAACGTCGATTTTCCTGCTCCTCGGATGCTGCCTGACCTGCTGTGCTTTTCCTGCACCACTTTGATCTAGACTCTGATCTCCAGCAACTGTGATCCTCACTTCCGTCAGGTCAGAAGTCACACAACACCTGATGAAGGAGCAGCGCTCTGAAAGCTTGTGATTAAAAATAAACTGGTTGGACTATAACCTTGTGTCATGTGATTTCTGATTTTGTCCACAACGAAAATGACAGAGCAACAAACCTCAGGTGAATCTTGTGAAACTGTGGTAGTTAGTGTAGGGATTACGGTGAGGCAGTAGAAAGGGGTTAGGGGATGAGTTAGCACCAACTCCTGGGAATGTCTTCAGTGAAACTTTAAACAAGCTAGCCTTTTGATGGAGACCTCCATAGAGTTCTACAAGCACCAATCACAGCTTAGGTTGCTTGCAAAAGTAAAGTAGCAGGGACTGGTGTTCACAGGTTTCTGCAAAATAAGCTTAAATGGGAATTAATTAATCTCTTATCTTGTTTTTGCTTCCCAATGGCAGCTGTTCACCATTTTGCCATTCAATCTGTGATAGCAAGAAGAGATGTTAGCATAGAGGTATTGTCACTAGATTAATCAATTGAGGCTCTGGTACTGTTCTGGGATTTGAATCCTACTATGACAAATGGTAGAATTTGAATTCAATTAAAAAACTCATATTAAAAGTCTAATGACAACTAATGTTGCTGTTAAAATCCCATCTGCTTCACTAATGCCCTTTAGGAACGGAACTGCCATCTTTACCTGCTCTGGCCTATATGTGGCTCCAGACCCACAGCAATGTGGTTGACTCTTAACAGTCCTCTGGATAATTAGGAATGAACAATAAATGCTGACCCAACCGGCAATGCCCATACCCCGTGAACAAACCAAAACATTTGGCTAATACTTCTGAAAGAGTTAATGTTGAAATTGCATTAGCCCCACTCAATCTGATAATCTCACATAGTCTTTGAGAAGAGACAGGCAATTCTACACTCAGGAGCAGATGGGTCTGCACAGCTCCAGGGAGTGCTCAGTAATTATGCCTGACTAGTAAGGTAAGTTGTAGTTACTGCTATCATGCCATAAACCAGATTGTACATAAGAAGTGTCTTTCCTGTGTGGATTCATCCAGTGGACATTCTCTACCATGGATAGACAGAACCTAGACACAATATAGACAAAGGAGAACTATTGGCAGCAAACTACCTCAAACAACCCTTACTATTTGTCACACTCTGGTGGAGGGGGCAGATACCATCAAGTGCCCACAATGACTTGACCACAATGAGGGGGCAGGTACCACCAATGACAATTAGAACAAAAGCTCCCCCAAACCCTTCTGTTGTAATTTTGTTTTCCCCAATATCACTCCCTTTTTGGCAATGTGCCATGAGCATCAAGGCCTCTCTGCACCAGGTCACCTATTGCTTCAGAGTCATAGAGTCCTACAGCACAGAGACAGGCCCTTCAGCCCAAACTGGTCCATGCCGACCAAAATGTCCTTCAATGCTAACCCTATTTCCCTGCACTAGGCCCATATCCTTCCAATCCTTTCCTATCCATGTATTTGTCCAAATGCCTTTTAAATATTATTAATGTACCCGCCTCAACCACTTCCACTGGCAGCTCATTTCATGTGTATACCACTCTCTGCGTAAGAAAGTTGCCCACCAGGTTCCCTTTTATTTGTTCCCCTTTGGTCCATGATTCCCCAAACCTGGGAAAAAGACTGAGTGCATTCACCCCATCCATGCCTCTCATGATCTTATATGCCGCTGTAAGATCCCCCCTCAGACTCCTACGCGCTAAAGAAAAAAGTCCCTGCCTGTCCAACCTCTCCTTATAACTCAGACCATTGAGTCCTGGCAACATCCTTGCAAATTTCGTCTACACTCTTTCCAGTTTAATAACATCCTTCCTATTACAAGGTGACCAAGACTGAACACAATGCTCCAAATGCGGCCTCACCAATACCCTGTACAACTGCAACATAACCTCCCAACCTCTATACTCAAAGCCCTGACTGATGAAGACCAGTGTGCTAAAAGCTTTCTTCATTACCCTGTCTACCTGGAACCTACTTTCAGAGAACCGTGCACCTGAACTCCAAGGTCCCTCTGTTCCACCACACTTCTTAAGGCCCTACCATTCACTTTGAAACTCCTACCTTGATTTGACTTTACAAAATGCAAGACCTCACACTTATCTATATTAAACTCCATTTGACATTTCTCAGCCCACTCCCCCAGCTGATCAAGGTCCTGCTGCAATTTCTGATAACCTTCCTCACGGATCACGATACTGCCTACTTTAGTGTCATCTGCAAACTTACCAACCATGCCTTGGACATTCTCATCCAAATCATTGATATAGATAACAAACAGTAATGAGTCCAGCACCAACCCCTGAGGCACACCACTAGGACCAGGAGATTTATCCACCTTCATACATTCTAATACGTCTAACACTTGCTATACTGTGATGTGAACTGTCCCCAAGATATGACCACTAACCTTCCCCAAGTTCCCAAGTCTTCATGTTTTCCTTCATAATAAACACAGAGGAGAAATATTCATTGAGGATTTTGCCCATCTCTTGCGGTTCTACACTTACATGCCCACTTTGGTCCTTCAGGGTTCCCATTCTCTCTCTAGTTATTCTTTTTCCTTTAATATACTTAATGAAACTCTTTGGACTCATCCTAATCTTCTCAGCCAAGGCTACCTTGTGCCCCCTTTTCACCCTCCTGATTTCCTTCCTCAGTAAACTCCTGTATCCCGCATATACTTCCAGGGATTCCCTTGATCCTAGCTGCCTCTACCTGAGTCATACCTCCTTTTTTTCCTGATCAAAGCCTCAATATCTCTGGTCATCCAGGGTTTCCTATTCCTGTCAACCTTGACTTTCACCCTCACAAGAACATATAGAAGCTGCCTGGTCCCCTGAGTACTATCAATATTTTCTATTCAAGCCGTTCTAGACCTAATTAAATTGGTCACCCAGGAGGCCAGTAAAGAAGCTGTTTGAGTAAGGCTGCAACAGAATGCAACATTGGATACGGAATATTTGTACCTTGAAATTCCCTTGCTTCTTCAGCTCATGGAAACTGGGTGCAATGAGTACATATTTCCACATCATTGACTCCTTCTGGGATGCAGTTTTGTAAGAGCCAGTCACCCCTTGCACTCCGAATACCTTCGACCATAAGTGCCTATTTTCCACCCATGTATGCAGGACAAAAGGGCCACATCACAGGCAAGCGGTGAATGGGTGACTTTATGTACACCCAACTGATGTTGGGAGAAGGCACAATACATCAAGTACGAAATATGACTGGATTCTAGCGCTGCCAAAATATGAGTCTTTCCTGACAACAGACATTGGTTTCATGGTCATCGTTAGACACTCAATTCTAGATTTTTATTGAACTCACTTTCCGCCACCTGCCATGATAGGATTCAAACAGAACATTACTGGGGTCTCTGCTAGTGATAAGACCACTAACCCATGAGTTGTTCAGCTATTTCAGAGGGTATTTTGGAGTCAACACGCATTTCTATGGGGGTCTAGATTAAAGTGTTGCTGGAAAAGCACAGCAGGTCAGGCAGCATCCGAGGAGCAGGAAAATCGACGTTTCGGGCAAAAGGCCTTCATCTATTCCTGCTCCTCAGATGCTGCCTGACCTGCTGTGCTTTTCCAGCGCCACTCTAATCTAGACTCTGGTTTCCAGCATCTGCAGACATTGTTTTTATCTACACATTTCTGTGGATCTGGAGTCACCTGCAGACCAGATTGGATAAGGATAGCAAATTTTTCCGGCTGAAGGACATTAGTTGTTTGCCTTTGTTATTGGCAGGGGAACGAAATTGTGGAGGGTTTTTGGGAGCCTGTGAGTTCAGGTGGGCTGGGATAGGGATAATAGGCAATGGGGTCTTCCTTTTGCCTCTGCATCAGTCTATCATTCTGACGCGAGCTCACAGTCTGTGTCAGATATCAGATGAGCTGTAACTGTCAGTTCATGTTTTATTCAATCTCTGCAGTACAGTTGCTGAGGAGCTCAAACAATATCCGCCATGGTTGAGTAGCTAAGATTCGTCTGACAGGACTGCTTACCTAACACCAAATTCATTCTGGTCCCTACCCTTCTGCCACTTCTCCCATCGATGTCTCTTGTTTCCCATACAAGATTCTGGTAACTGTAAATCTACTCACTTTGTTTCTTTCCCTGGATTGATAGCTTTAAAACACACGAGATCCCACTAATATAGTGCAGCCATAACCTTGGAAACCTAACAACCACAACCTCAAAGACATTGTTTATGCACAGAATGTAGCAGCTTGCAGCTGAATGTTATTCCAACAATAATTTGTATTCATATGCCACCTTTTACACAATATGCTCTTGCACAACTCTATGCTACTCTCTCCCCACCCCCACTCTCCTCGAGCTTATCTCTCCACGCTTCAGGCTCTCTGCCTTTATTCCAGATGAAGGGCTTTTGCCCGAAACGTCGATTTCGCTGCTCCTTGGATGCTGCCTGAACTGCTGTGCTCTTCCTGCACCACTAATCCAGAATCTGGTTTCCAGCATCTGCAGTAATTGTTTTTACCCATTTTAACACCAGGCCTTGTGACAGAGAGATGGCAGTACCAGATGACCAAAGTCTTGCTCAAAACACCTTAAAGGAAATGAGAGGTCGAGAGACAGAGGGTATTCAGGGATGGACTTCCAGAAGTGTCTCTCGTTGGTCTAGTGGTATGATTCTCGCTTAGGGCCTTCAAATTCCGCAGACTTGAGAGAGGTCCCTGGTTCAAATCGCGGACGAGCCTGAATTTCTGGGCGGCACAGTGGCTCAGTGGTTAGCATTGCTGCCTCACAGCACCAGGGTCCTGGGTTCAATTCGAGCATCAAGCAACTGTCTGTGTAGAGTTTGCACATTCTCCCAGCTATAGACTGTCCTACCATCAAATTATTCAAAGATTTTGTGATACAAACCAAAACATTAAATGTCCGTTTGATACACTGAATGTTCCTTTCTCCTGTTTGCATGGTGTCTTGTCCAAAGAAGTTATGAATGATATAGATGCTGGCTGTAATGAATGGGTTGAGATTGTGTGCTGAAGTCCCACTCCAGGGGCTTGAGCACAAAAATCGAGCTGGCACCTGAGGTGAAGAGCTGAGGGTGTGCTGCACTGTCCTCTTTCAAATTAAACTTAAAATAAAACATAACAGCTCCAATGGCACTATTACAAAGAAAAGCAGGAGATTTCTCTGGTGTCCTGGTCAATAACTATCCATAAAAGGCAACTCATCTGACTATTGTCACACCATATTTGTGGGATTTTGGTACGCAAACATTTTGCTTCCTGCTTTAAAATTGTGACCACACATCAAAGCTGCCTCATTGGCTTTAAAGGATCTCTTCAGTTTGAAAGGTGCTACAGAAATGCAATAGACCCAGATCTTCATCTGTCCCAAACAAAACATTAGAACGCAAACTTAAAGTACAGTCCCCTCCCTAAGCCCCTTGTTGACTTCCATATTTTACAAAACATGTTTTCCACTCCAGCATCGTCCCATGTTCCAAGGTAGACTGAAAATTCCAGCTCCCAAAAAAACCTCAGGAACCCTTGGTCGAGAATCTCACATGGGAGATGGTACCTCCAACAGTGCAGCACCCCCTCACTCCTGCACTGAGAATTCCAAGAGGTAGTCTGTGCTCAGGTCACCTGATAGAGCCAATCTAAATAGATCCAGATAAGTGACACCAATTGAGTCTCAGCTTCTACTGTTCCTCAGGGTGGTGCCCACACCACATGTTGGTTAGGCCACAGCAAAGAGTACTGTGTGCAGGTCTGGAATCCACATTCTAGGAGGGATGAGATAGCACTGGTGAGGGTGCGGAGGAGATTTACCAGGTTGTTTTCGAAGCTGGAGAGTTTCAGTTATGAACAGAGGTTGGATAGACCGGGGTTATTTTCACTGAAGCAGAAGACAGGGCACATGATTGAAGGTATCAAATTATGAGGGTTTTAGACAGGAAATAACTTTCCCCTCTGTGGAAGAATCAATAACCGCGGGGGCACTGATTTAAGGTAAGGGGCAAGAGGTTTAGATTAGATTCCCTACAGTGTGGAAACAAGCCCTTCGGCCCAACCAGTCCACACCGACCCCTCCGAAAAGTAACCCATCCAGACCCATTTCAATAGACAATAGACAATAGACAATAGATGCAGGAGTAGGCCATTCTGCCCTTCGAGCCTGCACCGCCATTCAATATGATCATGGCTGATCATTCCTAATTAGTATCCTGTTCCAGCCTTATCTCCATAACCCTTGACTCCACTATCTTTAAGAGCTCTATCCAATTCTTTCTTAAAAGAATCCAGAGACTGGGCCTCCACTGCCCTCTGGGGCAGAGCATTCCACACAGCCACCACTCTCTGGGTGAAGTAGTTTCTCCTCATCTCTGTCCTAAATGGTCTACCCTGTATTTTTAAGTTGTGTCCTCTGGTTCGGCACTCCCCCATCAACGGAAATATGTTCCCTCCTGCCAGAGTGTCCAGTCCTTTCATAATCCTATACGTTTCAATCAGATCCCCTCTCAGTCTTCTAAACTCAAGGGTATACAAGCCCAGTCGCTTCAGTCTTTCCGTGTAAGGCAATCCTGCCATTCCAGGAATTGACCTCGTGAACCTACGCTGCACTCCCTCAATAGCCAGAATGTCTTTCCTCAAATTTCCTCCGACTAATGCAGCTAGCACTATGGGCAATTTAGCATGGCCAATTCACCTGACCTACGCATCTTTGGATTGTGGGAGGAAACCAGAGCACCCAGAGGAAACCCATGCAGACATGGGGAGAATGTGCAACCACCACACAGACTGTCACCTGAGGATGGAAACGAACCTGGCACCCTGGTGGTGTGAGGCAGCAGTGCTAACCACTGAGCCACCGTGCTACCCCATTTAGAGGGCATGTGAGGAAAGGTTGTGGGAATTTGGAACTCATTGCCTGTAAGGATGGCAAAGGCAGAAACCCTCATAACATCGAAGAAGTACTTTTTCTTCTTTATTCATTCACAGGATGAGGTATCGCTGGCTTTGCCAGCATTTATTGCCCATCCCTAATTGCCCAGATGAGGGTTAAGAGTCAACCATATTGCTGTAGGTCTGGAGTCACCTGGACACTAGAGCAGGTATGGTTGGCAGTTTCCTTCCCTAAAGAACATTAGTGAACCAGATGGGTTTTTCCGACAATGGATTCACGGTCATCGTTAGACTCTTTAATTATGGGTATTTATTGAATTCAAATTCAACCATCTGCCATGATGGGATTCGAACCCAGGTCACCAGAACATTAGCTGGATCTATGGTTAGCAGTCCTGCAAAAATGGCACAAGGACATCACCTCTCGTTACATTTATTCAGATAGGCACTTGCAATTGCAAAGCATGCAAGGCTGTGGGCCAAATGCAAGAAAATGGGATTAGGATGTTTAGAGTCATAAAGACGTACAGCATGGAAACACACCCTTTAGTCCAATTCATCCATGCCAACCAGATATCTAGTCCCATTTGCCAGCACTTGGTCCATATCTCTCTTTTTCATGTATCCATCCAAATGCCTTTTAAATGTTGCAATTGTACCAGCCTCCACCACTTCCTCTGGCAGCTCATTCCATACACGTACCACCTTCTGCTTGAAAACTTTGCCCCTCAGGTCCCTTTTAAATCTTTCCCTTCTCACCCTAAACCTATGCCCTCTAGTTCTGGACTCACCCAAACCAGGGAAAAGACCTTGTCTATTTACAAATTCCATGCCCATCATGGTTTTATAAACTTCTATAAAGTCACCCCTCAGCTTCCGATGCTCCAGGGAAAACAGCCCCAGCCTATTTAGCCTCTCCCTATAGCTCAAATCCTCCAACCCTGGCAATACCACTGTAAATATTTTAAATATAAATAGAGGTTTATAAAATCATGAGGGGCATGGGTAGGATAAACAGACAAGGTCTTTACCCTGGGGTGGGGGAGTCCAGAACTAGAGGGCATAGGTTTAGAGTGAGAGGGGAAAGATATGAAAGAGACCTAAGGGGCAACTTTTTCACACAGAGGGTGGTGCATGTATGGAGTGAGCTACCAGAGGAAGTGGTGAAGGCTGGTACAATTGCAACATTTAAAAGGCATCTGGATGGGTATATGAATAGGAAGGGTTTGGAGGAACATGGACCAAGTGCTGGCAAATGGGACTAGATGAGGTTAGGAAATCTGGTCAGCATGGATAGTTTGGGCTGAAGGGTCTGTTTCCGTGCCGTACATCTCTATGACTCTATCAGCCATGGTTTCACATGTACAGTACCTGAGGACATCAGTCACTATTGGGAGAGGAGAGGAAAGCAAACCATCCACCTGGGGGTGGGATGGGGGAATTGCTGAGGTATCTGGTTTGTGACAACGTTGCTTCCTGAGTGAGTTTGAAGTGTTAGGCGGGCAGTTCAAATGATCATTGGTGTGGGCTGGCCAGATCTGCGATTCAATTGACGGGACTTTTAACAGGTCTGTGCCTGGGAATTGTCAAGCATTTTGGCTTTGTATAATAGGAAAATAATTTGAAATAATCAACAAACCAGGCTCCAACGAGAATGTGAACAAGTAATAACAGATAAAGAAGCTGAGTTATTGATTCTTCCCGTGCATCCAGCACATCTAATCATATTGGCAAAGAAATTGATGTGATTAACTTTGTTAAATACTGCAAAAGACACATGTATTACACAAAGGCTTTAGCATATTGCATTTGCTTTCTGAGCACCTGCTTTACTCTTTGCCCATCACCTTCCAAGTATCATTCCCTCCAACCCAAGAATTTATCCATCTGGGTTTTCAAAGCTACTTCTGAATTTTTTTTCTTCAGTGGGCTGTGAGTCTTTGAAATCCCTTCCTGAACAGGCAGTAGATGCAGAATTGTTAAATATTTTTAAGGTGAGGGTAGATAGATTCTTGATTGTCAAGGGAGGGTGAAAGATTATTGCGGGGTGGGTACAGAGTATGCAGAAGTATAGAGTTGTGGTTAAAATCAGAACAGCCATAATCTTATTGAATGGCGGAGCAGGCTGGAAGGGTAATGTCGCCTCTGCTTATTCACATGTTCGAATATGCCCTTTTAGAAGTGCTTTCAGATTGTAACAACACACTACATTAAAGAAGGCAAATTCCCCTTATCTCCCCTCCAATTCTTATCCCAATTATTTTAAAATAGCTCAAATGACAACTGGACGAACATCCACGGTGAAAAGGAAACTTTGACACCACTTGACGATCATCAAAACTGGACAGCGGGCCAAGAGACCACAAAAAGAATAAGGAAGAGTTGCATTTCTCTAGCACCTGTCACAGCTTTGGGATATTCCGCAGCAGCTCACAGCCCAAGGAAGTACTTCTGAGGCAAGGACAATTGTCAGTCAAGCACATTCTCCTTGCTGCCCTGCAAGTTTATTTCTGCCAGGTGCCCATGTAATATCCTTTCGAAATGATCGAACATTTCCGCTTCCATCACACTCACAGGCAGGCAGCCCCAGTCATAACCTCTCACTACATTAAAAAGTTCTTTCTCATGTCCCACTTCATCTCTTCCCACAACCAAATCCCCTACGAACAAATATTAGGAACAGCCCTTCCTGTCTACATTATCTTGAACATAAGACGCAGGAACAGAGGTAGGTCATTCATTTCATTGAGTCTGTTCTGCAATTCAATGACATCATGGCTGATCTGATAACCCTCAACTCCACTTTCCTGCCTTTTCTGTATAACCCTTCATTTCTTTACTGTTTATCTGAGTCTATCTCAGCCTCGAATATACTAAATGACCCAGCCTCTACATTCTCCTGCAGTTAAAAAAATTCCATAGATTTAGAACCATCTGAGAAGACAAATGCCTCCTAATCTCTGTCTTAAGTGTGTGACCCTTTATTCAGAGATAACGTCCTCTGGTCCTAGACTCTCACAAGAGGGGAAACAACCTTTCTGCATTTAAACCTGTCATAAACTGGTACACGCTGATCAAATCCCCCTCTCAGCCACGTTTCTCCAAGAAGAACAACATCAGCTTTTCCAAAACTTGTCACTAAAATCCCTCACCCCTGAAACCGTCCTTGTCAATCTCCTCTGTGCCTTTTCAAGGACCATCACATTCTCCCGCAAATATGTGGCCAGCCCTGAAAAACAATGCTGTACGTCTGGTGTGGCTTTACCAAGAGCTTTATAAAGATGCAAAACTACCGGTTGCACTTGGAACCTCCATTCTGAAGCCCAAGACCCCGTATGGTTTGTGAATTATTCTCTCAGTATCCTCTGCCACTTACAAAGGTCCTCTCCAAAATGGTGCAACAGAACCTGTAGGGTGCTGCTGTACGGTGTTGGTTCACAGGAGGCTCCACGGCACTGAGGATGTCACCTAGAATTGCCAGCTTGGTGAACAGAGCCACAACAACTGCAACCAGCACCTGAGCTACAAATCTTCACACAAAACTTGATCCACTATTGAGTTTTTGCATATGATCCAAAGCACAGCAGCTCCAATAGTGCCACACTCCCTCAGTATCCCACTGAGTCGTTTGGTCAAGAACTGTGGGCTAAAGATTCAGAAGCGGCCTTTGGCTCACTAACTGCTGATTCAGAAGTAAATGCACTTCCACCTGAGGCCACCTGAACCGTACAATGGTTATAGCACTGTAGGAGGCCATTATGTTATGTTACTTGTGTTTGTGCTCCCTCACCTCCATACAGAGCCCTAAACAGTCCTTCCAGGTGCAACAGAGGTTCACCTGCCTCTCCTCCAACCTAGGTTAGAGTGGTGTCGGAAAAGCACAACAGATTAGGCAGCATCCGAGGAGCAGGAAAATCAACGCTGATTTTCCCGCTCCTCGGATGCTGCCTGAACTGCAGTGCTTTTCCGGCACCATCTAATCCAGAATCTGGTTTCCAGCATCTGCAGTCACTGTTTTTACCTCTCCTACAACCTAGTTTGGTACATCCTGTACCCCCAATATGGTCTTCTCCACATCGGTGAGACCAAACGTAAACTAAGGGCACGTTTCGCCGAGCACTTCAGCCCCCAGGAGCCAACCGGATCTCCTAGTCTCCCACCCATTTCAAATGCCCCTTCCCCACTCCCTCTCCGACATGTTCATCCTCGGCCTCCTCCATTGCCACAGTGAATCAGACCACAAATTTCTGGAACAACACCTCATCTTCTGCCTGACCAGGTTACAGGCCCGGAGGACTCAATATTGAGTTCTCCAGTTTCAAATAACCTTCTCACCCATCCCCCGACTACCCCTCCATCCCTCCAATCGACCCTTCCTTCCAGCTACCAACCGGATTCATTCCTCCGATCGACAAACCAGGTTGTGCCCACCATCTGCATTCACCTACCATGGCCTGACCATTCTGATCCTTTTTCTACCCATAACCTTCCCCCCGACTCTTATCTGCAGCTCCCCCTAAACCACCCCCCCCAACATTCCTGAAGGAGGGTTACACCTGAAACGTTAACTTCTCCACCTCCTGATGCTGCCTGGCTCGCTGTGTTCTTCCAGCCTCCTGCCTGTCTCCTTTGGATTCCAGCATCTGCAGTTTCTTTGTCACAAACTTGGCACTGTGAAGGAGAAATTCACTTGGTCACTGATAATACATGCAATCTTCATGCAGTATTGAAGCCAGTGAACCTTCCTCAGTTTCATTGGAATAGAGGGACATGCACAAAGCCAACAAGTTCACATAATAAAAATAATGGGAAAAACTATCTTCTCTATTCATTAAGACAAACTAAGCTGATGTGTGGCTGAGGAGCTGGTGCAGGGTTGAAGGGTTCAGATTGTTGGATCATTGGAATCTCTTCTGTGGAAGAAATAACCTGTATAAGGACAATTGCACCTGAATTGGAAGGGGACTAACATACTGGCGGGGAGATTTGCTAGAGCTGCTCGGGAGGATTTAAACTAGTAAGGTGGGGAGACATTGAGGAAAGAGATCAGTCTGAGACTGACACAGTTGAGAAAAGGAGCAAGTCAAACAGTCAGGACAGGCAGGAACAAAGCAGAGAATGAGGTCGGACTGATAAATTAAACTGTATTTATTTCAATGCAAGAGGCCCAACAGGGAAAGTAGATGAACTCAGGGCATGGTTAGGAACATGGGACTGGGATATCATAGCAATTACGGAAACATGGCTCAGGGATGGACAGGTTTGGCAGCTTAATATTTCAGGATACAAATGCTGTAGGGAGGATAGAAAGGGGGGCAAGAGAGGAAGGGGAGTGGCATTTTTGATAAGGGACAGCATTTTGGCATAGGGAAGATATTCCTAGGAATATGGTCAGGGAAATTATTTTGGTGGAATGGAGAAATAAGGAAGGGATGATTAACTTATTGGGATTGTACTATAAGACAACCCCAATAGCCAGCAGGAAATTGAAAATTAAATTTGTAGGGAGATCTCAGATATCTGTTAAAATAATAGGGTGCATATGGTAGGGCATTTTAACTTTCCAAATATAGCCTGGGACTGCCATATGTTGGGGAAGTCCCGAACTAGGGGTCACAATCTAAGAATAAAGGGTAAGCCATTCAGGACAGAGATGAGGAAGAATTTCTTCACTCAGAGAGTTGTGAACCTGTGGAATTCTCTTCCCACAGGAAGCTGTTGGGGCCAGTTTGTTAGATACATACAAGAGGGAGTTGGACGTGGCCCTTGCAGCTGAAGGGATCAAGGTATGGAGAGAAAGCAGGAATGGGGTACTGAGATTGCATGATCAGCCATGATCATATTGAGTGGTGGTGCAGGCCTCGAAGGGCCGAATAGCCTACTCTTACATATTTTCTACACTATGTTTCAGCACATGTTAGAACTGGTTCCAATTCCAATCTCACCCATTTATACTTCCCAGAAGGTGTACAGCAGGAACTGGAACCTTCCCAAGCTTTCACGGCCTAAGGTTAGCTATAACAGCCCAGGTGTAACACTGACTTAGATCAGAACAGGAGACAGCAATACCTGACAGATTGAGCTACTTGTGATAGGTGTAGTACACTCAGAAGGAAAATGAAGGAACACTTGCATTTTTGCCATGTCTTTCATGAATTTAGGAAGTCCCAGCTATGTCTTACAGTCAATAAAGGACTTTTAAAATGTCAGATATTAGCAGCCAATTTCCACAAACAGCAATTAGCAGATGCTCTGCTTTTTCAGAGATGTTGATTCAGGGATAATTATCAGCCAGGATACTAAGAAACAACTCCCTGGCCATTGTTTGAAATAGTGCTTTGGGATAATCAATTCTCCATGTGAAAGAGTAGTCGGGACTGAGATTTTCCCTTTCACCTGGCAATGCAGCATTCCCTCACTACTGCACTGGGAGAATCAAGTTACAGGGTTTGAACTCTGGCTTCTGGAGTAAGACTCCATTCTGCAACCTTCTTACTCACAAGGACATAAGGAATAAAGGGCTGGAGAGGTCCATTCAGCCCATCGAGCCTACCTTGGCAAGATCTGCCCCATAGGCGAAAGTGAGGTCTGCAGATGCTGGAGATTAGAGTCTCGATCAGAATGGTGCTGGAAAAGCACAGCAGGTCAGGCAGCATCCGAGGAGCAGGAAAATCAACGTTTCAGGCAGGAGCCCTTCATCAGGAAGATCTGCCCCATGCCTCAAATCCTCTTTCATGCCGGCTCCTTAATTTATCAATATTTCAAAAATCTACCTCCTCTTTAAATACTTTGTGATCTAGCCTCTACAACTCCCTGGGATGGAGAATTCCAGACATTCACTAGACTCTGGGAGAAGAAATTCCTTTCTACCACAGTTTTTAAATGTGTTCCCTTATACTGTAACTATGTCCTCTAATTAGAGATTCCACCATTACTGGAAACATCTCTCACTATACCCCCAGACAAGCCCTCTCAGAATCATAGACTCCATACAGTGTGGAAACAGGCCCTTCGGCCTAACAAGTCCACACCAACCCTCTGACAAGCAACCCAACCAGACCCATTCCCTTACCCGATTACTCTACATTTTACTGCTGACTAATGCACCTAACCTACACATCCCTAAACACTATGGGGCAATTCAGCATGGCCAATTCACCTAACACGCACATCTTTGGATTGTGGGAGGAAACTGAAGCATCCAGAGGAAACCCACGCAGACACAGGGAGAATGTGCAAACTCCACACAGACAGTTGCTCGAGGCTAGAATTGAACCCACTGTGTGGCAGTAGTGCTCACACTGAGACACCATGCTGCCCCTTGTATCTTTCAATAAGAGACTCAGATGAAATGTGCCACTCTTCCAGGCACAGCTGTCTTTGGGAAAGCTAAAAAGGGGATGGTGACTTCACATCTTTGGTTCCCAAATCTCTTCATCACCAGGGTTTTGCATTACCTCATGTCTAGTTCTGTTGTGAACCAAACGGTGAGGATTAATCACTGTGTGATTAGTCAACATGCAGAGGGTGATGTGTGTATGGAATGAGCTGCCAGAGGCAGTGGTGATACAATTACAACATTTTAAAGGCAGCTGGATGGGTACAAGAATAGGAAGAGTTTAGAGGTATTTTTTGTTTACTATTCACTCATGGGATGAGGTCAGCACTGGCCAGGCCAGCATTTATTGCCCATCTGGGCAATTAAGAGTCAACCACATTGCTGTGGGTCTGGAGTCACATATAGGCCAGACCAGGTAATGATGGCAGCTCCCTTCCCTAAAGGGCATTAGTGAACCAGACGGGGTTTTCCAGCAGTTGACACATGGTCTTCATTAGACTCTTAATTCCAGATCTTACTGAGTTCAAACTACATCGCCTGCTGTGGTGGGATTTGAACCTAGGTCCCAGAACATTATCTGGGTCTACAGTCTATACCACAATAATACCACTCAGCCATTGCCTTCCCCCATTGGGAACTGGCCAAATGCTGGCAAATGGGACCAGATGAATTTAGGATAATCTAGTCAGAATGGACAAGTTGGACTGGAAGGGTCTGTTTCAATGCTTTATTACTGTATGACTCTATAAAAGAGTCCCCCATAATTGCTGTAACACGCAACAGAGGTGGTGTGTGAGCAAGGTGGACATTTGGTCCTTACTCTGGCCTGGGAATACATACATCCCTCTCATAGTTGAAATTGAGCTGGGAGTAGAATAAACCAATTCATCAAACAACTTTCTGTGCCCACCCTGTGCCCCCCCCCCAACTCCCCCGCCCCACACACAACTGTGTCCTATTTGCCAGATTCAAGTATTGTGGAACTGGGCCTAGATATCATTAGGATTTTCCTGCTGATACAATACTTTCCAGGGCAGCCCCAAGGCATACTCTCAGATTTGAGACTAGTGGAGGGGGAGGGGGAGGTAAAATTCTATTCGCCCTTTTAGAAACTAATTCTGGCCTTTTTATTTGCCTCGTTACTTCTTCATTTGCTTGCCTCTGCATTAAAAGCTGCATAGATGAGCCAGCGATCACAATGGACGCATTATTGCAACAGGGCAGAGAAGTAATGGAAGATGTTCTAACATGATCATAAAATACACAGATATATTTTTCAAAAATTGCAGACGGAGGTTACTGTCTCAGGTATATCACATCCACATCTGCCAAAGCTGCTGAAAATCTCTGACATTTCTACACTGCAGAATACACAGTCATACACAACTATATATTCAGGTACCCTTATAAATAAGCAATGGACCATTACCTTTAACAGGCTAAAAATAAAAGCTGGAAACGTAGCAGGGAAGAGAACTGCGTTGCATTTCTAACACTTTGTGGCCTCATCTTTGTCTTCCCGCAGTTAGAAAATCTGTTAATATTCTGTCTGTTTTTGAAGGAGCACCCTTTGGGAGACGCTGCAGGAGGTTTTGTGCTGTATCAAATGTTGCCCATGGAGCTGTATCTCTCCCGGACAAGGACGCACAAGGCAGCCCTCCTACCTTCTCCGGGCTCCCAGCATTAAAGAGCTGTCTCGTTAGTCAATCCTACCGTCAAGCGACGGGCTCCCAGCATCAGAACCACCTTGTCTCTCCCCTCCTGTCGGCTCAGGGGCGCGTTCTGTCCAGTCAAATAAAATCCAGAGGATTCTTCAGCAAAGCAAAAGGACGAGGGCCTTTAGCACAGTTATGTGATACCTCTGTCCTTTGTTGTGCTGGTCCCCACCGAGCAGTAACACCTCTGCATCGACAATGAGTCCCCCTAAAATAAAACACTCCCTTCTCCTTCCTCAGTCTGTCAGACAGTCTGCTGTCACCAGGCAACAGCATGGAACAGAACAGAATCTCCGATTGGCCAGGCAGAGTTTAACAGCACATCTTTTAAAACCTTAGGATCATTTACTATCAACAATCTGGATCGCTGGAGATAAATTGACAATGCTTTAATAATGGGAAGGTCAGGTCATGTGAGGGGTCGGGTGAGGTCTTTTTTATTTTGCTTAGAAAGCAATTATTTTTCTCGTGCTGAGGGGAAGTGCAGACCCTGCGCCTTAAGACAGCTTGCAGTTTAACCATCCCTCCTGAATGTATATAATGCATAGGTGCACCTGCTTGCCTATACATTACTGCAGCCTATACAATTACAGATTCCTCATGTAGTGTTTTCACAGTGAATGCATTTATTTTAACAAGTATACACATACGCTGGGCTGACTATACATCTCTCAAAGGGTTCAAGGACTTGCTAACATTATTGGCCTCTTTCTGTGCCGTAAATTTCCTGAGGTGTTAAAGTGATCTATGTCATGAATGCAGTTTAGATAAAGGGGATGTCTACAGGGAATTATCTTCAGTAATATTTAAAACGGATGATGACTCTAGGTGGGGTTTGCATTTTTAAAAATATTCATTATTGCAATATGTCATTTATTGCCCATCACCATGAACCCTTAAAAGTAAGGGATCTTCCCTTTAAGATAGAGATGAAAAGAACGACAATATTTACGCTCAGGGGATCCTGAGTTTTTGGAACTGCTTTCCACAGAGAGCTGCTGAGGTGGGGGTCATTGAATATTTTTCAGGTGGATGTGGATCATGTGGAGTTGAAGCCATAATCAATCTTACTGAATGGAGGAGCAGGCTCAACAGGCCGAATGGCCTCCCCTGCTCCTAATTCATACCTTTGTATACTGGTTACACTCTGGAGATGTTGGGAGAGATGAACTGCCTTTTGAGCCAATACTGTCTGTGTGGCAGATGTGCTACCCTCCATAGTGCTGGGAGGTACAAAGTTCCAAGATTTTGATGCAATGATGATGCAGGGACAGCTGATCAATCAACTAGGCAGAAGTGGGTCCTGCAGATGCTGGAGATTAGAGTCTAGATCAGAGCGGTGCTGGAAAAGCGCAGCAGGTCAGGCAGCAAACGAGGAGCAGGAAAATCAACGTTTCAGGCAAAATCCCTTCATCAGGAATGAGGATGAAGGGCTTTTGCCTGAAATGTCGATTTTCCTGCTCCTCAGTTGCTGCCTGACCTGCTGCGCTTTTGCAGCACCGCTCTGATCTTGACTCTTCAGCTGATAAATGTCCACATCTGGATGGTATGCTACTGGGGATGAACCTGGAGGTTAGACTGTCCCAGGTTTATCATATCCACTTTACCTTTTACGTTCTCAACGGCAACAAGGGATTAGCAATAAATGCTAGTCCAGCTACCAACACCCACATCCCACCAATGAATAAAAGTAAACTGATCTGCAAGAGCTGATTGAAAACATCTAAGCTTGGCATACAGGTGTATATATAAACACCCACATACATTTAGATATGTTTAAATACATTTATAAACAACAGGCCACTATCTTCAAAAGTGTATATATAAAATTGGAAAGATTGAAACACACAATAGAATCTCATCTTTTTAAAAATCTTGACGTGCCTGCTGTGTGTTTGCAGTACTTTCTGTTCTCATCTTTATTTCCAGGGTTGCTGCTTTTTCCTTGTTAAATCGCAGCTTTCAACAATCCTTCCAGACATTAGAAAGGGCAGGCTTAGGAGGCATTTTTGAACTACGAACAATATCATATGATTTTTGTGATGTGCAGAAGACACCATGAAGGTAAAGTTTGTTTTAAAAAAATCATTCAAGGGATGCTGGCATCACTGCCTGGCCAGCATTTATTGTCCAGCCTGAGTGACCCTGGCAGAGGAAGTGTTTAGCTGTCTCTTGAACCACTGCAAATCCATTTGGTACAGGTATACCCATAATGCCATTAAGAAAGAGAGGTCGAGAAATTTGACCCAGTGATACTGAGGGAATGGCAATATATTTCAATGTTGGGATTGTGAGTGATTTGGAGGGGAACTTGGAGATTGTGGTGTTCCCATGTGTCTGCTGCCCTTGTCCATGGTAAGTGAAGATAAAGTTAACATTACTGAAATATAACTCTCAGAATGTTGTACGCAGTCTGCAATGTACAATGTACCTTAAATAGTTAAAGGGTCAGGTTGAGATAAAAGCAAAACAAGGCAAATGCTGGAAATCTGAAACAAAAAAAAGCAAGTGCTGGAGAACCTCAGCAAGTCTGGCAGCATCACTGGGGAGGGAAAAACAGAGTAAATGTTTTGAATCCAAGATGACACCTCTTTGTAACTTCTTCAAATCTTCAAAATCAGGAATGCTTTGCTTTCATGTGTTGCTGATAGCTGTTTACCATATGGAATGATAAAGTCACTTGAGTAATCGAGAACCTCAGGCTAATGTTCTGGAGATGTGGTTTCGAATCCCACTGCAGCAGATGGTGAAATTTGAATTCAGTAAAAATCTGGAATGAAAGAAAGTTAACTTAATACAAACATGTAACCCATCAATTGTTGTAAAGACCCATCTAGTTCACTAATGTCCTTCATTCCCTTCAGGGGAGTAAATCTTCCATCCTTACCTGATCTGAGCTAGATATGACTCCAGAACCACAATAAAGTGTTAACTCTTAACTGCTCTCTGGGTCATTAGGAACGGACAATAAATGCTGGTCTGGCCAATGATACCTACATCTGATATTTAAAAAAAAGACTTTTAGACTGACTCCTTTATCATCCCACTGTGACAGTTGGTAGCTCTCCAACCTCTGAATCAAACAATGTAGGTTCAAGTTCCAGTGCAGGCTTTGAGTCCAAATTCCAAATGGGCTGGTCCAGTGCCCTACAGATGGTGTGCTGCACTGTTGGAAGCACAGTCTTTCTGAAACAATGTTAGGCTGAGATCTCGTCTGCTCCCTTAGATAGATTTAAAAGTTGCCATGACATCATGTCACAGGAGAGTATGGTGGTTACCCTAAATGGCCTGACCAACATTCATTCCCCTGTAGAGGACAACGAAACAGTTTAAGGGCAAAATACTAGATGCTGGAAATCTGAAACAAATAGGGAGAATTCTGGGGAAACTCAACAGGTCTGGCAATATTTGGGGAGAAAGAAACTGAGTGAATGTTTAGAGCCCAATAAGACTCCTCAGAAGATACTGCCAGGCCTGGGGAATTTTATCTAACAAGAATATCCTTCCTCAGATAATGAGACAAAACTGCACCTAATATTCCAGGTGTGGTCTCACTAATGTCCTGTATAATTGCAGCAAGACATCCTTGTTCCAGAGGGAGAAAGTGAGGACTGCAGATGCTGGAGATCAGAGTTGAGAGTGTGGTGCTAGAAAAGCACAACTAGTCAGGCTGCATCTGAGGAGCAGGAGAGTCAATGTTTTGGGCTTAGCCCTTCACTAGGAATTCCTGATGAAGAGCTTGGCAGGGCAGGTGACTGAGGTGACTTTGGGGGACCACTTTGGGGCCAGCGACCATAATTCTATTAGATTTAAAATAGTGATGGAAAAGGATAGACCAGATCTAAAAGCTGAAGTTTAAATTGGAGAAAGGCCAATTTTGACAGTATTAGGCAAGAACTTTCGAAAGCTGATTGGGGGCAGATCTTCGCAGGCAAAGGGACGGCTGGAAAATGGGAAGCCTTCAGAAATGAGATAATGAGAATCCAGAGAAAGTATATTCCTGTCAGGATGAAAGGAAAGGCTGGTAGTTATAGGGAGTGCTGGATGACGAAAGAAATTGAGGGTTTGGTTAAGAAAAAGAAGGAAGCATATATAAGGTATAGACAGGATAGATCGAATGAATCCATAGAAGAGTATAAAGGAAGTAGGAGTATACTTAAAAGGGAAATCAGGAGGGCAAAAAGGGGACATGAGATAGTTTTTGGCAAATAGAATTAAGGAGAATCCAAAGAGTTCTTACAAATACATTAAGGACAAGAGGGTAACTAGGGAGAGAATAGGGCCCCTCAAAGATCAGCAAGGCAGCCTTTGTGTGGAGCCACAGAAAATGGGGAGATACTAGATGAATATTTTGCATCAGTATTTAGTGTGAAAAAGGAAATGGGAAATATAAACTGTAGGGAAATAGATGGTGACATCATGCAAAATGTCCATATTACAGAGGAGGAAGTGCTGGATGTAAAGGTGGATAAATCTCCAGGACCTGATCAGGTGTACCCGAGAAATCTGTGAAGCTAGAGAAGTGACTGCTGGGCCTCTTGCTAAGATATTTGTATCATCGATAGTCACAGGTGAGGTGCCGGAAGACTAGAGGTTGGCAAACGTGGTGCCATTGTTTAAGAAGGTGGTAAGGACAAGCCAGGGAACTATAGACCAGTGAGCCTGACCTCAGTGGTGGGCAAGTTGTTGGAGGGAATCCTGAGGGACAAAATGTACATGTATTCGAAAAGGCAAGGACTGATTAGAGATAGTCAACATGGCTTTGTGCGCGGGAAATCATGTCTGACAAACTTGATTGAGTTTTTTGAGGAAATAACAAAGAGGATTGATGAAGGCAGAGTGGTAGATGTGATCTACATGGACTTCAGTAAGGAATTCTACAAGGTTCCCCATGGGAGACTGATTAGCAAGGTAATATCTCACGGAATACAGGGAGAACTAGCCATTTGGATACAGAACTGGCTCAAAGGTAGAAGACAGAGGGTGGTGGGGGAGGGTTGTTTTTCAGACTGGAGGCCTGTGACTAGTGGAGTGCCACAAGGATCGGTGCTGGGTCCTTGTACTTTTTGTCATTTACATAAATGATTTGGACGCGAGCATAAGAGGTACAGTCAGCAAGTTTGCAGATGACACAAAAATTGGAGGTGTAGTGGACAGCGAAGAGGGTTACCTCAGATTACAACAGGATCTGGACCAGATGGGCCAATGGGTCGAGAAGTGGCAGATGGAGTTTCATTCAGATAAACGTGAGGTGCTGCATTTTGGGAAAGCAAATCTTAGCAGGACTTATACACTTAATGGTAAGGTCCTAGGGAGTGTTGCTGAACAAAGAGACCTTGGAGTGCAGGTTCATAGTTTCTTGAAAGTGGAGTCGCAAGTAGATAGTATAGTGAAGAAGGCATTTGGTCTGCTTTCCTTTATTGGTCAGATTATTGAGTACAGGAGTTGGGAGGTCATGTTGCGGCTGTACTAGACATTGGTTAGGCCACTGTTGGAATATTACGTGCAATTCTGGTTTCCTTCCTATCGGAAAGACGTTGTGAAACTTGAAAGGGTTCAGAAAAGATTTACAAGGATGTTGCCAGGGTTTGAGGACCTGAGCTATCGGGAGAGGCTGAACAGGCTGGGACTGTTTTCCCTGGAGCGTCGGAGGCTGAAGGGTGACCTTATATAGGTTTACAAAATTATGAGGGGCATGGATAGGGTTAATAGGCAAAGTCTTTGCTTATGCATTCATACCTTGTGGTTACAGAGCAATCAGGTGAGAACCTTGGCTGGATTACTTCCAGGCTTAGCCTGGTGCCAAATGTGGCTGTGGACACTTTGGCATTTTTCTGGACGTGTCTTTACATTACCTGCAGTTTGCCATTGGTTATCCCTCCTCACAATACACACTAGTTCCTGCCTTGCCACAGCCTATTAGAAAGCAAACACATTTTGTGTTACTAAGTGTTGACTGTACACCCAAAAAAAGCTTATTATGTCTCTTCCTTTTAATAGTGAACCAACAAAAATATTCCAAGATTGTTTCTCTGTTTTTGTTTGTCCAAGAATTTTACTTTTACAAATCCAGATTTCTTTGTGCAGAACGACGTCCTGGCAGTTAATCTTCAATTCTAGAGACCCCAGTAGCATTCATTACGATAAACTTTTAAGATGCTCTCTCCAGGGCTTGGCAATATGGTGTGAGTACTGCCCCCTGGTGTTTCACCAGCATCATCTTCCCTGGCTTGTCGGCTTGCCAAGGCAGTGAGATACAGTCTGTCGTCTGTCTCGCTCTGCCTCTTCCATCTGTGGGAAATCAAGACAAAACGTTGTGTGCAGCCTGGATGAAATGCAACGGAATAACACCTCAACAAACCCTCATTCATTCATTCATCACACTTGCAAACAAGCGTACAAATAAAAATGGTCACTAGGTTACACAGTATCTCAGGATGAAAACATCCTGTCATTTTATAGAGGCAAACATGTCGGGTTCACAGCTAAACCAAAACAGATTACAGTATTCATAGGCAGAGAAAAGAAAACCATTAACCCTCACTGGAATGCCTCTTTGTACTTCTTTCCTTTCTCGTCATGTGTTTAATCATTCCTGTTTTCTGCAGGAATTATATGTTTTACCCTAATTATTTTCCATGGATGTGGGCATCATCATTTTTTTGCCTTTCTCTAACTGCCCTTGAACAGGGTGGTTTGCTGAGGGCAGTTCAGAATCAGTCACGTTTCTGAGCCTGGAGTCACATGTAGGCCAGATAGTTTCCTTCCCTAAGGAACAGCCAAGTCTTTACAACAATCAATGTTAATTTCATGCTCAGCTCACCATCACTAAGACTAACTGCCAATACCAGCTTTCATGAACTGAATTTAAATTCTGTCAGCTGCCATGGTGTGATTTAAATCCATATTCCTCAGAGTATTAGCTTGTCCATTGGATTGATAGTCCAGTGACTTCACCACTTCATCATCATCTTCTCAGTTTCAGAGGGTGGGGCAGTGTTCGCTTTCTCTGTCTAAGGATGAATAACGACATGTTTTTGAAATAGCTCTATAGAGTGTAGTATCCCATCACCAAGTCACACTTCATTTACATATGCAGAGTCTTTGACACTGATCCAGCTCCCTCAGAGCCAGCTCTCAGAGTGAACAGAACCTCCAACACTTCTGTTTATAACTGTCAGCCAGGGCTCTCTGATTGAACCAAGTTAATAGCCCAAATCAGGGAACTCATATTCTATAAAGGAACAGGAAAATCAAAGTTTTGGGCAAAAGCCCTTAATCAAAAACATCGATTTTCCTGCTCCTCGGATGCTGCCTGACCTGCTGTGCTTTTCCAGCACCGTTCTAATCTAGACTCTGATCTCGAGCATCTGCAGTCCTCATCTTTGCCTCATATTCTATGAAGTCCACCTGGCTGATCTCATTGCAATCATTACATCCCTTCCCCTCTGAGTCCAGGGTCAGAGTCCAGTTCATTTTTTTTTGTAGCTCCTCCTGGGGTCAGGTTCCCCTAATCCTGCCTCAGATACAGTTGGCATGTAACGAACAGTAGCTCGCCTCTTGTGTCCAGAGCATCCTGGAAGAGATTCATTCTCTTCTTCAGGCATCAAAGGCATCTGGTGGCGACATCCAACATGTCCATCTCTGACTATGAGGTATCTTCAACACTCGATGGAGAGGAAGAAACCACGGGTTCCGGAACAGTGGGAAAGGCTGTTGAGGAGCCGGGCGCATTTTGCTCCTGCAGTATTTGCAAGTTTGCCGTTTTCATACGGTCCACATGCTTGTTCAGAACCATCACACTTACCTGAACTTCATGACACTGGACCTGACCTTGCGTAAGACCATGCCTCTTACCCATGCAGGGCCATTCCTGTGGTTCCTGCACCAAACTTCCTCCACCTGAAGTAAACTGTCTAGCATTGGCGTTCCTGATGCCCTTTCACTCTTCCCCACCCCGATACGGGTAGATCAGATTTAACCTGATGCAGAGTCTTCTCCCTGTTAGCAACTTTGCTGGAGCTATCCCTGTAGTCCATAAGACCATGAGAAATAGGAGTGGAAGTCAGGCCATTAGTGGGCGGCACAGTGGCACAGTAGTTAGCACTGCTGCCTCACAGCGCAAGAGACTCGGGTTCAATTCCCATCTCGGGCAACTGTCTGTGTGGAGTTTGCACATTCTCCCCATGTCTGCATGGGTTTCCTCCGGTGCTCCAGTTTCCTCCCACAATCAATGATATGCAGGTTAGGAGAATTGGTCACCCTAAATTGCCCATAGTGTCAGGTGAAGGGGGTAAATATAGGGGAATGGGTCTGTGTGGGTTGCTCTTCGGAGGGCCGGTGTGGATGTGTTGGGCCAAAGGGCCTGTTGCCATACTGTAAGTAATCTAATCATTTGGCCCATCAAGCCCACTCCGCCATTTAATCATGACTGATGGGCATTTCAACACCGAGGGTCGCATGAGGAACGGTCCTACATTCAAAAAGAAGCTTGGGTAGTTTGGTATCTAATGAAGCTGTAGATTGTTTCTTTAAGCTTGCCTTCAAAGTTTGGACTGCTCTTTCTGCCAGGTCATGGGATGATGGGCGGTATGGAACTGTCCTTTTATGTTGAATACCCATTCAACCTTAGGAAATACTCAAATTCCCCACTGGTGAACAGTGGCCTGTTGTCTGTGACAATACTTTCGGGGGTCTGTGTCTTGCAAAAGATGTGGGCAGTTTTCTATTGTCATCCCCATGTTTGATGAATGAACTCTATCCATATTTAGCCACTGTTTTGTGGCCATCCACATTGACTAGGAGCTTTGAGCCCATGAAAGGACCTGCATAGTCAGCGTGTAACCGAGTCCAGGGTTTACCCGGTCATTCCCATGAATATGGGGGTGCTGCTGGCAGGAATGTTTATCCATGTCGGCACTCTGGGCACTGCCCCACCAACGCAGCTATGTTTGCATTCATTCCGAGTCATTAGGCATAACTTCTTGCCAACATCTTCATTTTTGGAGACCCCCCGATGACCCTGGTGGAGTTCGGACAGTATGTGGCAGTGACCTTTGCTCAGGGCAATCACTGTTGCTCCCCATAATAATACACTGTCCTCTATGTGATCGAGTCTTTCCGCATCCAAAAAGGTTTCAATTCTGGTTATGACAGCCCTTTGGTGTCCCCATTACCACCAGCTGTTTCAGTTTTGCCAAGACTGGAACTTTCTGCATCCAAAGACTGAGAACGTCAGCGGTGACTGCAAGTGTATCCAGAAAAATTAAAACTATTATGGACTCTTCCAGTGGTGAAACCGCCAGGAGTGCATGTGCCAGTGGGAGGTGGCTCAATTCATCCACATTTGCTGCTTGGCCCCCCAGATGGTGTTTCAACTTGTAATTATATGCACTTAGTATTAGTGCTCACCACTGAATTTGGCCTGATGTTATGGGCAACATTGCCTTCTCCTCTTTAAGTAGATCAAGCAGGGGTTTGTGATCCATCATTATTACAGTATTGGTGCAACTTTCTGACTTCAAATTGGGATAGTATTATAGGCCCCCTAATAGTCAGCGGGAAGTTGAGAAAAACATTTGTGAGGAAATCTCAGTCCTCTGTAAGAGTAATAGGGTCGTTATGGTAGGGGATTTTAACTTTCCAAACATCGACTGGGACTGCCATAGTGTTAAGGGTTTAGATGGAGAGGAATTTGTTAAGTGTTTACAAGAAAATTTCTGATTCAGTATGTGGATGAACCTACTAGAGAAACTTGACATACTCTTGGGAAATAAGGTAGGGCAGGTGATTGAGGTGTCAATGGTGAAGCACTTTGGGGCCAGCGACCATAATTCTACTCATTTTAAAATAGTGATGGAAAAGGATCGACCAGATCTAAAAGTTGAAGTTCTAAATTGGAGGAAGGCCAATTTCGATGGTATTAGTCAAGAACTTTCGAAAGCTGATTGGGTGCAGATGTTCTCAGGTAAAGGGACAGATAAAATATGGGAAGCCTTCAGAAATGAGATAACGAGAGACCAGAGACAGCATATTTCTGTTCGGGTGGAATGAAAGGCTGGTAGGTATAGAGAATGCTGGATGACTAAAGAAATTGAGGGTTTGGTTAAGAAAAAGAAGGAAGCATATGCCAGGTATAGACAGGATAGATCAAGTGAATACTTGGAAGAATATAAAGGCAGGAGGAGTATACTTAAGAGGGAGATCAGGATGGCAAAAACGGGGACATGAGATAGCTTTGGCTAATAGGGCTAAGGAGAATCCAAAGGGTTTTTACAAATACATTAAGGACAAAAGGGTAACTAGGGAGAGAATAGGGTCCCTCAAAGATCAGCAAGGCGGCCTTTGTATGGAGCCGCAGGAGATGGGGGAGATACTAAACGAGTATTTTGCATCAGTGTTTACTGTGGAGAAGGACATGGAAGATATAGAATGTAGGGAAATAGTTGGTGACATCTTGAAAAATGTCCATATTACAGAGGAGGAGGTTCTGGATGTCTTGAAACGCATAAAAGTGGATAAACCCCAAAGACCTGATTTAGTGTACCCGAGAACTCTGTGGGAAGCTCAGGAAGTTGTTGCTGGGCCTCTTGCTGAGATATTTGTATCATCAATAGTCACAGGTGAGGTGCCGAAAGATTGGAGGTTGGCAAACATGGTGCCACTGTTTAAGAAGGGTGGTAAGAACTATTGACAGGTGAGCCTGACATTGGTTGTGGGCAAGTTGTTGGAGGGAATCCTGAGAGACAGGATTTACATGTATTTGGAAAGGCAAGGACTGATTAGGGATAGTCAACATGGTTTTATGCTTGGGAAATCATGTCTCAAGAACCTGATTAAGTTTTTTGAAAAAGTAACAAAGAGGGTTGATTGAGGGCAGAGCGGTGGACATGATCTATATGGAGTTCAGTGAGGCATTGGACAAGGTTTCCCATGAGAGACTGGTTAGCAAGGTTAGATCTCATGGAATACAGGGTGAACCAGCCATTTGGATACAGAACTGGCTCAAAGGTAGAAGACAGAGGGTGGTGGTGGCTCCACTACTTTTCATCATTTATATAAATGATTTGGATGTGAACATAGGTGGTATAGTTTGTAAGGGCAGATGACGCCAAAATTGGAAGTATAGTGGACAGCGAAGAAAGTTACCTCAGATTACAACAGGATCTTGATCAGATGGGCCAATGGGCTGAGGAGTGGCAGATGGAGTTTAGTTCAGATAAATGTGAGGTGCTGCGTTTTGGGAAATCAAATCTTAGCAGGACTTATACACTTAATGGTAAAGTCCTCGGGAGTGTTGTTGAACAAAGAGGCTTTGGAGTGCAGGTTCATAGCTCCTTGAAAGTGAAATTGCAGGTAGATAGGATAGTGAAGGCGGCGTTTGTTATGTTTTCCTTTATTGGTCAGAGCATTGAGTACAGGAGTTGGGAGGTCATGTTGCTGCTGTACAGGACATTTGTTTGGCCACTTTTGAAATTTTGTGTGTAATTCTGGTCTCCTTCCTATCGGAAGGATGTTGTGAAACTTAAAAGAGTTCAGAAAAGATTCACAAGGATGTTGCCAGGGTTGAAGGATTTCAGCTATCGAGAGAGGCGGAATGGGCTGTGGCTGTTTTCCCTGGAGCATCGGAGGCTGAGGGAGGTGACCTTATAGAGGTTTATAAAATCCTCTTTCTCTATTTGGGCATATTAACACTCTGCATTAGCTAATGTCCTGGATGCAGTTGCTATTTGGCATTCTTTACCATTCAGGCATCTATTAGCCTATGGGTGGCTCAGTGGTTAGCACTACAGCCTCACAGCATCAGGGACCTGGGTTCAATTCCAACCTCATGTGGCTGGCTGTTTGGAGTTTGCACATTCTCCCCATGTCTGCACGGTGTTTCTCTTGGTGCTCCAGTTTCCTCCCAGCGTCCAAAGTTGTGTAAGTTATTTGGATTTGTCTTGCTAAATTGCACATAGTGTTCTTAGACGTGTAGGTTAGGTGGATTAGCCACAGGGAATGCAGGGTGACAGGGATAGAGTGGGGAGGTGGTGCGTCTGGGTGGGATGCTCTTCGGAGAGTCGGTGTGGACTTGAGGGACCAAATAGCCTGTTCCCTCTGGAGGGATACTGTCAGGATTCTATGATAATCCTACTCCAATGCGGTATGGGGAAACATCGCATGTCAATACCAGATCTTGCCTGGGATCACAGTTTGCCAACATCTTACAGGATGATAGCAGTTTCTTCACTTCCCTGAAGGCTAGGGCTTGGCTACGCAATCATGTCCAAGGCTGACCCTTTAAGAGTTGATGTAAAGGTGCCACAATGGAGGCCAGACTATGTATGAAGTTTCCATAATAATTCACCAGCCCAAGAAAAGACCTAAGCTCTGATACAGATGTGGGAGCTGGGGCAACTTTGCTTGCCCTCACATTTTCTTCCAAAGGGTTTAGCCCAGTCTTGATGACTCTGTACTCCAGGTAGGCGCTTTTGCAAAGGTGCATCATTAATCCCACATACCAAATAGTCTCTCAGCGTCTCATTAAGGATTAAACCAAATTCACAGGCTTCTGCCAGTCACCTTAACCTAATTAAAAATCCCGATATGGATTCTCCTGGTTCTCATATTGTCTAGTAAAACCGATAGCATCTCAGAATTAGAGGAGGCTTCGGTTCATAACATTCTTTTGCTAAATCCATCAACTTTTGAAAGATTTTGGAATCTGGTGCCTCAGGGAAAGTTAGGCTCCCAATAACTGAAAAAGCTGCGCATCCACAAGCTGTTAGGAGAATTATTCATTTCTTTTCATCTCCCCCAATGTGATTTGCCCAGGAAATATAACAACATTTTTCCACATATTACACCCAGTCTTTGATGGCAGGATTGAAGGAGTCAAGCTTCTCAAATAATGGCATGATGTCAGAAATGTTTACCCTACTCAAAGATAACTGTTGTGAGTGCATTTCTTCAGGAGCGTGCTTTTCTCTCATTGCTGGTGAAATGACACCACAGTGGCTGGTATCCCATCACCAAGTCACCCTTTATTTACATGTGGTAAGTCCTTGAACTGATCTAGCTCCCTCAAAGCCAGGTTTCAGAATGAACAGGCTGCTTTTATCTGTCAGCCAGGGCTCCCTGATGGGACCCAGATTAACAGCCCCAATCAGGGAATTCATATTCTATGAAGTCCACCTGGCTGATCTTGTTACAATCACTACATTTTAAAAGCAACAACATTTTTCATTTATATAGTGCCTTTGTAACATGTGCTGACACTCTGCACAGGACCACAAATAAACAGGCAGATAGCCGGCCAGGTAACCAAAGATGAAGAAGTAGGTTTTAATGAGGCACTCCTTTGAGTTGCAAGAGATAGAAAAGTTCAGGAAGGGAATTTCAGAGCTTAGCATTTGAAAGCACAGCTACCAATGGTGGAACGATTGGAAGTGGTAAAGGCAGAGACATTAGAAATGGAGGAGCGCAAAGATTTCAGAGGGTTGCAGGATTGGTGGAGTAGCATGACTTGAAACAAAGCCCACCAGTTAGTTTAACATGAAACCGATTTATTGGGAGCCCAATTTGGGACCATATTGTAATTAAGAAAAAATAATGAGTGGAATAGATGATCCCACCAATTTATTATCTGATGTGATATACTCCCATACCCAATGAGGTGTGAAATGCTGACAATTTGCTACTACTATACTGTAATATGTATGGTAACCCCCTCAACATTAGGATGTGACGTGATTCACATATTGTCAAAGAATGCAGCGAATGGTTTTTACAGTATCTGGTATCAGCATATGCACATTACAATAACAAGTGTTGCAAGTCTGGGCTTGAGCTAAGTTAGAGACAGAAAAAAACTACTGGAACCCAAAACAGACAGGCAGGAGGCTGGAAGAACACAGCAGGCCAGGCAGCATCAGGAGGTGGAGAAGTCGATGTTTCGGGTGTACCCCTTCTTCAGGACTGGGGGTGGGTGTAGGGGGAGCTGCAGATAAAGGGGTTGGTGGGGGCAGGGTGGTAAAGTGGGTGCATATGTGTCCGTGTGTATGAGTGTGTGTGTGAAAGCGTATATTCACAGGTAGAGGGTACCACCTGGTTTGTCAATGGGCCTGACTCCCTTCGCAGCCCCTCCCTCTCCCTGCCACCAACCAGATTCATTCCTCCTCTTAACCAACCAGGTCGTACCCTCTACCTGTCTTCACCTATCCCCACTTCACTACCCTGCCCCCACCACCTCCTTTATCTGTAGCTCCCCCCACACCCAACCCCAGTCCTGAAAAAGGGTTATACCCGAAACATTGACTTCTCCACTTGCTGATGCTGCCTGGCTTGCTGTATGTTTCCAGCCTCCTGCCTGTCAACTTGGGCTCGAGCTAAGGTATTTGGATGTACTGCAGCTGAGTGTACCTCAATGTGTCTTGCTACAAGAGGACAGAGCTCAGTAAGATGGGTTTTACATTTTTAGATCTCATGCCTTAATACGGCATTGACATAATGAGCATGTTCTTTATATTACACATCTGTTGTGATAAATAACATAATATTATCAGCATATGTATGTGTGGCATGTCCTGAAATCTGCTTCGAGGATGTTTACCAGAAGATCAGGTCCTTGACTGCTGAAGTGTTCCCCTACCGGAAGGGAACTTCCAGACAGGGAGAAAGGCTGATAGCCATGTTTGGTACTCATGGGGGCGACCTCAACTGGGATCTTGGGTTCACGTCACACTACAGATGACTCCACCACAATAAGTGCTTTCATACACACACTCATACACACGGACACATATGCACTCACTTTCACACACAAGTACATTCACACAAACTCTCTTTCATACATACATACTTGCACTCACACTCTCTCACAGGCATATACTGTACTCCCTCACACTCATGCTCACTCTCTCAAGTACACACGCTCTCGCACACACTTACACATATGCTCTCACATACACATACCCCCTCAGATTGACAAACACTCCCTCTCAAGCTCATGCACACGCATACACACACACACATACACACACACACACATATATGGGGTGAATTTGGATTTGCAGATTTGTATTTGCAGATACATTTTATTTTGTTCAAAAAGCACATAAACTATAGACAGTTAGTCAATGTGGTATTTTATAAATTCCTACCTTGAAAATAAAACCAGTCTGGCTTCAGGCTGAGATACAAACAGACTGAAACATGGCCTCACACTTAAAATGCGTGACTGAGGTGGCACTTTATTCTGGTAAAACCAGAAGTTATCTTGGGGCAGTGACTTGAAAGGAATTCTGGGATTTCCATATTAATCAATTGAAACCTGCACCTCCATTAAAACTGATTAAAGACTTTATAGCCATCTAGGATTGTTCAATACATTTGCATAAGTTGCATGAGCCTTTGATCTTTTACTATAAATTCTGTGTCCGATGTATTCTCTCTCACTCATTGCCTGAGGAAGGAGTGGCGGCTCTGAGAGCTTGCGGTTTCAGATAAACCTGTTGGACTATTAGCAAGTCTTGAGAAGATTTGTAGCTCAGGTTGAGGTTCTGGATGTAAGTTTGCTCACTGAGTTGCACCAGCTCAGCGAGCAAACCTACATCCTACTGGACTATAACCTGGTTGTGATTTTTGACATTAACTTTATAATCACTTTATACACCATCTAACATTTTTGGTCACCTGCAGAAACACTCCACTCACACCAGTTATACGATCTTTTGATCTCTCTGCTCTTGATCCCTCTGCCTATAAATTCTGTATGTGTCCCACTCTCTAGCTGCATCTGATGAAGGGGTTGCCCTCCGAAAGCTTGTGTGATTTCAAATAAACCTGTTAAGACAATAACCTGGTGTTGTGTGACTTCTGATTTTGCCCTATGGTTTGGTAGTGACCCTGTCTTTTACAGATTGTTTCATGAAACAAAAAAACAGAAAGTACTTGGGAAACTCAATAGGTCTGGCAGCATCTGTAGAGGCAAAGACAGTGTTAACATTTTGAGTCCAGTCACCCTGTGTCAGAGCTGGGAAAGGGTGATATTTATGTTGATGATGCAGGGATGGGGAATGAATACTGGAGATGGAGCCCAGAGAGAGAGAGAAAAAGGATAAGCAACAAAGACATTTCTGATGATAGGCCAAGATGGAGAGAAGTGCTGGGTAGGGTGTTCATGAGAAGTGTAAACAGTAGAAAGTGAGTTGGCTGTGCTAGCAACAACACATACAGAGCAGGACCTTGTGGTGTGGGGAGAGGGTAACAAACATAGAAAAGGATGTTCACATTCTGAGTCCGAAGGCTATATAGGTATTTGAATTGAATTGAATGTCATGTATACCGAGGCACAGTGAAAAGCTTTGCCTTGTGAGCAATGCCAGCATATCACAGAGTTAAAGAACATAGATAAGTAAATAATAGGTAAACAGTGGCAAAAACCAAAACACAGATATGCGAATTCAGTATTCTAATAACAGTAGGGTAGAAACTGTTTTGAAACCGGCTGGTGCATGTGTTCAGGCTTCTGTACCTTCTCCCCAATGGTAGAGGTTGTAGGAAAACATTGCCAGGGTGGGATGGATCTTTGAGAATGCTGGCGGCCTTTCCTTGACAGTGGGCCTGGTAGATGGATTCTATAGATGGGAGGTTGGCCTTTGTGATTGTCTGGGCTGAGTTCACCACTCTCTGTATCCGTCTCCGATCTTGAATGGTACAGTTTCCATACTAGGTAGTGATACAGGAGATACCAAGTTGAGTTTCCATACAAGGTAGTGATTTAGGCAGGAGATAAGGTGTTGTTTTTCCAGCTTGTGTTGAGCCTTGCTGGAGCAGTGCAGTAGACCTGAGACTGAAATGATGGTATGTTTCCCATGCTTATGTTTACCTTCACATAAGCGTATTGAGGTGTTAGAGACAGAGAGTACAATGGTGCTTGTGAGGACTGTGTGAGGTTTCTTTTGGATACTCTGCACAAATTGTTTATCTTTTCAATTTATTCAGGATTGTTTTAGGATTAATCAGATTATACCTTTATTATGTTTAAAAGTTTTTGAGTTGGTGCCAATAGTTTGGTTTATTCCATTTGATCTTCATTTTGTTTGTTAATGAACTTTTGTTTTATTGTTGAAATAAAGCCTAAAGCATTGTACATTTATATTCCAGTGTGAGACCATTTTGTTAAATTCAAAACAAACCAAAATATGGTCTATTAAACCAGGTTTGGGCCTGCCTTGACCAGCAATATGGAGAAAAGGTAGGAATGTCGGTGCAACCATGATGGGCTGAATGGCCTTCGTCTGCATCGTAATAATTCTGTGATTTTGTGAAACACCCTCCTTATACTTTCATAGTCATAAACTCATAGAGATGCACAGCACAGAAACAGACCCTTCAGTCCAATTCGTCCATGTCGACCAGATATCCCAACCCAATCTAGTCCCACCTGCTAGCACCCGGCCCATATCCCTCCAAACCGTTCCTATTCATATATCCATCCAAATGCCTTTTAAATGTTGCAATGTACTAACCTCCACCACTTCCTCTGGCAGCTCATTCCATATACGTACCACCATCTGCGTGTAAAAGTTGCCCCTTAGGTCTCTTTTATATCTTTCCCCTCTCACCCTATGCCCTCTAGTTCTGGACTCCCCAACCCCAGGAAAAAGACTTTGTCTATTTATCCTATTCATGCCCCTTATGATTTTATGAACCTCCAGAAGGTCACCCCTCAGCCTCTGACGCTCCAGGGAAAACAGCCCCAGCCTGTTCAGCCTCTCCCTATCACTCAAATCCTCGAACCCTGGCAACATCCTTGTAAATCTTTTCTGAACCCTTTCAAGTTTCACAACATCTTTCCGATAGGAAGGAGACCAGAATTACACGTAATATTCCAACAGTGGCCTAACCAATGTCCTGTAGAGCCGCAACATGACCTCCCAACTCCTGTACAATAATCTTGACCAATAAAGGAAAGCATACCAAACGCCGCCTTCACTATCCTATCTACCTGCGACTCCAATTTCAAGGAGCTATGAATCTGCACTCCAAGGTCTCTTTGTTCAGCAACACTCCCTAGGACCTTACCATTACGTATATAAGTCCTACTAAGATTCGCTTTCCCTTGTCTTTAGCTCACAGAAACCTCTGACTTTCCTATAGTTTTCTTCCTGAATCTCTCTCAATTATGAAGTACCCTTGTGATGTTATACAAGTGCAATATATGCTTAGGCTGCTGTTTACTTCTTTGCATATTTTAAGTGGCACACAAGTCACCTTTATTGCACTGGATTTATTCTTCAGGATCAGATACTTGCTGCAGCTTGCAAATAACAACTAACTATCTCTCACTTCATATCTGAATAAAGTCAACACAGCTGTCATGACATTCATCAATGCATGAATAATTAAACACTCATATTTTGTGTGATTAGTGGCTCCAACTGCGAGGCTGTACTAAACTGACCTCATTTACACTAACACCTATTTGCCAGAAAGACCATTCCACGTTTTCTGTCCCACCAATCTCCAGTCTATTTACCAACTCAGAGTTCTCCTTCCATGATAGACTGGATTTACATTCAATCCTCTAACTCGCTGTGAGGTTCATGACTGCCAATTGATCACAGAATTTAGGCTGAATCACCAGTGCAGTGCATAGACACCACTGTATATGGAATTGACAGCACACAAACAAGCTGTTCAGCCAAACCTGTCTCTGCTGGTGTTTATGCTCCAGCTGAATGTCTATTTTTGTTAAAGAGACAAGTTTATGCTTTCAGTGTTGCACTTGTTAGAATTACAATGCAAGTAACAGACTTTGACAAAGGACATAATTTTAGACAGCATGAATAGAGGGTGCTGATTGGTTGCCTGCTTAACTACCTGCCTGGTCTGAGAATTACAACTGACATGTAACTGTTCCTGCTACATCTCTGTACCAATGATGGCGCAAACAATCAGCAACCTTATCTCGTGAACAAAACATAATCCCTTTGTTCAAGTCTGCATCTCGCATCATAGTTCGACGACTGCAAGTTTAAAACCTTTCACATCTTGTCTTTTTATAAGCAGTCCCCGCACATCCAGCTATCTTACATCAGCACATCTTTCTGTCCCATTGTCTGTCATAAAGTCATCCACCTTCCTGTGAAAATCTATCAGTCTTAAACAAGATCTAATGAAGTGCATCCCAGGACTTTATGGGAGGCTAGGGAGGAAATTGCAGGGTCCTGAGCAAAGATACATTCCTGATGAAAGGCTTATGTCCAAAATGTTGATTCTTCTGCTCCTCGGATGCTGCCTGACCTGTTGTGCTTTTCCAGCAACACACTCTCGATTCTGTATCATCAACAGCCAAGGCGAAGTGCCCCATGATTGGAAAATGGCTAATGTAGTGCCATTATTTTTCAAAGGCTGCAGGGAAATGCCTGGGAACTACAGACCAGTGAGCCTTATGTCCATGGTGAATAAGTTGTCAGAGGGGATTCTGAGACAGGATCTACAGACATATGGAGAGGCAAGGACTCATTTGGGGATAGTCAGCATGGCTTTGTGTGTGGGAAATCATGTCTCACGAATTTGAGAGTTTCTTGAAGGGGTGACAAAGAATGTAGACAAGATCAATGTGGTAGATGTTGTCTACATGGACTTTAGCAAGACCTTCGATAAGGTTCTGCATGTAGTAAAGTTAGATTACATGGGATGCAGGGAAAGTTTGCCATTTGGATACAAAATTGGCTTGTCGATAGGAGACAGAGGTTGGTGATGGAGGGTTGCTTATCAGACTGAAAGCCTGTTTGACCAGTGGTGTTCCGCAGGGATTAGTGCTGGATCCCCTAGTTTTTGTCATTTTCAGAAATGATTTGGTTGAGAATTTAGGAGGCATGGTTAGTAAGCCTGCGGATGCCAACATAATTGGTGATATAGTCAACAATGAAGAAGGTTACCTAAGATTACAAAGGGATCTTGATCAATTGGGCTAACGGGCTGAAGAGTGCTGATAGAATTTAATTTGGATAAATGCAAGGCATTACATTTTGGTAAAACAAACAGCAGGACTTATACAATTAATGGTTGGACATTGGGTTGTGTTGTTAAATGTAGACCTAGGGGCTCAGGTACATAGTTCTATGAAAGTCGCGTCGCACATCGACATGGTGGTTGAGAAGGCGTTAAGCATGTTTGCCTTCATTGCTCAGACCATTCAGTATTGGAGTTAGAATGTCATGTAGAGGTTTTACAGGATGTTGGAAGATTGTGTACTGTTCTGATCACACTGCTATCTCTCCAGCACTGGCAAAATTGGAGAGGGCTCAGAAAAGAGTTACCAGGATGTTGCCAGGACTGGAAGAACTTTGAGTTACAAGAAAGGGCTGGATAGGCTGGGACTTACTTCACTGGAGTGTAGGAGGTTGTGGGGTGATCTTATAGAGAGTTTATGAAATCATGAGGAGCAAAAATAAGGTGAATAGAAATGGTATTGTAAAAACTTTTCTCTGTACTCGTGTACTTCTGTACTGGAGTACAAGTGACAATAAAAGACATTCATTCTTTTCCCTAGGGTGGGGGAGTTCACGATTAAAAGGCATATTTTTAAGGTGAGAGCAGAAAAATTTAAAAGGGACCTGAGGGGCAATTTTTTCACACAGAGAGTGGTTCATATGTGGAATGGAATGCCAGAGGAAATGACATATGCAGGTGCACTTACATTTAAAAGACATTTGGATTGGCACACAAATAAGAAAGGTTTGGTGGAATATGGGCCAAATGCAAGCATATGTGGGGCTAGTTTGGGAAACCTGGTCGGCATGGATGAGTTGGACCAAAGAGCCTGCTTCTGCGCTGGTTGACTCAATGACCTGAAACATTAACACTGCTTTCTCTCCAGATTCTGCCAGACCTGTTGAGTTTCTTCAGTAATTTCTGTTTCTCTGCTGAAGAAAATTTGACAGCGGTTGTCCCACTCAGACAGAAATTCCCAGTATCCAGTCAGTTGAGGATTGGCAGAACGCCTGGGGATAAAACGGGAGCAGAAGAGGTCAAGAACAGTGCTAAATCTAAGAAGGTGCAGTTCCCGAATAAAGGAGTAAGTAGACCTTTGCCCCCAATATCCTAAAAATGGAGAATGATACATCACTTCCACTGTTTTTCTCTCTCTCTTGCATATATTTCAGCTGGAGGTTTAGCATCTCTCCAGCACTGGCACATTCCTGGTTCACCTCTCTTCTTGTTTCCTGGAATCCGTAATAATGAAGCGTTTTGGTCACACGCTATAATACAAAAGTAAATGCTTACAATCAGTGAAAGCAGTCTGGATGGACTATATGAAGAGCTTTCAACAGAGCACTCCAACAAAAGCTTCCTGACAGAAAACTATTGAGTGGGAGATCAGGTCCACCAGATAAACTCTAAATCAAAATATATCAGTATTACAGATCGAAGTTTAATAAATAACTTTATTCAAAAAGATGGAAAATATCACATTGATGCAGAAGGCCATTCAGCCAGTTGTATTCTATCCACCCAGGGAAAATGACCCTCCATTTATGACGCACTTAATTGATCCTTAAAATATCCAAGGTCTTTGCATCCACTATCCGGTTTGGAAGTTCACTTTAGATGTTCATCACTTTTTGTCTGCAACTTTTTCACATTAGTCTAATTTTTTGTCCGTACTTGTTTAGATCATTCTGTATTTTATCCTGAAGCATTGCCCTGCATCTGACTTTTTCTGTGTTGACTGCTGTCCTACGTGCCTGTCATAAGACTCCTATATCAGGGCTGAAATGTCGCATTTTCTCCAGTTTTGTTGTTCAAAGTTCCAACAGCCTCCTAATGCTAGGGACCAACACTTACCCCTCAGCTGAAAGCACCACAACAGATTAACACTTGTGCCGCGGCTGTTTCAGGAACCTTCAGGGAATGTTGCATTGCCAGAGAGCCAACTTCTAGATGAATTGAGTTCCCACTTGCCATTTCAGGGAAAGAGCAAAGGAGGTCTCTTGGTCAACATTCATGCCTCAACCAATGCAACTGAAACAGATTGACATCACTGATTTTGGAATCTTGCTATGTCCAAATTGGCAGCTGCTTTTCCTACATTGCATTAGCGCCTTTAAAAGAATGCCATACAAATCAAGCTCCATCTTTTCTTCTTGTGGCTCCAGACAATGGCACCCAGAGCAAGTGCACAGTGGGGCCTCTTACTTATGAGCATAGGCACAAATGGCAAGTGTGCAGCCCATGTTCAGTTGAAACGTGGGGGGCACCATGCTAACGCTTTTAAGGCACTGGTCCCTATATCACAACATCAGATCAAAATCCATGTCTTCAGTGTCGATCATTTCAGGATCCTGGAACTCATCTCCCAGCTTCTTCCACCAGGGTCCTCGTGTGTACTGCAGCATGGTGTTGTGGGACTGCCTTGCCCTGGCTGCAACAGGTACAGACCTGCTGCTAAACACCTCCACGTCCTTCTCTGTGGCCTCCTTCAAACCTGGAGCGTCTGAATCGAAGATAACAGAAAAAAAAAAGCCACTTTAGAAAATGAAATAAGAAACAAGAATTGCGGGCGACTCCATAAGTTAATGATTTGAATTGGTAAGATATGGGAATATTAGGAGAACATCAAACAGAGGATGCAGTTCATACACTGCAGACACATCAGTGCCAGACCGAAAAAAGGTCTCGAATTTTGGTTGAACTCTGTCTCAGTTGAATACAGGAAATCCTTTAAATACTTTCTATGATATTAATGTAATATGATGGTTAGCTTATGCACTCTAAATAAAATTCTTCAATTACTGGTAGCTCCAGATGGTAGGATATTTGAGCCCCAGTCACAGGGCCAGAGGCTCAAAATGTTTGACTTCACTGTCACTCTAGCTTACTCACTTGGATGTGTGCCTTTTGATAGGTCTCCTCCAGCTGGATAAAGATGTACTGACTGAATCATACAGCTTTTGCCTGTCAAGCTCAGTGAGCCATTGAAGCATCTAGCACTGCAAATATAATTTCCTCCTCTACATGTTGTTTGGTACTCTGATTCGAGAGGACACTCAAGGGAACTGACCTGGAACCTCTTGAGAATCCATTTATTGATCAGATAGCAGTGGCATGGAGGCACTGGCGTTGTGGATATGTCACTGGACCACTAATCCAGAATATCAGGCCAATGCTCTATGGACATGGGTTCAAATCCCACAATAGCAGACAGTGAAATTTGATTTCAATTAAAATTATTAATAAAAAAACTGGCCTTATTAATCACCATTGATTGTTGTAGAAACCATTCTACTTTACTATGCCCATTTTTTCCATTCATTAGGCCAACAATTTTTTTGTCCATTCCTCATTACCCAGACGGCAGTCAAGAGTCAAGCTATGGGCCTGGAGTCACCTGTAGACTATATCAGGTAAGGCTGACAGATTTCCTTACCTCAAGGACATTAATAATCCAGCTACGTTTCTCCGGCAATTGGTAATGGTTTAATGGTCATCATTAGATCCCAATTCCAGATTCTTCTTTTAGTTTGATTCATTTTTCAAAATTGGCTTCACCAGAACATTACTTCAGTCTCTGGATTAATAGTCTAACAATTATACCACTGGGCCACTACAACTATAACACCATGATCACTTCCCCCTTTAGGCAAGGAAATCTGCTGTCCTTACTTTGCCTGTCCTACGTGTGACTCCATTCCACAGCAGTGTGGTGATGCTTAACTGCCATCAGGGAAATTAGAGATGGGCAATCATTGCTAGCCTGGCACTGATGCCTACATCTCATGAATAAAGTTTTTTTTCAAAGTGTTTCATGTCTCACTGGCATAAAGTGCTGGAGGTCAAGCTCCATCATTCCCAGAGTGTTCACAAAAGTTAAGCTTTGAAATGAAATATGCAAGATTCCAAAGTGCCTAATTTTCAGGTCCAGGTTGATGGACCAGGGTTTTGTAGAAGCATAGAATATCGGAGATCTTTTGAGCCTGCTCCACTATTCAATATGATCATAGTTGATTATCCAACTCAATACCTTGTTCCCCCTTTCTCCCCAATCCCTTTGATCCCTTTAGTTCTAAGAACGATATCTACACCCTTCTTGAAAGTCTTCAGTGAGAATTCCACAGGCTCACCACTCTTGGTGAAGAAATTTTTCATCGCTGTCCTAAAAGGCCTACTCTTTAACCTCAGTCTGTGGCCCCCTGATTCTGGGCTCCTCAGCCATTGGGAACACCCTTCCTGCATCTACTCTGTTTCGTCCTGTTAGAATGTATTTCTAATAAATTTATTGCAGGTCATCAGAATCTGGCTACAGGTAAACTATTACATTAAATAAAATAAAACTTACAAATTAAAACTCTATAAACACTTTGTAAATTCTCCCTACACACAGACTTGGGAGACTCATGGGCACTGGGAAATCTGAGACAACAGTTTTGTAGATTTTTTTCCATTCGATCTGTTGGAATGGTTCACGCAAAGGTATCTCCTCTGCACTCTTATTTTTGAATGCAAAGGCACAGGGTGGCTGTTTCACTTATGAAAGATATCTGATTTAACCAATTCAGTGTTGTAACATGCAGCATCGGTTCAAATAAAGGTAAACTAGTTTTCTTCAGGTTTAAAGGGCTTACTGCAGAGAACTGAAGGGAGGGAGGTGGAGGGGGGAAGAGAGAGCGAGAGAGAGAGCATACGAGAGAGAAAGCGAGAGAGAGAGAGAGAGAGAAGCCAGTTTCTCTTCTGATCTGACTAGTTTCCCGTGCCTTGCTCACAACCCAGCTTGTTCAGCTAACTCTCAACCAATTGCCTTGTAGAGGGATTGTCATTGATAACTGGTTCCTCTGCCATAATCCAATCAACTTCACTTGTAGACAAACCTAATGCAAGTTACAACAATTCAGGGATACCTACAAACTTCTGGTACCTTCATCCCTCCACTCGTCCCTCTGACTCCATCCCTAATTTACCACAAATTCTGACCTTCTGGTCTCTGATGCTAAGTAATCTGTAGTCAGCAAATGACTAGTTATTCTTTTCACTCCCAACTCAGTAAATTTCTAGCATGACAGAACTTTGAATTGTTCCTCTCTCTCCGTCACCTCCGAGTCCATTTCTTTTAACAGGAGTCCTCTCCCGACCCTACAGATCCCTTCACCTGCCCCCAACACTCTCCCTCCAACCTAGACCTCTTCCTCTAGTCTCTCATCTGCACTCGACCTAATTACTGCAAACTCACATGACATAATTTATTTTCTCCCTTCACCCATTCTAATCTATTACCCTTTAAAATGACTGCATTCCATGCTCTCAGATCAAACCTGCCAACAAAGGTGGTGCTGTTGTTGCCTTGTATACTGACCTCTACGTTGCAGAGGCTGAGTTCCAGCTCTCAGATATTGCCTCCTTTCTCCCACTGGACTCTGAACACCAGGCTATGTTTTTCCATGACCGTCATCAACCTCATGTCACCTGGCTACCTCTCCCAAAAACATCTCACCTATAGTCCCGAACCCAGTACATCCCACTTCTACTATCTTCCCAAGATCCACAAACAGGACTGCTAGGCAAATCCACTGTTTCAGTCTTTTCCTCCCTTATGAGACTTATTTTGTCCTACCATGGCTCGATTTGTTTTCTTTCCTTGTCCAGTCTGTTCCCACTAACATCTGCAATTCTTTGACAATTTACATTACCTTCACATTTTCTGGACTGCAGGCACCAACCACCATGAACATTCAATCCCTCTAGGTGTCCATCCCTCATCAGGATGGTCTGAGGGCTCTCCACTTCTTCCTATATAAGGTTTCCACCAACACCCTCCTCCACCTGGTTGAGCTCAGCCTCACTTTGAACAACTTCTCCTTTAATTTCTCTTGCCTCCTTCAAGTCAAAAGTGTGGCTATGGGTACCCACAGAGGCCCCAGTTATGCCTGTATCTTTGTGGGAGATGTGGAACATTCTTTGTTTATAGCCCTACACTGGTCCCTCCCCGCAACTCTTTCTCACGTTTATTGTTGCAATCGTTGGTGCTGTTCCCTCTTTTACTTGGAATAGGAAAAGATTTTTCTCTCATCTTCACCTAATCCACCTGACTCCTCTTTTCAATTCCTTGACATCGCTGTTTCCATTTTTGGGAATAAGCTGACCAGTCATTTCCCCTAAAAACCCACCAACTCCCACAGTTACCTTTACTATACATCCTTACACCCTGATTCCTGTAAAGGCTCTCTTCAATTTTCCCAATTTCTCAGTCTCCGTTGTATCTGTTCACGGCGGGGGGGGGGGGGGGGGGCTCAGACATATTCGCCTTTTTCCTCAACCCTGCTACTGTGGTTGACAGGGCTCTTAGCGATGTCCTATCCATTCCCCATACTTCTGCCCTCAACCCCTTCCCTCCAACAAAAAGAAACGATAGGGTTATCCTTGTCCTCACTTTCCATCCCATCAGCCTCCACATTCAAAAGGATCGTAAGCTGCCATTTCCACCAACTCAAATGTGACAGCACTACCAGCCACAAATACCTCTCCCTTGTCAGCATTTCATAGGAATTGTTTCCTCTGGGGCATCCTGGGTCATTTCCCTCCCACTCCTGACACTTCCTCACACTCCCATGACACTTTCCCATGAAAAATCGCTGAAGGTGTAACAATTGCCCATTTACGTCCTGCCTTCACATTACCCAAGGCCTTCCAGGTGGAGCTATGATTTACTTATGCTTTATTCAGTCTACTTTACTGTATTTCCTATTCCTAATGTGGTCACCTGCACACTGAGAAGGGAAGCAGACTGGGTGACTGCTTTGCTCTGTCATAAAAATGACTCTAAGCTTCCAGTTACCTGCTACTTCAACACACCATCATGTTACCTGGCAGGGGAGATACCAGGGTCAAGAGTCTGTTCTTATCAGAATGGTGCCGAGTTGCAAGTCATCAGAGCTAGTGGGGATCATTGCTGGATAGTGATTGGATGTTGGAGGATCGTTTGGTTGGGCTGACCTGCTCTTGGTGGATCTTCATGCTGGCTTTGGCCTAATGCCAATTCAGGGACCAGCCAACCTCGAAGCTTTGACCTCATGAGCCACCTGCAACCCAGGCCAGGGGATTCGCAACACAGAGTGACTGAAGAAAGTGGAGGATCGTACACCTGTCGATCAGATGGTGTACATCAAGAAGGTTCTGCTGGAGTGCTGCGGGTTCGATGGGGGCCCACTCAGTTAAATATATTGATGGTAAACGTATGTCCTGTATGTACGAATGATTAATTCCGATCTCAATGTAAAGAAATGGAATGTATACATATGTATGGCACCACCAATTCTACAGATCATCAAAATACTTTATTCATAAAGTATACTTTTGAAATAATAAAAAAAAGTGTACATCCTGCAGGATTTCCCTGGGGCAGGCTATTTCAATGTGACCTGCATGAGCAGGAAGCAGTGTGAACAGCTCCTGAAGGTCTTCAAGGAGAAGGAAGGGGAACCTCTGTCTCCATCTTGTCGGCAGTCCGTTGTGCGTGCTTCCTGCGCAGAGGAGTCGGGTTGTTACGATTCATATGTACAACCCCCCCATGTCCCAGCAGCTGATGTCCTGACCTTCCTGAGAAGATACGTCCAGGTCGAGGGAGAAAGCACTGATGTGGTCGACCCTTTCGGGATCTGGACCAGCAAGCGGCAGGTCGATGCCAGTCAGAACATCCTCCACCCCAACCTCCAGCTTTGCTATTGGAGGGAGCAGAGGATACCCGACATATGCAGGGCAGCCGAAGGTGCACCGAACCTGCAGGAGGTCAGGCCACATGGTGGTGGACTGCAAGGTGACTAGCTGTCGGAACTGCAAGAAGGAGGGTCACCCGACCAAGGAATGCAAAGAGGCCAAGTGCTGTAATCTGTGCGGAGAAGTGGGCCACATGTACAAGGCCTGCCCAAGACGGGGGGGCCGACGCCTACGCACAGATGGCCGGAGATGGACCGCAAAAGGCCAACGTGGTACCACAAACCAGCAAAGGAACGGTGTCTGGTGGCACCCAGAAGGAAGGACAGGCTGGAGCGGAGCAGGCAGCAGCCAGTGGGGAGGTGCAGCAGCCGATTCAAGCTCCTACAGGACAGACGGAGGCAATGGAAGAGGAGGGAACCAAGGAGACAGAGGATGGGATTCCTGTAAAAAAAGCAGGAGGAGGAAAACCTGCCGGGTGCCCAAAGCCACCCAGCAAAGGGAGAAACGGCAGCTACATGAGGAGGATACGGGGCAGCTCTGCAGATGGTGAAGACGGGCACAAGGAGGGTAGTCACCAGAAGACGAGACAGAGCGCTGCGGGGTGAAAAGAGGGCAGCACCCCCCAAACAGCAAACGACAAACCCTCTGAGGGGACTGCGAAAGATCACCCCCATCCAGTGAGAACCTCAAGGTACACACCGCCCCACTACTCCAAGTAACTGGGAGCAGCGATCATCTGACAGCCTCGCTGTCAGATACACAACTGGTCTCTGTGATCCCTCGACCCGGCCCGATGATACCAGAACTTGGAAATGGCCCCAGGGTGGAGCCGGACAGCTACCTGAGCTCTGAGCGTGTCCAGCAGTTTGTTTATACCACAGGAATGCAGATAGCGACCCCAGAGAGACAGGACCAGTAGCAAATGGACACTGGTAACCACATAAACTGTTAAAATGGTGATAAAAATTGCCAATATTAATGTGCGTAGCATTAAATCTGCAATGCGATGTGTTTCTATGTTGGCCTTCCTGGCCAACGTTAAAGCCGACGTCCTGTTTCTGCAGGAGTGTGGGATATCGCACCTCAGCAGCTACAGGAGATGGTCCATGGGCCCACGAGCTCGACCATCAGTTTGGTCGGGGGGCAACGATAGCCGCGCCTCCGGCCTGGGTATATTGTTGCGAGCAGGCAACTTCATCTCAGAGGTTAAGGAGGTGGTGGGCGGGTGCCTCCTCGTCATTGATGTCATGGACAGAAACACTCCCCTGAGACTAATGTATACGCCCCAGCAGGCAAGAGTGAATGGTTAGCCATCCTGCAGCAGCTACCACTATTGCTGGCTACAACCATGCCGGTCATTCTGGCCGGAGACTTCAACTGTATCATTGATGCAGATGGATGTTCTGGCGGGGGGTGGAGATAGTAAACTGGACGCCATGTCCAGAGCCCTGATGGAAACGCTCAAAGATGCCAAGTCTTCAGCATCCCTGCAGCCGGAGCGCAGCGTAGATACACCTGGTCACGGGCAGACGGGTCTATCCGCTCAAGGATAGATTACCTGTTTGTGTCCTGAACGTTCTCGGTCAGATCCACCATCGTCAAGCCGGTGTTCTTCTCTGACCACTGCCTCCTGCTGGCCGACTTTCACCTACAGGACGAGCAGTGGGATGGTAAGGGAACGTAGAAGTTGAACACAAAGCTGTTGACCCCAGGAAATATTGAGAAGCTCAAGAGGGACTACGCAGGTTGGATAACCATGAATTCCCTCTGAGTCTCCAGCAGACTGGTGGGAAACAGTAAAAGGGAACATCAAGAGGTGTTCAGGAGGCGAGAGAGAGCTGGGGAAAACTGTCCCAATTCCAGGAAAGTATGCAGAACCTGCTCCTGCTGCAGATGATGGGGGTCGATGTCACGGAGGACCTCCAGGAGGTGTAGGGCCAGCAAGCCTCGCTCTTTGCCTCGGAGGCCTCCAGGATAATCTTCCGGTCCAGGGTCCGCTCCATGGAGCAGGACGAGACGTGCTCACGTTTCTTCTTCCAGAAGGTGCACAAAGAGAGCTCCGTGCTCAGCAGTTTGAAGGAAGAAAATGGCTTGATAACGTCATCTCAGGCTGACATCATGAGGATCAGCAAATCCTTCTATACCAGTCTGTATGACTCGAAGCCAACAGACAGCGCAGCCTCCCAATCATTCCTGTCCTCTATCACAGAGGTCTTAGATAACAGAACACAGGAGAGGCTGGACCAGCCGCCATCTCTGGACGAGCTGACCAAGGCCCTCAAGTCCTTCGAAAAGAATAAAACTCTCGGAAGCGAAGACTTACCGGTCGAGCTCTATTCCGCTCTGTGGGACTTGATTGGCCAGGACCTGCTAGAGGTGTACGTCAGTATGCTTCTGGCAGGTACCATGAGTGAATCCATGAGGAAAGGCATCATTACCCTCATCTACAAGTGGAAGGGGAAGAGGGAGGAAATCAGAAATTGGAGACCAATCTCACTGTTGAATGCAGATTACAAAATCTTGTGAAAGGTCATCGCCAACCGGGTCAGGTCTGCTCTGGGATCGGTGATCCACCTTGACCAAACCTGTGCCGTACCGGGCAGGAAGATCGCTGAGAGTCTCGCACTCCTCAGGGATACGATCGCCTATGTGCAGGACAGGAGGCTGGACACCTGCCTCATCAGCCTGGACCAGGAGAAAGCCTTTGATGGGATATCGCATATGTATATGAAAGATGTTCTCTCCAAAATGGGCTTTGGGGAGGGAATCTGCAATTGGATCAGACTGCTCTACACCAACATTGTCAGTGCAGTCTCAATCAATGGGTGGGAATTAGATAGCCTCCCCGTCAGATCTGGAGTTAGGCAAGGATGCCCTCTCTCTCCTGCCTTGTTTGTGTGCTGCATAGAGCCATTTGCCGAGTCCATCAAGAAGGATGCGAGCCTGAGAGGGGTGACTATTCCTGGCAGCGGGGGCCTACAGGTTAAGGCCTCCCTGTACATGGAGATCTGCCTGTGAGATCCTTTATGCAGGCCCGGACTCTCTTGCGCACTGCACGCTGCCCCCGAAGTGACTGTGGAGAGGATGAGACTGTCACACACCTCCTTCTGGAATGTGTCTATGCAAAGGAAATCTGGAGAGGAACGCAGTGGTGTTTGTCGAGGTTCGTCCCGAGCAGCTCCGTGATGCGGGACTCCGTGCTCTACGGTCTGTTCCCCAGGACACACACCGAGATGAACATCAACTGTGCCTGGAGGATCATCAACTCGGTCAAAGACGCTCTTTGGTCTGTCCGAAACCTGCTGATCTTCCAGGTGAAGGAGTTGACCCTGACTGAGTGTTGCAGACTGGCACATTCCAAGGTCCAGGATTACGCGCTGAGGGATGCGCTGAAGCTTGGGGCAGCTGCTGCCAAGGCACGGTGGGGAAAGACCATCTTGTAAGGTCTGCCTGCTTAAGAAGAACAGGGGGCCCAGTCAGTAATTGGGCCCCGCGGATGCCTCAGCAAAATATCTGGATGGTCAGTGTACAGACTTGTATATATGTATGATTAATTTCCAATCTCTATGTAAAGAAATGGAATGTGTATGTATGTATGGCATGACCAATTATATAGACATCAAAATAATTTTATGAATAAAGTATATTTTTGAAATGTAAAAAAAAAATCATGTTCCCTGGCCAACATTTCTGTCTCAGGCTTGTTCCAGTGTTCCAGTGAAGCTCAACACAAGCTGGAGGAACAACAGCTCCCATCCTGCTGAGGTATTTTACAGTCCTCAGGATTCAACGTTGAGTTTAACAATTTCAGCATATGAACACCTTCCTTCATATTTGTTACCCACCCCCAGGTCCTGTTCTGTATGGGTTTTCAACTTTCAATTAGTCACATTCCCCAGTAGCACCTGTTCAGCATTTGCCTCTCCCCTGGCTCATCATCAATGGTCCTTTTGTTTGCTTCTCCTTTTCTTTCTCTCTCTCTCTCCCCATCTATTTGACTCAGTCCTTTCTGCTACTGCCCCCGTTACTGGTACAAATACCACCATTTCCTAACTGCTTTCAGTTCTGGCAAAAGGCCACTGGATTTAAAATGTTAACTCTGTTTTTCTCTCTCCACAGATGCTGCCAGACCTGCATAGTTTCTCCAGCACTTTGTTTTTTTTGTTTCAAAACCCCATCTCTAGTTTGTCTACACACTGCTGAAACAAACAGGGTTCACACTAGGTATCAAATTCCTTGCTTTCAAAACTTTTAACATCTTTATAAATGCCTGGATTTCAAAATTGTTCTTTCTTGCTTGAGTACACTGTTATAAAATGCATAAAAATAAAGAGATACAGCCTTTATAGTGTCCAATGAAAGTACAGCATGAAAGGTCAGCAATGACATCCTTAGCTTCAATGACTTTCTGCTTTGAGGTTTAATAAGCAGTTAACAGGATGACTTACTCATCAGTAGTTCAATATCAGTGTTGATTTGGGCAAGCAGAGCCTCCTGCCGCTGCTCGGACTTCCGTTCCAAGTTTCTCTTCATCAGGTACTGACCCAACATCTCCTGAGCCTGGGAATGTCGCTCTTTTGTTCTCTCCTCAGACGCTTGAGGAACCTAAGGGGAATCATGGGTTAAAATGCTGCATCCGCTTCTGGCTGCCATACGTTAGAATCCTGAGGGTCCTTTTGTGGTGATCTTTGGATCACATTAGCCTGGGGATGGGGACCCCAGATCTGGGATGCAATGCCAGTTGCGATCAATGATATTGAACCCCAGAGAATACATGTGAATGGTTTTATTGAAGGTAGGTTGGAAGTGCAATTATTACATATTGCAATAAAATTGCACAAGTAAATGAATGGATCTTTTACAAATAAATGCCTGGTACTGTAATATAATCTACACTGAAGAGCATGAAACTTCCAGATCTCTCCGAACTTGAACTCTGCATTTCCAATTCACGCATAAGATCTCAGTCACCAAAATTACGCTGGCTTTGAAATCATCTAATCCCATTTGGGATTAACTAATTTCTAACCGAGTCCCTGCACCTTCAGTAAGTTTCCAAGGCTTTTGCATACCACTTTTTTTTTCCAAACACATCACAAAGCTTGATATATTAAGTTTTACAAAGGCACTGGCAGTCTGCATTGTGCGTTAGTTATTCAATTACCCCAACTTCTTACAAGGCTATATCCACTGTAGAGTGTTTGTGCTCCATGAAGAGTGCTGATGGGGTAGCCAGTCTATTTACATGCACTGGATTTTGGACAAGTGAAGTAAAGCAAATAATTATAGAGAGCAGGAAGCAGTCATCAGACAAGTAATGGAAAAGGTTGGAAATCTGTCTAAAGTCAGAAAAGCCTCGTCTCTGTCTAAATAAATTTATAACTTTTCAATGACTTTGGGATTGATTTAGATGTTACATGATCTTTCAAGGAATATAAAATTAATTTACAAATTCCATAACTTTTCCAGGTTTTCCATGATCCATGCGAGGTATGAATATCCACTGTTTATTTATCCAGCATATCATGTCTGCACTGGCTCTCCAAAAGAGCACCATGACTTGCTGCCTTTCTCGAAATCCCTGAATGTTATTTCTGTTTAAATAAGCATCTCGTTCCCTCTTGAATGCCAGAATTGAATATCCCTCCACAATCCAGGCATTTCATTCCAGACCCAAACCACTCATTGTATGATAAAGCACTTTTTCACATCACATTTGTTTCTCTTGCAAGTCACTTTAAATCATTGCCCTGTCACTCTTGAACCTTTAAGGAGAAGCAACAGCTCCCTTAAGCATTTTGAAAACTTCTATTAAATCTCTTTTCAGCTTTCTGCTCTCTGAGGAGGGCAGTCCTAACTGATGCAATCTATCCTCATAACTGAAGTTCATCATCCCTGGAACAATTCTTGTAAATCTCTCCTGCACTCTCTTCAATGGTTCACTTCTTTCTGATTGCATGGCACCCTGAACTGTACTATACTTCAACGAAAGAATATCAAGTATCTTATGGAAATTCAGCAACACTTCCTTGCAGCTTCTGTGGCAATTCCTCAGGAATAAGGATAACTAGCTTTGTCAAATTGGTGGGGGTGGTGGATGAGTAGTCCAATCTGACCCATAAATGATGCAGGGTGTTTCTTCTCTAGTTTGCGCTCTCTAGGTCAAGTGACTTTCAGGTATCAGTGGGAATGTTGCATTTGTTTAAAGAGGCTTTAAACAATGACAATGGGGCCTGCCCATCACAGTTGGTCGTGTGCGACCAGTGCCTTGATGAGAGGGATACTGGCCTGGGAGAGGATGAATGCCGATCCTGTCAGTGGACTGTCAAGATTTTGCAAATATTCCGATTATAAAACCCACGATACTTAGTGTATTCTTAGCCATGTTCTCTAACTGGCTTACCTGGCCTGGGCCTACATATGCATCCAGTTCCTTAGACATGTTGTTGACTCTTAACTGCCCTCTGAAATGGTCAAGCAAGTCATTCAGTTCAGCAAGAAATTAAAGATAAGTGATAATTTTTAAAATTCATTTTGTGGAACATGGGTGTCGCTGGCTGGGCCAATATTTCTTGCCCGTACCTGGTGATGACAAGGTGGTGATGAGCTGCCTTCTTGAATGACTGCAGCCCACGTACTGTAGTTAGGCCCACAATGTCATTAGAGAAAGAATTCCAGGATTTAGACCCAGTGACAATGAAGGAACAGTGATATATTTCCAAGTCAGGATGAGGAGAGGTTTACAGGAGAACTTGCAGGTGGTAGTGTTCCCATGTATCTGCTGCCCTTATCCTTCTAGATGGACATGGTCTTGGGTTTGGAAGGTGCTGTCAGAGGGTGTTGGGTGAATTTCAGCTGTGGATCCTGCAGATAGTACATGCTGCTGCCACTGAGAGTCTCTGGTGGACAGACAGGATGTTTGTGGATGTGCTGCCAATCAAGTGACTGCTTTTTCCTGGATGGTGTCAAGCTTCTTGAGTGTTGTTGGAGCTGCACCCATCCAGGAAAGTGGGGAGTATTCCAACTCACCACTGAGTTGTGCCTTATAGATGATGGACAGGCTATGGGGATTCAGTGAGTTACCCACTGCAGGATTCCTAGCCTCTGACCTGCTCTTACAGCCAGAGTGTTTATGTGGTGAGTCTAGTTTCTGGGCATTGCTAAAGATGAAGTCAAATATGTTTTTCCATCTTGTTGGTTCCCTCACCACCTGTTGCAGACCCAGCCTAGCAGCTATGTCCTTTAAGAGCCGCCAAGCTTGATCAGTAGTTCTGCTTCCGAGCCACTCTTGGAGGTGGACATTGAAACATCATATCCAGAGTACATTTTGCGTCTTTGCTATCCTCCAAGTGTTGTTCAACATGGAGGAGTATTGATTCATCAGCCAACGGATGAGAGTACATGGTAATCAGTAGGTTCTTTGCCATTACTTAACCTGAAGCCATGAGACTTCATGGATCCGGAGTCAATGTTTAGGACTCCAAGGTCAACTCCCTCCCAACTGTATACCTCTGTGCCACCACGTCTACTGGGTCTGTGTTGATTAGTCTGTGAGATAGCTCTTCCAATTTTGGCACGAGCCACGAGATGTTAGTAAGTTTGCAGTGTTGACAGGGCTGTTTCTGCCATTTTATTTTCTGGTGCGGAGGTCAACGCCAGGTGATCCATCCCGTTTCATTTCTTTGTAATGTTATAGCAAGTGATAGCTAAATGGCTTGCGAGGTTATTTGAGAGGCAATCACATCGCTGTGATCTGGAGTCACATATAGACCAGACAGGTGAGCATGGCAGATTTCCTTCCCTGAAGGACGTTAATGAATCCGATGGTTTTTTCCAACAAGGGTTTCTTGGTCATCAGTAAATTCTTACTTCCTTTTTCTTCAATTACTGAATACAAATTCAACCGTCTGCTTTGACGGGATTTGAACCCCGCAGAACATTGGCTGAGTTTCTGGATTAATAGTCTAGCAATAATTCCACTAGGTCATTGTGTCCCCTTCTGATTTTGCTCGTGACTCCCACATCCCATGAAAAAACAAATTTTTTTTTAAAAAGCTCTGGATCAGTATACTCACTGGATGAAGTTTGATATAAGCATCAACTTTAGCATGCAGTTTGAGCCTCCGTGTGTCAGTGAGACCTGATGGTCCCTGCCAGGGCATGATGCACGGACTCCGGTTTCGACGCTTTCTTAAGAACTTCAAGACCTGCACAAAAAAACCTGTCATGAAGCTCTTCTGAAAATCTGCTACTACACTAATAAAACTAATGCCCCTTTCTCTCACAATGAAAGTTCAAGATAATCCTTAAATTCCCAGACAAGGAAATTTGATATTTCAGTTAGGAATTCTGTACAATTCAAGCATAGAATTTCTTCAATCACAAACTAGGCTTCCCCAAATATGTATCACTTATGGATGACACCTTCCCAGTTGTTAGTAAAATGTCAAATATATAATAAATGGTAGACTTTTTTCAACACATGCACACAAATCCACTAGACTAAATAGTCATTTTGGGTGCAATCTTATAAAGCCCTGAATCACGTAGACTAAGGCAAGAAATCTGGGAGAACTAAAGTGAGAAGCCCAGCAAGGCCTTGCTTAATTTCAGGAATAACAAATCTAATTTTCCAACAGAGTTCTGTGCCAAGATGAGATTCACACTGGGAAATGTGAGAAATACAACAATGGGGATTATTGCTTATTCACAGAGAATCTCACCTCATAAATATGCAGTTTCCATTTCTACCATGCGCCAGATGAGAACACCTAACATGAAAGTCAGAGTGGGTATCTGGGAATGCCAGCTCGCTGCTTGGTCTACTGCACCTCTACGTTAGATACCAGGCACCAACATCTCAGGACATGTTCCATGAGCATTGGTCACATGCACTCTTCATCCTAGACATTGTAATTTGAATTTGCAGGCTCTCTGCACTACTATGGCACCTTTCAGATCCACCTACAGCCTTTCTCCTGCATTGTAATGCTATATCTTGGAGGACACCAGCACCTCTTGCTGCAGGACATTGAGTGTAGGCGCAGGTTCCCAGGCTGCAGACTGGACCAGGCTGTAACTCAGGATGGCTTGTTCATTCACCTTACGCCTACTTGAATGCTCACAGCATCTCTGCCTCAGCCTGCCTTGCCCTTTAGCAGACATAAAGCCAGATAGCTTGTCATGGTCATGGCCAGTCAGCCGTCAAGGAGGTGGATATGTTGCTGCATGTCATCATGCTGCAGAAGCTGATGCAGAGACACACTATGTATTTCTACGAAATGGCGGTATCTTGAATTCGGAGATTGGTGCTCAGTCACGTCAAGAGAGACGGTCTTCAGCCCCGAGGTGCCAGCACAGTAAGGGCATTGTCTCAGGCACAGTTTAGTTACTCCCTGTTTTTCTGGGGTTAGGTGGGGAGGAGGATTCAACTTTGGGCTCACGCCATACATCTTTCTGCCCAGCAATAGTTGTTTTCTCCTGCACTGACAGAAAGAGAGGGAGATTGGGTGGAATGAAGTGGGTGGCACAGTCGTGTCATGTGGATGTGGAGGAGATTAAATTCCACCAGCTTACTAATACCGAGTGATAATTATGAAATACCAGTCATTCTCTTTAGGAAATGAATTTGCCAATTCCAGACTGACAGCAATGCTACTGACTCTTCACTGCCTTCTGAAATGGCCTGGGAGAAAAAGTGAGGACTGCAGCTGCTGGAGAGTCAGAGTTGAAAAGTGTGATGCAGGAAAAGGACAATGGGTCAGTCAGCAACAGAGGAGCTGGAGAGGTGACATTTCAGGCATAAGCCCTTCATCAGGAATGTGGAGGGGGAAGGTGGCTGAGAGAGAAAATAGGGTGTGGCTTGGGAGAAGGTAGGTGGAATAGCGATAGGTGGATGCAGGTGGGAGGTGGTTGTGATAGCTTGGTTGGGAGTTTGGAATGAAAAGGTGGGAAGAAAGATGTACAGGTGTATCAGGTCAGGAGGGTAGTGCGAGTTGGAGGTTTGGACCTGGAGTGAAGTGAGGGTTGGAGAAATACTTAAACTGGTGAAGTCAATGTTGATGCCGTGTGGTGTAGGATCCAGAGGCAAAAGATGAGGCGTTCCTCCTCCAGTTGGCAAATGGCTTGGATTTGGTAGTGAAGGGGGTCCAGGATTTGCATGTCCTTGGAGAAGTGGGAGGGGGAGTTGAAATGGTTGGCCACAGGGTGATTGGATTGTATGGCATGTGTGGACCAGAGGTGTTCTCTGAAATGCTCCCATTGTAGAAGAGACCACATGGAGAGCAAGGCATGCAGTAAATGTGTTGGAAAATCTCTGCTGGATCTGAAATGATCCTATCGGGCCTTGGATGGAGGTGAAGGGGGAAGTGTGTGCCCAGGTTTTGCACTTTGTGCGGAAGCAAAGGTGCCAGGTATAGAGAGTGGGTTGGTGGGGAGTGTGGACCTAACAAAGGAGTCACAGAGGGAATAGACTCTGCAGAACACAGATAGCAGTGGGGGCCTGCCCACTTATTTATTTCTGAAATGGCCTGGGCAAACCACCTCGTTCAAGAGCAGCAAAATGTTGCTTGCCAGTGCCACCCACATCTCATTAAAAAATTTAGAATTTTTTTTTAAAAATGGCACCGTCTCCCTCAATTACTCAACATTTTAAACTTTGCAGATTAAGGTTACTCTGATTTCATGGTACCTCCAGTGCACAGCCACTCACTCTAAAAACTGTTACTACAAAATGAATCTCAACTTTTTCCCGGCTTCAGGTTTGCCATTTCAACATAATCACAAAAGCACTCACAGCTCTCTGGATCACAACAGCTGCTCTGAATTCCTTAAGGGCCTGCTTCTGTTTGTTGAAGTCCCTTCTGTGCCTGTATCCATGCCAAACCTTCTGAATCAGCAGTGCTGACCGTTCTCTCTCTTCCTGTAGGTACTTGTCCATCTCACCTGCACAGGATGCCAAATATTACACTGGGCATCGGGGATTAAGCAGAATTGGGGTAAAAAAAAGACAATGGTGCAAGGCATCCTGAATAGTTTTATTATGGATGTCCAAAATGTACATTAAAAAAAAAAATCAAAGCACTGGTCAGGTTGAGATGCTACGGGACAATAAATTATAGGAACACATAACATATATTGCCCTAAAATATGACCGAGAATAAATCTGATGCCATGACAGCTTTGCATAAAACCATACATTAATTCAAACACACTAAATATGTTATACAAGTAGTGTACAGTGCCATACACCGCACTGTGGTGGGGGGTGCAGTTTACTCAGAATCCAGGTTCATGAATAATCCTGAAGGCAAAGCTCATCTCAACTGCCTGCCTGTCTAATCTGTCCCATGAATATAGCACTCTCTGACCAAAACTTTACTTATAGAAGTATCTGTCAGACTTGTTCTCCCAGCTAAAGAGAGTTCTAAAGAGTCATTCACTCAAGCGAACCTCTTGAAAAGATAACAATAATACCTTTACATAATGCTGCACATAAGTTCATAAGACAAATTCATAAGATATAGGAGCAGAATTAGGCCATTCGGCCCATCGAATCTGTTCCATCATTCGATCATGGCTGATATGCTCCTCACCCCCATTTTCCTGCCTTCTCCCCATAACCCTTCAACCCATCACCAATTAAAAATTTGTCAGAAACCTCCTTAAACTTACTCACTGTCTCAGCATCCACCGCACTTTGGGATAGTGAATTCCACAAATTCACAACCCTTTGGGAGATGTAGTTTCTCCTCAACTCGGTTTTAAATTTGTTATCCCTTGTCCTTAGGGTATGGCCTCTCATCCTAGAATGCCCCACAAGAGGAAGCATCCGCTCTAAGTCTACCTTATCCACATCTTTTATCATCTTGAATACCTCAATTTGATCTCCCCTCGTTCTTCCAAATTCTAGAGAGTGTAGGCCTAAATTGTTCAATCTCTCTTCAAACGACAAACCCGTCATCGGAGATCAATCTAGCAAACCTCTTCTGTACTGCCTCCAATGCCACTACATCTTTCCTCAAATAAAGGGATCAAAACTGTGCACAATACTCTGGGTGCGGTCTCACCAATACCGTCTATAATTGCAACAATACTTCCTTACCTTTATATTCTATTCCATTAACTATGAAAGCCAATATTCCCATTCACTTTCTTTATTACATTGTAACTACATTGCAGTTTTCTGTGATTCATGAAAGAGGACACTCAGATCCCTCTGCACTATAGCACCCGAAGTCTCTCCCCCATGCAGAGCAATAAACATAGAAAACTTTACAACAACAGTAACTTGCAGTTATTTATATAGAGTCTTTTATACAGTAAAATATCTCAAAGAACTTCACACAAGATTTATCAAAGTCTGACAGCAAGCCCCAAAGGGAGACACAAGGATGTGTGACCAAAGGTTTGATCAAAGAAGTAAGATTTTCAAAACACCTTTAAGCACCAGTGAGAGGTAGAGAAACAAAGAGGTTCATGGAAGGGTGTAGAGCTTGGGGCATAGGTAGCTGAAGACACAGCTACTGATGGTAGAGTGCTAGAAATTGGTAATGTACAAGAGATGGGGGTTGCAGGCATTCAGAAATGAGAGAATATGGTGAGGTACAGGAGGTTCCAGAGATAGGGTGGGGTAAGGCCATGGAGGGATTTGAAAATGAGGATGAAAATTTTAATATTAAGACATGGCTAGAGCAAGGGAAGATACAAGTCTGTGAATGCAACAAAAGGAAGGTAGTGAGCACGTGACTACTTTCAAGGAAAAAAGAAGTTACAAACCTCAGTGGGTTAGAACATAGAACATAGAAGAATACAGCGCAGTACAGGCCCTTCGGCCCTCGATGTTGCGCCGATCAAAGCCCACCTAACCTACACTAGCCCACTATCCTCCATATACCTATCCAATGCCCGCTTAAATACCCATAAAGAGGGAGAGTCCACTACTGCTACTGGCAGGGCATTCCATGAACTTATGACTCGCTGAGTGAAGAACCTACCCCTAACATCAGCCCTATATCTACCCCCCCTTAATTTAAAGCTATGCCCCCTTGTAATAGCTGACTCCATACGTGGAAAAAGGTTCTCACTGTCAACCCTATCTAACCCTCTAATCATCTTGTACACCTCTATCAAGTCACCCCTAAACCTTCTTTTCTCCAATGAAAACAACCCCAAGTGCCTCAGCATTTCCTCATAGGATCTTCCTACCATACCAGGCAACATCCTGGTAAACTTCCTCTGCACCCGTTCCAGTGCCTCCACATCCTTCGTATAGTATGGCGACCAAAACTGCACACAATATTCCAGATGCGGCCGCACCAGAGTCTTATACAACTGCAGCATGACCTCAGGACTCCGGAACTCAATTCCTCTACCAATAAAAGCCAGTACGCCATATGCCTTCTTCACAGCACTATTTACCTGGGTGGCAACTTTCAGAGATCTGTGTACATGGACACCAAGATCCCTCTGCTCTTCCACACTACCAAGTATCCGACCATTAGCCCAGTACCCCATCTTTTTATTACTCTTACCAAAGTGAATCACCTCACACTTAGCTACATTGAACTCCATTTGCCACCTTTCTGCCCAGCTCTGCAGCTTCTCTATATCCCACTGTAACCTGCCACATCCTTCCTCACTGTCTACAACTCCTCCGACTTTCGTATCATCCGCAAACTTGCTCACCCAACCTTCTAACCCTTCCTCCAGGTCATTTATAAAAATGACAAACAGCAATGGTCCCAAAACAGATCCTTGCGGAACACCGCTAGTGACGGCACTCCAAGATGAACCTTTGCCATCAACTACTACCCTCTGTCTTCTTCCAGCCAGCCAATTCCTAATCCAAACCTCCAACTCACCCTCAATGCCATATCTCTGTATTTTCTGCAGTAGCCTACCATGGGGGACCTTATCAAACGCCTTACTAAAATCCATATACACCACATCTACCGCTTTCCCCTCATCTACCTCCTTAGTCACCTTCTCAAAGAATTCAATAAGGTTTGTGAGGCACGACCTGCCCTTCACAAAACCATGCTGACTATCCTTGATCACATTATTCTTATCCAGATGTGCATAAATCCTATCCCTTATAATTCTCTCTAAGACTTTGCCCACAACAGAAGTGAGACTCACTGGCCTATAGTTACTAGGATTATCCCTACTCCCCTTCTTGAACAAGGGAACCACGTTTGCTAGCCTCCAGTCCTCTGGCACTACTCCTGTAGACAAAGAGGACACAAAAATCAAGGCCAATGGCTCTGCAATCTCCTCCCATGCTTCCCAGAGAATCCTAGGATAAATGCCATCAGGCCCAGGGGACTTATCTATTTTCACCCTTGCCAGAATTTCCAACACCTCTTCTCTACATATCTCAAAGCCATCCATTCTACTTATTCGTGCCTCAGTATTCATATCGACAACAATGTCCTGTTCCTGAGTGAATACTGACGAAAAGTATTCATTCAGTGCCTCCCCAATCTCTTCAGCCTCCACACGCAACTTCCCATTACTATCCTTGATTGGACCTATTCCTACCCTAGTCATTCTTTTATTCCTAACATACCTATAGAAAGCCTTAGGGTTTTCCCTAATCCTACCAACTAAGGACCTTTCATGTCCCCTCCTTGCTGCTCTTAGCTCTCTCTTCAGGTCCTTCCGGGCTACCTTATAACTCTCAATCGCCCCTATCGAACCTTCACGCCTCATCTTTATAAAGGCCGCCCTCTTCCATTTAACAAGGGATTCCAATTCCTTATTAAACCACGGCTCCCTCACACGACCCTTTCCTCCCTGCCTGATAGGTACGTACTTATCAAGGACACTCAATAGTTGCTCCTTGAACAAGTTCCACATATCAATTACGCTCTTGCCTTGGAATCTACTTTTCCAATCCACACATCCTAAGTCATGCCTCAACACATCATAATTTCCCTGCCCCCAGCTATAACTCTTGCCCTGTAGTACACACTTATCCCTCTCCATCACTAGAGTAAAAATCACCGAATTGTGGTCACTGTCCCCAAAGTGCTCACCTACCTCTAGTTCTAATACCTGGCCTGGTTCGTTACCCAGAACCAAATCCAGTATGGCCTCACCTCTTGTTGGCTTATCTACATATTGTGTCAGGAAACTCTCCTGCACACATTGCACAAACACTGACCCATCTAACGAACTTGAGCTATAGCTTTCCCAATCAATATCAGGAAAGTTAAAGTCTCCCATAACAATCACCCTATTACTGTCACTCTTCTCCTGAATCATCTTCGCAATCCTTTCTTCAACGATTCTAGGACTATTAGGAGGCCTGTAAAAGACTCCTAACAGGGTGACCTCACCTCTCCTATTCCTAACCTCAACCCAAACTACCTCAGATGGCAAATCTTCGTCCATCTTCCTTTCCACCGCTGTAATACTATCTTTGACAAGCAAAGCCACACCCCCCCTCTTTTACCCCCACCTCTGACCCTACTAAAACATTTAACCCCTGGAACCTGCAACAGCCAATCCTGTCCCTGATCTAGCCATGTCTCCGTAATAGCCACAACATCGAAGTCCCAGGTACCAACCCACGCTGCAAGTTCACCTACCTTATTTCGTATACTTCTGGCATTAAAGTACACACACTTCAAGCCACCATCCTGTTTACAGGCACCCTCCTTTAAGATTGATGCCATATTCCTAACCTCCCTACACTCCAGGTCCTGCACCCTAAAGCTACAGTCTGGGTTCCCATGCCCCTGCAGAGTTAGGTTAAACCCTCCCCAAGAGCACTAGCAAACCTCCCCCCAAGGATACTGGTGCCCCTCAGGTTCAGGTGCAGACCATCCTATTTATAGAGGTCCCACCTTCCCCAGAAAGAACCCCAGTTATCCAAGTACCGAAATCCCTCCCTCCTGCACCATCCCTGTAGCCACGCATTTGACTGTTCTCTCTCCCTATTCCTCGACTCTCTATCACGTGGCACGGGTAACAAACCAGAGACAACAACTCTGTTCGTTCTAACTCTGAGCTTCCAACCTAGCTCCCTAAAAGCCTGTCTAACATCCTCAGCACTCCTCCTACCTATGTCATTGGTGCCAATATGGACCACGACTTCAGGCTGCTCCCCCTCCCCCTTAAGGACCCGGAAAACACGATCAGAGACATCACGTACCCTTGCACCTGGGAGGCAACATACCAAACGTGAGTCTCTCTCGTTCCCACAAAACCGCCTATCTATGCCCCGAACTATCGAGTCCCCAATTATTATTGCTCTGCTCTTCTCCACCCTTCCCTTCTGAGTAGCGGGGACAGGCTCCATGCCAGAGGCCTGAGCCCCGTCACTTACCCCTGGTCAGTCGTCCCCCCCACAAGTATCCAAAACGGTATACTTGTTCTTGAGGGGAACGACCACAGGAAGTCCCTGCACTGGCTGCTTCCTCCCAGTCCCCCTCACTGTCACCCATCTATCTGCCATCTTTGGGTTTGGCCTTTGTGCAGGTTTCACAAGATGTCTAGAAAGTTATCAATCATTGAAAAGGAGTGGCATGGTGGCTCAGTGGTTAGCCACAACACCAGGATCCCAGGTTCGATTCCAGCCTCAGGCGACTGACTGTGTGGAGTTTGCACATTCTCCCCGTGTCTGCGTGGGTTTCCTCCGGGTGCTCCGGTTTCCTCCCACAGTCCAAAGACATGCAGGTCATGTGAATTGGCCATGCTAAGTTGCCCATAGTGTTAGGTGCACTAATCAGAGGGGAATGAGTCTGGGCAGGTTACTCTTCGGAGGGTCAGTGTGGACTAGTTGGGCCGAAGGGGCTGTTTCCACACTGCAGGGAATCTAATCTGAAAATGTAAAGATAGGGATGTTTGGCTACATTCATATACACAGTGTTGATGAGGCCACATCTGGAGTATTGTGTCCAGTTTTGATCATCTTCTGTACAAAACAAGGATATAAATGCATTTGAAGCGATTCAGAGAAGGCTCACTTTACTGATATTTGGGATTGGAGATGGGGGCTGTGACCTTAGGAGGAAAGGCTGGGCCTATATTCATCGGAGTTTAGAAAAACAGTAGGATTTCTGACTGAATTATTTAAAATCCTGAGGGGACTTGATGCAGTGGTTGCTGAAAGGATGTTTCCCCTTCAGGGAGAGACTAAATGAGGGGCAGTTTAAAAATAAGGGTCTCCCATTTAAGACAGAGACGAGAAGTTTTTTATTTCTCTCAGAGGCTCTTCAGTCTTTGAAAATCTCTTTCCGAGAGAGCAATGGAGGCACGGTCATTGAACACTTTAAAGCATATGCTCTTGACTGATAGTCAAATGTTATTGGGGTGGGGTGAAAATGTGAAGTTGAGGCCACAGTCAGGTCAACCATGATCTTTTCAAAGATTAGAGCAGGCTAGAGGGATTGAATGGTCATCTCCAGCTCCCAATTCTTAAATTCATATTGTTATTTATAAGGTTCACAATAGAATGTGGAAACAGATACCATGTTGGAGCAGTCACTTACTTGCAGGAACTAATTCCAGTAAGCTCAGTTGCCGCTGTCGAAACTCTCGGAGAGCTCGATGTCGTCTTAGCTGAAGCTGACGTTTAAGCTCCTCCTCCTCTCTCTTCTTCTCCAGCTGTTGCATTTCCTGTTCACGTTTGGCCCTTAGTAATTAAATCAATTCTCATCAAACACAGCCAGAGCTCTACAGTCACTAACTATGCCACAAAATACAGCAGCAAGAGGCAGAGGTACAGGAATGGGTTGATCAATTCCTGAAGCTATTCCATTAACTCAGTTTGATTTGCCCACCAGTCTTCCATTTTCCAAGATACCCTTACTTAGCAAAAAAAAACTGATCTCAGGATCTCCACTGTGCAAAATCTGGAACAAAATGCTGGCTTTGCCAGCAAAACCCACAAACCATGAAAACATAAAGAAAATATAAACTTAACATCCCGAGGAACAGCCACAAGAGGATTATAAGATAAAACCTTGCACAAAAGAACATTTTTGATTAGATTAGATTACTTAGTGTGGAAACAGGCCCTTCGGCCCAACAAGTCCACACTGACCCTCCAAACAGCAATCCACCCAGACCCATTCCCCTACATTTACCCCTTCACCTGACACTACGGGCAATTTAGCACGGCCAATTCACCTAACCTGCACATCTTTGGACTGTGGGAGGAAACTGGAGCACCCGGAGGAAACCCACGCAGACTTGGGGAGAATGTGCAAACTCCACACAAAGTTGCCCTAGGCAGGAATTGAAATCATGTCTCTGGTGCTGTGAGGCAGCAGTGCTAACCACTGTGCCACACATTTTGGTTGTAGAAGTTGGGTTTAAAGCATCATAAAAGGAGGAGCGAGGGGCAGAGAGATTGAGGGAGGAAATGCCAAGACTAGGGAATGAACAGCTTGAAGGAATAACTGTCAAAGATGGGACAAAGTAATCCTCTTCCAAGCCATGCGTTCAAGTGACTGATTTGACTTAAAGGTAGAATATCAATTTATAAATAAGGCACAGAAGGATACCTGAAACTCCTTTGTAAAGTTGTCACCGCTTTCGGAAGACACTTCAACCGCTTTCTCGTCTGATATGCTCTCCATGATGCTTGGATCAGGCATGCACATCTGTGGAACTTCTTAAAAAAAGGTCAATGTTTGGTTTTCAGGTTGAAGTGCTTAAACTTAAAATATCTAGACTCCAAGCACATCAGTTCGGATAAAGTCTTGTTTTTGTTACTTTGCTCGGTAAATTGTTTCATAATGTTACTACCCTTTCTCTTTAGAATAAAGAGTGTGTGGAATCTCACATTAAGCCTAATATAGCTCTTTGAAAGAGCGATCCAATGAGTCCCACCTCTCAGCTCTTTCTCGTACAGCCTTGCAAATAGTTAAACTTTAAAGACATTAAAACATATGGAATAGGAGGAGTATACTATGGCTTGTTTTGCCTCCTCTATCATGGACCATTTCTACATCAACTCCATCTTCCTTTACATCTTATCCTTGATTTCTTATTAATCCAAAATTATCTGTGACCTCTTCTTGAACATAATCAATGACTAAGCATCTAAAAGTCTTGAAACACATTTCTCAGTGATGAAATTCTCTCTCATCTTGGCCATAACTCATGACGCTGGGACTATGCTCTCTGTTCCAAAAACACAAGGAGGGGATAACATCCTTGTCAAGCATCTTTACAATTTTCTCTGTTTCAGTTAGCACTATCATGTAAATGACCAAGAACGTACAAGTTATAACATGCTTTTCATCAACACAAATTCACTGTAATGTGATTGACGAATTGGGGACGCTGTTTCTGCAGTGCAGACATTTAAAACATGTATTGGCTGCAACGTGATTAGATTGCCAATACTTTAAGTGCTGCTTCTAAGGCGCAATGTTTCTATACTGCATGGTTGTACGAGAATGCAACCGCCAAATTGTAGAAGAATTGACTGAATGCTCAATCTACTTAATCTCTTCTTGTCGGTCAATCCATTCAACCTAAGAATCAATTGAGTAAATATATGTTGCACTCTCTCTGGTTCAAGTACCTTCTTTCTTGAGTGAGGGGACCAAAACTAAACACAATACTCTGGGTTTGGAGGAATATGAGCCGGGTGCTGGCAGGTGGGACTAGATTGGGTTGGGATATCTGGTCGGCATGGACGGGTTGGACCAAAGGGTCTGTTTCCATGCTGTACATCTCTATGACTTGAGAAGGAAACTGGTAAAGTCGACGTTAATGCCGTGTGGTTGGATGGTCCCAAGGCAGAAGAGGCGGCGTTCTTCCTCCAGTCTTCGAGTGACTTGGATTTGGCAGTGGATGCAGCTCAGGACTTGCATGTTCTTGGTGGAGTGGGAAGGGGAGTTGAAGTGGTCTGCCACAGGGCGGTGGAGTTGTTTCGTGTGTGTCCCCCAGAGATGTTCCTGGAGACATTCTGCGAGTTGGCATCCTGTCTCCCCAGTGTAATGGGCCCAAGAGCTGATGTTATGACACAGGGTAAACCCCTCTGCTAATTTAAACCAGCAACACAGAAAAGATTCACCATGTGCTGTAATCAGTTAAAATTTGAGAGGCAAAGAACTATCCCAGAAGCAAATGTTTAAAGTAAAAAAATTAACAACTTTATTCTTTAAGCCTAACAGAGAATATTAAAACTAACAACTATTTATAACTTCTTTCTCTTAAATCGATCTTTTACCTCTCATTCTACAATACTAATCCAATAAAAAATCCGATTAAGATTTTAAAAAGTCACATTTCAAACCCAGTCCGCTTTGCTGAGTTTCCTCTGTAGATTCTCTCTAGATTCAATGTTTTGCTGTACAAACACCTTTCCCAGACATTTACCTCTCAGAGATCTCTTAAACTCGTAGCCTCCACCTCTTGGCCTTTTGATAGTTCTCTCTCAACTGTTCAAAAATGTCCAGTTTTATACTCCAAAACATCAGACTGTTTCATTGGTTTTAGTATTTAATAATATTAAATTTAAACCTGATTGAGTTTGGTAACTTGGGGGCACAATTTAAACGGATGGTAGAATTTGAATTTGTTTTTGTCTCATGGCAGCCCAGCTTCTGCTAGCTGTTTCAACTTAGCATTATATTGTTACCTTGTTCCGGACTCTCTGTGCTTCTCTAAGTCCTTGCTCGCTTTTCAACTCTCTTAAAAGGTACAATACCTCTACACTTTCATAACACTGAACTGCCCACTCCTGCTCCTAATTCCTATACTCCTAAAGCCAACCTATTTTAACCATTGACATAGAACATAGAACATAGAAAAATACAGCGCAGTACAGGCCCTTCAGCCCTCGATGTTGCACCGACCGAAGCCTACCTAACCTACACTAGCCCAATAACATCCATATGCTTGTCCAATGCCCGCTTAAATGACCATAAAGAGGGAGAGTCCACCACTGCTACTGGCAGGGCATTCCATGAACTCACAACCCGCTGAGTAAAAGATCTACCCCTAACATCTGTCCTATACCTACCACCCCTTAATTTAAAGCTGTGTCCCCTGGTAACAGCTGACTCCATACGCGGAAAAAGGTTCTCACTGTCAACCCTATCTAAACCCCTAATCATCTTGTACACCTCTATCAAATCTCCCCTAAACCTCTTTTCTCCAATGAGAAAAGTCACAAGTGCCTCAGCCTTTCCTCATACGATCTTCCTACCATGCCAGGCAACATCCTGGTAAACCTCCTCTGCACTTGTTCCAATGCCTCCACATCCTTCCTGTAGTATGGCGACCAAAACTGCACACAATACTCCAGATGAGGCCGCACCAGAGTCTTATACAACTGCAACATGACCTCAGGACTCCGGAACTCTATTCCTCTACCAAAAAAGCCCAGTACACCATATGCCTTCTTCACAGCACTATTTACCTGGGTGGCAACTTTCAGAGATCTGTGTACATGGACACCAAGATCCCTCTGCTCATCCACACTACCAAGTAGTCTACCATTAGCCCAGTAATCCATCTTCTTGTTACTCCTACCAAAGTGAATGACTTCACACTTAGCTACATTGAATTCCATTTGCCACCTTACTGCCCAGCTCTGCAACTTATCTATATCGCGCTGTAACCTGCCACATCCTTCTTCGCTGTCCACAACTCCACCGACTTTCGTGTCATCCGCAAAGGGCACGACCTGCCCTTCACAAAACCATGCTGACTATCCTTGATCACATTATTCCTATCCAGATGTTCATAAATCCTATCCCTTACAATTCTCTCTAAGACTTTGCCCACAACAGAAGTGAGACTCACTGGTCTATAGTTACTCGGGCTATCCCTACTCCCCTTCTTGAACAAGGGGACCACATTCGCTATCCTCCAGTCTTCTGGCACTATTCCTGTAGACGATGACATAAAAATCAAGGCCAATGGCTCCGCTATCTCCTCCCTAGCTTCCCAGAGGATCATAGGATAAATGCCATCAGGCCCAGGGGACTTATCTATTTTCATCCTTTCCAGTATTCCCCAGACCTCTTCCCTACATACCTCAATGCCATCCATTCTAATCACTTGTGACTCAATATTCACAGCAGCAACAGTGTCCTGTTCCTGAGTGAATACTGACGAAAAGTATTGATTTAGGGTCTTACCAATCTCCTCCACCTCCACACACAACTTCCCACTACTATCCTTGACTGGACCGATACCTACCCTAGTCATCCTTTTGTTCCTGACATACCTATAGAAAGCCTTTGGGTTTTCCCTAATCCTACCAACTAAGGACTTTTCATGTCCCCTTTTCGCTGCTCTTCGCTCTCTCTTTAGATCCTTCCTGGCTGAACCTTCTGAACCCCAACTGAACCTTCACGCCTCATCTTTACATAGGCCGCCCTCTTCCCTTTCACAAGGGATTCCAATTCCTTATTAAACCACGGCTCCCTCACAAGACCCTTTATTCCCTGCCTGACTGGTACATACTTATCAAGGACACCCATTAGCTGTTCCTTGAACAATCTCCACATATCATTTGTGTTCTTCCCTTGAAGCCTATTTTTCCAATCCACTCATCCTAGGTCATGCCTCACCGCATCATAATTTCCCTGCCCCCAGCTATAACTGTTGCCCTGCAGTGCACACTTATCCCTCTCCATCACTAGAGTAAAAGTCACCGAGTTGTGGTCACTGCCCCCGAAGTGCTCACCTACCTCCAAGTCTAACACCTGGCCTGGTTCATTACCTCGAACCAAATCCAGTATAGCCTCACCTATTGTTGGCCTGTCTACATATTGTGTCAGGAAACCCTCCCGCACACATTGGACAAACACCGACCCATCTAACGAACTCGAGCTATAGCTTTCCCAGTCAATATCTGGGAAGTTAAAGTCCCCCATAACAACCACCCTGCTACTTTCACTCTTCTCCTGAATCATCCTCGCCATCCTTTCTTCTACGTCTCTAGGACTATTAATGACATCTATCATTAACACCTATTTTGCATCTAGATCGTTCCTTTATTACCATATCAGCACTCTCTTTGCCCTGGCCATCCTTGCCATCTATTTCACTTGCTCCCCCTCTCCCTTTGTCACGAGTATGAAAATCATTATTTTCTAGCCCGTCAGTTCAAAGATGTTACTGGACAAGAACATTAATTTTGCTCCAATGTATAACTATTGTAAGTAATAATACTTGCCTGTTGACTTACTCCTTGTGTGGACCCAGCATAAAGGAGTTCCAAAAGCTGATTTAACTCCTTGTCAAAACCTCTTCCTGTCCACTGTTTTCTCAAGAGAGGACGTAAGCCTGGGCAAGATACCACTGAAAGATTATTTTTCTGACTTTGCTAGACAGCTACTTCCATAAGAATTATTGCTAGATGCACAAAATATGTTCTGAGTTACAAATTATTTTTTGTATTAACTATATTCATTCAAGTTCTTTCCAATCTTTGGATGCATTGAAGTCGTAATTGTTCCAAAGGAGTCAAAGGGTTTCAGCATTCGACAAGAAAGTACAATTGAGGCTAAAATCAGATCAACAACAATCTGACTGAATAGCAAGGAAAGCTCAGACATTCCTGCTCCTACTTTGTATATTTGCATGATCTGGCAGCAAGACAGTCAGATAAAAGGTCGGCACAACATCAAGGGCCAAAGGGCCTGTACTGTTCTGTATTCTAAAACCAACTCCTCCTGCCCTTATCGAGATCAATGCTCTCAAATTGACTCAAATTCTGCCTTTATTCACCCTGGACCTCTGCTGGTGTGTTGTCATCAATTGCCACAGTTCCTATTACTGAGGGAAACTGCAGGAAAGGCCCAACAGGTAACCTTATATGCTTGAAGAACACTTGATTCTGTCATGTCTCTCTGAAGGAACTGCCCAAGAGTTATTCACCAGCTCTTCCACTGATGGCAGAATGGCCAACAGATCAGAGTTCCAACACACAGTTCCATTCAACAGGAAGCTAGTTTACAATGTTAAATGGACAGAATTGTCAGTCTACCAATTTCAACTTCAACTACTGGGTATCTGCCAGCAGAAATCAAGAATCAATCTTGCAGGAAGGAAAATCTGGAAACAACTATTGCCTTATGCAACTAAGCAAGACATCATGGAGCATAGAACACATAAGGGATCCATTCTGTCCATGAATGAATTAAGCTCAAAGCCATACTTTCTAAATGGTGAGAAAATTAATAAAGCCAAAGCACAAAGGGATCTGGGAGTGCTAGTCGAGGATTCTCTAAAGGTAAACATGCAGGTTGAGTCTGTGATTAAGAAAGCGAATGCAATGTTGTCTCTTATCTCAAGAGGGTTGGAATATAAAAGCAGAGATGTACTACTAAGACTTTATAAAGCTCTGGTTAGGCCCCATTTGGAGTACTGTGTCCAGTTTTGGTCCCCACACCTCAGGAAGGACATACTGGCACTGGAACGTGTCCAGCGGAGATTCACACGGATGATCCCTGGAATGACAGGTCTAGCATATGAGGAACGGCTGAGGATACTGGGATTGTATTCGTTGGAGTTTAGAAGATTAAGGGGAGATCTAATAGAGACGTACAAAATAATACATGGCTTTGAAAAGGTGGATGCTAGGAAATTGTTATTCTGTTAGGCGAGGAGACTAGGACCCGTGGACACAGCCTTAGAATTAGAGGGGGTCATTTCAGAACAGAAATGCGGAGACATTTCTTCAGCCAGAGAGTGGTGGGCCTGTGGAATTCATTGCCACGGAGTGCAGTGGAAGCCGGGACGCTAAATGTCTTCAAGGCCAAGATTGATAGGTTCTTGTTGTCTAGAGGAATTAAGGGCTACGGGGAGAATGCTGGTAAGTGGAGCTGAAATGCGCATCAGCCATGATTGAGTGGCGGAGTGGACTCGATGGGCCGAATGGCCTTACTTCCACTCCTATGTCTTATGGTCATATTAAATGTTATACTGTACAGATATGCTTCTTACTTATCCATTTCTCAACATGTGAGCCAAAAGATTTGGATGTGAATCATGGTGAACTGAGTCATTTTGCAGAGTGACTGCCACTTTCTCTGTCAATATAAAGAATGGATTGTGTCCTTGACCCAGCCACTTGGCTATTCATTGACGATAGGTGGGTAGTCTTGACATTACCACTCTGGGAAAGTGGCCCTGGGCCAGGATGAAAGCCATGAAGCCAACAGTACAGACAGTGACACAAAGTTCAGTGCTCAGATGCTACCGTATCGAAGCAGTCCATCGGGGAAATTAGAAATCCCAAATTAAAGGGAGAGGTAAGAGTGCAGAACTCAGGAGAGGTTATTAAAATCTCCAGCACAGACACAAATAGGACAGAGTAGATGGAAAAAGGTTATAGCATTCAAACTTCAAGCACACTGGACAAACGAATGACAATGAGGAGAGGGATGGTTAATACAGGACTGATGGTGTTATATCTGAATGCATGCAGTATAAGGAATAAGGTAAATGAACTTGTGGCGCAGATCGAAATTGGCAGGTATGACGTGGTGGGCATCACAGGGATGTGGCTATAAGGGGATCAGGACTGGGAGTTGAATATTCAAGGATACACATCCTCTCGAAAAGAGGGTTGCCTTATTAGTAAGAAATGAAATTAAATCAATAGTAAGAAATAAAGTAGGGTTAGATGGTGTAAAATCTGTGTGGGTAGAATTGAGGAGTTATGTAAAGGCCTCCAAACAGTAGTCAGGAGCTGGGGTGCAAGATACACCAGGAGATAGAAAAGATGTGTAGGAAAGGCAAAGTTACAGTGACCATGGGGGATTTCAATATGGGAAAATCTGGTTTGCAGTGGATTGCATGAAAAGGAATTTGTGGAAAGACTACGAGATGGTGTTTTGGAACAGCTTGTGGTGGAGCCAAGTAGGGAACAGACTATTTAGTGTTGTGCAATGAGTCAGATTTGGTAAGGGAGCTTAACGTGAAGGAACCCTTCGGAAGCAGTAATCATAACATGATTGAATTTACTCTGCAATTTGAGAGAGAGTAGATAGAATCAGAGGTAACGGTCTTACAGCTGAGTAAAGGCACCTACAAAGGCACGAGGGAGCAGCTGGGTAGAATTGACTGGAAAAATTGAACCTAGCAGGAAAGACAATGGAACAGCAATTCCATTGCTGTTTCTGGGAGTAATTCAGGAGACATAGCAGAGATACATCCCAAGGAAAAAGAAACATGGTACAAGGAGGATGAGGCAACCGTAGTTGACGAGGGAAGTCAGGGATAGCATAAAAGCAAAACAGAAAGCATACAGTGTGGCAAATGGCAGTGGTAACCCAGACAATTGGGAAGCTTACAAAGACCAACAAAAAAAGAAATAAGGAGGGAGAAGATTAAATATGAGGGTAAGCTAGCTTGTAATATCAAGGAATACTGTAAGGGTTGCTTTGGATATATAGAGGGCAAAAGAGAGGTAAAGATGGACATTGGGCTGCTGGAAAATGACACTGGTGGGATAGTAGTGGGGAACAAGGAAATGGCTGAGGAACTGATTAATTACATGGTGTAATTATTCATGGTGGAAGACATGAGTAATATCCCAAAAATTTAAGAGACTGAGGGGCAGAGCTGAGTATGGTGGCTATCACCCAGGAGAAGATGCAAGAAAAACTAAATGGTCTGAAGATGGATAAATCACCTGGACCAGATGGGCAACACCTCAAAAGGGAGATAGCTGAAGAGATAGTAGAGGCGTTAGTGGGGATCTTTCAGGAATCGCTAGAATCAGGGAGGGTTCCAGAGGACTGGAATATCACTAATGTGATACCCCTGTTTAAAAAGGGAAGGACGCAAGAGATGGAACATTACAGACCGACTAATCCAACTTTGGGTGTGGGTAAGACCCTGGAATCCATTGTAAAGGATGAGATTTCTGAATACTTGGAAGTGAATGGTAAAATAGGCATGGTTTCATCAAGGGGAGGTCATGCCTGACAAATCTGCTTAAATTCTTTGAGGAAGTAAAGAGCATGTTAGACAAAGGAGACCCAATGGATGTTGTCTACCTGAACTTCAAGAAGGCCTTTGACAATGGAAGCTACTCAGTAAGAGCCCATGGTATCAGAGGCAAGGTGCCAGCATGGATAGAAGCTTGGCTAAATGGCAGAAAGCAGAAAGTGAGAATAAAAGGTCCTCCTCAGGATGGCAGCTGGTGACAAGTGGTGTTCTGCAGGATTTAGTGTTAGGACCATAACTTTTCACTTTATACGTTAATGATCTAGATGAAGGAACCGAGGGCATTCTGGCTAAGTTTGCAGATGATACAAAGATAGATAGAGGGAGAGGTAGCATTGAGGAGGTGTGAAGCCTGCAGAAGGATTTTGACAGGTTAGGAGAGTGGGAAAAGAAGTGGCAGATGGAGTAAAACATGGGAAAGTGTGAGGTCATGCACCTTGGTTAGAAGAATAGAGACATGGACTATTTTCTAGATGGGGAGAAAACTCTGAAATCTGAAGTGCAAAGAAACTTGAGAGTTCTAGTCCAGCATTCTCTCAAGTAAGTTTGCAGGTTGAGTCAGTAGTTAGGAAGGCAAATGCAATGATGGGATTTATATTAAGAGGACTTGAATAATAATGGATGTACTTCTGAGGCTCTATAAGGCTCTGGTCAGACTACATTTAGAGTATTGTGTGCAGTTTTGGATGTACTGATCCTGGAGCATATTCAGAGGAGGTTCACAAGGATGGTCTCAGGAATGAAAAGCTAAACACGTGAGGAATATTTGATGACTGGGTCTATACACTATGGAGTTTAGAAAATTGAGGGGGTATCTAACTAAAACATACAGAACACTGGATGGCCAGAATAGAGTAGATGTTGGAAAGATGTTTCCCTTGGTAGGAGAGACTAGGACCCGAGGGCACAGCCTTAGAGTAAAGGGAAGACCTTTTAGAACAGAGATAAGGAGAAAGTTGTTCAGCCAGAGGGTGGGGAATCTATGGAATTCATTGCCACAGAAGACTGTGGAGGCCAGGTCATTGAGTATATTTAAGACCAAGATAGATAGGTTCTTGAGTATCAAGGGGATCAAGGGTAACAGGGAAAAAGTGGAAGAATGGAGTTGAGAAACTTATCAGCCATGATTGAATGGTGGAGCAGATGCAATCGGCTCAATGGCCTAATTTCTGGTCCAATGTCTTATGGTCTTAAAAGCTGTTTTTCTGCAGTAAGTCTGTACTGATTTAAGCGACCAGGGTTTTCAATGGCACTCAACATAAACAATACAACTAATGAAAGAGCTTGCTTTTACCAAATAATGCACCACAGGTTATCAAGCATAACAAGTACTCCTTTTAAATGCAGTCACTGAATGTAGGAAAACAATTTTCTATGATTTTAATGGGAGACAGTTTTGATTAGAACGTTACAAGGTTAATTGTTCTCCAAGGTTAAAAACAGCATTATAACTAAAGAAAATACTGCAGATGCTGAAAATCTGAATACAGAATGTGCTGGAAATACTCAGAGCAGATAGTATTTGTGCTAAGTCACTTAGTCATACAGCACCGAAACAGATCCTTCAATCCAGGGCATCAATGTGGACTTCACCTGTTTCATCATTTCCCCTCCCCCCACCTTACTCCAGTTCCAACCTTCCAGCTCAGCACCATCCTCATGACCGGTCCTACCTGCCAATCTTCCTTTCATCTATCAGCTCCACCCTCCTCTTTGACCTATCACCTTCATCCCCATCTCCACACCCCTATTGTACTCTTGGCTGCCTTCTCCCCAGCCCCACCACCTCCCATTTATCTCTCCACCCTGGAGTCTCTCTGCCTTCAGTCCTGATGAAGGGCTTTTGCCCGAAACATCGATTTTCCTGCTCCTCGGATGCTGCCTGACTGGCTGTGCTTTTCCAGCACCATCCTAATCTAGACTCTGATCTCCAGCATCTGCAGTCCTCACTTTTGCCTAGTTGGGAAGATGAGAAAAACTTGCATTTATGTAGCTCTCACACAGTTCTTGGACTCCTGAAAGAGCTTTGCAACTAATAAACCACAGGGTGGACCATGAGTGGTTTAGCTTAGCAATCAGAAAAATTAATTCAGCTCTGTTGAGCATCACTGACCTGAAACATCCACTCCACAAACACAGTTAGCAATTCCAGTATGTTCTGTTTTTCTATCAGAAAAATTAATCTTGGATGCATAGAGAAGGTAGTGAGGGAGCTAGTGATTACAGAATAACAAGAAAATCTCAAGAGGTTTGCAGCCATATGAGGGTTGTGCAGGACACGGATCAGTGATCAATACTAATCACAGACCAGAAACTGAATCTGACAGATACTTGGTCTATTCGACTCTGTACTACAGTTATCAATTTAGCAATTTGGCAGTTCATCTTAAATGATTTTCTAAAAGTAAATTAATCTGGTTTAGTTTTGCAGAGTGCCAGGTACGAGGGATAGCCTTACAAAAATGTAATTACTCTGAGCGTAATTAGAGCATTTCTGTATATATTTAGTACTTGACATACCTTTGTAATTGTTGCAAAGTATCTTCAAGGTGGGAGGATGGGTCTCTGCTATCAACAGCATGACTTTGATAGATGTGCTTCCTATAACTGGATTGCTGGTTGCAAAAAGCTTGTAAATTAATTCATCCAGGATTAGGCAGATATTTTTCTCATCCACAGAGAACAACACTGTCCTGAAAGGCAGGATGGCACACAAGGTTATTCTAAATATTGTGTCGAACAGGGGGTTGCTCATTGGCTTTGCTTACACTTTGTTTTGTATGTAATAATCTAACAGTATTCAAAAAGTGGAATGCACGTGTCTCCAGCACTGGCTCAAGTGCTTGGACAGGGCTGCAGTTACTGGAAAGTAAAAACTGAAAGAACTGTGGATGCTGAAAATCAGAAACAAAAACAGAAATTGCTGGAAAAATTCAAGCAGGTCTGACAGCATCCATGCAGAAAAATCAGAGTTAATGTTTTGGGTTTAATGACTCTTCCTCAGAATTAAGTGCTGTTACTGTACCTATTTATTATGGAGTAATCTTCAGACCCTGCTCAAGAGAATTGATTTGTGTAGATACTTTAGTTGACAGATGACAGTGAAGGAATTAAAACTATAAAATGGTAACTATAAAACAAAGTTACAACAGCATTGTACTAAACAAATAGGTATGATAGTTCAATGCTTGGTAGCTGATTCTGAATCATGGCAATACAAATGAATATTGACAAGTGTATCAGTTGGCTATAGTGCTGTTGAATCTTACCATCTCACCTGTTCACCTGCAGGATACCGAGCAGGACAGACACCATAATAGCTCCAGTTTCCACATCATCAGTGAGCAACAACTGCAGGAGGCGATCAGACTGAAGCACTGCATTGAAAAGCGATAGGCAGTTACTAAAGCAAGCCACAGAGACCTTGCAATTATTGCACTACTGTCCAAATCTTTTCAACTGGCAACTTTTCCAATATCTTACAGCCTTTCAAAGAGTCTTTAAAACCCCCAACTGCTTGTTCAAGTGGCTGTAAGACAGGTTAAAACACTTTTTCAAGAAGCTGAGAACATTCCTCATGCCCAGGCTAATGTGTGCTCTGAGTAGGAATTTTTCTCTCAGACAATTGTGAATCCGTGGAAATCTTTACTAGAGGGCTGTCAATCTTGCATCATTTAGTATATTTAAGATTTAAATAGACAAACCTTTAATCAGTGAGGGAGTTGAGGATTTTGGGAAAAAGCAGGAAAGTGTAGTCATTTAGAAAGGCATGGACTAGTCAGGAACAGTCAGCATTTTAAGGGAAGGTCATGTCTTACAAATTTGATTGAATTGAATTATTTGAGGAACTGACAAGGAGGATCAATGAGGTAGTGCAGATGATGTTACCTACCTGGATTTTAGAAGGGCACTTAACAAGATCCCAGATTGGTCAAAAAAGTAAAAGCAGGGTAATGTGCCAAATTGGATCCTAAGATGACTTAGTTACAAGAAACAAAGGGCAATGGTTGCTCTTGCACATGGAAAGCTGTTTCAACTGGTGGTTCCACAGGGCTCAGTGTTAGGACCCCTGCTGGTTGTTTTATACATTAACAACTTGGAATTGAATGTGGGGGCAACAACTGGGAAATTTGCAGACTACACAAGAATTGACCATGTAGTGGATAATGTAGAGGATAGCTGTAAGTCCCAAAATGAAAGGTTGGTGGAGTGGGCAGGAAAATGGCAGTCAGAATTCAACTCTGATAAATGTGAGGTAATGCATTTAAAAGGGAATATGAAGTGAGAGATCTTGGTGTGCAAGTAGACAGGTTCCCAAGGTAGCAGTACAAGTAGATAAGGGCTAGATGACCTACTCCTGATCCTAGTTCTTATGTTCAAAGGCTTATGGAATGCTCTCAAGAGTCATCGAGATGCACAGCATCAGTCCAACCCGTCCATGCCGACCAGATATCCCAACCCAATCTAGTCCCACCTGCCAGCACCCAGCCCATATCCCTCCAAACCCTTCCTATTCATATACCCACCCAAATGCCTCTTAAAATGTTGCAATTGGACCAGCCTCCACCACTTCCTCTGGCAGCTCATTCCATACCCATACCACCTTCTGTGTGAAAAAGTTGCCCCTTAGGTCTCTTTTATATCTTTTCCCTCTCACCCTAAACCTATGCCCTCTAGTTCTGGACTCCCCGACTCCAGGGAAAAGACTTTGTCTATTTATCCTATCCATGCCCCTCAATTTTGTAAACCTCTATAAAGGTCACCCCTCAGCCTTCGACGCTCCAGGGAAAACAGCCCCAGCCTGTTCAGCCGCTCCCTACAGCTCAAATCCTCCAACCCTGGCAACATCCTTGTAAATCTTTTCTGAACCCTTTCAAGTTTCACAACATCTTTCCGATAGGAAGGAGACCAGAATTGCACGCAATATTCCAACAGCGGCCTAACCAATGTCCTGTACAGCCGCAACATGACCTCCCAGCTCCTGTACTCAATACTCTGACCAATAAAGGAAAGCATACCAAACACCTTCTTCACTATCCTATCTACTTGCGACCCACTTTCAAGGAGCTATGAACCTGCACTCCAAGGTCTCTTTGTTCAGCAACACTCACTAGGACCTTAGCATTAAGTGTATAAGTCCTGCTAAGATTTGCTTTCCCAAAATGCAGCACCTCGCTGAATTAAACTCCAACTGCCACTTCTCAGCCCATTGGCCCATCTGGTCCAGATCCTGTTGTAATCTGAGTTAACCCTCTTTGCTGTCCACTACACCTCCAATTTTGGTGTCATCTGCAAACTTACTAACTGTACCTTTTATGCTCACATCCAAATCATTTATGTAAATGACAAAAAGTAGAGGACCCAGCACCGATCCTTGTGGCACTCCACTGGTCACAGGCCTCCAGTCTGAAAAACAACCCTCCACCACCACCCTCTGTCTTCTACTTTGAGCCAGTTCTGTATCCAAATGGCTAGTTCTCCCTGTATTTTGACTGAGGTATATAATACAAAAGCAGGATATAAGGATGAAACTATATAAGACACTGGTAGGCCACAATTGGATTATTACATGCAGTTCTGGTTACCACATTACAGGAAAGGCATGATTGCTCTGGAGAGAGTGCAGAGACAATTTACTAGAATGTTGCCAGGGCTTGGGAATTGTAGCGATGAGGAGAGACTGGAGAGATTGCAGTTATTTTCCCTGGAACAGGAGAAGGCTGAGGGGTGATATGATTGAGGTATGATTGAAGTTGCGAGGGGTAGAGATAGAGTAGACAAGTGGAACCTGTTTTCTCTAACAGAGTTCAAACGTTAAGTGGCAGAAGGATTAGTGGGAATGTGAAGAAAAAATGTTTTTATGCAGAGGGTAGTGAGTTTCTGAGATTCACTGCCTGAATTGGTGGTGGAGACAGAGACCTTAAGCTCTTTTTAAAAGTGCTATAAGATGCAGGGTTATAGCTGTGTGCAAGAAGATGGGATTAGAAAGGGTATCTGGGTGTCTTTGGCTCAGTATGAACCAACTGGACCAACTGGCCACCTTCTTTGCCGCATCATTTCTATGAATCATTACCTCACTGAATGGTGGAGTGGACCCAATGGGCTGAATGGCCTTTTCTACTCCATTCAACAGATTATCTGGTCCTTTACCTCACTGATGCTTGCGGGCCTTTGCTGTGTGCAAATTGACTTTAATTATTCTGCACAACACCAACAATACTTCAAAATAAAAATCAATGCTCATGAAACACTTAGAGACACCCTGAATATGTGAAAAATCCTGAGTATGTGAAGTTATCTTAACTGAAAAAACTGATTTACTTGAAATTTTCACCCCCTCAATCATCGTAGATGAGAATGGCCTTTTAGTGCAACAGGATTATTTGGGAAAACCCTTGCTGCCGTCTTTTTGCATACCACATTTCAACCGAACTATTTTCTGAAATGTCCGGTCATGCAAACCACAAAAATAGCTTGAGCACAGATGTTCATAAGCAAAGCTTGTTGGTCTCAGAAACAACTGAATCGTTACGTTCCTCGTCTGAACAAATCTGCTGAAAACAAGAATTCTACATTTCAAATGTGTTAATCAACTAATCTGGCATAAACACAAGCAAAAAATACTGTTAAATACTTCACAGGTCATAGAGTCAGAGATGTACAGCATGGAAACAGACCCTTCGGTCCAACTCGTCCATGCCGACCAGGTATCCTAACCTAATCTAGTCCCATTTGCCAGCACTTGGCTCATATCCCTCTAAACGCTTTCTATTTATACACCCATTCAGATGCCTTTTACCCGCCTCCATCACTTCCTCTGGCAGCTCATTCCATGCACGCACCACCTTGCGTGAAAAAGTTGCCCCTTAGGTCCCTTTGATATCTTTCCCTTCTCACCCTAAACTTATGGTCTCTAGTTCTGGACACCACCACTCAAGGGAAAAGACCTTGTCTATTTACCCTATTTATTCCCCTCATGATTCATTAACCTTTATAAAGGTCATCCCTCAGCCTCTGATGCTACAGGGAAAACAGCCCCAGTCTATTCAGCCTCTCCCTATAGCCCTACAGCTCCCTCCAACCCTGGAAATATCCTTGTAAATCTTTTCTAAACCTTTTCAAGTTTCACAATATCCTTCCAATAGGAAGGAGACCAGAATTGCAAACAATATTCCAAAAGCCGCCTAACCAATGTCCTGTACAGCCAGGCACCATTTGCGGAGAGAGCAACTGAGCTAACATTATGGGTCCACTTGCTGCTCCCACCAAAGCTGCCACTTGATCTACTGAGTATTTTCAGTAATTTCTGTCTTTAATTTCAGATTTCCAGCACTTGCAGTGTTTTGCTTTTGCATTAGTTGCCAGTTTGGAAATCTAATTGAAGTACAGTATCAGAATTACTGATTTGAGAAAATAGCGAAGTTCCACACTTGCGTGCAAGTTAATACCATATTGAGAACCATCTGGAAAAAAATAAACTGTATCAAGTTGTTTTTCTGAACATCTTTGCATTTAGAAAAATAGAAAGATTCATGAGACAAAAGATGGCCATCTGTCCATTGTATACCTGCTGACTATAAAAACTGAGATTATTCATTCTGATTTCATCTTCCAGCTCTTGGCGTATAACCCTGCAGATTGCAGCAACTCAAGTGCACACTGAAATAGTTCTTCTTTTAACATCCTTTCAGGATGGTGGAGGAGCTGGTGAGTGGCTGTAGTGTATCTAGTAGATGGCGCACACTGCTGCCATTGTGATGATGGAGGGAAGCAGTGAATGTTGAAAGTGTTAAACAGGATGCCAGTCAAGCAGCTGATTTGTCCTGATGGTGTTGAATTTTTCACTCATCTACGCACGTGGAGAGAATTCTGTTACATTCCTGATTTGTGCCTTGTAGATAGTTCACTTGCTTTAGGGGGTCAGGAGGGGAGTTATTCGCCACAGGCTTTCAAGTCTCTGAGCTGTCCTTACAGCCACATTATTTAGAAGACATTGGGGACTGCAGAAGCTGGAGAAATCAGAGTTGAAAAAACGTGGCGCTGGAAAAGACACAGCAGGTCAGGCAGCATCCAAGGAGCAAGAGAGTTAACATTTCAGGCAGGGCCCTTCTTCAGGGCATTATTTATATGACTGACCCAGTTGTTTCAGGTCAATGGTCAACTCCAGGATGTTGACAGTGGGGTTTCAATGATGTAATACCATTGAATGCCAAAGGGAGATTCCCTTATTAGAGATAATCATTGCTAGGCACTTCTGTGGTATACATGTTATTTACCACTCATTGGCCTAAGCTTGAATGTTGTTGACATCTTGCTGCACTTACAGACAGTGTGCTTCAGTATCTGCAGAGTTGTGAATGGTGAACAATGTTCGATCATCGGCAATCTTCCCCACTTCTGACTTTTTAAATGGAAGAAAGGTCATTGTGAAGCAGCTGATGATTGGGTCTGGGACTCTATCCTGAGAAACTCTTGCAGTGATATCCTGAAACCAAGATGACTGACATCCAAAAACCACATCATTTTTGCTAGGTGTGTCTCCAACCAGCAGAAAGCATTCCCTACCCCCAACTAACTTCCATTGACTCTAGTTTTGTTCAAGCCCCTCGATAACACACTATGTCAAATGCAGCTAGATGTCAAAAGGTCAGTCACTCTCATTTAAGCTCTGGGATTCTGCTCTTTTGCTTGTGTTTGAACAATGGCTGTAATAAGGTCACAAGTTGAGAGGCTTTGGCAGAATCAGTGCTGCTTCATAGCACTGTTGATGACCATTTCCTTCACTTTACTGAAAATCAAGAGTAGATTGACAGGCAGTAATTGGCTGGATCGGATTTGCTCTTTTTTGTCTGAACTTTACACATTGCCACAGAACATAGGATGTTCCAGCACAGTACAGGCCCTTCGGCCCTCGATGTTGCACTGACCTGTGAAAATAATCTGATACCCATCTAACCTTCACCGTTCCATTATTATCCATGTGTATTTCAATGCCAATTTAAAAGCCCTTAACGTTGGCGAGTTAACTACTGTTGCAGGCAGGCTGTTCCACACCCCCTACTACTCTGAGCGAAGAAACTACTCCTAAATCTATCACCCCTCAATTTAAAGCTATGTCCCCTCATGTTAGCCTTCACCATCTGAGTATAAAGGCTCTCACTGTCCAACCTATCTAACCCTCTGATTATCTTATATGTCTTCATTAAGTCATCTCTCAGCCGCCTTCTCTCCAACAAAAACAGCCTCAGTTCCCTCAGCCCACAGACTTTCCACCGATGTCAGTGTTATAGTTTGACTGGAACAGTTGGCAAAGACTTCAGTACTATTGCCGGAATATTGTCAAGGCCCATAGCCTTTGCAGTATCATGTATACCAGACCTTTAAGAATATTTGAGAACCAGATGGGCTTTTTATGACACAATCGACAATGACTTCATAAATCACCATTAGACGAGTTTTAAATTCCAGATTTAGGGTGTAGGTTTGCTCACTGAGCTGTAGGTTTGATATCCAGAAGTTTCATTACCTGGCTAGGTAACATCATCAGTGGCAACCTCCAAGTGAAGTGAAGCTGTTTTCTCCTGCTTTCTATTTATATCTTTCTCCTGGATGGGGGTTCCTGGGGTTTGTGGTGATGTCATTTCCTGTTCGTTTTCTGAGGGGTTGATAGATGGCATCTAGATCTATGCGTTTGTTTATGGCATTGTGGTTGGAGTGCCAGGCCTCTAGGAATTCTCTGGCATGTCTTTGCTTAGCCTGTCCCAGAATAGATGTGTTGTCCCAGTCGAAATGGTGTTTTTCTTCATCCGTGTGTAGGGCTACGAGGGAGAGAGGGTCGTGTCTTTTTGTGGCTAGCTAGTGTTAGTGTATCCTGGTGGCTAACTTTCTTGTTTGTCCTACGTAGTGCTTCTGGCAGTCCTTGCATGGAATTTTGTAGATGACGTTGGTTTTGTTCATAGGTTGTACTGGGTCTTTTAAGTTTGTTAGTTTTTGTTTGAGAGTGTTGGTGGGTTTGCGTGCTACTAGGATTCTGAGGGGTCTTAGTAGTCTGGCTGTCATTTCTGAAACTTCTTTGATGTATGGTAAGGTGGTTAGGGTTTCTGGCTGTGTTTCATCTACTTGGCGTGGTTTGTTCTTGAGGATTCTGCGCACTGTATTTTTTTTTGAGTATCCGTTCTTCTTGGATACGTTGTATAGATGGTTCGCCTCTGTTTTCCGAAGTTCGTCTGTGCTGTGCTGTCCCATTTCGACTGGGACAACACATCTATTCTGGGACAGGCTAAGCAAAGACATGCCAGAGAATTCCTAGAGGCCTGGCACACCAACCACAACGCCATAAACAAACGCATAGATCTAGATACCATCTATCAACCCCTCAGAAAATGAACAGGAAATGACATCACCACAAACCCCAGGAACCCCATCCAGGAGAAAGATGTAAATAGAATGCAGGAGAAACAGCTTCGCTTCACTTGGAGGTTGCCACTGATGATGTTACCTAGCCTGGTAATGAAATGTCTGGATATCAAACCTACACCCTAAACCTCAACCTGAGCTACAAACCTTCACAAACCTTGCAAAAATTCCAGATTTGTTAACTGATTTCAAATTTCACTACAGTGGTGGGATTCATCAACCTTCCTCCAGAGCATTAACCTAGGTTTCTGCATTATTAGCCCAGTGACCAGACCATTGTGCCAGTGCTTCCTCTATTAAGCAAACAGTCAATTTTCGTAAACTTCAAAATCATATTCTTACAGCTAAGTCTAAATTGTTAACACAAACTATAAACATGAAGAGATGCAGCAACAAACACATTTCTGATAGTGCTGTGGAAGCAAATTCAATTGTGGCTTTCAGAAAGAGGAGAAATCTCCAGGCCTACAAGGTAAAGGAAGCGGAGTAAATTAGCATGAATTACTCTTTCAGAGTGTCAGCACAAACCAAAATGGGCTACTTCTGTTCTATGTGTTGCTGGAAAAGCGCAGCAGGTCAGGCAGCATCCAAGGAGCAGGAGTATCGACGTTTCGGGCATAATCCCTTCTTCAGGATTCCTGAAGGGCTTATGCCCAAACCGTCGATTTTCCTGTTCCTTGGATGCTGCCGGACCTGCTGCGCTTTTCCAGCAACACATTTTTCAGCTCTGATCTCCAGCATCTGCAGTCCTCACTTTCTCCTACTTCTGTTCTATGAAAACACAACTCTAAATTTGAGTTTATTGGCCACCAATCCCAATATCAGGTTCATTGTCCCTTTGTCTATTTACATCCAATTTTACCTCTGTGATATCCATAGAACCATAGAAGAAACCCTAGAAAAGGTACAGTACAGAAAGAGGTCAGTTAGTCCATGTATCAGTGTGGTTGAATAAACCACTTTCCAGCACCTGTCCCTGCAGGTTTCAGCATTTCAGGTGCAGATCCAGGTTCCTTTTAAAGGAATGGAGGGTTGCTGCCTCAGCCAGAAAACTCTACCCGAAAGCTTTTCCTCATGTCCTCTCTAATCCTTCTACCAATCACCTTAAATGGTAGTCCTTGGCAATTGACATTTGTGCTAGGTAAAAGAGGTCTGCCCTTTGCCATTTATATAAATGACTTAGATGAAAATATATAAAGTATGGTTAGTAAGTTTGTGGATGACACCAAAACTGATGGCATAGTTGGCAGTGAAGAAAGTTAGAGAGATTTTGATCAATTGGGTTAATAGGCTGAGGAATGGCAGATGAAGTTTAATTTGGATAAATGTGAAGTATTGCATTTTGGTAAAACAAACAACAGCAGGACTTATACTATTAAAAGGAGAGCACTGGATTGTGCTTTAGAACACAGAGACCCAGAGCTTCAGGTACTTAGCAACCTCTATTATCCAAATGTCGATTATCTGAATTTTGGATTGCCCAAATAAGATCCCAAGTCTCGATGTTTGGTAAACTGTATTGTTCGAGCATTCAATTATCCAAACATTTAATTATCCAGACAAAATACTTCCCACCCATGACATTCGGATAATTTGAGGTTGCCCTGTACATGATTCTTTGGAACTTGCATCACATATAGACAGGATAGTTTAGAAGGCATTTAACACGCTTGTCTTCATTACTGAGGCCTTTGAGTATGAGTTGGAAAGTCATGTTTAGGTTGTACAGGATGTTGATGAGGCCTCTTCTGGAGTACTGTATCTAGTTCTGCTTGCCTTATTATAGGAAGGATATTATCAAGCTGGAGAGGATTCAGAAAGGATTTATCAGGATGTTGCCAGAAATGGAAGGTTTGATTTATAGGGAGAGGCTGAATAAGCTGGGACTTTTATTTTGCTGGAGAATAGGTGGTTGAGGGGTGATCTTATAAAGGTTAATAAAATCAGAAGGGGAGTAGATAAGGTGTATGGCAGGTGTCTGGAGGATTTCAAGACGAGGGAGAATTTTTAAGGTGAGAGGAGAAAGATTTAAAAGGACATGAGGGGCAATGATTTTACACAGGATGATTCATGTGTGGAATGAAATTCAAGAGGAAGTAGTGGATGCAGATATAGTTACAACAACATTTAAAATTAATTTGGATAAGTACAGGAATAAGAAAGGTTTGGAGGGATATGGGCAAACAGCAGGCAGGTGGGACTACTTTAATATGGGATTATGGTTGGCATCAACTGGTTGGACCAAAGAGTCAGTTTCCAAGCTGTATGACTCTGTAAAACCCTCATTACTTTGTACACTTCAATTAAGGAACTATTCAGCTTCTTCTGGTCTAAGGAAAACACCCTAGTTTAAGTTGTCCTCATAGTTGCAGTTTTCAAGCTCTGACAACATTCTTGTAAGTCTCCTCCATACTCTGTCTCGAGTAATTATGTCCAGACAGCAATGTGGTGACTAGATTTATACACAAAATGCCTGCTGCAGCCTAATCAGTGCCTTAAATAATTTCACTACATTCCTATATTCATAATTTAGTACTCAAAATCTCATTCAGTGAGGGAAAGCATGCTATATGCCTTCTTTACCAATCTGTGCTGCTACCTACAGGGATCTGAGGACATGCATTCAAAGGTGTTTCAATTCCTCTACCTCTCTCATCAACCTTAGCCTATTATATATTCCATTGCTTTGTTTGCCCTCTCCAAAAACATAACTTCCAATCTCTGGGTTAAATTTTATTTGCTACATTTCCATCCACTCACCCAAACCAGTGATATCATCCTTTTCACTTTCACCTGCTTGGCCAAATGTTTTGCTTCATCTTCAATCTTTCCAATCATGTCTCCCACATTTAAGTTTAAATCATGAATATTTACCACAACCAGCAAAGGACCCAACACTGAATCCATTCACAAAACATCGACTACTACCCTTTGTTTCCTTACACTAAATCGATTTTGGATCCACCTTGTTACATTTCCCGGTTATCTTATCAGCTTTAGTTTAGTGTGCCATGTGGGACTTTGTCAAATGCCTTGCTCAAATCCACTGCAGTACCCTTACCAATCCTCTTTGTTATTTCCTCAGAATATTGATATATTTGTAATCTTTCAAATATCATTTTCATTGACTCTTTATCTATTTCTGCCCACTTCTGGCACTGTGATATCCATTGGGACATTTTTCTACATGAACAGTACTGTACAAATGCAAATTTTAGTTGCTAGTAACAATACCCATAGCCAAATAAAACTAAAGCACTGGCTCAGACTTACCATGTTGAATCAGCTGAATGTGGTCACTAAGAAGCCAGCAAAGGGAGTTAGTCACATTGAGAAAACAGCGCAGAAAATCTTGTTTGATGTCATCCTTGAATTAAGAACAATTTGTTAAAACATTTTCAAGCAGGCAAAGATGTATTTAAATGTACTTTCTTTCTATGATATATCAACATAGTTGTTTCTGATCATAGGTTTTAGTTATGCATCACCAACAATAAGATGTTTACAAAGAGCAAACATCATTGAAACAGGTCATTCATGGCATTTTGCTCCATTTGAACCCTTGCCCAACCTTCCATACCTAATTCAATTAACATTATCCTCAATTGACTTCTGCTTCACACACTTAACTAATTTACCTTAAAACGTAATTACATTATTTGAATTAACTGTTCTATGGTAGTGAGCTTCGCATTCTCAATACCCTGCAGGTAAAGAAGTTGCTTCTGAATTCCATATTTGACTTCTTACAGATTATCTATTGATTGCTTCTAATTTGGCTCATGCCCACATGTGAAAATATTCTTAACATGTTGACTCAATCAAAATCTTTCAGAATTTAAAATATTTTTATTGGCTCACTCCTTGGTGTTCTCTTTTCCAAAGTCAAGAACCCATTCATTGTTTTCCAAGTATACAAATTCAGTCTTGATATCATTCTTTATTTGCAACTTTATCAGTGCCTCAAGATCACTTTTACATGATGGTGCCTAGAGTTGTGTGGGTACCACATTAACTATTCACCAGCCCTTGGCAGTATACCGATCACTTACAAATTACTAAATATGTGTAATAGCACCTCATCTGTGTCTGTTCACACAGGAGCAGAGAACTGTTGACTTTGCTTGATTGACATCTCCATGAGATTAATGTAAATTATTCTGTAATTTCTTTTGCCAATGTCTCAATGTAATTTGCACAAGGTGAAGAGGCATTAAATTTTAAGGCTTCTGTTACTGATACATTAATGGTTGGTCTGACACTTTGCTAGCATTATAGGAACATACTTTATTTTAAAAAGCTATGAATTGACATTTCTTTTATAAGCAGTTTCACATATTGGATGGCGTCATAAAGGCATCTGTACGAAGAGAATTACGGTGAGATTTGTGGCAGAATGAGTTTAAAGGTCCAGCAAGGTCTACCTCAGTGCAATTTACTGCAACTTTTATGCATTTGCCAAGCAGTGAGGTGCTGAGGTGATGTGCTGCCAATTACAGGGATTATGGCAACTGAGGGCACTAGCTGGGTCAATGGGCACTGGCATCCCACATTTGCCAACCCTCATGATCATCACGGTATGCTTCCAATTCACTTGTAGTCCACTTAGGAAGTACAGGATCTACATGCTTATTGCATTAATGCATTGTCTTGCCTCTCTGTGCCAATTAGCACAGTCAAGCAACTAGGCAGCTTGCCTAGCTGGTCAGAAGCTTTCAATCGAGGTGGGGTGTGTACATGTTGTTGAAAGACAGTGAGTTATGTCAACGTCACACCTGCAGTATTTTCCAGCTGCTTACATGGCAAACACAGCAAGCAAGCAGCCATGTCACAAAGGGGAATAGCCCTCATCAAAATCCATGGAGGCAGCCATCTCTCAGGAGGTCTCAACATAGTACCTATTTATATGGTTTTCTAAATAACATGATATGTAATGAGGCAGACATGAATAGGGAGCATAAGGTGAAGGAACCTATTGGGGACAGTGACCATAACATGAGAGAATTCACCCTTCAGTTTGAAAGGGAGAACCTGGAATCACAATACTTATGGTATAACAATTGAGGTAACTACAAAGACATGAGCAAGGAGCTGGTCAGAATTGACTGGAAGGGGAGCCAGCAGGGAAGGCAGTGGAGCAGCAATTTTCGCAAGGAAGAAGAAGCATACTAAGGGGAGAATGAGGGAAATGTGGTTGACAAGGGAAGGCAGAAGCAGCATAAAAGCAAACAAAAAAGCATACGATGTATATAAGAATATAAGAACTCGGAGCAGGAGTAGGCCATCTGGTCCTTCAAGTCTAATCCGCTATTCAATAAGATCATGGCTGATAGTGAGTTTCGAGAAGTTTGTAGCTCAGGTCGAGGTTCTGGATGTAAGTTTGCTCGCTGACCTGAAAGGTTCACTTTCAGATATTTCGTCACCATTCCTCCGGTGATGCACTGGTGGTATGGCCCGTTTTTTATTTATGTGCTTAGGTTTCCTTGGAGAGAGAGAGAGAAAAAGAGACACAGAGAGAGAGACAGAGAGAGGGAAGATTATTAATGAGAATAAGCCTATTAGTAATATAAAAGGACGACGGCACAAGATTTTTTTTAGATACCTAAAAAATTAAGAGAGAGGCAAGAGTGAACATTGAACTACTGGAAAATGAGGTAAGAAAAGAAGTTATGGAGAACAAAAAAATGGCAGAGGAAGTGAACGGATACTTTACATCAGTCTTCACGGTGCAAGATATCAATAGCATATGAGAACTCCAGAAGAGTCAGGGGGCAGAGGTGAGTGCAGTGGCCATCGTTAAGGAGAAGGTGCTGGGAAGCTCAAAGGTCTGGAAGTGAAAAATAAAATCACCTGACCAGTTGGACTACATGCAGGATGCATTGGTCGTGACTTTTCAGGAATCACTGGAGTCAGGGAAGGTCCTGGAGGAATGGAAAATGGCTAATTTAACACCCCTGTTTAAGAAAGGAGCAAGACAGAAGATGGGTAAATATAGGGCCAATCTACATGCTCCACGTCTTATAAACTGGTAACAGAAGTGAAATCTTCAGCTTGTAGTCTAGTGCTAAGTCTTATAAATAGAATTCATGCAAATATGGTTTGCAGCTAGACAGACCGAAACTACAAGTATAAATCACCTCAACAGCTTGGAGGAATCGAGTTTGCAGGCGTCGTGCCAACACCATCAGATTATCTGAAGCTGATGGCAAAACCTTTTCATAAAACTCTTCAACATCTTCCTTTGGATTCAGACCAACACAGACAGTACTGAAAGGAATCAATTCAATTCGCCATTAATTTTATAAACTCAAAATATTTCAATAATTTTATTTTAAAACCAGCAACACATTCACCCAGCAAAGCCAGGATATCCAACCGGATATTTATGTCAAATAAAAATCTTTAGCTTTGGCAACCAAACAAGTTGAAAATGTGTTGCTGGAAAAGCACAGCAGGTCAGGCAGCATCCAAGGAACAGGAGAATCGACGTTTCGGGCATAAGCCCTTCCTGAAGAAGGGCTTATGCCTGAAACGTCGATTCTCCTGTTCCTTGGATGCTGCCTGACCTGCTGTGCTTTTCCAGCAACACATTTTCAGCTCTGATCTCCAACATCTGCAGTCCTCACTTTCTCCCCAACCAAACAAGTTGCCCAGTTTGACAGCTAACGATGATGGAAAAATCTATAGTCAAAAGGACTCAGGTTTTTTTGCATGGGCAATAACTTATTAGAGTTCAGATGGTCCACAATTGTTTTCTGTGAACATTAAGAGTGAGACTCAAATCTAGAGATTTACTGGTGAACTTAGAGAGTTTCAAGTAACATAAACTATGAGAATACAAGTTAGAGTTCTTCACAACCATTGGATGAAGTAACATTAAATGAAGACTACAAGCATTCCATTTGATTGGGAGGAACTAAATAGTGATTCCTTTGCTGAATACCACTGCATAATCTGCAAGTGTGATCCTTAGCTTTGAATCACTTGCCTTTTGATTACCTGCCCTGCTCCAGCTATTTATATTGGTCCGATGAAGCTCAATGAAAGCTTGAGAGGCAGCACCTATCAATTAAATACTTTCAAATTCAATATCAATTGCACTCATTTCAGATTACAACCCTGGTTCCATTTTTTCTGGCGTAAGTAATGATTCTGCTGATGTCATTCACACCTACTCTAGACCCATTTTATCTTTCTTTCCTTTTTGTTTATTCATTCACAGTATGAGGGTGCCGCTGTCTGGGCCAGCATTTATTACCACCCCTAATTGCTCAGAGGGCAGTTAAGAGTCAACCACAGTGCTGTGGGTCTGGAGTCACATGTAGGCTAGACCAGGTCAGGATGGTAGTTTCCTTCCCTGAAGGTCATTAGTGAACCAGATGGGGTTTTTCCAACAATCGACAATGAATTCATGGTCATCATTATACTCCTAATTCCACATTTTTGTTGAATTCAAATTCAACCAACTGCCGTGGCACGATTTGAACCCAGTCCCCAGAACATTACCTTGGTCTGTGAATTAACAGTCCAGCGATACTACCACTAGGCCATCGCCTCTCCCCGCCCCCACCCCAAATAAAATTTACACCTCCTCTGGACCCACCTTATCTTCCTTTACTTGCTCCATTGCCACCCTCTTTTGCCTTATACTATCGTCCCTTGTGTCAGTCACAGACTCCTGCTTTCGGCCTCAAAATTTCTCTCCTCACGTCCAGGTTTGCTTGAAAAAAAATAGTAAACCCTTTCAGCTTCTATTTTTGAGAAAAGGTCATGGGCCTGAAACAATTAACTATACTCTGTTCCCCATTTGTTCTCAAATCGGCACAGTGTTCTGGTTAATTGGATGATTTAAGTCAATTCATCTTTTTGTGTCTCTAACATGTTAGAAGACCATAAAAGAACACATTTCACATTATTATATCCTGGTCAGGGGTACTGGGATTGATTGTTTGCCTGGATTGTGTCCCTTTTTTCCATGATCAGAACTCACTATATGAGCTGTGCTGTTCCAGGAGCACGTGACTGAAAAAATGAACCCTGTTAATTTGCATTGTGAATTTCTTATTGGCTAAAATATACTCTGGATGGTGTAATGAAGGAATGATGGAGATTCACATCATAAACCAAAGCTTTATAACATGAGACAAACAAAATAATGAACCTACACCACATTTGATAGCTAGCTTGTTTGATTTGAGGAAAATAGTTTTTATTGACACTAAAATCTGATTACTTTGGACAAAAGTATGCCAAACAGATTTCAGCTTGAAACCTAAATTGCCAGATTGTCTTTCAATTCATGTTCACCACCAGAACAGAAAAGTCCATAATGGAACGCTACCACCTGCAAGTTCCACAGAAGCTGCACACCATCTAACTATATTACTGTACATTCAGTGTCGCTGGATCAAAATCAGGGACATCCCTTCCCAGTAGTACTTTTGATACCTCAGTACCCCAAGGACTGCAGCATGTTCAAGATGCCAGCTTACCACCACCTTCTCAACCCTTTAGAGTTTGGCAATAAATGCTGGCCCAGCCAGTGACACCAACATCCCACAATAGAATACAATACACACTGCCAAGCATTCAAGAATCCCCAATATAATGGATAGGAGGTAATTACTGATTAATGAATACCACGTCACAGTCTTCTGTTTTTGGCAAGGATTAATGCTTAACTCCTTTGTATTTGCACAAACAATGTTTCATTGCATTTAAAACAAAAACACATTGGTTTGAGCACTTAAATGGAATTCATACCCAAATCCTTCCTGTGGATGCCTTTAGGAATAGAATTAACTTTTTATAAAGCACAACTATATAAACAATTTGGAATGGAACATTAATTAAGGATTCCTGATCTACTTTACCTGACTATCTCAGCCAGATCTACAGCTGTGGACCAGCTTCCTGGAATGTTGTAGTAGTCTTGTTTAAGCACCAGTATACAATACTGAATTAGGTCATAATAATAAATATCCTCTTTTAGTTTCTGTAATTCTTTGCTTTCTACAGGTGGTTTCTTCAGGATTTCTGTAAAAAAGTATGTGCAAGACTTTGAAGGAGAATGGGTTAATGCTACACAAGAAACAAAATTTCAAGACAGCTTAGAGAATATGGAAACATCACAGTGTAGTCCCGAGTACCATTTACAATTGAGGAGATTTAGAAACAAAATCCTAACTACTATGTGATTGAGGGATTCAGAACAGTATGAAAAGAAAAATGCCTGTCTCCCCAAGCACCAATGTGGCTTTCATTGTAATACCTTGAAATCTCTACATACATTTTTACTTAGCTTGCCTTTTGATATTATCAGCAGCTGCCATCCAATTTTTAAAAAGTCCACAACCCACCAGTGAATGCCATGTATAGATCATGATGGGTTGACTAGACAAGGTTTTCTCATCACCTTCCAGATATTAATGATGCCTAGAATCCAAGACCAAAACTACTGCAACCTTCCTGATATATACGCTATTTAAGAGCCAAAAAAAAAATCAGGATGCACATTCCCACCAAGATTGAAATCCAAAGGTACAATGAATGATATATTCTAAAATGCCCCTGAATGCACACTGGAAGTTGCACCTGTGTTATAACATAAATAAATGTAAAGTTAGGCACACAATGGCTTCACAGAATATGCATGTAAATGTGTAAATGCATTTCACATAAACATCAATAACTTGCATTCACACAGCAGTTTTAATATAGTAAGATGCCAGAGATTAAGAGGTAAAATTAGGGGAGTGCCTTACTGGAGGTGAGGGGTAAAAAGGGAGTATCAGTGTTTGGTGCCTCAGCAGTTTACTGCACAACCACCTATGGTAAAGGAATAAAAATTTACAATTACAAGAGTTCAGAATTGAAAGAGTTCAGAGATCTGGGAGGAGCACAGGGATGAAAGAGGCAAGGGAAATGAAGGTCAAAGGGATGGAGTGATGTAAAAACAAGGATGAGAACTTTAAAAGCTGACAGACCAGGATCTAATAGATATCAGCAAGCATCGCAGTTTGTTAACATGACTTGGTGCACAGGAGGGCATGCTCAGCAGATTGGTTAAGTGTAAGTTTCCCAAGGGTGCAAGGCTTTATACTAGCCTGTGTCACTCAGGGTCAGAGTCAGTCATACAGCATGAAAACAGACCCTTCAATCCAACCAATCCATGCCAAACATAATCCCAAACTAAAATAGTTCCACATGCCAGATCCTGGCCCATTTCCCTCCTGTTCATGCACTAATCCAAATGTCTTTTAAATATTGTAACTGTACCACATATCTACCACTTCCCCAGGAAGTTCATTCCACATGCAAACCACCCTCTGTATAAAAAAATTGCCATTCATGTCTTTTTGAAACCTTTTTCCTGTCACCTTAAAAATGTGCTCCTTAGTCTTGAAATTCCCGCAAAGAGCGGCGGGAGCTGGGCGGAAGTGAAGTTGGAGCGCAGAGCTGGTCGGGAAGGTAAATGATTGATATTTGAGTGGGTGTGTTCTAGACCCCAGGCCCTACAAAGTAGGGCCTCCCTCCCATCCTCCTCCTCTAACCTAACTTTAAAGTCCACAGGTAAGCTACTCAGTGTTCTTGTTTTGGAGACTAAGTGTAGAGTAATGGCAGCGCAGGCAGTGGAATGTTCCTCCTGCAGGATGTTTGAGGTAGGGGTGACCACCGATGCTCCTGCCAACTTCATCTGCAGGAAATGCAGTCAGCTCCAGCTCCTCACAGAACGCGTTAGGGAACTGGAGCTGGAGTTGGATGAACTGAGGATTATTCGAGAGGCTGAGAGGGTGATAGATAGAAGCTACAGGGACATAGTTACGCCAGAGAACAGAGGTAGCTGGGTAACAGCTAGAGGTGGGAAGGGGAGGAAGCAGGCAGTGCAGGGATCCCCTGTGGTCGTTCCCCTCAACGATAAGTATACCGCTTTGGATACTGTGGGGGGGGGGGGGGACAGCCTAGCAGGGGTAAGGTGCAGTGACCGGTTCTCTGGCACGAGGTCCGGCTCTGAGGCTCAGAAGGGAAAGGGGGAGAGGAGGAGAGCGCTAGTTATAGGAGACTCTATAGTTAGAGGGACGGACAGGCGGTTCTGTGGACATGGGTGAGACTCTCGGATGGTTTGTTGCCTCCCGGGTACCAGGGTCCGAGACGTCTCAAACCGGGTCTTCAGAATCCTTAAGGAGGAGGGTGTGCAGCCAGAAGTCGTGGTGCACATTGACACCAACGACATAGGTAGGAAGAGGGGTGGGGAGGTCATTCAGGAACTCAGGGAGTTAGGCTGGAAGCTAAAAGCTAGGATGGACAGAGTCGTCATCTCTGGGTTGTTGCCGGTGCCATGTGACAGTGTGGCAAGGAATAGGGAGAGAGTGCAGTTGAACACGTGGCTGCAAGGACGGTGTAGGAGGGAGGGCTTCAGGTATTTGGACAATTGGACTGCATTCTGGGGAAGGGGGGACCTGTACAAGCAGGATGGGTTGCACCTGAACCAGAAGGGCACCAATATCCTGGGAGATTGGTTTGCTAGCACTCATCGGGGGAGTTTAAACTAATTTGGCAGGGGGATGGGATCCGGACTTGTAGTCCAGCAAGTAGGCTAGCTGTTTGTCAGGATGTCCAAGAATGTAGGGAGGCTGTGGAGAAGGTAGCACTGACAGGGAATACTTGCGGACACAGAGATGGGTTCAAGTGTGTATACTTCAACGCAAGGAGTATCAGAAATAAGGTGGGTGAACTTAAGGTGTGGATCGGTACCTGGGATTACGATGTTGTGGCCATCACGGAAACGTGGATAGAAGAGGGACAGGAATGCTTGTTGGAGGTTCCTGGTTACAGATGTTTCAGTAAGATTAGGGAGGGTGGTAAAAAAGGAGGGGGGTGGCGTTGCTAATTAGAAATGGTATAATGGCTGCAGAAAGGCAGTTTGAGGGGGATCTGCCTTTGGAGGTAGTATGGGCTGAAGTCAGAAATAGGAAAGGAGCAGTCACCTTGTTGGGTGTTTACTATAGGCCCCCCAATAGCAGCAGAGATGTGGAGAAACAGATTGGGAAACAGATTTTGGAAAGGTGCAGAAGCCACAGAGTAGTAGTCATGGGCGATTTCAACTTCCCAAATATTGATTGGAAGCTCTTTAGATCAAGTAGATTGGATGGGGCGGTGTTTGTGCAGTGTGTCCAGGAAGCTTTTCTAACTCAGTATGTAGATTGTCCGACCAGAGGGGAGGCCATATTGGATTTGGTACTTGGTAACGAACCGGGACAAGTGATGGGATTGTTAGTCGGTGAACATTTTGGTGATGGTGACCACAATTCTGTGACTTTCACCTTGGTTATGGAGAGAGATAGGTGCGTGCAACAGGGTAGGTTTTACAATTGGGGGAAGGGTAAATACGATGCTGTAAGACAGGATCTGAGGAGCATAAGCTGTCAGGGAAGGATGTCGTGGAAATGTGGAACTTTTTCAAGGAACAGATACGACATGTCCTTGATATGTATGTACCTGTCAGGCAGGGAAGAGATGGTCGGGTGAGGGAACCTTGGTTGACGAGGGAGGTTGAATGTCTTGTAAAGAGGAAGGAGGAGGCTTACATAAGGTTGAGGAAACAAGGTTCAGACAGAGCATTGGAGGGATACAGGATAGCCAGAAGGGAGTTGAAGAAAGGGATTAGGAGAGCTAAGAGAGGGCATGAAAAATCTTTGGCGGGTCGGATCAAGGATAACCCCAAGGCATTTTATGCGTAAGTGAGAAGCATGAGAATGACGAGAACAAGGGTAGGTCCGATCAAGGACAGTAGTGGGAGACTGTGTATTGAGTCGGAAGAGATAGGAGAGGTCTCGAATGAGTACTTTTCTTCAGTATTTACAAACGAGAGGGACCATACTGTTGAAGACGAGAGTGTGAAACAGACTGGTAAGCTAGAAGAGATACTTGTTAGGAAGGAAGAGGTGTTGGATATTTTGAAAAACTTGAGGATTGACAAGTCTCCCGGGCCTGATGGGATATATCCTAGGATTATTGGGAAGCAAGAGAGGAAATTTCAGAGCCGTTGGCAATGATCTTTTCGTCTTCACTGTCAACGGGGGTGGTACCAGGGGACTGGAGAGTGGCGAATGTTGTGCCCCTGTTCAAAAAAGGGAATAGGGATAACCCTGGGAATTACAGGCCAGTTAGTCCTACTTCAATGGTAGGCAAAGTAATGGAAAGGGTACTGAGGGATAGGATTTATGAGTATCTTGAAAGACACTGCTTGATTACGGACAGCCAGTACGGATTTGTGAGGGGTATGTCTTGCCTTACAAGTCTTATTGAATTCTTTGAGGAGGTGACCAAGCATGTGGATGAGGGTAGAGCAGTGGATGTAGTGTACATGGATTTTAGTAAGGCATTTGATAAGGTTCCCCATGGTAGGCTAATGCGGAAAGTCAGGAGACATGGGATAGAGGGAAATTTGGCCAGTGGGATAGAAAACTGGCTAACCGGTCGAAGTCAGAGAGTGGTGGTAGATAGTAAATATTCAGCCTGGAGTCCAGTTACAAGCAGAGTTCCGCAGGGATCAGTTCAGGGTCCTCTGCTGTTTGTAATTTTTATTAATGACTTGGAAGAGGGAGTCGAAGGGTGGGTCAGTAAATTTGCAGATGATATGAAGATTGGTGAAGTTGTGCATAGTGAGGAGGGCTGTTGTCATCTGCAAAGGGGCTTCAATATGCAGAGCTGGGCTGAGGAGTGGCAGATAGAGTTCAACCCTGTCAAGTGTGAGGTTGTCCATTTTGGAAGGACAAATAAGAATGCAGGATACAGGGTTAACGGTAGGGTTCTTAGTAAGGTGGAGGAGCAGAGGGATCTTGGGGTCTATGTTCATAGATCTTTAAAAGTTGCCACTCAGGTGGATAGAGCTTGTAAGAAGGCCTATGGTGTATTAGCATTCATTAGCAGAGGGATTGAATTCAAGAGTCGTGAAGTGATGTTGCAGCTGTACAGGACCTTGGTAAGGCCACATTTGGAGTACTGTGTGCAGTTCTGGTCGCCTCACTTTAGGAAAGATCTGGAAGCTTTGGAGAGGGTGCAGAGAAGATTTACCAGGATGTTGCCTGGAATGGAGAATAGGTCGTACGAGGATAGGTTGAGAGTGCTAGGCCTTTTCTCATTGGAACGGAGAAGGATGAGGGGTGGCTTGATAGAGGTTTATAAGATGATCAGAGGAATAGATAGAGTAGACAGTCAGAAACTTTTTCCCCGGGTACAACAGAGTGTTACAAGGGGACGTAAATTTAAGGTGAAGGGTGGAAGGTATAAGGGGGATGTCAGAGGTAGGTTGTTTACCCAGAGAGTGGTGGGGGCATGGAATGTGCTGCCTGTGGGAGTGGCAGAGTCAGAATTATTGGTGACCTTTAAGCGGCAATTGGATAGGTACATGGATGGGTGCTTAAGCTAGGATAAATGTTCGGCACAACATCGTGAGCCGAAGGGCCTGTTCTGTGCTGTATTGTTCTATGTTCCCCAATTCTAGGGAAAAGATACCTCCAACTAACTTTGCCTATACATTATTTTATAAACTTCTATAAAGGGCATAGCGAAGATTTGTAGCTCAGGTTGAGGGTCTGGATGTAGGTTTGCTCACTGAGCTCATTTTCAGACATTTCGTCACCCTACAAGGTAACATCTTCAGTGGGCCTCCAGGCAAAGCAATGCTGATGATTCCATGATTCCTGCTTTCCAATTATATGTTTGGGTTTCTTTGGGTTGGTGATGTCATTTCCTGTTCGTTTTCTCAGGGGGTGGTAGATGGGGTCTAGCCCGATGTGTTTGTTGATAGAGTTCCGGTTGGAATGTCATGCTTCTAGGAATTCTCATGTGTATCTCTGTTATGTGTCTGTAAACAGATAAATAGAAAGCAGGAATCATCAGCAGTGCTTCGCCCGGAGGCCCACTGAAGATGTTACCTAGTAGGGTGACAAACCGTCTCAAAATGAACCTTCCAGCTCAGCTACCTTTCTTGAATGATTTACTGCATGGAAAGATTATGATCTAGACCTTACTCAAGTTAGTGGCAGCACTTCCTGGACAGTACAATTAAAAGGTAAATTACATAAAGCTGAGGTTGCCTGATTTTGTCACAATTAATACAATTCCTTACCTTTCAGTTTTAGCAGGAGGATAGGAATCTTATCATTTGAACTTTCTGCAACTTCAGCTGCCAAGTTAAAAATTTGGCAATTCACCTCTTCACCCAAATTATTCATGGCTGCAGCCCTGGTCATTTGGCACAAAATAGGAGAGATACCTTGTATTGCATTTTCCACTGAACAAGTGTTCACAGCACAACAATATTCTCACAATTTAAAAGAGCAGCTTTGACTGCTAAAAAAACTACCAAAAAGTTAATTAGTCATCGCATGAAGGGGGGGTAAGGGCGTTGGGGGGGGGGGGAATGGTGGGGGTGGGGGGGAGAAAGGGGGGGGGGAGAAAGGGGGGGGGGAGGAAAAGTGGGGGGAAGAAGTGGGAGATTGAGATGGAGGGAAGTGGCAGATAGGGAGAGGGGAAACATCCCGCGATGAAGAAACTCGAAAAGCTCCTTTGACTCCTACCCAGAATCCATGCTTCAAGCTGCAGGCTGACCCCCTCCAGCCTTCGGCCTCCCCCAGGGACACAGCTCCTTCCCACACGGCCCCTGCGGCCGTTTCCAGGGCAACGCCAGAAACCTCGGCCTCACATCAGCACATTCGTCTCACCACCTGCACCTACAATCAGAAATCCGAGAAATGAAACACAGGATAAATTATATTATTTTAATATAGGCGAAAGGAGGGGGGATTACACCCACCTCTCTCCTACCGAAACACAGCCTGAGCTCCTGGCGAATCGGCGGGCTGTAGTCTGAAATCCATGCTGTCATGTAAACTTGCTCAATCTCAATGGGATGTTATGGTCAAATATGGATCAAAGCAAATTACTGTGGATGCTGGATTCTGAAACCAAAAGAGAAAATGCTGGAAACTCTCAACAGATCTGGCAGCGTCTCTTAGGAGAGAAAAGATCTGACGTTTCGAGTCTAACTGATCCTTTACCAGATTCTGGATGAGTGGTGCTGGAAGAGCACAGCAGTTCAGGCAGTATCCAAGGAGCTTCGAAATCAAAGGGCTTTTGCCTGAAGCTCCTTGGATGCTGCCTGAACTGCTGTGCTCTTCCAGCACCACTCATCCAGAATCTGGTTTCCAGCATCTGCAGACATTGTTTTGACCCTTTGCCAGATCTGCTGAGATTTTCCAGCATTTTCTCTCTTATGGTCAAATATGATTGGACTATGGCCCAATAATGGAATCCCTACAGTGTGGAAACAGGCCCTTCTGCCCAAGAGGTCCACGCTGACCCTCTGAAGAGTCTCCCATCCAGACACATTCCCCATTACTCTACATTTCCCCCTGAAAAATGCACCTAACCTACACATCCCTGAACACTATGGCAATTTAGCATGACCAATTCACCTAACCTGCACATCTTTGGAATGTGGGAGGAAACCAGAGCACCGGAGGAAACCCACACAGGCATGCTGAAGCTGGAATCAAACCCAGGCCCCTGGCACTGTGAGGCAGCAGTGCTAACCACGGTGCCATGCAAGGCTGGTAATTGTAAACATCCACTTTTTAAATTGGTTATTGACTAATTTATCATGTAATTAAAGATTGTGGAATCATTGACTGAGATAGCACAGGAGGAAACTATTTATCCTATCTTTATTGTAGAGCTGCTCAATCTCCTTGATCTTCCCAGATCTCTTCAACTATTCAGGCAATTCACAATTTATCATTTCCCATTTAGAGTAATGACCACACCCACCCAACCCCAAAAGCTATATAAACTACAATACATCATCTCAAGCAAGTTTATAACTTTTGAAAACTACTTGTGTTTTTGCACTAGTCCCTCTTGTGCATGTTGAAGCTTAGGTAGTATTGAAACTGTTGTGATAGTGAATGTATGTAAGATTAGGCAAACATGATAAGTGACGACATTAGTTGGACTTAATACCAAGTGATAATTTTGTATTCAAACTTCAGTTTGATTAGCTACTTTACTTTAAAATTAGTAGGAGAGTCAATCTGCTCAAGATCTGACTATACTAATACACCCAAAAGAACAGTAATGTATTCAGTTACCCTGTGAATAAATCTGTTTCTTGTTCTTAGCAGAAATGTAGTCTCATTCTTATGACCAGTGTTAGTACAATAGCTCCAGGAATAATTGAGAATGGGAAAGAGTGGACAGTGTGACAGGTGTAGCATAACAGTTGTACTTCTATTTCTGAATCCCATTGTTTTGTGCTTTAGTTTAGAGTCTTTTGGATTTATTCAAGGCTAATACTGCTCATGTGATGCTGAGTAAATGCTAAGTGGTAAGAAGACACCTCAGGAAGGTTGTGAAGGGTTTACCAAAGAAGATTTATGAAAATTGTGGCTTTAAATAGGGAACTGAAATGACATCCGAGGCAGTTAAAAATACACAATGTAAGAAAGAGATGGTGAGATTAAGACTGGCACTAACCAAACAGTAGTGCCTTGGATATGAAGGACTGAATGGTCTCCATTTGTGATACTCTAGTTGCCATTATTTGGATAAAATGTGATGCCCAGTCTTCATCAGGTAAAAAGTACCACTATTATTTCAAGGAAGAGCCAGGGAATTATGTTGAATATCTTATTGAATACCAATTCCAAAGAAGAGTCATTGGATTCAAAATGTTATCTGTTTCTTGACAGGTGCTGTGGGATCTCCTAAGTTTCTGCAGCATTTTCTGTAATTGTTTTAAATAAAGAACAAATCGTATGAGAAAGTTCAACTAAAAGCAAAATGTTGCAGATACTGAAAATCTGTCCTGAAAGCAGGAAATGCTGCAGAAACTCAGCAGATCTGGCAGCATCTGTGGAGAGAGAATCAGAGTTTTGAGTCCGATGAAGGGACCTAACTGGCAACTTTTTCACAGAGGGCGGTGCGTATATGGAATGAACTGCCAGAGGAAGTGGTAGAAGCTGGTACAATTGCAGAATTTAAAAGACATCTGGATGCATATATGATTAGGAAGGGTTTAGAGGGATATGGGCCAAGTGCTGGCAAATGGGCCTAGATTAGTTTAGGATATCTGGTCAGCATGTAAGAGTTGGACCGAAGGGTCTGTTTCTGTGCTTTACATCTCTAGGACTCTTCTTCGGAACACTTTTCAAGCAGGTGCACTACTGTGCTTTATTCAACCCCCAAAAGAAAAGTGGATTGTCCAGCCATTATCATTTGCTGTTTGTGGGATCCTGCTGAGTCATTTTTTTTCCATTATATGTTAATAGCAGGTGTACTTATAAATAGTATCTTGTTTGGTATAAGATGTCTTCGGAAAGTCCTGTGCTTGTGAATGCTTCTAAAGGAAGAATATGGTTCCACTCGAGGAGATTAAGATATCCACAGGATGTTTCCTGGCATTGAGCTTTTTGGTGATGAAGTGAGGCAGGATAAGTTTGGGTTGTTTCCTTTTGGAGCAGATGGAATGGAAAACATTGGCGGGATAGGGGTGTGAATCCCAATTGAGCTGTATGGGCAAGGTGAGTAGAAAGCAACTGTCCTCCTGAGTCAAAACGTCAAGACAAGAGCCACACTGAGCTGTCTGACAATTTGATCTTTTGCTATAAATGCTGTGTGCTATGATCCTGTGGCATTAATGACATGATGAAGGAGCAGCGCTCCGAAAGCTTGTACTTCTGAATAAACCTATTCAACTATCACCTGGTTTTGTGATTTTTAACTTTATCCACACGTTTAAAGTGAAGGACAGGAGGTTTAGATGGGATTGAGTAAAAAAACTTTCACACTCCCCCTTGGGAATGAGCACTTGAAATTTCATAACATTCAAGTTATGGGCCTTATGTGAGTATTAATGAAGTTTTGGCAGTACAGATTCGATGGACTGAACAACCTCTTCAGCACTATGATTCCAAATAAGCGCACAGGGGGAAGGCACTTTGAATGAATGAAGTTTGTTGGTGGTGGTGGTGGGGGGGAGGGGAAAGAGAGAGATGAACGCCTCTTTATCACGTGACTGGGGCCCCTAAGCCAGAAGCCTTCATGACGCAACTTGCCTACGTCAGAGCCGCGACCAAATATGGAAAGACCAATGATAAAGACAACCCTGATAGACAGCGAGAGTAGCCAATCCAAGAATGAGAGGGACAAACCGTCAACCGTCAGTCATAGCAGCTGGCCAATTGATGACGGGATAAGAGGCGGGGCTTGTGGTTCTCCCCTCCCCTCCCGGAGAGCTGTGAAGTTGGTGACGGGAGTCTGAGGGAAGGGGAGCGAGAGAGAGACACACACACGGAGGACGCTTCATACATTCGCAATTGTTTATTTATTTATTTATTGACTGATTGGTTTTGTTTGGGATGAATGCAGGAGCTCTCGCTCACTTTGACACCAAGGAGCATGTTTTGAAGCTGGGCGGTAGTTTTGACAGACAGCCCAAGTGCGGCTTTCACACCGTCCGCTGTGAGTGCACCCGGGGTCGTGGGGGGGGGAGAGGGAGGGAGGGAGGGTGGGTGGGGGTGATAGAGGGGGAGAGCGGTGGGGGAGGGGGGATGGAGGGGGGCATAGAGGGGGGGGCGGTGGGGGAGGGGGGGGCGGTGGGGGAGGGGGGGGCATGGAGGGGGGGGCGGTGGGGGAGGGGGGGGCATGGAGGGGGGGGCGGTGGGGGAGGGGGGGGCATGGAGGGGGGGGCGGTGGGGGAGGGGGGGGCATGGAGGGAGGGGCGGTGGGGGAGGGGGGGGCATGGAGGGGGGGGCGGTGGGGGCGGGGGGGGCATGGAGGGGGGGGCATGGAGGGGGGGCATAGAGGGGGGGGCGGGGGGGGCATGGAGGGGGGGGCATGGAGGGGGGGGCATAGCGGGGGGGGAGGGGGGGGCATGGAGGGGGGGGCGGTGGGGGAGGGGGGGGGCATGGAGGGGGGGGCGGTGGGGGAGGGGGGGGCATGGAGGGGGGGGCGGTGGGGGAGGGGGGGGGGCATGGAGGGGGGGGCGGTGGGGGAGGGGGGGGGCATGGTGGGGGGGGCGGTGGGGGAGGGGGGGGGCATGGAGGGGGGGGCGGTGGGGGAGGGGGGGGGCATGGAGGGGGGGGCGGTGGGGGAGGGGGGGGGCATGGAGGGGGGGGCGGTGGGGGAGGGGGGGGGCATGGAGGGGGGGGCGGTGGGGGAGGGGGGGGGCATGGTGGGGGAGGGGGGGGCGGTGGGGGAGGGGGGGGGCATGGTGGGGGAGGGGGGGGCGGTGGGGGAGGGGGGGGGCATGGTGGGGGAGGGGGGGGCGGTGGGGGAGGGGGGGGCATGGAGGGGGGGGCGGTGGGGGAGGGGGGGGCATGGAGGGGGGGGCGGTGGGGGAGGGGGGGGCATGGAGGGGGGGGCGGTGGGGGAGGGGGGGGCATGGAGGGGGGGGCATGGAGGGGGGGGCGGTGGGGGAGGGGGGGCATGGAGGGGGGGGCGGGGGGGCATAGAGGGGGGGCGGTGGGGGCGGGGGGGGCATAGAGGGGGGGGCGGTGGGGGCGGAGGGGGCATAGAGGGGGGGGCGGTGGGGGCGGGGGGGCATAGAGGGGGGGGCGGTGGGGGCGGAGGGGGCATAGAGGTGGGGGCGGGGGGGGCATAGAGGGGGGGGCGGTGGGGGCGGGGGGGGCATAGAGGGGGGGGCGGTGGGGGCGGGGGTGGCATAGAGGGGGGGGCGGTGGGGGAGGGGGGGCGTTGGGGGCATAGAGGGGGGGCGGGGGGGGCATAGAGGGGGGGCGGGGGGGCGGTGGGGGCGGGGGTGGCATAGAGGGGGGGGCGGTGGGGGAGGGGGGGCGGTGGGGGCATAGAGGGGGGGGCGGTGGGGGAGGGGGGGCGGTGGGGGCATAGAGGGGGGGCGGGGGGGGCGGGGGGGCGGTGGGGGCGGGGGTGGCATAGAGGGGGGGGCGGTGGGGGCGGGGGGGCATAGAGGGGGGGGCGGTGGGGGCGGGGGTGGCATAGAGGGGGGGGCGGTGGGGGAGGGGGGGGCGGTGGGGGCGGGGGGGGCATGGGGGGGGCGGGGGGCATGGAGGGGGGGGTGGGGGGGGCATGGAGGGGGGGGCCGGGGGGGCATAGAGGGGGGGCGGTGGGGGCGGGGGGGGCATGGAGGGGGGGGCGGGGGGGGCATGGAGGGGGGGGCGGTGGGGGCGGGGGGGGCATGGAGGGGGGGGCGGGGGGGGCATAGGGGGGGGGCGGGGGGGGCATAGAGGGGGAGGGGGGGGCATAGAGGGGGGGGCGGGGGGGGAGGGGGGGGCATGGAGGGGGAGGGGGGGCATAGAGGGGGGGGCGGGGGGGGCGGTGGGGGCGGGGGGGGCATAGAGGGGGGGCGGTGGGGGCGGGGGTGGCATAGAGGGGGGGGCGGTGGGGGAGGGGGGGCGGTGGGGGGGCGGTGGGGGCGGGGGTGGCATAGAGGGGGGGGCGGTGGGGGAGGGGGGGGGCGGTGGGGGCGGGGGTGGCATAGAGGGGGGGGCGGTGGGGGAGGGGGGGGCGGTGGGGGCGGGGGGGGGCGGGGGGCATGGAGGGGGGGGTGGGGGGGGCATGGAGGGGGGGGCCGGGGGGGCATAGAGGGGGGGCAGTGGGGGCGGGGGGGGCATGGAGGGGGGGGCGGGGGGGGCATGGAGGGGGGGGCATGGAGGGGGGGGCGGGGGGGGCATGGAGGGGGAGGGGGGGGCATAGAGGGGGGGGCGGTGGGGGAGGGGGGGGCATGGAGGGGGGGGCGGTGGGGGAGGGGGGGGGCATGGAGGGGGGGGCGGTGGGGGAGGGGGGGGGCATGGAGGGGGGGGCGGTGGGGGAGGGGGGGGGCATGGAGGGGGGGGCGGTGGGGGAGGGGGGGGCATGGAGGGGGGGGCGGTGGGGGAGGGGGGGGGCATGGAGGGGGGGGCGGTGGGGGAGGGGGGGGGCATGGAGGGGGGGGCGGTGGGGGAGGGGGGGGGCATGGAGGGGGGGGCGGTGGGGGAGGGGGGGGGCATGGAGGGGGGGGCGGTGGGGGAGGGGGGGGGCATGGAGGGGGGGGCGGTGGGGGAGGGGGGGGGCATGGAGGGGGGGGCGGTGGGGGAGGGGGGGGGCATGGAGGGGGGGGCGGTGGGGGAGGGGGGGGGCATGGAGGGGGGGGCGGTGGGGGAGGGGGGGGGCATGGAGGGGGGGGCATGGAGGGGGAGGGGGGGGGCATGGAGGGGGGGGCATGGAGGGGGAGGGGGGGGCATGGAGGGGGGGGCATGGAGGGGGAGGGGGGGGCATGGAGGGGGGGGCATGGAGGGGGGGGCGGTGGGGGAGGGGGGGGCATGGAGGGGGAGGCGGTGGGGGAGGGGGGGGCATGGAGGGGGAGGCGGTGGGGGAGGGGGGGGCATGGAGGGGGAGGCGGTGGGGGAGGGGGGGCATAGGGGGGGGGCGGTGGGGGAGGGGGGGGCATAGAGGGGGGGGCGGTGGGGGAGGGGGGGGCATAGAGGGGGGGGCGGTGGGGGAGGCGGGGCATAGAGGGGGGGGCGGTGGGGGAGGGGGGGGCATAGAGGGGGGGGCGGGGGGGGCATAGAGGGGGGGGCGGGGGGGGCATAGAGGGGGGGGCGGGGGGGGCGGGGGGGGGCATAGAGGGGGGGGAGGGGGGGGGCGGTGGGGGCGGGGGGGGCATAGAGGGGGGGGCGGTGGGGGCGGGGGGGGCATAGAGGGGGGGGCGGTGGGGGCGGGGGGGGCACAGAGGGGGGGGCGGTGGGGGCGGGGGGGGGCATAGAGGGGGGGGGCGGGGGGGGCATAGAGGGGGGGGGCGGTGGGGGCGGGGGGGGCATAGAGGGGGGGGCGGTGGGGGCGGGGGGGGGCATAGAGGGGGGGGCGGTGGGGGCGGGGGGGGCATAGAGGGGGGGGCGGTGGGGGCGGGGGGGCATAGGGGGGGGGGCGGTGGGGGCGGGGGGGGCATAGGGGGGGGGCGGTGGGGGCGGGGGGGGCATAGAGGGGGGGTGGGGGGGGCGGGGGGGCGGTGGGGGCGGGGGTGGCATAGAGGGGGGGGCGGTGGGGGGGGGGAGGGGGGGGGGGCGGTGGGGGCATAGAGGGGGGGGCGGTGGGGGTGGGGGGGGCATAGAGGGGGGGGGGCGGTGGGGGAGGGGGGGGCGGGGGGGCATAGAGGGGGGGGCATGGGGGGGGGCATAGAGGGGGGGGCGGGGGGGCATAGAGGGGGGGGCGGGGGGGGCGGTGGGGGCAGTGGGGGCATAGAGGGGGGGCGGTGGGGGAGGGGGGGGCGGGGGGGGCGGGGGGGGCATAGAGGGGGGGCGGTGGGGGAGGGGGGGCGGTGGGGGCGGGGGGGCATAGAGGGGGGGGGCGGTGGGGGAGGGGGGAGCATAGAGGGGGGGGCGGTGGGGGAGGGGGGGGCATAGAGGGGGGGGCGGTGGGGGAGGGGGGGGCATAGAGGGGGGGGCGGTGGGGGAGGGGGGGCATAGAGGGGGGGGCGGTGGGGGAGGGGGGGGCGGTGGGGGCGGGGGTGGCATAGAGGGGGGGGCGGTGGGGGAGGGGGGGGCGGTGGGGGCATAGGGGGGGGCATAGGGGGGGCGGGGGGGCATAGGGGGGGCGGGGGGGGCATGGAGGGGCGGGCGGGGGGGGCATGGAGGGGGGGGCGGGGGGGTCATAGAGGGTGGGGGTGGTGGGGGCGGGTGGGGCATAGAGGGGGGGGCGGTGGGGGCATAGAGGGGGGGGCGGGGGGGGCATAGTGGGGGGGGGCGGTGGGGGAGGGGGGGGGCGGGGGGGCATAGAGGGGGGGCATGGGGGGGGCGGGGGGGGCATAGAGGTGGGGGCGGGGGGGGCATAGAGGGGGGGGCGGGGGGGCGGTGGGGGCAGTGGGAGCATAGAGGGGGGGGCGGTGGGGGAGGGGGGGGCGGTGGGGGCGGAGGGGGGGCGGGGGGGGCATAGAGGGGGGGCGGTGGGGGAGGGGGGGCGGTGGGGCGGGGGGGCATAGAGGGGGGGGGCATAGAGGGGGGGGGCGGTGGGGGAGGGGGGGGCATAGAGGGGGGGGCGGTGGGGGAGGGGGGGCATAGAGGGGGGGGCGGTGGGGGAGGGGGGGCATAGAGGGGGGGGCGGTGGGGGAGGGGGGGGCATAGAGGGGGGGGCCGGTGGGGGAGGGGGGGCATAGAGAGGGGGGCGGTGGGGGAGGGGGGCGCATAGAGGGGGGGGGCGGTGGGGGAGGGGGGGCATAGAGGGGGGGGCGGTGGGGGAGGGGGGGGCATAGAGGGGGGGGGCGGTGGGGGGAGGGGGGGCATAGGGGGGGGGCGGTGGGGGAGGGGGGGCATAGAGGGGGGGGCGGTGGGGGAGGGGGGGGCATAGAGGGGGGGGCGGTGGGGGAGGGGGGGCATAGAGGGGGGGGGCGGTGGGGGAGGGGGGGGGGCATAGAGGGGGGGGCGGTGGGGGCGGGGGGGGGCATAGAGGGGGGGGGCGGGGTGGGGGAGGGGGGGGGCGGTGGGGGCGGGGGGGGCATAGAGGGGGGGGCGGTGGGGGGAGGGGGGGGGCGGTGGGGGCGGGGGTGGCATAGGGGGGGGGGCGGTGGGGGAGGGGGGGGGGCGGGGGGGGCATGGAGGGGGGGGCGGGGGGGGCATGGAGGGGGGGGCGGGGGGGGCATGGAGGGGGGGGGCGGTGGGGGCGGGGGGGGCATAGAGGGGGGGGCGGGGGGGGCATAGAGGGTGGGGGCGGTGGGGGCGGGGGGGGGCATAGAGGGGGGGGGCGGGGGGGGCATAGAGGGGGGGGGCGGGGGGGGCATAGAGGGGGGGGGCGGGGGGGGCATAGAGGGGGGGGGCGGTGGGGGAGGGGGGGCGGGGGGGCATAGAGGGGGGGGCGGGGGGGGGCATGGGGGGGGGGCGGGGGGGGCATAGAGGGGGGGGCGGTGGGGGCAGTGGGGGCATAGAGGGGGGGCGGGGGGGGCATAGAGGGGGGGGCGGTGGGGGAGGGGGGGGGCATAGAGGGGGGGGCGGTGGGGGAGGGGGGGGGGCATAGAGGGGGGGGCGGTGGGGGGAGGGGGGGGCGTAGGGGGGGGGCGGTGGGGGAGGGGGGGGCGTAGAGGGGGGGGCGGTGGGGGAGGGGGGGGGCGTAGAGGGGGGGGCGGTGGGGGAGGGGGGGGCGTAGAGGGGGGGGAGGGGGGGCGTAGAGGGGGGGGGCGGTGGGGGCAGTGGGGGGCATAGAGGGGGGGCGGTGGGGGAGGGGGGGCGGTGGGGGCGGGGGGGGCATAGAGGGGGGTGCGGTGGGGGAGGGGGGGGGCATAGAGGGGGGGGCGGTGGGGGAGGGGGGGGGCATAGAGGGGGGGGGCGGTGGGGGAGGGGGGGGCGTAGAGGGGGGGGCGGTGGGGGGGGGGGGCGTAGAGGGGGGGGAGGGGGGGGCGTAGAGGGGGGGGAGGGGGGGGGCGTAGAGGGGGGGGGGGGGGCGTAGAGGGGGGGGAGGGGGGGGCGTAGAGGGGGGGGAGGGGGGGGCGTAGAGGGGGGGGCGGGGGGGCGTAGAGGGGGGGGGCGGGGGGGGCGTAGAGGGGGGGGCGGGGGGGGCGTAGAGGGGGGGGGCGGGGGGGGCATAGAGGGGGGGGGCGGTGGGGGAGGGGGGGGGCATAGAGGGGGGGCGGTGGGGGAGGGGGGGGGGCATAGAGGGGGGGGCGGTGGGGGCAGTGGGGGCATAGAGGGGGGGGCGGTGGGGGAGGGGGGGCGGTGGGGGGCGGGGGGCATAGAGGGGGGGGCGGTGGGGAGGGGGGGGCATAGAGGGGGGGGCGGTGGGGGAGGGGGGGGCATAGAGGGGGGGGGCGGTGGGGGAGGGGGGGGGCATAGAGGGGGGGGGCGGTGGGGGAGGGGGGGGGCATAGAGGGGGGGGCGGTGGGGGAGGGGGGGGGGCATAGAGGGGGGGGCGGTGGGGGAGGGGGGGGGCATAGAGGGGGGGGCGGTGGGGGAGGGGGGGGCGTAGAGGGGGGGGGCGGTGGGGGAGGGGGGGGCGTAGAGGGGGGGGCGGTGGGGGAGGGGGGGGCGTAGAGGGGGGGGCGGTGGGGGAGGGGGGGGCGTAGAGGGGGGGGAGGGGGGGGCGTAGAGGGGGGGGGCGGTGGGGGCAGTGGGGGCATAGAGGGGGGGCGGTGGGGGAGGGGGGGCGGTGGGGGCGGGGGGGCATAGAGGGGGCGGGGGGGCATAGGGGGGGGGCGGTGGGGGAGGGGGGGGGCATAGAGGGGGGGGCGGTGGGGGAGGGGGGGGCGTAGAGGGGGGGGCGGTGGGGGAGGGGGGGGCGTAGGGGGGGGGAGGGGGGGGCGTAGAGGGGGGAGGGGGGGAGGGGGGAGGGGTGGAGGGGGGGCGTAGAGGGGGGGGGGCGGTGGGGGAGGGGGGGGCGTAGAGGGGGGGGGGGGCGTGGAGGGGGGGGGCGTAGAGGGGGGGGGCGTGGAGGGGGGGGCGTAGAGGGGGGGGGGCGGTGGGGGAGGGGGGGGGCGTAGAGGGGGGGGCGGTGGGGGAGGGGGGGGGGCGTAGAGGGGGGGGCGGTGGGGGAGGGGGGGGCGTAGAGGGGGGGGCGGTGGGGGAGGGGGGGGGGCGTAGAGGGGGGGGGCGGTGGGGGAGGGGGGGGGCGTAGAGGGGGGGGGCGGTGGGGGAGGGGGGGGGGCGTAGAGGGGGGGGGGCGGTGGGGGAGGGGGGGGGCGTGGAGGGGGGGGCGGTGGGGGAGGGGGGGGGGCGTGGAGGGGGGGGCGGTGGGGGAGGGGGGGGGCGTGGAGGGGGGGGCGGTGGGGGAGGGGGGGGGCGTGGAGGGGGGGGCGGTGGGGAGGGGGGGGCGTGGAGGGGGGGGCGGTGGGGGAGGGGGGGGCGTGGAGGGGGGGGGCGGTGGGGGAGGGGGGGGCGTGGAGGGGGGGGCGGGTGGGGGAGGGGGGGGCGTGGAGGGGGGGGCGGTGGGGGAGGGGGGGGCGGTGGGGGAGGGGGGGGCGTGGAGGGGGGGGCGTGGAGGGGGGGGCGGTGGGGGGGGGGGGGGGGCGTGGAGGGGGGGGCGGTGGGGGAGGGGGGGGGCGTGGAGGGGGGGGCGTAGAGGGGGGGGCGGTGGGGGAGGGGGGGGCGTGGAGGGGGGGCGTAGAGGGGGGGGCGGTGGGGGAGGGGGGGGCGTGAGGGGGGGCGTAGAGGGGGGGGCGGTGGGGGAGGGGGGGGCGTGGAGGGGGGGGGCGTAGAGGGAGGGGCGGTGGGGGAGGGGGGGGCGTGGAGGGGGGGGCGTAGAGGGAGGGGCGGTGGGGGAGGGGGGGGCGTAGAGGGGGGGGGCGGTGGGGGAGGGGGGGGGCGTAGAGGGGGGGGGCGGTGGGGGAGGGGGGGGGTGCGTAGAGGGGGGGGGGGGCGGTGGGGGAGGGGGGGGCGTAGAGGGGGGGGGCGGTGGGGGGGGGGCGTTGGGGGAGGGGGGGGGCATAGGGGGGGGGGCGGTGGGGGGGGGGGCGGTGGGGGAGGGGGGGGCGTAGAGGGGGGGGGCGTAGAGGGGGGGGGCGGTGGGGGGGGGGGGGCGTAGAGGGGGGGGCGGTGGGGGAGGGGGGGGGCGTAGAGGGGGGGGGCGGTGGGGGAGGGGGGGGGCGTAGAGGGGGGGGGCGGTGGGGGGGGGGCGGTGGGGGAGGGGGGGGCGGGGGAGGGGGGGGGCATAGAGGGGGGGGCGGTGGGGGAGGGGGGGGCGGTGGGGGGGGGCGGTGGGGGAGGGGGGGGGGGGGTGGGGGGGGGGGCGGTGGGGGAGGGGGAGGCATAGAGGGGGGGGCAGTGGGGGAGGGGGGGGGCGGTGGGGGGGGGGCGGTGGGGGAGGGGGGGGGCGGTGGGGGAGGGGGAGGCATAGAGGGGGGGGCGGTGGGGGAGGGGGGGGGCATAGAGGGGGGGGCGGTGGGGAGGGGGGGGCATAGAGGGGGGGGGGCGGTGGGGGAGGGGGGGGGCATAGAGGGGGGGGGGCGGTGGGGGAGGGGGGGGGCATAGAGGGGGGGGGCGGTGGGGGAGGGGGGGGCATAGAGGGGGGGGGGGCGGTGGGGGAGGGGGGGGGCATAGAGGGGGGGGGGCGGTGGGGGAGGGGGGGGGCATAGAGGGGGGGGGCGGTGGGGGAGGGGGGGGCATAGAGGGGGGGGGCGGTGGGGGAGGGGGGGGGCATAGAGGGGGGGGCGGTGGGGGAGTGGGGGGCATAGGGGGGGGGCATAGAGGGGGGGGCGGTGGGGGAGGGGGGGGCATAGAGGGCGGGGGGGGCATGGGGGGGCGGGGGGGGGCATGGGGGGGCGGTGGGGGCGGGGGGGGGCATAGGGGGGGGCGGTGGGGGCGGGGGGGGGCATAGGGGGGGGCGGTGGGGGCGGGGGGGGGCATAGGGGGGGGCGGTGGGGGCGGGGGGGGGCATAGGGGGGGGCGGTGGGGGCGGGGGGGGGCATAGAGGGGGGGGCGGTGGGGGAGGGGGGGCATAGAGGGGGGGGCGGTGGGGGAGGGGGGGGGGCGGTGGGCGAGGGGGGGCATAGGGGGGGGGCGTTGGGGGAGGGGGGGCTTAGGGGGGGGGGCGGTGGGGGAGGGGGTGCATAGAGGGGGGGGCGGTGGGGGGGGGGGGCATAGAGGGGGGTGGGAGAGGGGGGGGTGGGGGAGGGGGGGGCATAGAGGGGGGGGTGGTGGGGGGAGGTGGGGGGCATGGTGGGGGGGGCGGTGGAGGAGGGGGGGCAGAGAGGGGGGGGCGGTGGGGGGGGGCGGTGGGGGGAGGGGGGGGGCATAGAGGGGGGCGCGGTGGGGGAGGGGGGGGGCATAGAGGGGGGGGCGGTGGGGAGGGGGGGGGCATAGAGGGGGGGGGCGGTGGGGGAGGGGGGTGCATAGAGGGGGGGGCGGTGGGGGGGGGCGGTGGGGAGTGGGGGGGCATAGAGGGGGGGGCGGTGGGGGGGGGCGGTGGGGGAGGGGGGGGCATAGAGGGGGGGGCATAGAGGGGGGGCGGTGGGGGAGGGGGGCATAGAGGGCGGGGGGGCATAGGGGGGTGCGGTGGGGGCCGGGGGGGGCATAGAGGGGGGGGCGGTGGGGAAGGGGGCCATAGAGGGGGGGGGCGGTGGGGGAGGGGGGGCATAGAGGGGGGGGCGGTGGGGGAGGGGGGGCATAGAGGGGGAGGGGGGGCATAGAGGGGGGGGCGGTGGGGGAGGGGGGGCATAGAGGGGGGGGCGGTGGGGGAGGGGGGGGGCATAGAGGGGGGGAGGGGGGGGCATAGAGGGGGGCGGGGGGGGCATAGAGGGGGTGGGCGGTGGGGGCGGGGGGGGCATAGAGGGGGGGGTCGGTGGGGGAGGGGGGGGCGGTGGGGGCGGTGCGGACATGAGGGGGGGGCGGGGGGGGCATAAAGGGGGGGGCGGTGGGGGAGGGGGGGGGCATGGGGGTGGGGGAGGGGGTGCGGTGGGGGCGGGGGGGGCATAGAGGGGGGGCGGTGGGGGGGGGGGCATAGAGGGGGGGTGGGAGAGGGGGGGGTGGGGGAGGGGGGGGCATAGAGGGGGGGGTGGGAGAGGGGGGGGTGGGGGAGGGGGGGCATAGAGGGGGGGGGTGGGGGAGGGGGGCATAGAGGGGGGGGCGGTGGGGGAGGGGGGGGCATAGAGGGGGGGGCGGTGGGAGAGGGGGGGGCGGTGGGGGAGGGGGGGGCATAGAGGGGGGGGCGGTGGGGGAGGGGGGGGCATAGAGGGGGGTACGGTGGGGGAGGGGGGGGCATAGAGGGGGGGGCGGTGGGGGAGGGGGGGGCATAGAGGGGGGGGCGGTGGGGGAGGGGGGGCATAGAGGGGGGGGCGGTGGGGGAGGGGGGGGCATAGAGGGGGGGGCGGTGGGGGAGGGGGGGGCATAGAGGGGGGGGCGGTGGGGGAGGGGGGGGCATAGAGGGGGGGGCGGTGGGGGAGGGGGGGCATAGAGGGGGGGGCGGCGGTGGGGGAGATGGGGGCATAGAGGGGGGGGCGGCGGTGGGGGAGATGGGGGCGGTGGGGGAGGGGGGGGCATAGAGGGGGGGGCATAGAGGGGGAGGGCGGGGGGGATGGGGGGGGCATAGAGGGGGGCGGGCGGGGGGGATGGGGGGGGGCGGTGGGTGAGGGGGGGGCATAGGGGGGGCGGTGGGGGGGGGCATGGAGGGGGAGGGCAGGGGTGGATAGAGGGGGGGCGGTGGGGGAGGGGGGGATAGAGGGGGGGGCGGTGGG